>NC_134541.1:50695244-51366494 GCF_050624435.1 Tenrec ecaudatus | reverse complement strand
AACCACTTGTACACTTGAGTTTTTCCCATAGCGCTGTCCTTGTAAGCTGTGTTCAACATCACAACAGTTTCTGTGGTGTTTTTCCTGAGCAGGAAACACAATTTCACAGCTGCATGTTGTCCTCTTAAATCGGCCATCACAAAAAAATGAGGTTTGAGCAAAGCTTCTTAAAAAAAAAAAATTCACTGTGACCAGAGAGAACCTTCCCAGGTGATGCCACCAAGTGCACTAACTCAGAGAGACTTGCTTGAGGCTCGCCGAGCAGGAAAAATGTGTACTATGCAAGCTTCACCCAGGGAAACTTTTCCCCATTTTTTGGATGCCCCCTCATACACGAGGGCATCATTTATTCATTCATCCATTTGTTTATTTGGCCAACATAGATGCCAATAGATATATTGGCTCCAGTTGTTTTTGGACTTTTCTTTTAGAAGCTAATATTTTAACATTTTAGGTAAACTATAAACTTTGAAAGAACAACATACAAAAATGTGTTCACAAAACTATAGTCTTGGAAATGATAGCACCACGTACAAATGTGTTTGATACAATTGATGTATGGGATGCTATGAGAGCTGTAAGAGCCCCCAATGTAATGATTACAAGATACACGGTCAGTTAAAACTAAATTCTCCATTACTTTGGGACTAATGCAACATAACATATAGAAAAAAATTATGCAAAAGCAAGTGATATGCTGACACAACCCTGCATGCTGAAAGTGAGGAGGATTTGAAGCACTTGCTGATGAAGGTTAAGGATTGTAGCCATCAGAATGGATTACAACTCTGTGTAAGGAAGACCAAAATCTTCACAACTGTACCAATAGGTAACACCATGCTAAATAAAGAAAGCGTTGAAGTTGTCAAGGATTTTGTCTTACTTGGATCCACAATCAGTGTTCATGAAGCAGCAATTAAGAGATCAAAAGACATAGTGCATTAGGCAAATCTCCTGCCCAAGACCTCTTGAGGAGCAAGCGTCCTGAAGAGCAAGGATATTGTTTTGAGGACTAACGTGAGCCCGAGTCAAGCCATGGTATTCTCCATTGCCTCACATGCCTGTGAAGTTGGACCCTGACTAAGAAGGCCATAGAAGAACTGGTGTGTTTGAATTGTGGGGCCGGAGAAGAAGAGTGAAAGTACCATGGGCTGGTGCAATGACAGACCAATTTGGACTGGAAGAAGGAAGTAAAGCGAGGGTGCTCCTTGGCGGCAAGGATGGCAAGACTTCATCTCACTTCTTTGGACATGTTGTCGGAGAGACCAGTCCCTGGAGAAGGACGTCATGTGCAGTGAAGAGGAGGGTGGCAAGAAGGAGTAAAGCGCTCAGTGAAATGAATCGGCACGGCAGCTGCATCAACGGGCTCAGGACCAGACACAATTGTGAGGATGGCACGGCGCCAGGCAGTGTTTCCTTCTGTTGTGTTCAGGCTAGTTGTGGGTCAGAGCCAACCAATGGCACCTAACAACAACAACAACATGATATTCCTTGGATTGTGAATTTAGAAACGATTTGTTGTGTTCTTAGGGAGTTAAAGACTCATACTATTATGAAACATACATGAAATTTTCCTAAAATGTAATTAAGTGAAGGGACTTAATAGATCTACACTAGAGGACCATGAGGGAATAGACCAAATGTTTGCTAAAAAGCCAAGAACGAGGTACATAATATAATTAGGGACAGCATATTTTACATTAGACTTTGCTTGGGTCAATCTACCTACTGAGTAGACCACAGTGAGCACCCAAGCCCTACAAAGCAGGATAGTTTAGGAGAAATTGAATCTGAGTCCCTGTACACAATAAATGTATTATTTTAAAAAGAAAACAGGCATTGGTGAGTTTTCATCCAGAGAGAAATCAGTAAGCATTGTGCTTAAATGTATTTGTGCAGCAGTGTCCGTTTCCTGGGCAAGGTACCTACATGCTCGCGTAGAAGCCGACCCGAATAGCAGCCGAGGCACCTAATTTTACCACAAAAACTGCATTAAAAATGTGCTGAAGGGCTTGGCTTCATATAAGAGCCCATAGAATGCTCTGTTTAATAAGTGGAAACAGTCACTGTAAATACTCTTCCCTCAGCTGGGTCTTGAGTAGATCCCCTGTGAACTCACAAGGGACATTCAACTTGAGAGAAAACTCTTACTTTACTGAGATTCCTGAGAGAGATCTGGGGGTTGTCACTTTAGCATTTCCTAGCTTGGCATGAGCAATAAACTTCCAGGTCACATGTGACATGTCATGGTTGCTATTGAGAGGCACCTGAATGGTGTCTCTGACCACCTCACCGGACGCTCCCATGGTGCCAGTATGAAGTTTTGCATTGTTGCTCTTTACTAAATAACTGTCCTGGGAAGGAATGAGCATGTGCATGAGATGTACAGATAGCAAATACTGCATTTGAAGAGAAATACATATGGATTTAAGTATGCAAGAAAGGACCCACGGAAGCATTAACATTTGCCCTGACGCCTGGAAGGGCGGTTACAAATGGCTGGGAAGGGCTTTCTCTTCCCAGTACGTTTTAGCCTGCAAAGGTCTGATCTGTTCAGGCGAGTCAGGAGAAACCTCAACATGCCAGAATCACAAAATGTGCCACACGTTTAAACAGATGGAGGCAATTAGAGCAAGGGTTTAAATTTCAGCAAAATTATAACTTTGCCATGAGGGCCATGCACTTAAAGAAAGGGTTGCATGATGCCTTTCCTGTAAAAGTAAGTATCATACCAGAGAACTGGTCCACAAACCAGAGAGAGCTCCGGGGAGTCTGTGGAAGGACCGGCTCTGCCTCTGGTCCTGCTGCTTCCCCTGGTGCGCAAAGGCTCAGTCAGACGCTTTGCATGTGGTCTCTAACCACAGCCAAGCTACCAGGCTGCCTGTCCTCCTAGACACGGAGGCTATGAAGTTGGAGACGCAGTTAAATGACCACAGGCACCACCAAACTGATGTAAGGGGAAATCAAGATGTCTCAACAGATTCATTAAAGTGAAGAGCCTGGATCAATGATCAAAATCCTACCACCAACAACTAAAGTCCTGAATCTGATGGCCACACTGGAAGATTCTACTTAACATTCAGACAAGACTTGAAACCAATTCTGTTCAAATGCTCCCTCAAAAATAGTGGCAGAAAAATATTTTTGAACTCTTTTTATTCATCCAAAACGCTAAAAAGAAAATTACACAACAATATTCCATATGAATACACATGTCCACAAAATATTACTGAACAGAAACCAATAGCAAACGGAGTCTCATAATACAACCAAATGGGATTTGTTTTAGGAAATCAATCGACATAATGCACCACGTCAGTTGAACAAAGGAAAAGAACCACTAGACCATCTGTGTGCATGCAGAACAAGCATTTGATTAAATGTAATATCTTTCTTACTAAGACATCCCAAGAAGATTAGGAGAGACAGTCCTTAATATGAAACGTCAACAACCAATGTTATTCTTAATGAAGAAACACTGAGTGTTTTCCCCTGACACTGGGAACAAAAGTACACACTGTCGCCACTTCCGTTCAGTATTGTATTCAAGTCCTCATCGGAGCAGCAAGACCAGGAAAATGAATGAAAACAAGAAGTGAAATGATCTCTATTCATGGTTGACGGGACCCTGTGGCTAGAAAAGCCCAAAGACTCCACTAAGAAACTTCAAGTGCTAACAGAGGAATCTATGAAAAATGCATGGGATGAGGTCAATAACAATAAATATCAAGTAGATTTCCATAAGCTAGCTGTGAGAAACGTGCAAGGGGTGTGAAGGAAATGATTCCATTACGACAACATATAAGAGAAGAAAATACATAGAAATAAGCTTAACCATAGATGTAAATGACGTACACAAAACTACAAACCACTGCTGAAAGACAGTAAAGAAGGCTGAAATAAATGGAGAGATGTTCTAGGTTCATGGACGAGGAGACGTATTATTGCTAAGGTGTTAATACTATCTAAAGTAAGGCGACCAGATGTCCTGATTTTTAACAATTTTTCCTGCGTCTCACAGCGTTTTAAAAAAGTCCCGAGTTTTGGAAAGAATGCAGGACAAGCTCGGGTGTGTGGTTTTCGGCTGCCGTGTGGCTATTTCGCCAGGATATGAGTTTTATCAATGGTGTCCCGCTTCACCAATGTTAGAATCTGGTCACCTTACCCTAAAGTGATCTATATTTTCAATGCACTCATGATTCAAATGCCAACCGCTTTCTTTACAGGAACGGAAAAACCAAACCTCCGTTGTCTATGAAAGGGCAAGAGGCACCAGATAGCTGAGGATGTTGGAAGAAAAGAACAGAGTCAGAGACCCCATAATCCTGATTTTAAAACACATCACATTGATATTCAAAATAGCCTGGGACTAGTAGAAGGTTACACACATAGACCAGTGGTATAGAATTCAAAGACCGCAAACACAAACATTTATGGTAAAGATTTCGACATGGATGCTAAGAATATTCAATGGGGCAGAAGGACGAGCTTTTTCAACAAATGCTGGGAAAGTTGTATTTTCTTATTCAGAAGATGAAACGGGATCCATGTCACACATCAACACAAATTAACAATGTTTTACTCATTGCTGTTGAGTTGGAACGGACTCAGAGTAGCTCTCGGCGGAGGATGAGCTGGAACTTCCCTACAGGGTTCCAGGCTTGTAAATCTTTACAGAAGCAGACTGCCACAGCGTGCCCTTCTGAGAAAGTGGTCTTTGAGCCTTCGGCCTTGTTTGGTTAGCAGCTGAGCTCTTTGTCCACTAGATCACCAGCACGCCCCGAAATGGACTACGGACCAAAAAGTGCGGGTGAAAACTGCAAAACTCTTAGAAGGAAATTCAGGAGCAATGCCGTGGTTCCTAGTTTTGAACAATAAATGACCTAATAGAATAACAAAAGTATAACTGACAAGAAATAAATAAATGAGACCTAATAAAAATAAAAAATTTTGTTAATCAAAGGACTTGAATAAACAAGTGAAAAGCTAAGGTACTGATGGAGACTAACTTCAGAAATCTATATATTTAATAATCATATAATAACCAAAATACATATAAGATTTTGACACCAACAAAGCCAATCTAATTTAGAAAATGGGCAAGATACTTAAATAAATTTTTTTTTAACCAAATACGACATTCAAGTGATCACAAAATACACGAAAAGGCATCATGCAAAAAAAAAAAGATATATATGTGTGTATGTATGTGTATATGTATATATATATATATATATATATATATACCATATTAAATGAAGGGGGAAGTGCAGAGTGGAGACCCAAGGCCCAAGTGTCGACCAATGGAGATCCCCTCATAGAGGGGTTTAGGAGAGGAGATGGGTTAATTAGGGTGCGAGGTAGTAGCGATGAAGAACACAGCTTTCCCCCAGATCCTGGATGCTTCCTCCCCCCAACTACCATGATCCGAATGTCTTGCAGGGCTGGATAGGGCAGAGGCTGTACTCTGGTACATAAGAGGGCTGGAGACACAGGGAATCCAGGGTGGAAGATACCTTCAGGACCAAGGGTGTGAGGGACGATGCTGAGAGAGTGGAGGGTGAGTGGGTTGGAAAGGGGGAACTGATTACAAGGATCCACATGTGACCTCTTCCCTGGGAGAGGGACGGCAGAGAAGGGGGGGAGGGGAGACTCCGGATAGGGCAAGATATGACAAAATAATGATGTATAAATTACCAAGGGCACATGAGGGAGGGGGGAGAGGGGAGGGAGGGGGAAAAAAAGAGGACCTGATGCAAGGGGCTTAAGTGGAGAGCAAATGCTTTGAGAATGATTGGGTCAGGGAATGTATGGATGTGCTTTATACAATTGATGTATGTATATATATGGATTGTGATAAGAGTTCTGAGTCCCTAATAAAATGTAAAAAAAGAAAAGAGAAAAAAATGATTAGGGAAAAGAATGTACAGATGTGCTTTATACAATTGATGTATGTATATGTATGGACTGTGATAAGAGTTGTATGAGCCCCTAATAAATTGTTTAAATAATAAAAAAAACAAAAAAAAAAGGAAAAAGAAAAAGAGCTGCATGAAATAAACATTAGACTCTTAAAAAAATACACGAAAAGAAGATCAATGCCATTATCCATCAAAGAAGCAAATAAAAACCACCACAAGATACCATTTCATTTCCACGAGGACGACTAAAACAAATGGTGGCAAGGGTGTGAGAAAACTAGAATCCTACCCACTGCACGTGTCGATGTGAAATGGTACAACTGTTGTGGGAAACTAGGTGGAGGTTCTTCTGAGGATTAAAAATAAAACTACCACGTGGTCCAGTAAGTTGGCTCTCAGGTACATGAGTATAAAGGTCTAGACTCACTGTTCTTGAGTTGACTCTGACTAGTAGTAGCCCTGTAGGATGAAATGGAATCGCCTGCTAAAGGTTTCAATGTTTTAAGTGCTTACTGAGCAGACGGGAACATCTTGTAAGTGGAGACTCAGTCAGACACTTGCACACCAAGGCAGAGGGCTGCATCATTCACAGCAGACAACAGATGGAAACATGCAGGTGCCCATTCGAGGACGAATGGGGCAACAAAATGCGGTACATATGTAAAACGGAATTGTTTACAGCTACCAAGAGAAATTGTCTTTTTTTTTTTTCAAAAACAGTTTTCTTGACATAATTCATGTATAATTCAGTGGCCTAAATATACTAAAAAGAGTTATACAATCATCACCATCAACAATTTTATAGCATCTTCTCCACTCTTGTACCCATTATTATTAGCTCTCCATTACCCTTAACTTTTCCTGTCAAAACCCTAAAACCCCACACAAAACTCACTGCCATGGAGTCGGTGCTGACTCAGAAACCCGATAGGACAGGGTAGCACTGCTCCTGTGAGCTTCCGAGAGTGGAATTCTGTACAGGAGAAAGCCCCGTCCGCCGCCCTCAGAGCGGCTGTGGTTCCGAACTGCTGACCTCACAGCTAGCAACCCCATGTGTAACCACTGCGCCCACGACCCTAAGGAACTATTAACCCAGCTACTGTTTCTCTAGATTTACCGATCCTGGATTTCACATAAAGACCTTGTCTGCGGTCATCCATCTTGTAGTGAATGTTTCGTTTGGAATAAGCCTGTGCATGTGTGAACTAGATTTCCGGTAGCAATACTTTCTAATTCAGCAGTGTAAGTTAGCCACAGCATGGGAAATCTCAGGGTTCTATATATGTATCACCAGAATTAAAAATCAGTAAAACAAAATGCAATAATTTCGTTTCGTACTGTGATAATAATATGACAGAAGGAAAGACAGCATGGCAGGGAGACTGACATATGTCTCTCTTGGTCGCTGGACACGACTCGCCAAGCTTGGGGGAAGAATAGGCGAGGGAAGCCGGGGGAATGGCAGCAGCTCATTCTGGAGTGCTTGGTGGCATGGTCGTAGGTGCTACGTAGGGGCATGAACAGGTGAGAGGTGAGAGATCAAAGGGGCTCATCCATATTCCTCACCAATCCTGAATCAGCACGATTGGTGGATGGATGGGAGGTTATGAGGCCCTTATGGGAAAAGGGCCCGGTCACAGGGGTCGTCCTATGGACGCAGGCTGGAGAAGAGAAGAGGCAGAGGAGATTCTGCAGGTCTTGGGAGACAGTCCATTTAAGCCCAAGAAGTGATCTGTTTTCAGAGAAGGGGTGACACGGGCCTTCCTTGGGAGAAGCAGACTTTTTCACTCACGCTCAGATTACATTCACTGGTGACAAATGCAAAGCCTGCACATTCTGCACAGGACCTGCACGAGCTTATCAGGATGGATGGACAGCATTCCAATCAGAGAGCCTCGGTGCACACTGAAAAAATGAACTCATAGCACAGTCCTGGCTGTTCTGCATTTTCACGACTGTGCACTACATCACCAAACATCAGAAGATTTCCATGATAAAAAGATGCCTGACGGAAGTACAAAGAAACAAAATGTCTGTGGAGAACACTTTGGGGTTTGGGGGAATATAAGAAGGAAATTCAGTGGCCAAAGTGCAGTGAAGGCCAACCATCCACGTATTCCTCCCAGCAATGAGCAGGTAACATTGAAAGAAAAGTTCAGGGCTATTTTAAGTTTGAAAACATCCTTGAAAAAAAGAGATGAAAGCAAAACCTAGATTTCATCTCATTCACAGCAGCAGGGTTGTGTGTTGGAAACATTCTGAAAAATTTATAACTTTCTCTTGGAATCAAATAAACCAATTTTTTACTAAGAAGGCATTTCTTGTGATGAATGGTACTTTTATTGCAATTCAACAGTCTTGATGATTGTTGCTAGGTTTATATTTTTGTTTGTGCCTCTCCAGATTTTCCAAATGATCTAGGACGAACATCTGTGACATTTGTAAAAGGATCAGCACACAGGAATTTTAAAAACACTTCCGCCGTTAACTTATAAGACAAAAAGTTAAAAAAAAATCCAGCGTCCTCTAAGTTTAGAAAAATCACATTACCTTCTCCGTGCAACAGTGACGGGTCTAGAAGTTCCATCATGTACTCAATTTCAGTGTCCAGTTCAAGCATGTCACACTGCGCTATGACGTAGGTCAGGACTGGCAAGAAGTCGTCAGCTCCATACATCCTCCCTGGGATGGCAAAGGAAGGGGAAGATCGGAATGTTTGACTCAGGTTTATTTCTTTCATATTCTACATGCTATTTTTATCAGTTGGTAGAGGAGTCATTTTGGAGAGATGTCTTTTTTCTAAACAGATGAGGATATTTCTAAAATTTTATGCAGACCATATGTCCTTCAGTTACTATGTTCTTTGATTAACCCTAATTTGCAAATTCAGAATGAATGTGCTTCAGAAAATAAACAGATTAACTTTTTTCTTTCCATGTTCTGATGTATATTGAGTTCTACATTAGAAAAGATGCGTTTTAATATTTTAACCTTCAGAAATATAAATAAAACTAAACTCAAAGTAGGAATGCATTTTATATTCAATGTGCACATACAGTAAATTTAAATCGCCAATTCAGAAATTATTGAATATCGAAATTGAGGTATTACCCAGTGTATATGCAGGGGCTTCAAAAAGTTGGTGGAACATCTCTACCTTTCAGTTCCATTTTTCCAGTAGTTTTTTGAAGCCCTGTCATATTTCCAGTGGCAAAAAAAAATTTAGTCCTTATTTCTCGTTCTTTACAGTAATGCTTCCTAACTTGGAATGACTCATCATCTGGAAACATTTTAGTCACAGGGGGGAGTGGAAGTGGCTTCTGCAGGGGGAGAGTGTAAATGGCTTCCAGTTTGCTGTTAAGCTTCCAGTTATGTACAGGACAGCCTCAAAGCAAAGTATCTGGTGTAAAATGTCTATAGGGCCAAGGTAGAATAATCCTGCTTTAGAAGAACAAACGCTTATAATATCTTGAGAACTTTTATAAATTATTTAATGTGTTTTATGAAGAGTTGCTATATAAAAAATGTGCAAATTTAAGAGGTAATATTCCTGTGTTATCATTATCTTCCCAAGAGCTCACACTTTAATATTGTCGCTCAACATTCTGTTATCTGTAATCTTAATTCCATTGAGTTGATTCAGACTCAGTGAGTTTATATAGGGTTTCTGAGACTGTAAATTAAAAAAATAATTTTATAGGGAGCTCTGACAGATATCATTAACAGTCCATAGTTCAAGCACATCCAGACCATCGCACAATCTTTCAAAACATTTTCTTTCATCTTGAAGTCCTTGATGTCAGATCCCCTTTCTCCCCTCCGTCCCCCCGTTCCTCCAGCTCTTATTTATTTGCCATATCCAACACCATCCAAGATATCCATTCACCTACCCTTCTGTTGTGTGCTCCCCTCAAGTGGGGCTATACAGTGAGGCTGTCCATCTTTTCTGGCGAAACTCTTTGTAAAGTCCATACATTCTTATCCATTACAGCGGTGTTTACTAGCGTCTACTACCTCGCCAACATTTCCACTTGGAGCACACAGTTACTAGCCCATGGAATTACACTAGTCTGTCTTACTGAAGCTCTGGAACAATGAATTCACTAGCCGTCCTGGGAGTGCAGCGGCTCCCCCGGAGAAAGACACGGCTCTCTACGCAGAAAGTCTCGGGACAGCTCTAGTCTGTTGACAGGGGCTCTATGAGTCAGAATTCACTCGACGGCAGTTTTGGGTTTCAAAGCTCTAAGAAGCAGGCCAGGAATAATCCGGTGTATTCTGTCACAACTTTGTGATTCTTTAATGTATTAAAGAAGGGGAGAGGCCAGAGCTCAAGAAACGATATCACCACCGAATGCTCATGTTTCTGGCACATACTGTAAATCACTGATCAAAATGTACTGATAATAGCTAATATTTCCACTTCTCTTGGTGATTTTCATGTATTGACACATCTAATCTTCACCTTTTGACAGTAGATGTTTGAATGGTGGCTTAGAAAGTTGATTAATCAGGCCGAAATCATAATTACTCATCGAATTCAGAGTGAACTTAGACTCTATAGAGATTTGTAACCACTAGTTTGAACTAACTTAGTTGGCATCATACAAAAATCTCGTTGCTCTTACCTATTCACTTTACTTGGGATTATTATGTGTTAAGAGGCGCTGGTGGTATGGGGACTAAAGGCTCAGCTGCTAGCTGAAACGTGGGCCATTCTGATCCACCAGTTGACCTGGGGTGGTCGTGGGGTGGGTGCGGGGAAGATGGGGTAGTCTGTTTCCACAAAGATTACACACCCTGGAAAGCCAATGGGCTGTTTTGCTGTCCTTTAGGGTCATTATGAATCGGAATCAGGTTTGGTGTTTTGGTTTATTTACTTGTTGCATATGACTACTTTACCAGATACCAGAGTAACACTGTTATTTTTGTGAGCTCCTTGGTGAATAAAAGATAGAAGGGAAGGTAAGTTGGGAACCAGAAAACCTGACAAGTCTTGTACCAATGATTAGCCACAGAGGGCAGCAACAGAGTCATTAGCATGGTCACCTTACCTGAGTTGTTCCCCATGACAGTGTAGATGAGCTTGCAGACCCTCAGCAGTAGCATGACTTTCTTTTCTGGTGAATACATCTTCTGCATAGTCATGAATTTGACCTTGATTTTTTCCACATCTACAAAGTCAGGGGTCGGAGCAAAGACTCCCAGCTCCTGCGGGTTCCTCTGTCGCACCAGCTGTAGGTTATCTTTCAACTGTTTCCATGAGCCGTCAGCCATGTGGAAGTCCTTCAGCATGGTCTCCACATGCCCCTTCAAGGGTTTCAAGATGCACTTGTGCATGGCCTTCTCCAACACCACATCTGTCAAAGAAAATGCAGCTACTGTTACCACTGTCTGAAGAAAAAAGAAAGAAATTCACAATCTGCTTCCTCAGAATGAGTGCCTGAAATACCCATTCACTAGACATAGGCCAGATAAGCTAGAACTAAACTCTTAACTGAAAAACAAAACAGAGAGGTTTTATGACTGTTTTTCTGTAAAGCCAGGAAAACATCTTATAATCAATGATGACTTCTGATTTTAGTAAATTCTTATTTTCTTTTGTACACAATCAATACAACTAAACATATTCGTTTAAACTATTTTTATCACCTTTACTTCCTTCCCAGAAGATTTGACCTGCTCTCTGGATCTCCATCGAAACCATTATCAGTAGGGTGCAAACCCCACCTACAGGGACCAGAGTAATGATGGCAAGCCTTTAGGGAGAAGTAGCCCATTGTTTTTAACAGCAGGAAGTGGGCCTTACTTGTGGTGGCACCAGACAGTAGTCTGGCATCTGACTGCCTTCAGGGAGGTAACTTGACAATCATTTACCATTAGCTGCAAGCAGTGTCCTAAGTCTAACATATATTTGGGGGAGATGACTTGGGAGAAATCTGTTTCCCACACTGCCCCAATTTATCCTCCAGTCAGTCTGAAGGATATTCTTTTACTGGGACTACTTAGGAGCTTGACTAGCCTGCAGGTTATATAGTAATAATGCACCTGTGTTAGTCTTCTGAGCTTGAGAACTTGTTTCCGGGAAGATTCACTGAGATGTTCATGGTTTCGGGGCACGGTGTCCACAGAGTGATCTCATAACATTCAGGGGGAAAGATGTGCATGTATGTGTGTGTGTGCAAACAGAAAGAGGCTAAAGCAAATGTGACAGAGTGCTAACATTTGGGAAACCTGGGTGAAGGCGAGACACGACATCTTTGTACTATTTTTGCATTTTTCCCCATGAGTCTGAAATGATTTCAAAATAAAAAAGTCAAAAAAGAATTTAGGAGTGTATTTCTGTTCAGTTAGAAAACATTTTCTGGTGCAGAAAGCATTCTTTCCCTCCTTCTTTGACTGCATGATGGAGAAGCTTTCTGGGCTGACACGGAACCGAATGATCAATTCCACACAACCAGAGATCCAGGACTTCAGGTGCTCTGTCAGTGCTGAACGCTCTGCTTTGGCAACATCAGCTTTCCAGTCTCAATTATTTACACATTCTCATGCTCAGAAACCATACTTCACGTATAAAACTTTTAGCAATTCCAATATGCAAGCTGTGAAGCTGCACACGTCCAAGACTGGACATGGTTGAATCATCTCTCTGGCCTTGGCAGTACCCAACATAGGATCAGATCTTATGGAATCAAACGTATTATGTATTGTTAAGAGACGAGGGACAGAAAGAAAGCCAAGCCAGATGCACAAACACCTAACGCAATTTTCCTGGGCCCCAAAGTTAAAACCGATTAACAATTTAATTCTAGTCTCACAAAGGTCACCTTCCCAGCCCATTTTCTTTGTTGCACTGCCTCTATATTCTGTCCAAGAGAATCATTTATTTAAATATGTGTTTAAATCACCATAGGAATCAAAGGTGAAGCAGAAGGCATTGTACAATGAAAAAACAAGAGCACAACGGACAGAATGATGTATCCACTTCATGCCTGGCATTAAAACAAATGACTTGGTTTATCTTCGTTTTTCGATTAATAAACGTGTGCAACTCTGACACTTCTTTGCCATTACCCTACCCGGCCATCGCAATGGAAAAGCAACAGCACCCCATTACTGAGCACTCCCAACGGGCTCGGTTGAGTGCCTTACTGTCTTATTTCATCAAGTCCTTGCAATTAAGGATTGATATGACCTTTACCTCTCGTTGGAAGAGCCACTTCCTAATATTCACTAGAAATGTACAGCAACATTTGTACCAGTCAAGGTCTAGAAATAACTCTAGAATGTTTCTTGATGTTGCTGTTCGGGTTGTGTGGATCCAGTCAGTGCTAACTGATTGTGGCACTAGGAGATCCTGGGCTACCCTCTCTAGGAGATCCTGGGCTACAATCCCTAGGAGATCCTGGGCTACACTCCCTAGGAGATCCTGGGCTACACTCCCTAGGAGATCCTGGGCTACACTCCCTAGGAGATCCTGGGATACACTCCCTAGGAGATCCTGGGATACACTCCCTAGGGGTAGGAGCCTTGGTAGCATAGTGGGTTACTCCCTGGGCTGCTTCCACCCCACCAGCCGATCTGCAGGAGAAAGATGAAGGCTTTCTTCTCCTGTAAAGATTTATGGCCTTGGAAACCCATACAGAGTAGCTACGAATCAGAATCAAGTTGTGGCAGGAAGGTTGATTTGAGTTCATCCGTCTGGGCAGGAACCCTGGTGGCTCTGTGAATTAGGTACTGGACTATTAAACGCACAGGTGGTGGTTCAAACAGTACCATGGGAAAGAGATAGGGCTCTCTGCTGCTGTAAAGATCGACAGCCTCGGTAACCCTCCACATGGGAGCCGCGAGGCAGCACCGGCTTCATGGCTCGGCTCCGTGGCAGTGAATTATTATCGTTTGGGGCAGTTCTCTTTATGGACGCCGGCCACTGGTCTTTTTACCATGGAACTGTTGACCTATCCGATAGCCGCTGACTACTTAATGCTGGCACCACCAGGCTCCATGTACAGTGGAATTCAGACAATGTAGAGTACATTCAATAACATAAGAGTACGCTATTGCTCCAAACACAACAGGGATGAGATCACAGATATGTTACATGAAGGAAGCCGGGCATGAAAGAGTATCTCCCAAAGCGTTTTGTTTACATGAAGTTCAAAAACCAGGTGAGAGTCAGTGGATAGTGATCGAAGTCCGGTGGCCGTTACTCTCGTGTGGACGCTGACTGTAAAGGCTATATGGGCTCCCATAGTGTAGAATGCTCTGTATCTGGGTGGTGCTTACATAGGTGTGCACGCATGTTCAAGTTTGTAGAGCTCAGAAATTATGATAGTGTACTCTCCTGGATGTAAATTACACCCCAGTAAACAAATATCAAGAAAACAAGCAGAAACCACCTGGAGTCCCACTTGGTGATTATGCACCCTGAAACCCAAGGGCAATTTTTAACTTGCTAGAAGTGACTACAAATCACTTTCAGATGATGTGTGCAGTTGGAGGTGAGAGTTGATGGCGTGGAGCTCCAAGCACTCACTGGGGCTGCCGGGTAAGTGGGTATCAGCCTTTGCATCAAACCCCATCCTCACGCTAACTGGGCATGTGGGAATCTGTTAGGAAAACTGAGCCTGAGACCAACTAAAGAGTTAGTAATCCATTCTCTTAAAACCCAAAATGGGGGCAGGGAGTTACTGGCATTAGGTTTTAAGTGGTGGTCTCGTTTATAAGGCCATAATTGCAAACTAAAAAGATGGGTTCCCTTTGCATCCCTTTCCAGGGCTTCGTCTTCACGCCCCTCGCGCCAAACAGCCTCAATAAGCAGAAGAAAGAGGAAAACGTACAAATGAGAGGAAGGGACTGTCGCCCAGTTGGTTTTCACCAATAAGAAAAACAAGGTTCTGCTTTTAAACAAAATGATCTGAAGAAAGAACAGGAACAGAGGATCTTTCAGAAATGTGGACTAGCTCAGACCAAAACAGAACAGAAGGGTTACATTTATTATATATGAAGACTTTTGGTTGTTTTCTATGACCTTTGACTCCTATAATTCTAACAAAACAGAGCAACATATTTCAAATTGCCAGAACAATGACATCCACTGTGTACTTCATATGCATCGACTCTTAACAAATCCCACAAAGGGAGATTAATCTTACAGATGAGGCAACTGAGACCCAAAGTGATCCATGACACCTGGCTAGCCAAAAGGGGAGCCAAAATTAAAAGCCAAGAACTCCAGTGCCAGAGTCCTTGGAGGGCTATCAGCTCACTTCAACCACAAACAAGCAAGCATACAGAGCAGGCACCTAAAATTTTCCATTACATCACGAACAGTTAAGAAAGAAAGCCAACCCAAACAAAAACCGAAACCCAGGAAAGACAATTAGATGCTTTTTATTTTTCAGGGTCCATTAAGGTCTTTTACATCTTTCCAGCAATGAGAAGCATGCCACGGAATTATGCGAGCCACAACACTGTGACGTTCAAAATTATAGTTAGTCATACTGGCTGCATGACCCAAGCTGGAACCAAGTCTTTTGTTTCTGTTTGAAAATACGTGTGCGGCCAGTGGGCCCAAAGCTCAAGCGCAGAGTGAAATAGGAAGGCACACGTGGTGGCTGCTATCGGCCAGTCCTGCATGCTGCTCACGGTCCTGATCTGGAGGGAGTGATGAGGGAGATGCCAAAAGCGACTCACTAGCCTGTGAACAGAAGGCAGAGCGTGTCTACGACTCCACTCTGTCCAAACGCTGAATTCCAGAGAAGGGCGGCCGATCGACAAAGGGCTGTATATGAATGGGAACGACACGGGCATGTTTTGTATTATGTCTGCCCACCCATGCTTGAGCAGGGGAAGTGAGAGCCTGAGAAGCAAAAGTGGAATTCAGAGAAGGCAGATGTGTCTTCGAAAGAAGAGGGGAACCATGCAGCCACATCTAGATTCACTCCGTCTGTGTGGCTGGTCATTCATGCTCTGTTAAGCCAGTCATCCCCGCAGACACCTGGAGCTCAGTCCTGCCGGAGACTGCCAGGAGACACGCGGAACATTCCATCTGCAGAAGACAGGGTGCTGTGGGGTACTTACACTTGTACCCCGGGCACTGACTAGTTGCAACCTGTTTCTGGAGGCTGGGAGGGCATTCAATTTCCAGCCTCCCTTTTCCAGGGATTCTGGTGGCATGATATGCAAAGTGCTGCAGGTGTGAACAAATGGAAACCAGGCTGCGCAAAGAGCAGACATGCGAGGGACAAGGCAGGGCACCGTGCATGCTTTGTGCTCAGGATTGCTAACGGGGCAAGTCAAATGGTCCAGGCTTGGTTTTTAGAGGACTTCCTGTTGAGAAGTCAGGTGGCTCTAAGTCCTGACAGAGGAAGCAAAAAAACCCCAGGAGGAACCACGTGGAAGGGTGGTTTCAGCAGAATCCACATTAGGAAACGGAAGAGTATAGGTTGTCTCCATGTACCATTTTATGTTAAATCTGTTATGCTGATACAAGGAAGGGCCTTCTAGTAAAAAGCTTTTCTGGCAAGGGAGAGGAGGCAGATCTTCCTTATGAAATCCCCAAACGTTTATATAGCTTCTCCCCACTCTAGCAGGTGAAGCGGAATGATCCTCTATCCTTTGCATGGGGGCAGATTTAGTGACTTGTTTCCAACGAGGAAGCCTGGACAATGAGAAAAGGTAACTTTATAGTGGAGAAACCTGGCAAATATTACATGGGCCAGGGATCGAGTTTAGTGGCATCAGTGATATTCATGTTGCAGTTGTTCGTTCCCGTTTAAAGCAGAATGAAACACTGCCCGGTCCCGTGCCGTCACTGTGTCGCTCCATCTTGTGGAGGGTCTCTTTGGTTTCACTGTCCATGCACGAGTTCCTTCTCCAGGGATGGGTCTCTCCTGACGGCCAGAGCATGTGAGACAAAGTCTCATCATCCATAACTCTAAGGTGCATTCTGGCTGTATTTCTTCCGAGATAGATTTGTGTGGGTTTTTTTGGAAGTTCCATGGTACTTTTAATATTTTTTGCTGGCAACATACTTGAAATACATCCATTCTTCTCTGGTCCTCTTTATTGATTGTCCAACTTACACATGTGAATGGAGTGAATGAAAACACCTTGACTCGGTGCATGTTGGTCCTGAAAGGAACGTCACTGTTCTTCAACACTATAATACGAAGTCTTGTGCAGCAGACTTAACTAATGCAGTGCTTCATTTGATCTCTTGATCGCTTCTTCCATGAGCACCGATTGTGGATCAAAGCCAGACAAAATCCTTGACAACATCAATCTGTTCTCCATGGATCATGATGCTACCTACTGGTCCAGGTGTGGGAATTTGGGTTTCTTTACTTGTGAGTTGTCATCCGTACTGAGGGCTGCGATCCTTGACCTTCTTCAGTAAGTGCTCCAAGTTCTCCTCACTTTCACCAAGGGAGGTTGAGCCAGCTGCATATTGCGTGCTGCTAATAAGTCTTAATTCAATCCTGATACCACCTTCTTCTTATAATCCTGCTTCTCAAGTTATTTTCAGCATACAGATGGAATCAGTATTGTCAGAGGATATAACCTTCTCCTGATTTAAACCTTGCAGATTCCCTTGTTCTGTTCGCACAACTGCCTCTTGATGCAGGACCAGGTTCGGCATGAGCACGATGTGGTATTCTGAGATGACTGCTCTTCTCAGGACTGTCCATAGTTTGCTTTGATCCACTTATTCAAATGCCTCAGCCCGGTCACTGAATCACAAGTAAACCTCATTCTGCTACCTCTGCTTTCAGCCAACATGCATCTGACATCAGTAATGATATCCCTTGTTCATGTTCCCTTCTAAATCCATCTGAATCTCTGGAAGTTCCCTGTCAATGTACTACTGTAACCACTGTTGGATGCTCTTCAGCAAAGTTTTACTTGCATATGATAGTAACGATGTTGTTCTATAAGCTGAGCAATTTGATGGTTACAAAAATGGTTCACCTCCATTCAGTTGACCAAGTAGTGGTCTTCCAGCTGCCCTAGGGTAATGAGTGAGTGTTTTCAGAGATTCATTGGCTTGTTGAAATATTTTAATTGGAGCTCTGTTTTTGGCTACTGCTTTCAGTGCAGCATGGGATTATCTCTAGGTTGTCATTCTGTGGTGGCTTGTGTGTGGCTGTGATGCTGGAAGCGATGTCACTAGTATTTCAAATGCCAGCAGGGTCTCAAAGTGGAAAGGCTTCAGTGGAACTTAGAGACTAGGAAGAAGGAATTGGCTGTGCGCTCCTGAGGAACTAGCCATAGAACACGTTAGGGACAGACTGAACTACTGATAGATCCTGAGAGCCTCATGAAAAGAAGTAGAACCGTGTCAGAGACAGGGGCCAGAAGATGAGACTCTCAGGTCAGAAGGCCCTCAAACTATGCTTAAGGAATAGCTGTCTTCATAAAGCAGAGTTGGTCCTCAGGATGGGGATGGCGTAACGCTTGTGGAAGTAAAGCTGTTGGTACCTTCATTTGCTGATGGGGCATGATTCAAAATGAGAAGAAACAGCTGAAAATATCAGTTAATAATCTGAATGTGCAAAGTACAAAGTGTGGAACTAGGAAAATTGGATGAGGTGAACATGAAATGCAGTTGTTAGGTGCCGTGGACTTGTTGTGACCCATAAGGCCCTTCTACACAACATGAGACATCGCCCAGTCCGGCGCCATCCTCACCAGTGCTCCCATGCTTGAGTCCCTTGGTGCAGCCCCCATGCCAATGCATCTGCTCGAGCCTTTCCTCCTCTCACTGCCTCTACCTGAGCAAACTTTCAGTCAAGACTCACCTGATATCCACAATTGCTAATAACTTCGGGATTGAAAACATTTTGTTTTTCTTGAAGCAACACTAAAAAACAGAATACTTTCCTAAGATTGACATCCTCTAGATAAAATAAAAATATTAATCACAGAATCAAAAACTCTGCAAAATGGAGATTATTAGAAACTTTAGACTAAGTTTTCCCATTGAAAAATACTGAAGTGAGAATGGTATTGGCATGAAAGTTCACTAGGAAGGGCCACATGCTGGTGTAACAAGCAATGTGACGCCTTCCTAATAGCGTGAAGCACTAGTAATGAGAAAACTCCGTCTGCCTGTGAAGTTATTAGGTTCAGACCTTGAACCTAGTAGGGCCTGAAAATATGTACACACTTTATAAAGTACTTGTCTGTCTCTGTGTGTAACAGAGACACGATGGGAGCATGAGAGGCTAGATGGCTCTCTAGAACCAAGTCATAAGGAGGGGCCTTGCAGTGGACAAAGAGAGCTAGGTTCCATGAGATTAATTCATCTTTTTTGAGCCCAAGACACCAGGTAGTGAGTTATGTGTTGGATTTCTCACCACAGGAGAGAGATGAGGCTATCTGTTCCTGTACAGATTTATAACCTCAGATCTTCTAGGGAGCAGTCCTACTGTGTTCTATAGAGTTTCTACAGATTAACTTGATGACAGTTGATTGGCTGGTTGTTCCTTTGGAGTTCTGGTGGGTACATGCTGAGCTGTGACTGCAAAGTTGGTGGTTCAAACTCACCCTCACCAGTGGCTCTGCAGAAGAAAGATGAGGTTCTATGCTTTCATAAAGATTTACAGCATTGGAAACCTCTAAGTCAAACTTGACTTGATGGCAGTGGGCATTTCTGGGTTTGCGGGGGTGTGGGGTTACCCTCTTTAGTTTTATTCTACAAGCAGAGGAGCCAAGCTGATGTGATTTAACTATGATTTATTCAAGACCCTCTAAAAGGAATGCCTTCTGAAGAAAGAGCTTTCAAAAGTAGTCTGAATGAATTGCAAATTGTCCATGTAGGACAGAATTGGCTTTTTTTCATTTTGGAGACCGGCTGATTGCTTATCATTTCATACCTGTTTAGAAAGGCCTGGTCTGAAAGGCAGCAATATCAGCACATGGATAATGGGAGTGAGTGAGAACTATGTGGTTTCTTTGTTGGCTTTTTCTTCATGCAACTAAAAATCCACAAGAAGACCTCTATATTCTAGAGAGATGCAAGCACACACATTCCTTGGTCCTTTATACTTATGAATGACTGCTCCAATTCTCTATTGGTTGAACTAGTGACAGGTTGACTCCTCCTTCTTGATTTCAAGTGTAAACTTTGTGTAAGCTATGGCTTTAAGTTAAAACCTTTGTCATGTAGGTCAGCACTATCTCCTTCAGAAGTTGTGGGAAAGGAAGATTGATTTTTTTTTTTCCTCAAGCAGAAAACTCTACCTGACATTCTGGAAAAGCTTTGTGAGCATTAGTAGCCATCCATCCTGAACCCGCTCAAGGCTTTGGATTTTGGGGATGGCATTCAGAGTGACAGTGGCCTGCTGTTCTTCCCAGGAAATAAGAACTAATGGGAGCAAGCACACAACCAGGAGTTTGAAGATATAGGATCAAATCTGAGCTTCCAATCTTACCAGGAGTGCAACCCTTTGCAAGCCACTCAGGTAGAGGGGGTGAAAGAGTCAGCCTACTGCTAAGCAAACACGGGACATGTAAAGTAATTCGGGATTTTAACCTACGGGGCACCAGTCCAACAGCCCCGGCAGTAATGAAGCTATCAAGGGATGGTCTGATAATTCCTTGGGAAAATGTAAACTTTTCCTGTGAACCTTGTTCCCTTTCTCCCACTGCTAGGAAGTCTCTGATCATCGTGGAAACTGTCCTTGCACTGCTTGTTCCTTGTCACAGTTTAAGGTAGAAAACTTGCTGGATTTTGACAGAATTTCTGAAACAGTTTGGAGGAAGAAGTCACACTGTTGTTGCCGCGTTTGCGGGAATAAACGTAGAATTTCTCGAGTCAACCTGGTATCCAGCTTTGGCTGTACAGTGAGACTGGTCCTAGAACTCTTGTCAGGGGGCAGCGACTTTCCACAGCTTGGCCTCAATTCTTCTATTTGAAAATATAAATTATGCCTACGTACATACCAACTTCAAATTGGTTATGAAGCTCAAAGGAGTTCGTGTATGAATAAGTCAGTAAATGTTTTATGTAGGAACACGTGAAACACATATAACTAGGCTACACCCATTGTCTTGGGAAGAGCCCTAATCTAGTAAATCATGCATTCAAAGTTTTGGTTTTCGAATGCAACAAAACCCGTAAAAGGAGCACTTGTCTAAAGTAGAAATATATCAAAAAAGGAAAACTTAACTATTTTCCACTAATATTGACAGAAAAAATGGAAAGATAGTGCCCTATCAAAGGCAGACAGGTTGCTAGGCTTAAAAAGCAAGGCAGTCCCATCAAGTTTCAGCTCTTACAGGCAGGGTTGGATGATCAAATAAACAAAGGAAAGCTTGGGCTTACTTGCATTTCTTTACTAATCTGTAATCAACAATTTGACGTTTTCCACCACATCAAAGAGTCTGTTTCTAGGTCTAGCTGCCATCTGCCCCTCTCTCAACCGCACAGCATCTTCCTACAAGAATCAAAGCCTCTTTTACAAGTTTGTAATCCCTGATAGAGATGGAATATCCAGTAAGCACAGGCTTGCTTATGCTTTCTTGCTACTGTGCAGTGAACAGCTCACAAATTTCACAATAATTGGGGCCACTTCTTTCTCTTGTTATAAGTTGTTCAGGGTAACTTGTTTACTGTACTCCTAATTCTAAATGTCCAGCACTTTTCCTGTACGTTTAAAACATAAAGGAGCCCTGGGGGTTCAGTGAGGTAATTGCTGGGGCTGTCAGTTCAAATCCACCAGCTTCTTTGGAAAAGAAAGATGAAGCAGTCTTATCCGATAAAGATTTATAGTCTTAGAAACCTCAAGGAGTAGTTTTCTGTCCTATAGGATCACCATGAATCAGGACTGAGTCAATGAGGCAGAGTGGGTTCAAAAATAGAAGGAAGTAGTATAAAGGCAAAAAGAATGAAGGTTTCGTGGGCGAAGCCACAGGGATAATGGTGATGATCTTGTAGCCCGATGCGGTTAGCCGAAGGTTCTTTACTTAATGCCATCTCTATGGAATTTTTAAATCTTGCTGAGTTTTTCAGAGGCAAACAGGTTAGATGTGTATGTTATCTGAAAGGCTAAATCATTCTGAGAGTCTTCTCTTATTTTTATAACTGTTAGTGATCTTGTTAGCTGGTAAGTCAACAGACACACATCCTGAGACTAGCCTAAAACTGAAAGCACCTTATGGTTCTGTTTGCTTGCACATGGTTACCAGTTGTCTCCCAGATTATTCTGAAACCCAAGTTAATGTAATACATCCGCATGTGACTTCCCAAAGTAAAAGGTATGCATTCTGATTTCGAATAGGATGCCATCACGACTGCCTGTGTTGCTGCCAATCCCCTCGCTGCTGACCTTCTAATAAACCTTCTCTTTCTTGCTCTAACTTCTGAGTAAATTGGCTGTGATGCTCCTAAGTAAAAACCCACATCAGTAGCTGCAAACTGACCTATTTGATACAACATGTGGTGATGCCTACAGAGGGCACGTCCAGACCTCAGCAGACATTGGTTAATAAAGTCTTTGTTCATAAAGGGTTAGTGTACGCTGACAATCTCCCTCAATTTCTGAGAGAAGTTGTAAGGACATTGAAGGGAATCTAGAAACAAAAAGCAGTTAGAAAAATATTGGGTTCAAGTCACAGAACAAAGTTCAAATACTGAATCTGCTCATTGCTACCTGGTATGGCTTTGGGACATATTGCTCCACTTGGGAAAGACTTACCTTGCTCCTTCTAACAGAAGATGGTGAATTCTGTTTCAGTGGATAAGGCAAGAACCAAGTAGCCTTCGTAGGCTGCCAGCTCATACTAGATGCCCCATAAGTGCCACCTGCATTCTTAGTTCATGCAAATCTAAGTCTAACCCACGACCATTGAGTCAATTCCAACTTACAATTACCCCGCATCGGGTCCCGAGACACAATCTTTCAGGAGCAGATAGTGTCACCTTTCTCCCTTGAGGAGTCAAGGTTGAACCCCTGACCTTGTGGTGAACAGCCCCATGCTTACCCCACAGCACAGCAGGCCCTTAGATTTATAGTGAAAAGTTACATTCTTCTGAAGCTGCACAGTAGATGGTCAGCATGTTGTACACGAAGTTATTTTACTTAATATAATTAAAAAGATTCCCCTTAAAAATGCAGTTAGCCTATGGTACTTTACTTAATGGCGTCTCTATGGAATTTTTATAACTTGCTATGTTGCTCAAAAGCAGACAGGTTGGAAGTTAGCGTCACCAAAAAGGGCCAGATAATGCTCTGAATTTTCTTTTATTTACACGACTGTTAGTGATTAAAAGCGAGGCTCCAGTCAACAGAGACATCCTCAGACTGGCCTACCAATGAATAACCTTATGGTTCTTTTTGCTTGCTAATGGTCAACAGTTGTTTCCAGTAGTTACCCAGGAACCGGAGTTAATGTAAAAGTAAAGGCCAAAGGTACACAGTCTGTATGTTTTCTGACTTCAAACAGCACAGCACAAAGGCAACTTGTTTTGACTGTTGGGCTGCTAACCACAAGGTCAGCGGTTCAACACCACCAGCAGCTCTGCAAGAGAAAAGTGAGACTTTCTACTCCAGTAAAGTCTCTGAAATCCATAGGGGCAGCCCTACTCTGTCCTATAACATCTCTATGAGTTAGAATTGACATAATGGCAGTGTTGGTTGTTTGGCTGTTTATTTTTCTCTTCTCCCTGCTATATCTTCTAAACAAAAACTTCCCTTTTTTCTTCTGACTTGGAGTCGATATAAAACACCTGCACTTCAGTTAGCAATGTCTTTGGAGATCTGGAGTCATTGAACTCAGCTTTCACTACAAAAGAAGCTGACCTCAAAGCTACTTCCTGGGACTAAAACTTTGGTTGAGATGTGAGGCTGAGTAGTGAGCCTTTTTCGTGGGGACTGGTTGGTGCTGTGGCCACAATAGCTTCATGATGACATCACTCTGACAAGCTCACCCTAAACCCACAGGCAGCAAGCACCGCGAACAGCCTGGATGTTTGACGGACCAGAATTCCCGTAAAAGATGGGGTATCTGGTGGGACTAGGGAAAGAGGAGGGGTGTGGATATTGCTATCATTTCCGCTAAACCTTTTTAAATTCCAGGCACACTACCAGGGAACATTCCTGCCAGCCACATCTTAGCCCTAGCCACGCCCTGCCAACTCAGCTCCGTCCAACCACAAGAAAACAAACACGACTTTGATTCCTTTGTGTGAAAAATTAAGAGTTGCCTACACTGTCTAAGGAGGAAGAAAACAAAAAGCGAGAAAGTACTCTCGACCACATGAGGTTTGTTTACTTCCACAAACCGTCCCAGTTGATGGAAGAAATGAGCTTTTTAGCTTTTGGAGTTACATGGAAATACTGACGGGCTCTATAGACGGTGCCGGCAAGGGGTTAAGGTCTCTGGAATGAGCTCTGGATAGCCAACCTTCTGGAACAAGGCAAACAAAAAATTCCTTCCACGGTTGCTCTGGAGAAAAAAGGCTGCTTAGGAACAAGGAAAGTAGGATTTCCCTTGTTTGAAATTAATCACAAACAATTCAGCCCTTAAGTAAGGCTATACCTCCGTCACTGCCACCAAGTCAATGCTGACTCTTAGTGACTGTGTGGGTTTGCAAGACTGTCACTGTTTACAGGAGGGGAAAGCCCAGTCTTTCTCCCTCGGAGCTGCTGGTGGTTTCAAACCGCCGATCTCAGTCCTACAATACCCACTACACAACTAGGGCTCTTAAATGAGGCTATCAAGAGAGTATTTGCCCTTCACTTTAGAGAAAACACCTTTTATGTAACTTCAAAACTATGCTGCATAATTTAAAGGTTCATAAACTTCTTTTTCTTTCCCCCCTTGTTTACTCTAATACTGTACTCTTACGGACCTCTTCTAGGGGGCTGGGGGCCGGCAGGAAGTGGAATCCTGCAAGGTATCCCCACGGACTTCTGGGAGTAGGGTTTGTTCTGAGTCCCGAGCCTGCTCCTCAGGTGTGTTCTCCGTGAAAACTCCCCCAGGTGCACACCTCTATCTCTGCCTGCTTAAGAACACGAGAAGGGGTTTCAAAAAAGCTCAAGGTAAAAGAGAACTAAAAGATAGTGAATTTTCCCCATGATTTTTTTTAAACTCCTTCATATGCTACACCTCAATACAAAGGTTACTTCCCAAACAAAACAGAGCAAAACAGCCTGCCTCACGCAAGACAGCACAAACACCTTTCGCCATACACCCACCAGCGGAGACACACATTTCCAAAAAACTCTTGACATGCCCGTGGCACACGGCCCTTTGAAGTCCAGCAGCTAAGATTAGATTCCTGCCACAATTACCTCTCCGTGTTTATCAGTCGCTTCCCACAACCTCTCCAAACCTGGCAGGACAGGTAGCATGCAAGTCCTCTTTCAGAAGCAAATCTTCCTGTGGGAGTGCGGTGGCACATGACCTTACCTTATGAAGGTCGCAGGGAAAGCTTACTCCAGCCATCGAAGCTATGGTGTACTGTCCTATGCAATCGCAGCATGTCTTACATTGGAAACAAAACAAGTAGGCACTTACCGATTTGGTCTTCGGGGATCAGGGACTCAATAGGAGGGTCCAGCTCCGAGCTCTGGGACAAGTAGTTCTTGACCTGGGTCATGAACTGCCGGATGGTCTGCAGCAGGTCGGTGCTGGACACGTGGCACTCCTTGTTCTCCTGCAGGAAGCTCACGTAGTCCTGCACCAGGCACCCGAAGTAGGTGCACTTGTCCCGGGAGAGCTCAGCAATCCTGCGGACCATCCTCTTCTCCGGGGTCATGAAGGAGCTGAAGACGCCGCTCATCTTCCGCAGCTGCGACTTGACAATCTTGGGCAGCACGAAGGAGCTGCTCCTCTTCTTGGACTTGATGGGCGGGGGCATGGTCTCCTGGTCGCTCTCCCCCTCGTCGTCCTCCAGGCTGCTGTTGGTGTCCCCCTCGTAGCCGAAGAGAGGCATGCTGCGGTCGAACTCCAGCGAGTCGGAGGAGGAAGTGGAAATGCTCATGTCGCTCAGCCTCTGCCGGCCTCCATTCCACGGGGGCTGTGACTCAGAGCGGGGCGGCTGGGGCTTTGTGCAACTGCCCGGTGCCTCCGGGGGCGGGGCCCCGCCGCCGCTGCCAGCTGTGCCCAGCTCGGGCCAGCAGCCAGACCCAGGCCGGCCACCAGTCAAGGTCTTGGCGCCGCCTTCGGCCTCAAGGAAAGAAGCGTGCTTCTTGAGCCTGGGCGGCGGGATGGGGGTCGGCTTGGCCCCAGGCACGGCCCCCTCCTCCGGGTTGTTAGGGCTGGCTGTTTCTGGCATGCTCTCCTGGGCCTGGGTCCCGAGCAGCAGCTGAGGGCTGGTGTGCAGACTGTGAAGAAAGGGTGGAGGGGGCCTGGGCGGGGGGGACCGAGGTCTCTCGGTGCCATTTACGCTCGGAGTCCTGGCGCTGGGTCGCGGCAGGCTTGCACGGAGGTCCTGACTATGCACTTTCAAGAAGAGGGGATTTATAAAGCACAGGGCTCCGTTGCTCTGGCTGCACTCCAGTTCTGAAGGCGTCCTGGTTTTTATAGAATGCACTCCATTTATGAGGCAGAGCTGGTGCGAGCCAGGACAAGCACCGTCTGAGGACAGAGGCCTACGGGGAGGCGGCGGGCTTGGGGCGTGGCTGTCAGCTGGAGAGCTCCAAAAACCTGAAAGTTATTATCCGTGAACACAAGAATGTAAATACAACACACGCAGGCCATTCCTTCACAAGTTAAAAAAGCACACGATTACGAGGGCATCTTTGGAG
Organism: Tenrec ecaudatus; assembly: GCF_050624435.1. NCBI lineage: Eukaryota > Metazoa > Chordata > Mammalia > Afrosoricida > Tenrecidae > Tenrec > Tenrec ecaudatus. Next base: position 51,339,817 of record NC_134541.1, on the reverse strand, counting down.
CATAAGGCTCTGACGTGGGATTAGGGTTGGCTGATAGACTGTGTGTGTGTGTGTGTGTGTACACATTTTGACGGCATTCCCTTACTGGGAAGGGACTTCTAACCTTCAAAGCCCTTGGGAAATGGCTTGGCCAGCATACAACTCCAGCTCAGCCTTTCACAGGTCTGTAGGAAGTACAAAGCAAACAAATAAAAATAACTGGAGCCGTTGCAGCATTAGCTGGAGAAAAGTCTCTGGGACACCTGAGTTTCCAAAACCAGAGTCACTGTATGAAGTACCAACCCCTTTCCTATCAGTTTCCTCTGAGGTCCGCTCAGAAGGGCACTGCAGCCTCTCGGCCCAGCTCTGAGCAAGGCCTGTATCCTGACCACCTGGCAAGGGGCCAGGGAGGGAGGTCACCAGGGGCAAGACTGAGACCTAGTTCAGGCCTCCAGGATGCCTACAGTCTAGTTGACTATATGAACTTCGGTTCAGAAAAATACTTTGAATTTGTCCTAAAGGCATGTAAATCTTGATTGCAGGAGATGATCTGACTTTCAAATGGGGACATTATATGCCTGTATTTTGATCATATGGGAGCCTCTTTCCCAGTCCACGAGCTAGACCAGTGTGGTAATTCTTTGAAGTCATCAGAAGGACACTTGGAGTTACGGTCAGGTTTCTCTGTTAATTATGCAGACTCTCTTGAAAATGCCTCCCTCAAAACCAGCTTTTTTGTGTTCATTAAAATATGCTGAAGGGGAAATGTTGGTAATTCTGAATTGCAAGTCCAGGGACCACATTTTCTTGGACTCTAGGGGGCCTAGCACTTACATGTTGGAATCCTAACCTGCATTCAAACACTGCAGTCTGGTTATTAATCCATCTAAATCTGGAAGCCCCAAATTCTTAGTATTTCTTCTTCATATCTAAGAAGAGTTTGTGTGTGTATGCAAAATTAAACCTGAATGGAATCCCTAGGAATGGAAGGAACAGACTGGTAACGTGCACGAGTACTATTTTCTGATTTATTGCCAATCTCTGCGCAGCATCAGCAAAGGGATTAGGTGGGAGGAGGCAAGCGCGCAGCTGGCTAGCGTGATGACTCATGTCACGGTAGATGCAGCAAAGAACCGCAGGACTGACGTGCACATGTAGAGGACATGCAGAAATAGATGTTGCTCTCTCTTCAATGCCTTAGAAGCACAGAGTGTTGTCAGTGCCCAGGTGTCGCAGTAGAAGTAAAACCTGGCACATGAGATGCGACATTTTCTCTTTTCATCAAGCCCTGTGTGCCCAACAAGATGCCACAGCAAGGAAGGAGACCGAGCGAAGCAGTACAGATGTTTACAGTACATTGTGGCTGATTTTGTGCGTTCCCTAAACTCAGCTGGGGGACTTGCGGAATACGCCAGCAAGTCAGCCCCAGTGTGAGAGTTGGTTGCACGGTGACTTGGAAAGAGCAGCTCAGAATTTAGTTCAGGGGGACATAGTGGTTAATGTGTTGGGCTGTGACCCGCAGGGACAGCAGTTTGAAATGAACATCTGCTCCTCAGAAGGAAAGTGAGGTTTTCTACTCCCGTTAACAGTGACAGGCTCAGACACTCACACAGGCAGGTCTCCCCCATCCTATAAGGTCGCTAAGAGTCAGTGGTGACCTGATGGCATTGAGTCTGGCCCGGAAGGTTGTGCTTTGCCATGGGAACAGGGTTATTTTAGCTACAGCTATATTTAACATTACATTATAGCCTTATTCAGCCTCACATTGATTCTGATCCACATATTTGCTCTAAGATGGGCCCAGAGAAGGGGCACCTACTTACTTATTCCCAGCTGGGCTAGATCTTCAAGCTGAGCCTCCGTCTTGGCTGTCGAAATGGCATAGGGCAACTTCAAGGTAAATGGTAGAACATCCCTGATATTTTAGAGAAGAGAAATGTTATACTGATATATCTTTTTTTTCCATCTCCTTTCATTTTCATCCTAGAGACATTTTAACTTAAGCTAAAATGTTCTAACTAGACGCCATATCACATCCAGCCAGAACCTGACAGATGATAAGAGTCAAGGTTTATTATTCCTGCCCATATTATCATATTCAAGAAATGTTGTAAGAGAAGCCCTTGTGGTCTCAGGATCTGGTATAGAAAGGGAGAAAATGTTTTTTAAAATGAACAAGTGGATATTCAGTGATGATAACAGTGACATGCCCAGTGGTGACAATGATCTTACACAATGCATTAATTCATTCACTCATTCATTCAAGAATTATTTATGATCATTTATGAGGTGACAGGGTGCTATCTCAGGGAATGAGAACATAACAACACACAGAAGGTTCCTGTCTTCATGGAGTTTCACTCCAGGCAACTAGCGGGCAAACAAATAGGTGATTGATTTATGGAACATAGGAGAAGGGAATGTGTGTTACAGATTCAAGGGGAATAAGGAGTGTAAGGGTGTTGGGGGTGAACAGGGAAACCCTCACTGAGGGCATGGTGTTTTATTGGAGGTAAGGGTCTGAGCCTGAGGACGGGAGCATTTCCTGCAGTGCAAGCAGTAGGTGCAAAGGCCCTGAGGTGGGGAGGTTCTTACAGATATGAAAAGGACGCCACTGTGGCTAGGGTGGGGTATGTGAGGGGCAAAACTTAGGGCTTCTGCCTACATTTCAACAGTATAAGACATCATTCAAAGCTGAACAAGATTAAATCTACACACTGAGAATTCTGGACATTTTAAGGCTGTTGAACATGAATAACACATTAGTTAAGTCAAAAGGACAAAACATGAATAAAATTTACTAGTGTCAAAAAAGCTCTATTGTGCTGTTTATATAACTCATGAGGTCAGGATATCAGAGCAGTGTAAGCTTATCAGCCCTGAAGTGTCAAGGAAACTCGCCTCCGGCTTCCATGGACTCTTTTGCCCGTCCCCAAGATGTCAAGAACACCACCTTCTGCCTGTCTACCTTTTTCTGTTCTCCACCAATCTAGGGAAGCCCAGAGGATGTTGGGTGTTAGTAATACTCTTAGCCTGACCTGGGAGAGGCTGTGACCTTGATCATAATCTTAAAAGGAAATCTGTAACATTAAACTATCATGAAAATATATGCTTGCCGGGGAGGCTGGCCCCAGCACCAAAAATTAAGTGGATTCCTGCCCCTCCCCCGAAAAGCATTGGTTTCAAAGGATGACATTGATTCTGCAGCTCCAGGAGATGGACATATCTGATCAGAGCATACGGGAGCAGATGAAGGGGCAGGGGACAGTGGAACACAGCCTGGTCCACGAGGCCATGAGGATGATGTTCCTGAGTAGAGCAGCCAGTCCACAGAGAGAACAACATGGCTGGCCCTACTATGAGACATGATGCCCCTCAGTGACTAAGGGCGATACAGGGGACAGCACCGGAGACACAGTGTGGGAATTGCACCTGACCTGATCCCACCACACCGAGGCAAAGCACTGGTGGAGTGCAGCAGAACAGCAAGGGAATGGAGTGGCAAGGTCCCCAGGGAATGCTGAAAGTGGACTTTGGGGCCAGGGCGTGGTGCCCCAACAGACTGGACTGGAAAACGCTCCTAGGGTCCAGCAAACGATTCTTGAACAAACTACAAGCCTTTCTTTAAAATATATATATATATATATATATATATATATATATATATATATATATATATATATATATATATATATATATATATGCTTGCATGGTGTAACTTCTTAATGAAAATCTGCTTTGTTCAGAAAATTGGGAGGGAAAGGGTACAAGTGACAAAAACCAACCTATGTTTACTATCAAGTGTTTATTTTGCTCAAAGTAGTACCTGGGAACTAAACATCAAATGGCACATCATTAAAAAAAATAATATATACAGGAAACTATTCCTGCCATTCATTAACGCATGGGTTCAGTCTTTGATATACCAGAAAATGAAATACTGTACAGCAGTCAGAGGGCGCAGCACAGCCACTTCTGTGCAGATGCGCACTAAAGGCGACGCCCCCTCTCATCTTTGTCTGTTAGCGGAAGGACTGCCCCCCCCAACCCGAAAGCTTGTATACAGACCAAAAAAATCACCACAGACACAAATGCTTTACCTACAAGTTTCAGCACACAAAGATTTAAATAAGATGTTGCTCTCTAGATTCCTAAAGGGGCGCAGACTAGCAGTCTGCTAGTCTGAGCAACTAGCAGTTTACATGGGGCCGACGCACAACCCTGCAAGGAAGTGGTAACTTCCCCTCACACAAATCCAGATCATAAAAACAGACCCGGGAAGTGTCTGGCACATACTTGCAGATGCTGGAGGCGAGCTAATCGGAACCAGCTTGTGGGACCCCGAAGTCTGGGCAGGTGGATAGTCTAGTGGGGAGATATGGGTTTGGGCATCAAAATAAGCCTGGAGTTAAATGCCAGAGCTCCTACTCGATAATGGAACGACAAACCACTCATTCTCTCTGAACTTCACGCTCTGTAGAGGGTGCCGGGAGGATCAGAAATAGTGTACGTGGGGACCCGAAAAACAAAAACAAAGTTGTTGTTTTTTAATGTGAGGGAGATAATGAGGTTATGAAAAAAATTGCATAACTGTGTAACCAAAAAAAAAAAAAAGGCCTGATTTGTGGCAGACAGGAGACTGGTTTTGCCATCACGACAACGTACCTGCTCACGCAGCCATCTCAGTGTGCCAGTTTGGGGCAAAAGACGGCATGCCTCTCTTGCCCCGTGCACCTTACTCACTTGACCCTGCTCTATGCAACTTCTTTTTGTTTGAGAATGAAAAGGGGCATGAGAGGACAGCGATTTGATGACTTAGAAGAGGAGAGGGAAAAACCAAGGGAGGTGCTGTCAGCTAACCCAACAGAGGAGTTTGAAAAATGTTTCCACGAAGAGAATCACAGATTTGACAAATGTATGAAGTGTAATGGAGAGTACTTTGGGGGTACCCCTCGAATGTCTGTCGCCTGCCACTGAAACAGAAGCCCCCACAGATATTGGTGGTGCTCTTCACTGTGTTGGCTTGATGCACAGCCACCTTAATACGTGTAACAGAACCAACATGGTCCTGGTTTCGGTTCTTTTCATGACCATGTGTCTTTTCATGTGTCGTGTCCATTGTTTCAGCTATTGTGCAGTACTTTCCAACCGTGGGGCTCATCCTCCAGCACGTCATTAGACAGCACTTTGTTGTGGCACTGCTGTTGTTGTTAAGTGCCATCGAGTCAGCTCCGACCCATAGCAACCCACGCACAACAGGAAACACTGCACGATCCTGCGCCATCCTCCCCATTGTTACTGTGCCTGAGCCCACGGATGCAGCCACTGAGTCGACTTATCTCCTTCAGGCCCTTCCTCTTCTTCTCTCCCCTCCACTTTACAATGATGTCATTTTCCAGGGTTCGGGTCTCTCTTGACAATGTGTCCAAAGTTAGACACAATCTTGCCATCCTTGCCTATAAGGAGCACTCTGGCCTTACTTTTTCCAACACTGATCGATTTGTCCTTAAAACAGTCCATGGTACTTTCAATCTATAGTCATATAATCAATATTTAAATCATATGGTTGTGATACTGAGACGTAGCCAATTACTATGGCCCTTCTAGCCATAATCCCTTCGTGACATATTATAAATTCTAGCCTCTATGCCTGCAGTTAACATCCCATTTTGGAGGGTATCCTCTGTTAAGCTAATGAATAAGATTATTCTGACTTTCCACCGTACTAGAAAATGTGCACCAAATCACCATCCTTTGTTTCCCTGGGGATATGGCCTGCTGAAAGACAAAAAACACCTGTATCTAAGAGTGCTATTTGAGAAGCAGGAAGAGAGAGAATTCCTGGGACGATTGAAGAAGAGCCACCAAATGGAGCATGGTTGAAATCCTTGCTTGAAGTGGCAGAGATAGTAGAGGCCATGCCACACAGAGACCAGAGCCTGAAGCAAGGAGACCCGCAGATGAGCAGAGGAGCAGCAACGAGACTGTGAGACGATGAGGCAGAGGAGCAGGGTGGCTTTCCCAGCCCACGTAGCAGCAGCCAAGGGACCACGTGGCTGAGAAACTGAAGACTAGAGATAAACTGGGCCGCTGTCTGGAGAGAGAGGTTACTGTGGGCCAGTGACTGTATCCTTAATGTTGTCTGATTCTGGCTTCTGGTAACCTGTTTATTTTCCTAGTAAATACCCTTAATCATCAGTATGTCTGTGAGACCTGCGTGGCTACTGCAACAGACTGTCAAATCCAACAGAAGAGCAGGGTCATGGGAGGAATGGTTGGTGTGAGAGTAAGATAAAAGGAGGGAGGGTGAAGGCCATGTCTAGTTTCTGCCTCATGGCAAAAGGCTTTGGGCTGATGAGGAAGGAGTTGGATTTTCCTTCTCCTTGTATAGCCAGAAGAGGTCAGATATAGCCTCTATGCTGTTTTCCCAGATACACAGGGTTTTCATTGGCTAATTTTTGGAAGTACATCTCCAGGCCTTTCTTCCTGCCATAGTCTGGAAGCTCCATTAAATTCTGACCATTATGGGAGGCCCTGCCTGCTGGTATTTGAAATACCGGTGACGTAACTTCTACTGTTGGATGACAAATTGGTAGACAGGTAGAGGCCCCAAATTATACTTATTATTAGTTCTTCTAGCATTCCTACTAAAGTCTGGTCCCATGTATCACCTAGTATTCATGCGGAGCTTGTTGGAAAAGTAAATAGGCTTGGCCTATTTCTCCTGAAGCAGAATCTATTTTTTTCAATCATTTTCTTGGGGGCTTGTACAACTCTTATCACAATCCCCCCATCCATCCACATTTAACAAGGTTCCCCGGCGAGTCTAGTATGCACTGCCTTACACAGTAGCGAAGACCCCAATACACAGAGCACTGTGAGCCAGGGAGGGAACCCTGTGGCGCACTGGTTAAACACTCAGCTAAACAACAGGCCGGCACTCTGACCTGTGGGGGAAGAGGAGGCAGCCTGCTTCATAAGGAGGGAGCCCTTGAAAACCCCATGGGAGAGTTCTACTCTGTCCTAGGGGTCAGGAATGACTCAGCAGCAATGGGCTGGGCTGGCTTTGGTTTACTGGAGAAGGCCATCATGCTTGGTAACGTAGAGGTGCAGTGGAAAGAGAAAGGCCCCGGGTAAGATGGATCAACACGGAGGCTGCAAACATGGACTCAGGCACAGGGACAATTGTGAGGATGACACAGGGTCACGTGGTGTCTTTGTTCTGTTGTGCTCTGGGTCACTATGGGTTGGAACCAACTAACAATAACACCGAAGAATAGCAGGCAGTTGTTTTCATCTTAAGCCCGACACGTGGGAGTTGGTGAACATTTTATTTAGTGATGACTCCTTGCACAGACTTCCAGTGGCAAGCCTCCAGGGACCCTCCATCCTGTTTTAATCAAGAAGCCACAGGGCTGATTCTGCTGCACAAACCGAGGAGGACTTAGAAACCAAAAATAGAGGAAGAGGCCTTACCTGCTGATGCAGTAGAAAGCAATGAGCCGGAATAAATCTGCAAAACTGATTCCTGAGCCTTCCAGGGAAAAGGCTGGAAAAGAGATTTCAGAAACCAGCTGAGTCTCCCCAATGCATTCTGAGAAAGGAAGGGCCCTCTATGACAAGTCTGTGTGCGTGGGATCACTGCAGTTTTCAAACAAACTACTGTGTGGCTCATCAGGCCCAGCTGTGGGAAAGATGTATGTCAGCCAGCGCCAGGCCAGTAAATAGCTCAATGGCCTGGCGTCCTAACCTGACTCATCCCAAGCACATATGCCAGTGCTCAGTAAACAGACCACAGCAGGCTTGAGTTGCACAATGATAGTTCCTTTAATGTTAAGAAAACAGACTTGGGCAGAGGTAAGAGACCAGGATGGGGCCAACTGCACATGACAGGGCTTGTGTCATGCCAAACCCTCATTCCTCTTGAACTTCCTGGGACACAGGCTGCCTGAGGCCACACTGCTCTTCGCCGAAACAATGGAACCAGCTGAACTCTGAGAGAGACACAGAGGAAAGGACTCTGCTCTGAGGGCAGTAAAAGATTTTTGTAAATCAGCTTTAGGCTCGACTCACCATGAAAGATCCTAAAACTCTTTACTCAGAATGTTCCCCCAAGTGCACAGCTTCCCAAGGAGAAGGAATGAGCTGAGCAGACCCACTGGTTCACCGTTTCTACGTGTTCCCGCACGTTGAGGCAGTAAGAGGCTCTGCTCTAAGCACTCATGCTATTTGCCGTCGCTGCTGAAATTCCACTACCACTTTGTTCTTCCAAAAATAGTCTAAGGACCCTCAGTTTTATGAACTGAGTCTCATTTCAACTATGAGATGAGTTTTCTCCTTTTGTACCAATCCTTACTCTTATTTTCCTAACTTGATATGTTTTTTATGATTTCCTAACTTTATATTATTTCACTTATATAGTATTTTTTAACTACTTCTATCTTACCTAAATCCACAACACACTAAGACAAAGAGGCAGACACAGACCAACAGAGATAAAGGTAAATATATATGTACCATCACTTGGTGAGTTATGTGGGAGGGACTCAGTATTGGGCAGGTAACCTGTGCTCCTCAGTTTTCGCATCTGTAAAATGGAGTTTTTCTTGTCTACCCAGAAGGATACTAGTGAGAATTAAAAATTTTTTAAAGGAAATAATACATGTGAAAGTGGTCTATACAAATATGCAATAGTCTATATTTTTAAATAAATTATCCTGAAACGATGACATGTTATCTCTGTTTTTATAGCAAGTCTGATTTCTCTCAATTTACCATCGATTTCCAGAGACGGCCCCCAGGCTAGGAAGTTGCCAGTATGATCCGACCTTAGCACATGGTAACTGCTTGGGACCAGGTTAATACTTTGCTCAAACTTGTTCTTTCAGTCATGTTAGGTCACATAGAGATTAGGAAAGCAATAAGGCAGAAAAAAATAATATCTGGTGTTGCATGCAATTGCGATTCAGATAAAAATTATTTTACACGATACAAGGGTGTGTTCAAATGATTTGAAGTCAGTGGTATCTACATAGAATCAGCTGCCTAAAATAAACTGAGGGCTCTCTGTCAACAAGAGACATATTTGTCATGCTGGGTTCAATCTTTGCATCTACTTCCATAGCATTCAACATTTCTATGTGGCCGACTTTCCATCCAGCTGTTTGGGAAGTGCAACTCTGGCAGGTGAGTATATTGGTTGTGCTGCGGTCATTCCACAAGGAACTGAGCTTTTGACAGAATTCTAACCAAACCCCAAACAACGAACCCCACAACATCACCACCAAACTTACTGCCATTGAGTCAACGCTGACTTACAGAGACCCTATAGGGTAGAGTAGAATTGCTCTTCTGGGTTTCCAAGACTGGAAATCTTTATGAGAGTAGAAAGCTTCATCTTTCTTTCACAGAGGACCTGGTGGTTTTGAACTCTGACCTTTTAGTTAGGAGCTCAGGTACAAACCCAATGAGTACACCACTACGCCACCAGAGCTCCTCTTGACAGATTAGGGAGGAGAAATCTTTGGCAGGCAAGAGCCTAAAAGTTAAGCAAAAGTGCTTCCAGAAACTCAAGATCTACTAGTGGAAGGGGAAAGAAAGATCTTCCAGGCTCCATTTCTCACGATGGATTTTGGAAATTAGGAAGGATTTTAAAAAACAGTTATATCCATCCCCACCCCACCCTTTATTGTGAGTCCACTTTGAATTGCCTATTTCCCCCACTTATTAAAATTTTTCTATTAAAAACTCATGCTTGAAAGACACTTGAAATACAAATGGATCAGAGGGGCCTCCTCAAAGTAGCGTTGGCCTTAACGCTATGGATGGAGCAAAGCTTCCGGGATCTTTCTTTACTGGTGCGGCCGTTTGCATCTGACCGCAGCCCACTTCACCCACGCCGCAGCCCGCAGTTCAGAGCATGCGAACCCTGAGCCGCTGCTGCAGATGCTGCCTCCGCAGTGCTAACTGTCTACTGGCCTTTCCCATCTCATCCGCTCCTTGGCTCTTCAGCTCAAGGGTCAGCACCTGACCCCTGGAAGTGAGCTGGGCTGCGTGTCCTCTCTGTGGCTCTGTGAGGTGAAATCTTAATAAACATACCTTTTGGGAATTAAACTTCTCTCGTTACATGCACATACACATGTCCTGGTTTTGCTTCTCTGGAATACCCACTCTCATACAATTGGCACAGAGAATGGTTCCAAAGAAACGCAATCATAAAGATGAGCCTTCTAAAGTGGTTCTGCAGTCTGCTTAGGGTTAAAGGTACTGAGACTGCTGCCTTTCCTCTGTGGTATGGGATAAGAGGTCATTGTTACTCTATGGTGCGAGGTGACAAAGTTAACATTTCCAATAACACCACCAATACCACCCCCGGCAGATGAAGTGCCACTATGAAGTAAGGCTCTGGTGATCGTGTGCTTGATGCTTCAAGCAATTTTGCCCAGATGAGAAGTGTAGGGGAGCTTGCCAAGCGGTGTTCCTACACAACAATGTGCTCAAGGAAGCAAAGCAGCTCAGCATTTTAGCATCTCAGCTCAAGCACCACGCAAGACAACCCTCTCTCTTCCAGTAACAGAGCTGGGATTGCCAAAACCTAATCTAGCAAATCTAGTCTTATTGTACAAGTAGCTGAATTAAAACGACAGCTATATTCTCAACCTTGAATGGTGTCTGATGTTAAAGTGAGGGCACCGATCGGAAGGAAATGGTACCCTGAAACATGGGCTAGGGACACATGGCTAATACTCAAGACGATGAGGATAGCAAGCCCTAGATTTCATTTAACCACTTGAGTCAATAGCTCCACCCCTGAAGAGACTAATACACTATCAGTAAAAAGAAAACCCACACTTAAGGAGACTGGCCCAACTGTGCAGGCTAAGATGCCACATGAGCTACCTGGAGCATTTCCTGGGGCAGCTGCCTACAAGATATTCCTGAACGCACCCAGGAAACATGTTCACTATCTATTATTGCTTCTAGACCTATATCTATAATTCAGTCTAACAGAGTTCCTAAAGATGGTAACCCAAGAAATGTATTATACTTGTAAAGAACTACTGGAGTTTTCTAACATGTACAGACAGAAACATGGAAAGCATGTGTGGAAATCATTACTAAAGATATGAAATATTGGCGCAAGGAACATGAGGTTGGATCTGTTAGTTTGCTACATGGACCCACTAAGAATAGATTCTTCATTTGATGTTTCAGCTGCAGAAGTAAGGATCTAATAGCTTATTTAGTTGGTACACTAAAGCATGGGCTGTGAGACTGCCTTCCTTAAATTAGCTTGAAGTACGTGGCATACTGTAGAATAAGTTCTCCAAAGGCTTAGGGAAACTGGTTTATTAGTGTGGATTTATCAGAATAAACCCCTAGGCACCACAAATGGAGTGTGGAGGACACAACTTTTAGCAAAACAGTAAGGAGCAAATTTATGAGGGGAGTCTCAGCGCCTCTGCAGACTCCTGTGACTGCATTTATATACAGCAGGTTTGGCAGTGGAGGCTACCTTAATTGAATTAAGGTACTGGACTACAATGGGGTTACTTGGGCCCCAGGGTAGGAGGAGGTAAGCGGTACCACTTAATCCACAGAATTGAGGTGTGTGGTTACTGTAATGGATAAGAGTTTTCGTGTTAACCAGAATAGCCTGACTCAAATGGGTTTATGACATTGGCTGCTTAGGTGGGGTACCCCTAGGACTATATAGATGGGAAGCCTCATACATATGTACTTGGATCTATACAAGCAGAAGAGTTCTGGATCAGGTGAACAACAATCTAACTTGAATCAACATAGCACCATGGTCCCTCAATCAATTCCAAAATTGAGCTATTTTCATGCTCTTTGCTTTTTTATGACACATCTTAGTCCATCAAGCATAGTTCTGCCTTTGTGAATGAATGTTATTGAAAGTTTTGCCTTATTTCCGACCCTCACTGTCTGCAAAAATGGTGTCCAGTCACTCGACAGTTTAATCTGCACAAGCCAACAATGCATGTCTTTTAGTCTAACAAGCTGTCCTGCACACGTATGCTTTCCTTTGCTCAACACTATCTACATCCTACACCAACGACTAATTAATGATACACATTGGGCACAGGACTGGGCAGTGTTTCATTTTTTTGTGCATAAGATTGCTAGGGGCCAAAACGAAGTCAGTGGCACTTAACAATTGTTTGGGGCTGCTAGTGGCAAGATTAGCAATTCACAACCCCCAGTCACTCTGTGGGAGAAGGCCAAGGCTTTCTACTCCTCTAAGAGTTACAGTCTCAGACACCCACGGGGGCAGTTCTACCCTGTTCTTACTGGGTTGCTATGATGCGGAATTGACTCGATGACAGTGAGGTTTTTGTTTGTTTGAATCAATAGAATTACCATATGCCACATGAGAATTATTTCTAATGTTCCTCAATAAAACGGTAATGATGTCTTCAAAATGGAGCAGGGACATATATAAACGTAATCATAGCCCTAATATAAGAACAACTAGTTCTTTACAATGTGGTTTTATTTGGCACTCGCCCACATGAAGAGATCACTGAAGATATAGGTGCTAAAGCAAAGTGTAGTGAAGAAATAAGATGGTGCCCAGCTATCTGGAAGAAGAGTGTGTGGGGTCTTAAAGATTGCTTAAAACAAGCAGCCATCTAAGTAAGGTGTTCATTAAATCCACAAGGAAGAAACACCAGCTTGTGTGATCCAAGGATTGTAAAAAATAAAATCCAAGACTGGAGGAGGGAACTCTATCAGAGCTTAAATTCTGAGCAACCAGTTTTCAGAAGGCAATAGGTGACAATAAAAGCCCAAAGACCATGTACTGGGTCCCCCTTGGATTAAGCCTCGAGAGAATCCCCTCTGACCATTGACCAGGAAATTAATAGCCTTACCACTAGAGTGCCTTGGAAAGTGGATTAATGCAGATGTAGTTACGTTAAAATTTAAAACTTTATTATTTGTTCTCCCTTTTGACTCGTTTTAATTTTGTTCTAGTTTTTATTATTTTCTGCTTTCGATCGCTTCTCGGCCTTTGGCTAAGATCAAGTATCTTCTGCTTTCTTTTCCATTGAAATTACTTTCTTAGTTGTTTTGTTTTGGGGTTGCTGTTGTTTTCGGCATATTTTTCTGCATATGAAATCCAGGAGGGGTACATCTGTGGAGACAGTAACTGGATTGATTGTTTCCTACGGTCATGGCAGGGAGGTTGAGGGAGTGCAGGACTGCCAATGAGGAGCACATGAAGAAAATGCTCTCAATTTGGTTGTAGCGACGACTGCACAACCCTTTAAGTATCTTTAAACCACTGAACTATAGGATATGTGACTTATGTCAATAAAACTGTTTAAAGGAAAAGCCCAAAAACCATCTAGACTTGAGCCAGTTTGCAGACCCATAATCCCTGAATGAAGGGGAGGCCAAGTCATTGTGGGGAAGGGCCCCATGGCAACACCAACTGTCTACATTATTATTCTTTTCCCAGCTTTCCCCCAAAAGGATGTGGAGCTCTTTGTGTTTTCTTTAATTAAAAGATCATTTTATTGGGGGCTCTAACAGCTCTAATAACAACCCATACATCAATTCTATCAAGCATATTTGTACACATGTTGCCACCATTATTTTCTAAACATTTACTTTCTATTTCAGCCCTTGGTATCAGCTCCTCTTTTTTCCCTTCCTCACCCTCCCACCCTCATGACTTCTTGATAAATTATAAATTATTATCATTTTCTTTTCTTACACCAACCACTGTCTCCCTTCCCCCATGGTTTCTGTTGTTCCTAACCCTGGGTGGCAGGGTGGTGGTAGGGGTGGTTCTGTGTGGATCATTGTGACTGGTTCCCGCTTCCTCCCTCCCTCTCCCCACCTTCCTCCTACCCTCCTATATCGCTTCTCCCGTTCCTGTTCCTGGATTCCATGTGCCGTGAGTTCTTATCTCTTACCTGCACCTGTGCACATGCTCCCGCCTAGCCCGCAGTGAAAGGCAGGACTGGGCTCATGATACTGACTGTTCACTGGGGTAAAGGAAATAATCAGACTCTTTATGGATTATTAGATACTGGCTCAGAATGGACACTAATTCTAGAAGATCAAAAATGTTTTCAAGGCTCCCCATTCAGGGTGGGGACATAATGAGGTCAGGTTATTAATGGAATTTTAGCTTAGGTTCATCTCACCATGTGTCTGGTTGGCCCCCCCAACACATCCGGTAGTAAAACCCCCAGTTCCATAGTGCATAATTGCAATAAGAATACTGAGCAAGCTCCATGTTGGACTAAAATGTGAAATAAGGACTATTATGGTACGGACAGCAAGTAGAAACCATTAGAACTGCCTTTGCCTAAGAAAAGTTAGCCAACGGCAACACGTAGTCATGGAGGGATTGCAGCGATTAGTGCCACCATCAAGGTCTGGAAGGATGCAGGAGTAGTAATTGCTATCACAGCCCCGTTTAACTCACCCCTTTAACCTGTGTACACAACAGATGGTTCTGGAGAATGAAAGGGATTCTCGAGAATGCAAATAGGTGGAAACTCCAAGAGCAACTGCTATTTCGGATGTGGACTCATTGCTGGAGCAAATGACTACTTCTCCAGCTAGTGATCGGGCCAATGCCCTTTTCTCAATTCTGGTTTCAAAGGACCAACAGAAGCAGTTTGCCTTCAGCTGGCAAGGGCAATAACAGACTTTCAAAATCTTCCCTGAAGGTTGTATCAGGAGCCAGCACTCTACCATGATTCAGTTAACAGAAACCTCGATCACCTTTCCTTTCACAACATGCCACACGAGTCCAGAATGATGCCATTGTGCTGACTGGACCTGCTAAGGAAAAAAGGATCAGAGGTGCTGGGCACATTGGTAAAGTATTTGTACGCTAAAAGGTAGGAAATTAATGCAACAAAAATTCGATACCTTCCACATCTGAAATTTCTAAGGGTTCACTGGTGTGGGACGTGTCAAGACATTCCTACCAAAGTGAAGGATACGTTATTGCAGTTGGTGCTGCCTACAACTAAAAAGGAGGTACAACACTTAGTGGGTCACTTCAGATTTTGGAGGTACACTTGGGCATGCTACTCCATCCAATTTATCAGGTGACTCGAAAATCTGCTAATTTAGAGTGGGGCCTAGAAAAAGGGATGGCTCTGCCATAGGTGCAGGCCCCTCGGCCACTTGGACCATGTGATCCAGATGATGCAATGGTGCTTGAGGTGCCAGTGGCAGACAGAGATACAGCTTTCTGTCTTTGGCAGACCCTGATTGAGGAATCACAGCAGAGGCCCTTAGGATTTCCCTCTGCAGACCATTCTCTTTTGAGGAACGGCTTTTGGCCACCTACAAGGCCTTCTTGGAGACTGAACGCCTCACCCTGGACAACCAAATCACAATGTAGCCGGAGCTGCCCATGATGAGCGGAGTGTTGTCTTTTCCACAGAATGCTCTCCACCATTCTGGAGCAGCGGACTTGATGGGACAATGGAATGACCTTCCAAAGAAACAATTACAGCACCAGCTAGGTTGGGATACCTGGAAAATAAGGAAATGTTCTCCAGGAGGCTGCAATTGTTCTGAACCAGCAGCCAGGATTCAAGAGTCCACGAACCAAGGGTGGAAATGAAAATGGCATTTTTGCTTCTTGTTCTGGCAACCCTATGCTCTTCAGGTCTGGCGGTGCTAGTTCCTAAGGAAGAAATACTCCCACCTGGCTGCACAGCATGGATTCTATTGAAATGTCAGTTAACAAGGCCTCCTGGCAAATTTAGGCTCCTCGTGCCTCAGAATCAGTAAGTAAAGAAGTGTGGGACAGTACTGAGTGGTGTGATTGATCCTGACTACCCAGGGGAAAGTGGATTGGTGTTACACAAGAGCGGCAGGAAGAGTGTGTCTGAAATCCAAGGGATACTTTAGATCAGCTCTTGGTACTATCATGTCCTGCTATTGAGGTAAGTGGTAAACGAAAGCAACCCAATTCTGACATGATTATCCCTAGCCCAGGCTCTTCGGGTTTATGTCACCCCCACCAGGCAGAGAACCATAACCTGCTGAGGTGCTTGTTGCGAGCAAGAGGAACACAGAATGGGCAGTAGAAGAAGGTAGTTCTAAATACAAGCTATGACCACGTGACCAGTTGCAGAAGTGAATGAATCTATCCTCTTTGTATGCAGGCATCAAGTATTTTTGTTTCTTCACTTATAAAATATTTGATGTAAACGGGTTAATGAATTTCCAGTTGTACAGATGCTAGTTTTATCAGGTTAAGCACAAGTATGACTTTACGATTGTCTTTGCTTGGCGATCCTGTGTGGTTTAAGGAGCTATAGACAGGGGCCAAATTGACAAGGAGTAGACTGACAGGAGTGGGCTGATAGGCACCTTGGTGTCAACTAGCCTTGAGGGTTGCAGTTCGACACCAGGGGGTGCCTTCTGAGGTCTCCACATTGCTTAGCCCAGAACCACAGCCTGAGGCTGCCTCCTTCTGGGTGCTGTATACTTGATCAGGCCACAAATGAAAACCAGGGGGAGCGTCTCTCTCTCTCTCTCGCCTCTTCTTGCTGGTATGGAATCTACATTGGTCGCCCCCAGTTTTGCCTCACCGGCCACATCCTGTTCCACAGTTTGCACCTGTCTGTGGCTTGCCACAGTAGCTGCCTTCACAGTTGCCACCACAACCTGGCCTTGCCCTTCTGTTTGCCCTCTTGATTCCTCAGCCTGGCAATCACGTGAAATTGGAAGGGCCTATAGCCTACCACCATCTGACTCACCGGAGTGAACCAAAGTGAGTAGACTTCCTGGGGTTCTGTGAGGCACAATCTTGATATAAATCCCTTTTCTGAGACAACTTCTCTCTTTAGATACATATATCACTGCTTTGACTTTGCTTCTCTAGAAAACCAGTCTAATTCTGTTGGTAACAAAAACACATGAAAAAGGACTGGAAGTTAGAGATATGACCTTGGTGATAGAAATCACTCTGGAGATCATATGATAGGCTTTTTCAAGACATTCATTGCCAGTATCTTTTTCAGCCATGTAAATGGTGACTATGTACCTAGACCTTACAGATGAAAAATCCAGGAATGATATAGACTAAATATGTAAAGAAAATATCATCAATTAGAACAAGACCAGCGATCGGCTGTGGAACAAACCACCAATTGCACCTATACAAATTCAAATGGAAAATGAAGAACATTGAAACAAGTCCACAAGAACCAAAGTACAAACTTGAATATATTTCACATGACTCTAAGAGACCCTCTCAAGAGTGAATCTGACACACTGAACAAATGTCACTTTGAGGATTAAGATGTGCCAGTCCCAAGCCATGGTCTTTTATTTGCCTCATAGGCAATGAACAAGAGAACTGATACTTTTGAATTATGGTGAAGAATAGTAAAAATATCAAGGGTTGCCAGAGAATGACCCCATTTTTTTAGCAGATGTATGGCCAGAATGTTCTTCGAATCAAGGGTGGCAAAATTTTTTGGTCAACATTATAGGCATGCCATCAGGAGGGATCTGTTACTGGAAAAATATATCAATTTTGGTAAAGTCCTGGGTCAACCAAAAAGAGGATGCTCAAGGAGATGGACTGGTCAATATGAATGGCAACAATGGCTTAAAACATAGCAAGGACTGTGAAGATGGTACAGACCAGGCCTTCCTTTGTTCTGCTGTGCATAGCGGCTATGAGTCAGTACCAGGAGTACCACCCAAGCTAGTTAATACCAACTCTACTGCACATAACAACAATGTTTTAAAATGGTGCTTCTACACGAGCTATCTGATTACTTTCTAATGCAAATGAATTGGTATTGGATCACTTATTGAGTATGTTTGCAATTAGAAATTGCTATCAGTGAGTTTGTAAATTTGGCAGGAAAAATTTTAAGAAAACCCAGGTTTAAAGTTAAACCCAGGCTAATCACATAGAGCAGGCAAGTTTTATTTCTGCCAGAAATGTCTCTTGCAGTCTTTCTTGCAATCTCCTTTGAAGGTCATTAGGCTCCACAAGACTATAAACTCCCATGTTTTAGAGATTCCATCTTCCCCCTTAACTTGACCTAAATATCCCAGTTACTTCAAATCGAGAAACTAGGGCTCGGTTAAGTAGAAATGGAGAAGTGAGCATTCTGGCCTCAGCCTTGCCCGGCAATGGTTTCCAGGCATCCAAACCCACAACTCTTCCCTCTGTCCGTCAGCTGCTTGTCCTGCAGCTGACGGACACCCCCTTCCTCTTCGGAGAGCAGCTCCAGCGTCAGGCCCTTCCCTGGTTAGCAGTGCAGGAGAACTGTGTGTTCTTGGTCCTTCTCCGCCGTTCTAATCCAGAGACTATTTTCCATTGTCAGAAATGTAAAAGCAGCGACGGACTGGAATGTTGTTGTGGTTCTGTGCTGTCGAGTCGAGTTCAACTCAGAGCAACCAACATAAGGGGAAAGAAGACTATTGAGATCACTTCCCCTTCAATACTACAGCTGGTTAATTTTTCCAAAGGGCTAGAGTCTACCTCTGATTAGCTTTCATAGAAGCTGAATTTCATAAAAGGCTAACCAGTGATTGCCTGGAAGTAACACACACACAAACCCTTAAGGATTCTTCATTCACAAAGCTGGGCTGACATATACTTTAGCATTAGATCTTGTGAAAAAAAAAAGTCTGAGGTCTACCAGTCTGCTTAGTAATTAGCAAACGTGGGACCCATATTTAACTGGGAAGTGGGAAGATAAATCCAGCTTGTCTAAGGCACGGATCACAAGATAAACTGTCAGACGGACACATGACCAACAGGTTGTTTAGCTGGACTGTGGACAATTCTTTGATGATACTATCACCCCATTAAACAGATAAGAACACTGACACTCCTAGAGTAGGTTACCTGCCCAGATAATGAGTAAAAAGGTGACAGTACCAGGACTCAGACCTAGGTCTCTCTGCTGATTAAAGCACTTTTAAGGAACTCACAATCCTCACGTCAACCCGGGCATCACCACCCAATAACGACTTACTGTATGTGCTTTCCCTGATGGCGAATTCCTTGAGTGGGGCGCCAAATTCACAGGGCAATCGAAGGGAGAGTACTTTTTTCTGCATTTTAGTAGATTTACGAACCAGGAAGATCTAGTGGAAAGAAAAGAAACTCCATCTTAGGAAGCATTTAGACTGCTGGAACCTGAGCATGTTTTCCTTAACGTGTGCCTTTCGTGAACCGATCCCCTCTTCATAACCAAATTGCTAACTGAACATGGGGCCCTCGAGTGCCCGAGAACAAGGGCATTTAGAGACCACTCTACAGACGTCTTTCTTTGATCCATGACTCCCAAATAAACCTACTGTCCCTTAGCTTCTCTAGGAAGCTAAGAACTTCCTGAATATGCATAAGCATCTTTAATTCCTTTAGTTTTTCCACACCTGTTAGATTCTCCAGCCAAGTTTTACATAAGCATGGTTATTAATAAAGACCACAATTACGAAGAGCAGTAACATCCTAAACCAGAGGTGACGAGTTGGAATTCACTGGCTAATTTGGCTCACGTGTAACATCGCAATTTGAATCTATTAACAAAAGGGAAAAAGAGGGCGGCTCTTCTTTCCCCCTTCCCCCAACATTTAAATCCAGGTTTTTATCTTCTCTTGAAAAATATGATCATCTGACTAAACAAAGCCTTCACTCCTACAGGGCAACAACGAGGCAGAGCTAAGGCAGGCTGCTCTCCAGGGGAGATGATGGAGAAGCCCCAGGGCCGTCCTCGTCTGCGTTTACCTCACTTTGGGATCATCCTTTCTAAGCCCGAGTGTCGTCTTCAGACATGCAATCTCTAAACCAGTCCAAACCTCGCCCAGCTCAGGAACCCGCTCTGACTTTCCTCCCTGCGCAGCTGTTGCAGGTACATTATTCACACAAAGAGCTCATTGGCACGCCCTCCATTGGGCTGTGCAGTGTAGCAGCCGCCAGGTCTGCTTTCCTTCTCTGATCCCTGACTCTTCTCCAAGGATCCTGCCCTGTTTTGTTTTCCACTTTCTTTGCACTTAAACAACTCCCTCCCGTTTCATTTTGCCGATTTAATTTTCACTCCTCTCCATACATCCATTTCATAGTTCCTAACCAGTTGCTGTAGAATTGATTGCAACCATGGCAACGCTGTGTGGTCAGGGTAAAACTGCTCCACGGGATTTTCAACGTTTACTTTTTCAGAAGGAGGTCTCCAGACTTCTTCCGAGGTGCCTCTGTGTGAACTGGACCCGCTGTACCACCTTGGCGCTCCAATAGTTCCCAAGATACTTTTTCTTTGGCGGTAGGGGATTATGGGACTCAGGCATGTGCGAGGAAGAAGAAAGGAAGACCTCTGGCTTGTCGCTGATTTCCCGGCACCTACAGGGCAGCGTCCACGGAATTCCTTCAGTGGCCAGAGCTAGGAGTCTGGAACCCCTTAAAGCGGAAGCAGTTGTTTCTCAGAGCAGTGAAAAGTAAGTACCCAGCGCACTGAGGGGAGGTGGAGAGAATACAGGGTTTCTTTCGCAGGTGGGGAGCTCCTTGAGCCTGGGGGACCGAGCCGAGTATAACTTTTGAGCTTCCCTGAATGTCTGCAGCCTTAGCATCTTAGATCACGGGCTGGCAGACTATGAGCCACAGACCAAATCCACCCTAGTTCTGTTTCCTGCAATTAAGGTTTTATTGAGACACAATCATGCTCACTTATTTCCAAGTTGTCTGTCAGCTTTTGCAATGCCATGGCAGAGTTCAGGCGTTCAGACATAGACAGAAAGCTGCAAAGAAACCCATGGGTCAGTTTTACTCTCCTATGGGGTCACTATGAGTCAGAACTGACGCAATGATAGTGGGGTTGGTTGGTCTGGGCCTTAAACAGAAAAGGTTTGTGGACCTCTCTTTATGCCATAGATAATTAAGGGTGAAGGTGCCCTAAATGGTCGTTTTAGTCATAGTGCCAGGTTAGTCCTTCAAACCCTCTTCGCACACTTCTAGCACTTATGTCTCCTCCCTGTCATTCTCACTTCTCCTTTCTACCCTGGCCTCTCCTGACCCTGCGCTCTCTTTCCCTCCCTCTGCCCTCGGCCTGCCAGTCTCATCAGGTGAGCGCTGTCAAGCGGTCAGGCAGGTGGACCGAGTGTCCTGGTGTCACACGGATCTCCGCAGGAATGGACCTGATCCTGGTGTCACACGGATCTCCGCAGGAAGGGACCTGATCCTGGTGTCACACAGATCTCCTCAGGAAGGGACCTGATCCTGCTATCACAGATCTCTGTAGGAATAGATCTGATCCTGGTGTCACACGGATCTCCGCAGGAAGGGACCTGATCCTGGTGTCACACGGATCTCCGCAGGAAGGGACCTGATCCTGCTATCACAGATCTCTGTAGGAATAGATCTGATCCTGGTGTCACACGGATCTCCGCAGGAATGGACCTGATCCTGCTATCACAGATCTCTGTAGGAATAGATCTGATCCTGGTGTCACACGGATCTCCGCAGGAATGGACCTGATCCTGCTATCACAGATCTCTGTAGGAATAGATCTGATCCTGGTGTCACACGGATCTCCGCAGGAATGGACCTGATCCTGGTATCACACGGATCTCCGCAGGAATGGACCTGATCCTGGTGTCACAGATCTCTGTAGGAATGGACCTGATCCTGGTGTCACACAGATCTCTGCAGGAATGGACCTGATCCTGGTGTCACACAGATTCTCCGCAGGAATGGACCTGATCCTGGTGTCACACAGATTCTCCGCAGGAAGGGACCTGATCCTGGTGTCACACGGATCTCCGCAGGAAGGGACCTGATCCTGGTGTCACACAGATCCCTGTAGGAATGGACCTGATCCTGGTGTCACACAGATCTCTGTAGGAATGGACCTGATCCTGGTGTCACACATATCTCCGTAGGAAGGGACCTGATCCTGTTGTCACACAGATCTCCGTAGGAAGGGACCTGATCCTGGTGTCACACAGATCTCTGTAGGAATGGACCTGATCCTGGTGTCACACGGATCTCCGCAGGAATGGACCTGATCCTGGTGTCACACATATCTCCGTAGGAAGGGACCTGACCTACATTGGAAGGAATCGGGTCAGGGAAAGAGTGCGTGTCTAGGAACATGGAAATCTCCCTCTTCAGAATTTTCAACCCCCAGAAATGCAAGAATAAACAACCAGACTGGCAGAAAGTGGAGGCTTCACAAAGGATCCTAATCACAGACTGAAACTAGAGACCAAGTCAGTTTTGGCAGGGATGGTCCCCTAGTAACTGAGCATGTTCCAACAGAGGGCTTCGTCCTTTTGGTTTCTGTCAAAAAGAAATTCTTTAAAAGGAGACTCATCACTGAATTCATGTTAATGGTTGAGGAATAATATTTTTTTTAAAGATAGCAACAGAGATTGTACAACATGAAAGATGGAATCAAGTTCACTGAAGTACACAGTTGGAAACTGTTAAATTAGTCAAGGTTTTGCTGTATATATTTTAACTGAAATTAATCAAGAAAGAGAGCCAGAGAGAATAGTTTCTAATTCAAAATGTGATAACAGACTCTGGCTACTAGGAAACTCAAAAGTTTATTTTTGTGCCCAATTGTTGCAACGTTCTTAAAAAGTTTATTTTTGTGCCCAGTTGTGACCACATCCCTCAGCTATTCATGGATAGAATTTTCTCTTCGCTTTTGTAGTTATCTCTTAGTCTCTATCTTTCATCACGTGTTATTTCGAGGCTGATTTTAATTGGGGCTTACTTTGTTTATGTGTTTGAAAGTCGGCAAGGTGAATAAGGAGCAATGGGCTTTTCTGTGATGGTGGAAATGTTCTCTAGCTTCGTGTCATCCAATACAGGGCACACCAACCACGGGTGGCTACTGAGCCCTGAAAAAATGAGCTAGTATGACTGAGGAACTAAATTCTTCTCATTTTACTTCATTTAAACTTAAATAGCCACATTTTTCATTTAAATTTAAGTAGGTAGCAGTTAGAACTGCTCAAGCTTTATGAATCATTAAATTAAAATTGTTTAAGGGACTTCTCTTCATCGTGGCTAAGTCAATGGTCTTGGGTAGGCAGTAGCTGAAGGAACTGGTTCAGACTTGGACCCACGTGAAAGGCACGGGGAAAAAGGACTACATGGCAAAACAGAGAAGCCAAGTCTGTGGCCATAGAACTTTTACGGAATTGAATTCCACTTTGGATGGCTGGGTCCCGGCAGAGTTCCCAGACTCATAATGAAATGCAAACTGGCAGAGAGCTGAGGACCTCTGGCCCAAGCTTCTCCTTAGGGAAGTGTTAAGAGGTCACCTCGGGCCCGCAAACCGTCTTCCAATCAAAATTATCTGTCTTTATTACCTGAATATATCACCGTTCTGCTAAGTCCCGGAGCTTCCAACGAGACGAGGATAGAAAGACAAAGTGTGAAGGGGTCTCTTCTTGGAAGGGGCCTCTTAAGTTTCCAGAATTTTTCTGTAGTGTAAGCCAGCTACAAACCAGGAATTATGCTCCCTACAGGCGAGGTAAAATGGTGTGGCACTCCTGCCCCAGTCCCCTCCAGCGAGTCTTACCCCGGGCGGCTGCCCTTGCAGGATTTGTGCCGCCTCTGCCTCACTCATGCTCAGCTGCAGCCATATGGGGTGAGTGTGGAGAAGTTGGTCCAAAATGCTGAGTCTGTTGGAGAGGCTGTCATAACCAGAGTCCCGGGGATAGGCCTTGGCGTCATTCTCCTCAGGGTAGCCATCGCCTTTGTGTCTTACCATGCTAAAAGAAACAGAATTGGGTTAGGTTCAAATACTGCACTACAACTTTCCACAGCAAGAAGTCTACCCCTGCAGTCTCGCGGACTAGACCCACCATAGCCCATACACCACACTGTGATTACTGCCCTATATTGTCTTCTCCTTCAGGCTGAAAACTTTCTGAGGGCAGATATGATATTTTATTATACTCTGTGTCCCTAATACTAAGTCCTTTATAAATAACAGAATTGACCTTTTATTTCTAAACCTGCTTCAATGATTCTACACATCATAAATGACTTTTCATTAAATCCTTGTTCTGGCAGAGACAATACTTACGTTGAGGAAAGAATTCTAAAGCCTAAACTCCATAACTAGTAACCTAGGGAGGGTTTAATGCACACTAAGTAGAACGTGTCCCGAGTGTGCCCATGGCCTGCTCTATAAGCATGCAAGGCAAAGCCTACATTCCCACATTCACTTTGCTATCCAAATGTACTAGATTTCATCTTTTCTCACACATCTAAGCCTTTCATTAGTATTACTAGTAACATGTATACTAAAACCTGTTAAAGACATGTATTAACTTATTGATAAATTGATATTATTCATCATAGGTGAAAACCTGAATTTAAGCAACCCAAGTAGCCATCGCTTAATGAAAGAGTAAATACGACGTGGTATATCCATATCATAAATATTACTCATACGTATAAGGAATGAAGGACATGCTACAACATGGATGAATGTTGGAAGCACTCTACTTTGGAAAGAAACATTTACTTATGAGAGAAGCCAGACATAGACAGGCCCATATTATGTCATCCCCCTTAAGGGAAATGTTCAGAACAGGCAAACCCATAGTGGCAGAAAGTCAATTAGTGGTTCCCCAGGGCTGGCATAGCAGTGAGTAAAGACAATTTAATGGTTTCTTTATGGGATGATATAAATATTGGGAATTAGACAGTGACAATAGTTGTGCAACTTTGAATATATGAAAACCACTGAGTTATACACTTTAAAGGGGTGAAGTGTATGGTATATAAATTACACCTCGATTCAGAAATTCATGTTGACCACCTTTCTCACATTCAGTATCAACATTAACTCTGTAAGAAACCAGCCCAAACTAGTTGCCAAGCATCGATTCCATCTCACGGCAACCGCACCTGCATCAGAGAAGAATCCGCTCCGAGGGTTTGCAGCGCTGACATCTTAGAAGAAGGTCACCAGGCCTTCGTCAAGGACACCTCTGCCATTGGCACGATGCAAGGGGTACTGAACCCCCAGTTTGCACAGGAGGAAACTGTGGCCCCAGCAGTTGTGGAGCTGCCCAGACTTGTAAATATTCATTGTTATTTCTTGTTACACACCAACTTTGTGGGTAACAAAAAATAACCTAACGATAGGAGAGTCCCTCTGGGTGTCTGTTGGATGCCGGGCCCGTAGCAAACATTCTCTCATGTACTTCTCACAACGGTTCTGAAACTTAGCACTAGGCTTTAAGACACACACCTGCTGGCTAGGCCTAGTAGGAATCTTATTCGAGGTCACACTTCCAGCATCAATGAAAGGGCTGATATTCCAATACAAGGTCATTGCTTTCCCTTCCCTCCCCTGCACACAGAATGCACCCCTCTGCCTATATCTCACTGAGCAGGCCACAGCACCTACCCTGGAACAGGGAGAAAGAAGAGACTTCCAACTGATCAATTCAAAGAAACCAAAGTGTGCCGTCAAGATCAAGTAATCAACACTGAGAAGGATGGGGATAAAATGAAATGTAAGGCGAAAGTAGGGAAAGTTTAAAAGGGAAATATGATTATTTTTCCCGTGGGGACAACTCTATGATCATAAGTGAGAGGATGTCCACCAGAGGTACAGTGCACGGACCTCTGTTGGACGTACCTGCTCGATCACAATCTGCTGGCCAGAGACCAGGCCTAACCTCATACCGCACTGTCTAGACTTTCCCCAGAGCTGAAGAATCTCATGCTTTCATTCCAAATGGATATATTGTTTCTTCTCAAATATGTGGGGTTTCCCCCAAACAATTAGGGCCACCAATGAGGTAAATGGGGACAAATCTGAGAATCTTGGCACAGGGATTACATAGGCTACAAGAAATAGGGAAAGATACAAATACAGAGGAGGCACAAATAGACCAGTGGGATATGCATAAGATAAGACACCTGTGCACATCGAAAGAATTCACCAAGAGAGTAATGAGAGAGTCCACCGACTGGGAAAACATCTTTAGTAATGACACATCAGACAAAGGCCTTATTATTAAAATCTACAATACTTTGCACGCTTTCAATAAGAGAAAAACTAATTGCCTACTGAGGAGGTGGGCAAAGGACCTGAACAGAAGTTCACAGGGGCAGAAATCCAAATGGCCAATAAACATATGAGAAAATGTCCCTGTTCATTAGCCATAAAGAAATGCAAATCAAAACAACTATGAGATACCACCTAACACCCTCAAGGATAGCCCAATTCAAAAAATCAGAAAGCAACAAGTGTTGGAGGGGCTGTGGTGATATAGGAACTCTCATCCACTGCTGGTGGACCTGTAGGTATGTACAGTCACTATGGAAATCGAATTACCTTACGACCCAGCAATCCCCCTACTGGGCATATACCCAGAAGAGGCAAGAAACAAACCATGGCCAGACATCTGTGCTCCAATGTTCATTGCGGCACAGTTCAAAATTGCAAGGAGTTGGAAACAACCCACATTTCCATCAACAGACGAATGGATTAAGAAACTGTGGTACGTACATACAATGGAGTACTACGCATCGCTAAAAAGCAGGGATGAGCGCATGAAGCATATCGACACAGGGGAAGAACCGGAGGAAATTATGCTAAAGTGAAGTAAGCCAAGCACAAAAGGACAAGTACAACATGAGTCCGCTGAGGTAAATTTATTTATATATATATATATATATATATATATATATATAGAGAGAGAGAGAGAGAGAGAGAGAGAGAGAGAGAGAGAACAGAAAGGTAAGTGCAAAAGGGGTGCAGGGAAAAAAACTACTGTATACAAACACTCCAGGGGTGAAGTTCAGATAATATGGCAGGGGACAGACCAAATCCAGGGATACATACAGTAGCCAACTAAAACGGAGGTGGATGGAGGAAAAGGGAAAGGGGGGAAAAAGATGTGTGATGGGGGAATAGGGCACTGACCCACCCAAAGGGAGGGTATTGTTTGTGTCTCCACAGGGAAAGAGGGACCAGATATAAAGCCAGTGCCAGAGGAATGCAGTGTGCCAGCAAGGGGAGGGGAGGCAGTAGAGGGGCCTGAGGGTTCGGCCCCCATACCAGCTATGTGGACAACTGCCCCTCACCCCAGAAGAATGTACTTGAGAGGACGGCACTGAAGCTGCAGCTAGAGGAGAGGGGCATGTCTGATCAGAGCAAATGAGAGCAAATGAAGGGGGAGGAAGAGAGAGTGGAGCATATCCTGGCCCATCAGGCCTGGAGGATGATATCCCAGCTCAGAACAGCCAATGGACAGAGTGGACAATATGGCTAATCCCACTACGAGACACGCCGTCCCTTGTTGAACCAGGGCCCTAAGGGGGACAACACTGGAGACTCAGGGCTGGGACTGGGCCAAACTGACCCTGTGACACTGAGGCAAACCACTAAAAGCGTGCGACACAGCAACAGTGGGAGCAGAGCAGGGAGCCCCCAGGGGAGTACAAAGGACAGACTCCGGGGCCAAAGCATGGTACCCCATTGGACCTGACTGAAGGGCACACCTAGAGAACAAAAATCAGATCCTGATCTATTTACAGGTTTTTCTTTCTTAAAATTTTTTTTTCTTTTAATTTGTTCTTCTATGGGTAATTGGTTTCCCTTTTTATTGTCAGAGCTGTGTTCTCACTCATCGCCTATCTTGCAATGACTTGATTTTTGGTGCACATTATTATCTCTACAGATCTATCTAGATTAGACTGGATGAATAGTCTGGAGGAGAAAACAATGGGACCAATGGTTCTGGGAGGACACAGGAGAAGTGGATAAGGGGGCAAGGAGGTGGTGCTGACCAACCTAGGGACAGGAGAGCAATAAGTGATCGAAAATCAGTAGCAAGGAGGGTATGAGTGGCCTGATAGGGATTCAGCAAGGGCAAGGTAACCAAGAGAAATTACTGAAACCCAAAAGAAGGTTGAGCATGATAGTGGGACAAGAGGAAAGCAAAAGAAATAGAGGAAAGAACTAGGTGACAAAGGGTGTTCATAGAGGTCCAAAGACTGGAATGTACATATGTAAATATATTTATATGAGTGTGGGGAAACGGATCTATGTACATATATTTATAGGTCTAGTATTAAGGCAGCTGATGGACACTGGGCCTCCACTCAAGCACATACTCAATGCAAGAACACTTTGTTCTATTAAATTGGCATTCCAGAATGCACACCTTCTCGACACAATTGCTGAAGAAAAATGTGTGCATAAGCAAATGTAGTGAAGAAAGCTGACGGTGCCCGGCTATCAAAAGATATAGCGTCTGGAATCTTAAAGGCTTGAAGATAAACAAGAGGCCATCTAGCTGAGAAGCATCAAAGCTCACATGGAAAAAGCACACCAGTTTGGCTGACCATGAGGTATCGAAGGGATCAGGTATCAAGCATCAAGGAACAAAAAAATCATATCATTGAAAATGTGGGTGAGCGCTGAGGTAAGAATTAAAATTTTTTTAAAAAAGCAAAAGTGGCATAGGGGAAAAAGCTACTGTATACAAACATTTTTGGGGTGAAGACTGTGTAGTATGGAAGAGACCAGACCAAAATCAGGGACATACATGGTAGACAATGGTGGAGGAGGGGGAGAAAGGAAAACAAAAGGATGAATATAAGGAAGAAAAGGGTAGTGGGGGCATGGGGCATTAATCCACCCAAGAGGAGGGTATTGTTTATATCTCCACAGGGAAAGTGGGACCAGACTTCAACCCAGTGCCGCAAGGTGTGAATGCAATATCCCGGCGTGGAGTAGGGAACCAGTGGAGAGGTCTGGGAGGCTAGCCCCAGCACCATAAATTAAGTGGATTCCTGCCCCTCCCCCAAAAAGAATTTGTTCCAAAGGACGACATTGACTCTGCAGCTCCGGGAGATGGACATATCTGATCAGAGCACACAGGAGCAGATGAAGGGGCTGGAGGAGAGAGTGGAGCACAGCCTGGCCCACCAGGCCGTGAGGATGATGTTCCTGAGTAGAGCAGCCAGTCCACAGAGAGAACAACATGGCTGGCCCCACTATGAGAAATGATGCCAATCAGTGACTAAGGGTGATACAGGGGACTGCACCGGAGACACAGTGTGGGAATTGCACCTGACCTGATCCCACCACACCGAGGCAAAGCACTGGGGGAGTGCAGCGGAACAGCAAGGGAATGGAGTGGCAAGGTCCCCAGGGAATGCTGAAAGTGGACGTTGGGGCCAGGGTGTGGTGCCCCAACAGACTGGACTGGAAAACGCTCCTAAGGGCCAGCAAACGATCCCTGAACTAACGACAAGCTTTTCTCTTGTGAACTGTTTTGTTCTGTTCTTTGTCAGTAGTTTGTTTTTGTTGTTTTGTTGTCTGGTTGTATACTGTTGCTTTGTTTTCCTCTGTCTTGTTTTCGTGCATGTTAGTGTCTCCACAGGTCTGTCTGAATAGGACAGGCGGGATGAACAATCTGGAGGAAAAACAACGGGACCGACAGTTCCGGGGGGACTTGGGGTGGGGGGGTGGGGGGGTAAGGAAGTGGTGTTAACAAACACAGGGACAAGGGAAAAACATGGGACCCCAAATGGTAGAGAGGGGGGAGTGGCAGGCCTGGTGGGAAATGATCAAGGATAAGGTTGCTTAGAGAAGAGGTATACTCTAGCCCAGGTGGCGACGAAGCATGGTAGTAGGACAGGAGGAAAGTCAAGGGAGATGGAGGAAAGAGCTAGGAGTCAAAGGGCATTTATGGAGGTCCAGACAAAGACATGTACATGCAAATATATAGAGGAGGATGGGGAAATAGATCTATGTGTCTATATTTATAGGTTAAGTATTAAGGTGGCGGAAGGACCTTGGGCCTCTACTCAAACACTCCCTCAATGTATGAATACCTTCTTTTATTAAATTGGAACTCTATGATGCTCACTCTCCCGACACGGCGGCTGGAGCCAAAGTGGGTGAACAAGTAAATGTGGTGAAGAAAGCTGATGGTGCCCGGCTATCAAAAGAGATAGTGACTAGGGTCTTAAAGGCTTGAAGATAAACAAGCAGCCATCTAGCTCAGAAGCAACAAAGTCCACATGGAAGAACACACCAGCCTGTGTGATCTAGTGGTCACGAAGGGATCAGTTATCAGGCATCAAAGAACAAAAAATCATATCATTGACTGCACACCTCCATGATAGGATCGCTGAAGACAAATGGGTGCATAAGCAAATATGGTGAAGAAAGCTGATGGTGCCCGGCTATCAAAAGAGATAGTGTCTGGGGTCTTAAAGGTTTGAAGGTTTACAAGTGGCCATCTAGCTCAGAAGCAAAAAAGCACACATGGAAGAAGCACACCGGCCAGTGCGATCACGAGGTGCCAAGGTACCAGGTATAAGGCATCATGCAAAAAAAAAAAAAAAAGATATAAGTGTGTGTATGTATGTGTATATATGTGTATATGTATATATGTATGTGTATATATGTATATATACATCATATTAAATGAAGGGAGAAGTGCAGAGTGGAGACCCAAGGCCCAAGTGTCGGCCAATGGAGATCCCCTCATAGAGGGGTTTAGGAGAGGAGATGGGTTAATTAGGGTGTGAGGTAGTATCGATGAAGAACACAGCTTTCCCCCAGATCCTGGATGCTTCCTCCCCCCAACTACCATGATCTGAATTCTACCTTGCAGGGCTGGATAGGGCAGAGGCTGTACACTGGTACATTTGAGGGCTGGAGGCACAGGGAATCCAGGGTGGATGATACCTTCAGGACCAAGGGTGTGAGGGATGATGCTGGGAGAGTGGAGGGTGAGTGGGTTGGAAAGGGGGAACTGATTACAAGGATCCACATGTGACCTCTTCCCTGGGAGAGGGACAGCAGAGAAGGGGTGAAAGGGAGACTCCGGATAGGGCAAGATATGACAAAATAACGATGTGTAAATTACCAAGGGCACATGGGGGGGGGGGAAGAGGACCTGATGCAAAGGGCTTAAGTGGAGAGTAAATGCTTTGAGAATGACTGGGGCAGGGAATGTATGGATGTGCTTTATACAATTGATGTATGTATATGTATGGATTGTGATAAGAGTTGTATGAGTCCCTAATAAAATGTAAAAAAAGAAAAGAGGAGAAAAAAATGATTAGGGCAAAGAATGTACAGATGTGCTTTATACAATTGATGTATGTATATGTATGAACTGTGATAAGAGTTGTATGAGCCCCTAATAAATTGTTAAAAAAAAAAAAAAGAAAATGTGAGTGAGTACAGAGTGGAGACCCAAAGTCCAATGGTAGTCAACCAGACACCCCGTACTGAAGGGTTGAGGGGAGGAGATGAACCAGGCAGGGTGCAGGGTAGCAACGATGAAACATATAATTTTCCTCTAGTTCTTAAATACTTCCTCCCACCCACTATCATGATCCCAATTCTACCTTACAAATCTGGCTAGACCAGAGGATGTACATTGGCACAGATAGCAACTGGAAACACAGGGAATCCAGGCAGGTGACTCCTCCAGGACCAGTGGTGAGAGTGGCGATGCCTGGAGAGTAGAGAGAATGTGGGGTGGAAAGGGGGAACTGATTACAAGAATCTAGGTATAGCCTCCTCCCTGGGGGAGGGACAGCAGAGAAGGTGGGGGGAGACGTCAGACAGTGTAATATATGACAAAATAATAATAATTTATGAATTATGAAGGGCTCATGAGGTGGGGGAAGTGGGTAGGGACGGGGAAAATGAGCAGCAGATATTAGGGTTCAAGTAGAAGGCAAATGTTTTGAGAATGATGATGGCAACAAATGTACATATGTTCTTGACACAATGGATGTATATATGGATTGTGATAAGAATTGTACGAGCCCCCAATAAAATGATTTTAAAAATATGTGGGTTTTCCTTTCCATCTTCTGCAAGTTTCCTGATTGGGGAAAAAAGTCTGTGACAAAAAAAGGCCTGTTTTCTTCAGCAGGGACCATTATACAGCCACTGAGTATTTGAAATTAATATCTGTAGCTCTAAGAGCAAACTGTAAAATAAATCTGGTGCACGTACGTGCAGGGTGAACAGAGGATATTCCTCTACATGTGTCTGAATATACTGCACACACACCTAGGATTCTAGTACTGCTGTTGCTAGGTGCTGTAGAGGCGGTTCCACGTGACAGTGACCCTATGCACAACAGAACAAACAAAACATTACCCGCTCCTGCTCCTGGCTCACAATGGCTTTTATGTCTGAGCCTCTGAAACCTTCTCAGTCATACGCAAGCACCTTGAGGGAATGAGTCACTGGCTGGAGAGTCAGGACTGCAGTCTCTTGGAACGTGTCAAGGTCAGTTGGTATAACGTGGAACACAAAGGCAACGCTCTGCATCTTCCCTTGCTAAATAGCAACAGAGACCTTTCCAGCCTGTGAGAGGCACTCTCACTACAAGTACTGGCCCCTCCTCATCTCGATGAAAGAAAAGTGGAGAAAAGAAGAGAATCAAGGAAACAACCAGATGGTGCTTGGCTACTATCACCACCGACTCTCACCAGCATCCGAATAGGAAGTCTTGGGCAGAGAGGTATAAAAATAATGTAGAAAACAGATCAAAAGCATGAAAAAGACCAGACTTACTAGTCTAAGAGAGACTGGTGAAACTCTTGAGACAGTGGCTCATAAACAACCTGTAAGTGGGGAAGTGAAATCACCCCCAGGGAACAACTTTTAGCCAATTAACAGACAGCAGTGGCATGAAGTAAATGATAACACAAGGGAAGAACACACTCCTTCAGTGAAATTAAACACGTAAGAACAGAAGAGCGGCATTTTCCCAGAAGTACGTTTAGAAAGCAGTTGCAACGGTTCTCAACTTGTGGGTCACAACCCTTTTGGGGTCAAATGACCTTTTCACAGGGGTCGCTCAGTTCCTAACAGTAGCAAAATGAGTTATGAAGTAGCAACGAAAGTAATTTTATGGTTTTGGGGGGCTCCCCACCACATGAGGAACTGTGTGAAAGGGTCGTGGCCTGAGGAAGGCTGGGAACCACTGAGTTAAGAGTAGAAAAGAAGGACAAATAGAAACAGGGAATCGGAAAAGGAAGTGGCCAGGGTGCTGTCACCCTGAAGACATTCCAACCCATGCCAAAAAACAATATGTACATAAATCGTTGATGGAAGACTATTTTGCTTCATAAACTTTCACTAAACTACAACAAAAAGTTGATTTTTTTAAAAAAAATGAAGCTGATGTTAAAATTCCTTTCATGTAAGCCCACCATTCATCAGTCAGTTTGTTGGGTTTGGCTTATCTGAGCTATGATGCTGAGAGATATCCTACTCATTTCTCAAATACCGGCAGGGTCACCCCAAGGTAGATAGGTTTCAGTGAATCTTCCAGGCAGAGAGAGATAAGGAAGAAGGACATGTCAATCTATTTCTCTTTTAAAATGTCAGGTTAAAGCTTTTGAACAGCAGTGGAACCCTGTCTAATATACTGCTGGAAGATGAGGCCCTCAACTTGGAGGGCAACTTGGTGAACAAGATGCAACATCAGGACCAACAGAGGAAAGATGAAGGATACCCAGAATTTCACTTTCCTTAGCTGCACATTCCACACCCATGGAAGCGGAAATTATGAAATCTAATGACGTCTTCTTGCAATGAGCAGCTGCAAAAGAGCTTTTTCAAAAGAAAGTATGTCATTGTGAAGACTAAGATATGCCCGACTCATGGCAAAGTACTTCCAATTGATTCATCTATGTGTGAGTGCTAGATAATAAATAAAGAAGACTGAAGAGAAATTGATGCCTTTGAATTACGGTGCTGGTAAAAAAATAATAGACTATCTTGGATGAAGGCCAGTCAGAATGCTTCTTAGAAGTGAGGAGAGTTAGACTCTGTCCCCTGTAGTTCGGACATGCTATCAGGAGAGACCAGTCCCTGGAGGAGGACATCATGCTTGGTGCAGTAGCGGGTTGGAGAGAAAAGGACTCAACAGCAAAGGGTGTGAGGGCGGCAGGGCCCTGGGCAGTGTTACAGGAGGTGGAACTGACTCCAAGGCACTTAATAAGAACAAGCTAGCAGGGCAGACGGCGGACTAGCAATTCTCAACCTTTGCTAACCTATTAAAATCATCAAGGATGATTTAAATGACTCAGGTGGCCAGCGTGTGCCAGCGACGAAATAATCAGGGTCTGGAGTGGAACTCTGGCATTAAAATGGTTGAAAGTTCCCTGGTGATCCTAGGGGCAGCCAAATTGAATCACCCCTGCTTTCAATCAAAACCAAACCCACTGCCACTAAGGCAATTCTAATGCACAGTGACCCGACAGGACAGACTTTCCCAGGCTGAGATGTGTATGGAAGCAGACTGCCACGACATAGTTCCTGTGGAATGTGACCAGTGGGTTTGAGCTGTTGACCTTGGGGTTAGCAGCCAAGTGTTTGCGGCTCCTTATGCTCTGGGTCGGTGCTTCCCCAACTGGAGTGTGGAATTCTGCAGCTCTTCAGTATGCCAGAATTTCTGCGCACAGATAAGCTCCAGGGTGGAACTGATGCTACTGGTCTCAAGGACCACAATTTGGGAAGACCCAATAGCAATTCATGCATTTTAACTTAAATCCAATTGGTTGGTTTGGGAATGGGGGTGGGAGGATGGGTAACATATCACCGAATCACTAGAACCTATATAAATGTTTCATTTCTCCCATCGCAAGCTAGCAAAGTTTTATCAAGACGACAGTCTCCAACAACAATCCGGATGCTCCTATGTCCTGAGCACAAACAAGTGGACACTTCCTTCCTCAAACAGGCACATCCTGTGACTCCTCAGTCCTTTCAAGAAGTTAAAAAGTCTTTGTTTTGTCAACTGACTTCAGTTGAAACGCCCAGAGCCCAGCTAGGAAAACAGTGAATTGGATTTATGGGGTTTCATAAAGGAGAACCCATCAATTAGGCCTTGTCTTGGTCAATGACTAAGTTCACTCCTTTTTTCAGCCATGCATTTGATGTCTGTAGCATATTATTACAAAGAAAATTGGCTTTTATCGGGGACAATGTCCAGGGAAGGGCTAATAAATTAAACATTGAATGTACAGAGGGAGCTGTCAGTGCCCCACCCAGGTTCCTGTGACCAGCTCAGGTGTTCATCCCGTAGGTATTGGCTGCTATGAATTCACAGATGACAATGCCCAGGAAAGTATTCCTGCACCCCCTCCTCCCACCCCTCCTCTGGGAGCAGATCCATTGCTAGTTAAGTTCTGATTTGGGATATACAAATGTGGCCTTCTCATTCAGAGTGAGGTAACTCTAGAGTGCTATCCAGGCTTCAGAGCTCCTTGAAAGATCAGGTTGAGGCTGGAATCCGGCTGAGCCCTTACCTTGGCCTGTTTCCTCCCCTGCTCCATCCTTCATACCTCACTTCACTGGCTTGCCCCCCGAAGCCCTCCCACCATAAATTCTGTGCATAAGCACTCAGGCTTTAGACCCTGCTTCCAGGGAGAGACCACTAAGACCTTGAAGAAATGACCAGAAATGAATGATTTCTAAAACAGATGTCTGCATAAAAACCTGAGGGAGGATACAGGCGTATGAGTACTAAGTGACTATGACGTAACCCAGGACATTCCATGAAGACTAATCACAGTACAGTGGCCACAA
Source organism: Tenrec ecaudatus (assembly GCF_050624435.1). Taxonomy (NCBI): domain Eukaryota; kingdom Metazoa; phylum Chordata; class Mammalia; order Afrosoricida; family Tenrecidae; genus Tenrec; species Tenrec ecaudatus. The sequence goes on along the minus strand of NC_134541.1, from coordinate 51,304,241 downwards.
AGCCAGCCCAGGGCTATAAGCCTGGCGCCCTTCTCCTGTCTCACCCAGACATGTGGGATTTGGGTCAGGTTCCTTTCTGAGCTTCCTGTTTTTAATTTGAAAATGGTAAATAATGATATTTCTCCTACTCATTATATTGAAACCAGTCAGTGAATGACCGTTAAGGAACCAAGATATTCAGTCTTACAATATTACCCAATAGATCTCCTACCCATGAACTTTGCAGACAGCATCTTAGCTGAGTGACTGGTGCTAACACCACCATTCATGATGCCCCGATAGCCCATGCTCGTGTGAAGCGCTGAGGGACACGACAGCACCAACACACATGGAAACAAGCGGACTCGTTCAAAGGGAGGAGCTGTCTACGAAGCTAGGGATCCTAACTCTGTACATGTCACTGTAGTGAAGACAAAGGGAAAAGCTCAGGTTGTACTTGCAGGAGAAACAATGGCCAAAGCAGCAAGCACAGTCAACCAATCTGTAGCTAGGAGACCTGGTTTGGCTGCTGTACACCTACATGTACTTGTAGGCCTACATGCCAAACTCCATGCCATCTGAGACTGATCCCTGCAGTTGGGCTCCTCGTCTCTCAGTGCAGGATAGATAGAGTAAGGACATGTGGGCAAAATCAACACAAAAGCACAAGAAAATAGTAATTTTTACCAATCTGTAAAAGAAAATGTGTACTTTTTAAATTATGAAAGATGTTTCCATTAAATACTTAAATATACGAAAGTTGTTCCTTTCCACACCAAACTACAGATCATATTTCAACTAAAAAGAGACCAGTGAACCACTTCTGAATGCCTTCAGTAGAATGAATGGTGAACTCTCTGGAATGGAGTAAGGTTCCTGGTGACTCCAAGTTTCCAGAGTTCTAAGCCGCTGGATGGGAGTGTTTGCATGTGCAGGTAGGTAGGTATGCCACAGGATAAACACTACCACAGTGCATATGGTACACTGGCGATCTACCTGTCAAAAAGCATGGCCAAAGTCTCCTTGATATTTTAGCAAAGTGATCTGTTTTGCTCCCATGTAAAAAGTGGCTGAGATCTTGTTTGCGTTGTACGGAGACACTCAGATGCCCAGTCAGCACGACTAGCTGTTGTTGTTGGCTCCTATGGAGTAGGCATGCAACTCATGAAAACACCGTGACAACAGAAGGATATGTGCTGCCTCGTCCTGCGCCACCCTCAGGATTGGCTGTGGATTGATGAACCATTACAGAAGGTCACCAGGCCTTTCATCCTGCTCCATCTTAGTCTACAAGCTCCACTGAAACCTGTTCAGCGTCACAGTAACATGCACCCCTTCACTGATGGCTGTACAAGGTCTAGTGGTAGGAAAGGTTAGCATCATCTTTTAAATAGTAGTTTCCCAGTTCCCAGCCACACTACCCTTGGGCTCCTGTATCAGGTTCTACAAAGGTGTAGAAGTGAATGAACTCTTTCCTCGGAAGGCCTAACCTTGAGTTCTACTTCCAAGGCCAATGTTGGTGTTGGATGCAGGGCTGAGTAAGCCACAAGACTGTCTTGGCTCTAGGGTTTGAAAGTTGAATGGTGGCTCCACCAGTATCCACTCTCCCAAGCCCCATCTAGATTCCCAGTGAAACGTTATCTTGTAACAAACCCACAGGAAGACTTCATGCTTTTCCGGAAGCTTGACAACTGGTTCCTTTCTCAACAAGAAAGTGAATGTTTTTTCCTTATTTACATGGTACCTAACCAAAACTTACTGCTATGAATTTGATTCTGATTTATAGCAACCCTGTGGGACAGAGTAGAACTTCCGTACAGAGATGCAGAGACTAAATCTTTATGGGGGCGGGTGGCCTCATCCTTTTTCTAGGGAGCGGCTGGGGGTTTGAGCCACAGATCTTGTGGAGAGCAGTTCAAGTGCTTATCCCATTGTGCCACCAGGGCCATAGGAGGAATCAAGATAATAGAGTGCTAATGTGGACAATAAGATGACAACCCCACAACGCCCCCCCCCCACCAAAAGCAAGAGTTCAAGGTTTCATTTTGTTTTTGCCTATGATTTATCCAGCAAACCACTTCAATTCCTAATATAACAGATGCAGTCTTACTGCAAAGTTAAGAACATCAACAGCAAAATAAATACTCTGTTGATAGGATGATTCCTGTAATATTCACCAGTTTGGAAGGAAAAGCATTTGTGGCCTCAAATTAAAGTCTTAGTGTCGACTCCTCGTGACTTCATGGTCTTGACCTCAAGCCCATTAACCAGTTTCATTATGTCCAAAAAGAGGATTTTTGTCCAAGAAAGAAATTTATTACCCAAATTATTAAGCATATTACTACAAACAGAACCTGAAAACAAATTCTGATTAGAAGAACCCAGAATATCTTCAGAGCTATGAAAAGAGACACTCTTCAGTGAAATGCCCAAGATTTGTCTATTTTATTGTTGCCTTATTTTCAATATTCAACAAGAAGAAAGCAAGGTGATATGTTTCTGTTCTAGATCCACAAAGACAACCCTATCAACACAATACTCTATTTATTTTGTCAGTATTGAATGTGATTTGTGGAGAGGAAGAAAAATCCTAGCGCCTCCAAGAGGGAAGGTCTCTGTGTGTCACTTGGCAGGTACTTGTGATCGACAGTTCTACCAGCCAAGCAGAGCTAGTCCCAACTTGTACACTCAGCTCTCACATGGCAAACAGAAAGAAAAACAGCCCTTCTCTGATAATTTGTGTAGAACTTGGCACGTGTGCCTCCTGTGTCTCTATGGCTCCCCTTCCTTCTTCCATCCTGCACAGCGTCAGCTGCACCAAGTCTCACAAAGCCTTCTCACAGGGTGGTGCCTGAAGCAGCTGCAAAGGCAAGAAAGATGGTACCCAGGACATGGGACTGCCAGAGGGGCCCGGGCTTCAGCTATGAGGACGGAGTGTAGCTGTTGCTTTAAGAATTAAGAGCCGGACTGAACTCTGATTCTGTGGTCACCACAGTCTTGCTCTGTAAACTATAGCTCCTTGACCATGCATCAAAAAGGAAACAAAGCAAAACATAAAAATACTACAAAAGCCTAACAGTGGCCAGGAGGATGGGTGACGCATCAGGTTTAGCAGGGTTGGGTGGAGGAGAGGCCCAGCCTTTAGTGGTTCCCGGGAAAACTTTGGAAAATATGTAGAGTCAGGGTAAATGACCACCCATGTACAATTCATAAGACACTGTTACCTGAGCATCTCGTTATTCTCTTTATTAAGGTGAAAATATTAGAAATTGATAAAACTGGGCTCATGTCCCCATTTTCCATTTTGAATGCCATGTCAAATGAGTTTTAGTTTCTGTGGGTCATTTTTGCTCTCTTAAATGATAAAAGGCGAGCCTCTCTTAAGATTTGGGGTTGAGGGGTTTCTCTTGTACGGCACAGGGCTGCTGCTTTTAGAGGGAGGTGGCTACACAGCTCCCTCAGAGATTTCTAAACGCATGCCCCTCCTAGGGAGCGTGTTCGGGACAAACTTGGAGAAGTGTCCAGGATCTTTAGGCTCTACGTTCCCAAGACCACGTGTGGAGAACAACACAAGGTGTGAGCACAAGCGCGTCTGCCTCAGAGGCACCGCCGCTTTCACCAGGGAGGGAAGGAATGGCGGGGCCTGGGCTTGTGGATCTCCTCTAGTTTATCCCCCTCCTAAAAATGAAAAGGCAGATATGGAGTAAACACTGGGCGAGACAGTTATCTGTCACTGCAAAAATAAGAAATAAAAACAAAGAAGCCATTGTCCTGGTTCCTCTCGGCGCTCACAAAGGTTGGGATAGAGCCAGGTGGGCTCTGTGGTCTATGCATGGCCCTCTGGCCCAGAGAAACAGCCAGCATGCATACTGCTCTGTAAAGAGCAATGTGCGGTTCTTAACATTTAATATTTAAGCATGCTTGGCTGTGCTGGTATTATTTCATAGCGTGACCAAATCACAACTGAATGCTAGATAAACAGATACTCTGTGGTGGAATTAACTACTAATACAGCAGGAAGGTAAAGCATAACATTTACTTAGCGCTAACTCTAGCCGGAGCCACCGTTAAACGATGAGTGCTGAAGTTCAATGTTGCCATAGAAGCCAGTCATGTCACTGTCCAGTGCAACGCTGCAAGCAGGAGCCCTTGTGGTCCAACAGGCCACTAACCCAAGGCTGCACGTTTTGTACTCACGTCCCAGTGAACGGCTCCCACAGACGAGGAACGTCGAGGGGACCGTCCTACTCTGTCACACAGTCACTGGGATCTGGAATTGACTCAATGAGTTGCACCTATCAACAACATTTCAAGCAAAATTGAACTGTTTTCTAGGACATACTAGGACATACATTCCAGGGAGATGAGAAATACTCTTGAAAGTCAGTTACAAAACTGCATGACCTATGATTTAAATACATGAAAAAAACACCGGGAGGATATACACCCAAACAAACAAAAATATCAAACAAACAAATCAAAGTAGTTCTATACTAGTGGTGAGTACATGGTGATTTTCATCTTTATTTTCTGCATTGTCTTTTGAAAATTTAACATAGGTTTTACTTTAGCAATCATTAAAATAATCCTATCAGCAATTAAGAGGTACTAAGCAGATCTTTCTGGCATTCTTAATTCTGCTTAATTCATCCTTTAGAAATGATGTCAAGAGTTAAGCAGGATTTCTAAAACTTTTCCTTTTGGAATTACCAGTACCTCTTCACCACCCCTGAGATTCCCAGGACATCGACTGTACATATAGTACATCCTCATTTCATTACATAACAGTCACTTGCTTACGGAAACATAACTTTCCCCCGTTGTTGTGAAAATCTTCAGGCAACAGTATCTAGGCATCTCAGCAAATGCTGTTAATTGACATTGAGTCAGATCCGACCCGCAGAGACTCTAAGCATGGGAGAACAAAACGTTGGCCAGGCCTGCACCATCCTCACATTGTTAGCTTTGAACCCATGCTTGCAGCCATTGTGTCACTCTGTCTCGTCCAGGGCTTGCCTCTGTTTTACTGCACCCCCCCCTCCACTTTACTGAGCATGATGTCCTTCATCATGGTCTCTTCTGACAATGTGTCAAAAAAATGTGAGATGACATTTCACCCTCCTTTCCTCCAAGGAGCCTTCCGGCCAAACTTCTTCCAAGATATCTAAGACACACCTCGATGTCCTTCTGGCCATTTAGAGTACTTTTAAAATTCTTCACCAACACCACAGTTCAAAGCCAATGATCCTTCTTCTGTCTTCCTTATTTAATATGCAATTCCACATGTACATGAGGCAATTAAAAATACCATGGCTTCAGTGAAGCACATCTTAGTCATCAAAGTAACATCTTTTCTCTTCAACCCTCTAAAGAGGTCTGTGCAACAGATTGACCTCAAGACACTGGTCTTCTGCTCTCTTGACTGCTGCTTCTATGAGCACTGATTGTGGATCCAAGCAAGACAAAATCCTTGACACGTTTAATCTCTGCTCCATTTATCATGATGTGACTTATTGGTCCAGGTGTGAGGGTTTGGGTCTTCTTTACAGTGAGTTCCAATCCACACTGAAGGCTGCAATCTTTGATCTTCGTCAGCAAGAGTTTCAAGGCCTCACTTTCAGCAAGCAAGGTGGTATCATCTGCATATCGCTGGGTTTTAATACGCTTTTCTGCAATCCTAACGCCACATTACTCTTCATATTGTTCAGCCTCTCGGATGATTTGCTCAGCATACAGATTGAATAAGTATGATGAGGGGATACCACACGGACTCACACACACCTGTCTTGATTTTAAACCATGCAGTAGTCCCTTGTTGTGTTCAGACATCTGCCCCTTGATCCACGCACAAGTTTCACAGGAGAACATTGAAATGTTCTGAAATTCCCAGTCTTCTCAAGGCCATTCGTAGTTTGTTATGATCCACACAGTTGAATGCCTTAGCACAGTAAAACAAAGAAACATCTTCCTCATAGTCTCTGCTTTCAGCCAATATCCATCTGACAGCAATGAGGTCCCTTGTGGCATGTCCTCATCTGAATCTGGCCTGTACCTTTGGCAACTCATTGTCAATGTAACCATTATGAAATGATCTTCAGCAAAGTTTCACCTGCCCATGACATTAATGATATTGCTCTGTAACTCAAACATTCTACTGGGTCACCTTTCTTTGGAAACAGTGCAAATATGTATTTCTTCCAGTCAGTTGGCCAAGTAGCTTACTTCCAAATTTCCTGGCATCCACCAGTGCTTCCAGTGCTTCATCAGCTTGTTGAAACATTCAGTTGGTATGTCAACAATTCCGATAACTCTGCTTTTGGTTAATGTTTTCAGTGCAGCTTGAACTTCTTCCTTCGGTACCATTGGCTCTTGCTCATATGCTACCTCATGAAATTGTAGAATGTCAACTAGCTCTTTTTGGTACTCTGTGTACTCTTTCCGTCTTTTTTTTTTTTAATGCTTCCTGATCCTTCATTATTTTTCCCATAGAATCGTTCAACATTGCAACACTGAATTGTTTCTTGGGTTCTTTGAGTTTCGTACATGCTGAGTATGGTCTTCTTTTCTGCTTCTGACTCTAGATCTTAGCACAGTTAATTATAATATTTTACTTTGTCTTCTCGAGCTGTCCTTTGAAATTTCTGTTCAGTTTTTGGACTTCATTTCTTCCATTAACATTAACTACTCTACTACTACAAGCATTGACTATTATAAGTATTAAGGACCCCTCATAGTGTAGTGGGTACGAGTTGGGCTGCTAGGTCAGCAGATCAAAACCACCAACCACTCCATGGGAGAAATAGCCGTACTCCTCCTGTCAGTGGTTACAGTGTCAGAAACTCACTAGGGCAGTTGTACCAGTCCCACGAGGTCACTGTGAGTTAGCATCAACTCGATGGTAGTAATAGTAGTAGTTAGTAGTAGTAGTAGAAGTGAAGATTTTATTTTCTTTAAGTTGGACTTAATTGTGGCATATTTGATTACAATGTCAGAAAATATTAGGCAATTCTCATAGACTTCCTTGTAATATTGTTCAAACACTCCTGGTGATATTAGGAGGAAAATGGACCAAATTAGCCACAGTAGAATATCCTCCATGGACCCAATAGAAAAATGTTCACTGCTAAACCGTAACCATCAAAGAATCTTCTCTGATTATCAACAAAGTTAGGCTGAAAGCCTGACCCGTTGCCATTGAGGGAAGGAATGATGGAACTCTATGATATCACTTGATATTATGGAGTAAATTGTATCCTCCAAAAATATATGTGGTAGATTCTCAGCCCCATATCCGTGAGTTTGATCCCATTTGGGATTAGGATTTTTCTATTATGATAAAGAGGCCATAGCAATGCAGGGTATGCTTTACGACCATCACTTTGAGATGTACACGAGCAGATTCGACACAGAAGCAAGGACATTCCGATGAGGGGAGATAGATGACACGCCACCTGGCGAACAAGGAAGTGAGAAACATAAGGTGAAAGAGACAAAGATCTTCCCTAGAGTAAACACACAGCAAACATCTTTCTCTAGAGCCAGTCCTGAATTTGGACTTGTAGCCTTGTACCTAAACTGTGAACAATAATTTCTGCTCGATAAAGTCACACGCTTGTGGCCGTTATTATGGCAGGACAAGGGAACTAATAGCCTTGGGTATTGGGACAAATGGGTTTCAACTGTTTCACGTTACGTAACCTCTATACAAATGGAAGAGCTTCTCTATTCTGCTCTGCTATCCAATATTCCTCGGCAATGCATGTGAACAATCAAGGATGGACACGATCCAATAGTTAGTGGAAATGTGCATGTGCAATTCTTAAGTGTACAAAAAGGAACGGTGAACTTTGGTGATAACAAGCGTTCTTCAATGGCAGGGATTCCGAGGAATTGAAAATGGTTAAGCACTTTGATGCAAAATGAAAATTTGGTCGTCTGAGTCTATCCAGATGTGCCTTGGAAGAAAGACTTTACAGGCTTGCTTGATATAGTTGATTTGTGTGTTGTTATAATATCTGTAAGAGCCCCCACTAACGAAGATTTATATATTTTAACAAGTCACCGCACGGACAACTTTATTGATGACAGTTCTATTTTACAATACACTGGTTGCCATGAGTGGAGACCTACTTGGCAGTAACTGTGCTTTGTTTGTTTGTTTTTGGGGTGGCACAGATGGGTAAAGTACTGCAGCGTGGGAAACACTTAGGGAAATGCGGTGAGGAGGACTGGGTTCTGTAACTTATAACAGAGGGAATCTGGAGAGACAGCATTCCACTGTAGGAAAGACACCGTTTTGGTACATTATTCTGCTTTACGTAGTGTTCCCAGATTCTCCCCTAACAGCTATGCTGCCTTAAAGTGAGCACACGGTTGAGGTGATCTGTGTACAGAAGCAGGCATCCTGTTGCTTTCTCTTCCTGCCTTGTCACCCATCCCCCACTCATACCTTCCCCTAATGCAGGTATTAGGTTTCCTCACCTGTGAGGCTCAGGGACCTTAATGTAGCTACCACCCACTTTGTGATGCATGTAACTATTGAATATACATGTCTTATGGCTACCCATAAATATCCCAAGATAGCAAAGTCCCTCTCTCTTTTCACACCTCCACGTGAACCACCAAGAGGGCTGAGGTGAGTATGCTACCATAAAATGTGTCTGACTCCTTTACTGTACTCTCTCTCCTATCCTCTATGACTTTACCATGATCTCCATGTATAATAACCATACAATTGCACCTACTGACTCTTCATTTGTTAGATGCTGCTTTCCTCTGACCCTGCTGGATATGGCATATTCTAACAGCAAACATTTATTGTGAGCCTTCCGACTTTTGCTGAAATACACTAGAACTCACAATTTGGTCAAGGGGGAAAACCATCTTTTCCAACACAGGTTCTAGAAAAAGGCCTGATAGCTTGTGATGTAGTAAACCTACCCTTTGCGACAGAGCCACTTTGCTTGTTTATTTGGTTCGTTTCATTTACTTTTTGTTTTGGTGTACATCTTTCCAATGTTTTCCCACTAATTTAAATGGCAGGCCATCAGGCATGATTTTTAACTGACATAGAAAGTGTTTCTGTGAAGAGGGAAGGAGAGTGGAACACATCCTTGCCCACCAAGCCCTGAGGACAATATTCCCACTCAAAGCAGCCAATGCACAGAAAGGGCCATAAGATCAGGCCCACCACGAAAAACAACGTTCCTCACTTACCTATAGTGCTATGAGGGACAACACTGGAGACACAGTGCGGGAATTGTGCACAACAGAGCAGCAAGGGGAGCAAAGCAATGAAGTCCTGGCAGAATACCAAAAACAGATTTTGGAGCCAGGGCATGGCATCCCATCAGACTCGACTGGAAAACACTCCTAAAAGTCATGAAACAGCTCTGGAACCATTTATAGGCATTTTTTTTGGGGGGGGGGGTTAGTTTGTTGTCATTTGTTTCCTTTGTTATTTTGTTTTGCTCTGATTTGTTTCTGTGCTTATTATTGTCTCTGCATGTCTATCTAGCTAAGACAGGTAGAAAAAACAATCCAGAGAAGAAAAACAATGAGACCAAAAGTTCTGGGGAGACATGGGAGTGGGGAAGGCGGGGAAAAGGAAGTGGGGGTTAACAAACCCAGGGACAAGGGAACAACAAGTGATCTAAAATCTATGGTGGGGAGGGTGTCAGATAACTGGTAGGGCTTGATCAAGGGCTATGTAACCAAGAAGAATTACTGAAAACCCGAATGAAGGCTGAACTTGATAGTGGGATAAGAAGAAAGTAAAAAGAAATAAAGGAAAGAACCAGGAGGCAAAGGGCATTTATAGAGGTATAAATACAGCCAGGCATGTACCTATGTAAATATATTTATATATAATGTTAGGGAAGTAGATCTATGTACATATATTTATATGTTAAGTATTAAAGTACTCCCTCAACAAGAACACTTTGTTCTAATAACCTGACATTCTGTAATGCTCACCTTCCTGACATGATTGCTTAAGACAAAAGAGTGAAGAAAGCTGATGGAACCTGGCTATCAAAAGATATAGCATCTGGAGTCTGAAAGGCTTAAAGATAAATAAGCGGCAATCTAGCTGGGAAGCAACAAAGTCCACATGGAAGAGGCACACCAACCTGTGTGATCATGAGCTGTCAATGGGATCAGCTATCAGGCATCAAAGACCCAGAATAAAAAAAATCATATCAATGTGAATGAGGGGGAGTATGGAGTGGAGACTCAAAGCCCATCTGAAGACAAATGGACATCTCCTAACAGGAGGGTCACAGAGAAGAGATGAGTCAGTCAGGGAGGGTGCAGTATAGCACCGATGAAACATACAACTTTCCTTTAGTTCTTTAATGCTTCCTCCCCCACCCTCCCTACTATCATGACCCCCTTCTACCTTACAAACCCAGCTAGACCAGAGCAAGTACACAGTTACAGATAGCTGGAAACACAGGGAATCCAGGACAGATAAACCCCTCAGGACCAATAATGAGAGTAGCAATACCAGGTGGGTAAGGGTAAGGTAGGAAGTGAAAGGGGGAACTGATCACAATGATCTACAAATAACCTCCTCCCAGGCAGCTGGACAACAGAAAAGTAGGTAAAGGGAGACATTAGTGAGTATAAGACATGGAAAAATAATAATTTATAAATTTTCAAGGGTTCATGAGGGAGGGGAAAATGAGGAGTTGATACCAAGTGCTCGAGTTGAAAGAAAATATTTTGAAAATGAAGATGGCAACAAATGTACAAATGTGCTTTTGTATTGAACAAAAACAAACAAAGACTCTAAGAAAGGAGAACAGTGTTGTTCCCAGGTTTATTTTGACCTATAAGAATTTAAAGCAGAGGTCATCCAATGCAGCCCTCGTGCCCTTTCTTCAGCACAATGAAAGGAGTAAGCCAATGCAGCATGAGCCTTCAATGACCATGTTTACCAGGATCTTTAGTGATCCTGTAGATTCGGCCCAAAGCCAGAAGGTACTACACAAGTTGTTTAGTTTGATCTCTTTGCCCTGCCTGAGGACAAAGAACTATTAAGAAATGTATAGCAGGTAAGGTAATGGTTCATTTGTGGATGGACCCAAATAGAATCAATCTCCCGTAGGTTGCCCAAGTGATTTGCAACCAGTTACTGACGAGTTAGTGATTCGAATTCACCCTGTGACACTTTGAAAGAAAGTCTTGATCATCTATTTCCATAATGATTACAGCCAAGAAAACCCAATGGACCATATTCAGGGGCTGACTTGATAGTAGCAAACAGCATCTTTACTAACAAAAGATGGAGGAAGTGAGGCTGGCCCTATGGCAGAGGTGACTCTGATTCCCTTTCTTTGCTGTGCAGGAGCATAAGCCATATCACATATTTTCAGATTTTTACTTTAATATAAGCATGAATTTTTCCCAATTTGGTTCCTGAGGATGACATCTTGTTTCTCCAAGAAACCACTGGTGTTCTACTACTATAGAGGGTTGGCATCTTTCGTGGATCCATTCAACCACATAGATGCAGTACATGGGAAAGCACATGTGAAGTCATTGGCAGACGTGTTCCTACGAATCATGGTAGAGTGATGGGTTATGAGTTAGTCTGCTAACTGTATAATCAGCTATTTTAAACCACCAGGTGTTCCAAAGGAGAATAATAAAGTTTTTTACTCTGGAAAGATTTACACTCTCAAAAACCCATAGGGGGCAATTCTACTCTTTTGTCTTTTAGGCTGCTATGAGTCAGAATTGACTTGATGGCCATGAGTTTGGTTTTTGAAAGACCCAGTAGTTATTGACAGAAAAAGCCAAGCCAAACAAAGCCCCTGTTCTCATGGTTGAGGCAGGGAATACAAAGTCAAGCAATCACGAAAGAGGGCTGGTGGTATAGTGGATTACACCACACTGCTATCCACAAAGTCAGTAGTTCAAAACCACTGGCCACTCCATAGAAGAAAGAGGAGGCTTTCTACTCCCATGAAGATTTATACTGTTTCTGAAGTGACTCTCAGGGTCACTAGATGTGGGGTGCTACAAGGACCTGTTTGTGAGAGAAGGTTTCTGGATCTTTGATCAAGGTGTTAGCCAGGACGCCTGAGGGAAGTGGTCGCATCCTGGCTCCATTTTTGCAGTACAACTGCCAGGATTTGGAGAGGAATGGGGAGAGGTTGTGAGAGACAAAAGAGGCATTATGAATGATTTCAGGGTCCAAGGAGCTGGAAGCATGACTAGGCTGAGTGGGCAATTGGATATATGCTTTGGATTCAAAGAGAGGACCAATTTACAGATCTTAGTTAGAAACCACCAACATATAGATAGGCTCAGGCCAAGAAAATAAAATGGGTTATTTAGAAAATTACTTTAGCTGTCCTTTTGTTTAACAAATGGGTAAGTCAAAGTATTGCTTATATGGGTAAGTCAAGGTATTGCCGGTAGGATTTCAGCTCATATATGCACAAGTTTATTGCAAACAAACCTTGGTTTAAGACATTTCTATGATAGGTAGATGGTTGCATAGAAATTCTTTCAGTAGTACGCTTAACTTGTCTTTTTTGAGGGTTTAAACTTTTTTTTAAAGGTCTACTCAACAGAGTGGCTTCTGAGAAGCTGGGCCAGTTACTTTCAAAGCAAAGAGATCAGCTCAGATGGCATTGGGGATTCCAAAGAGGTAATCTTGACAGATTTTCTTAAAGGAAACAGGATGATCACAGGCGCTTATTATAAAGAAGTTTTAAGAAGATGGAAACTGGTGTGGGTGAGAAACAGGCCAGGAGAATTGTCTCGAGAAATTCTTTTCTATCGTGGCAATGTATCTACTAAGTTTTCAAGGTGAGAGAGGGCTGTCTTTCGAGAATTTCATTGAGAAACCTTACTCCATTCTTCTTAGGGCCCTAATCTTGCCCTATCAGACTTATTTTTGTTCCCAACCCTCAACATATATTTTTAAAAGAAACAGTTTGTGTCCCTTGAATTTGCAAAAAAACAAATGCTACAGATCTGTGATATGAGTCACACATGGAAGTTTTCAGGAGAAAGATTAGAGAAACAGTGCTTCACACTGTATTGATGCAGGTGGAGGATTTGTTGAGAAATAGCTTCACCTTTTTGATATTTTTGTTTAATGCCAGTGTCTATGACTTTGTAGCACAACTTTGTGCCTTGCTCTCATATATCATATTGACCACTTGTCAGGTTTTATTGAACATGCTCTCTAACCATGAACTCATTTAACTGTTCTAAATACCCTATGAGGTATTTCAAATCCCTATTTTCCTGATGTGGAAATCAAGTCACAGGGATTTTTAAATGTCATGCCCAAGGTTCATGGAAAAGAAATGAGCAGAAGAGTGAAGAGAAGAGGCTCAAGGTCAAGGGGCCAGGGGAATGAGAATTAACCAGCCAAAGAGATGAAAAGCAGCAGAAGGTAAGGGGAGAAGAAACCAGGAGTGTGGAGTTCTAGAAAATAGGCCGAGCAACTGTTCTTAGAAGGAGGGAGTGGTGGTCTAGGTCAGATGATAACAGATAGGACAGGCAGGCTGAAGAGTGAGAATGACCACTAGGTGGGAGGGAAAGTTATACTTTAGTTTTCACTAACTTTTTTTGAAATGAACTTCCTCCCATTTTGAATGTAGACAATAAACTACAGTGTTATTAGAAGTTCTCATGAGGTTGTTTCCAACAGAAATTACTGATGTTAAATTCCCATCAGAGGTACTGAAAAGAGGAAATTGTACTCATCGGAGCTTTGAGATTACAACAGTTCCCAGACCACTAGATTTTGCAATTTAATGTGTTAATAAAGCAGTGCATATGTTATAAAATCGGTCACTTTTAATCATCCTATGTTTCATCTGTATATTTAAAGTATTATTCTGAGAAGGGAACAAATAGTTAAAGATCTCTAACTTGTTTTGATCTTGACCAAATACCAACACAGGTAGAGAGATAATGAGTCCTAACTCACAGGATCTCAGCTTGATACTTAACCTGGTTCTTAGTATACTACGGAGCCATGGACATTTCATGGTGATTGTGGGTGGGATGGGTAAAGCGACGTCTTAGAACACATTCATGGTAGGATGAACCACAGGGGAGGGGTTGTGACGCATCTATGGAGATGACTGTGGTGTCTCTGTGCATTCATCTGGTTCTGGGGGTGTTTGTTCCTTCTTTCTACAGGGGATTCACTTAAGGCAACTCTGCTAGTCCTTCCTGTCTTTCCTTTCCTTCACCGTCGCACAGCTCTCTGTCAGGCCAAATTGATACTCCCCTGTGGTCACAGATAGGCTCTGCTTGGATTTTTCAAACAATGCAAAGATCTTTCTCTCACCCCTATGTTACCTGGCCCTCCTGACATCTCCATGGGGAAAAATGGAGAAATTAAATCAAAATCTCAGCTCCAAAGTTCCGCAAGAATCTCCACCACAGATGCTAAAAAGCCTCATAATTCTTCTTACAACTCACTTTCCTTTTCCTCTTTCTCTCCCATGAATCAAAGCCAAATAAACTGCCTGTGAAAATGTATTCAGGAAAATGATGGCAACATATGAACAAATAGGCTTGATACAGTTGATGTATGGAATGTTATAAGAGCTGTAAACGCCCCAATAAAATGATTTTTTTTAATTTGAAAAAAAAAAAAAGAAAATGTATTCAGGGTTAACCAAATTAACATTTAAAAACAAGTGACATTAATCTGAAAAAGAAAAGTTATTGTAGAATGCTTAGACACCTTTAAACCTTAAGGGGGCGGAGAGGGGAACGTTTAAAGCAGCTACTGAAGTTTAAAGGAAAGCCCACTTCCCCTCACCTAATAACTACTGTTTGTCAGAGAATAGATCTTGATGGCGCCCTAACAAGTGATACCACTCTTCTCCTCAAAGTATGGCATTAGTTGCCTTATATGCAGCGAAAGGATCACATACTAACCCTTGTCTGTCACTCTATGACGTTCCGGAGTAGCTACCAAGTTTCTGGATGTGAAAGAAAAGTCAGTGTCCCCAAAGTCATCTTCCTCATGATGTTTCAACCCCGATTGACTGCTTTAGAACAATGCACAGGGCGAAGAGAACCCCCTGAGGAAAGAGCTAGTCATTCAGAACGCCTCTGTGAAGTTAGAAAAATTTAATAACAACAAATGATTGTGTCTTTGCTAGTTTATGGAAAAAGACAACTGAATCCCTTCACAGTTGGGTCAAAAGAATCATCAAATGCCTGGCAGCTGCAAAGAGCTTGGACCATGTTTTACCCACATCATGCTGTAGAAAATGCAAGGAAATGGAAGGCGGATAGAACTTCATTGCTAAGGAGAACTAAGGTCCGATATGAAAGCACCACTCTTTAACGGCAAAGCTATACTTGGAAATTGCCTTTTTTTTTTTTTTGCCATGGTCTCCCTTGGAGAACAAGTCGGGCTGGTTTGAAACATGCCTGGACAACCAGGACTCCCTGATTCACCGGGCAGGGCCCTGCTTGCCTGCAAAACCCACTATCAATCTCATTCTCACACTGGCTGCACCAGGCGGTCTCAAAATCAGGAAAAGAGGGAACAACGAAAATAAATCTGATTTCCAAGACACCACGTTTCCAAATTCCTCTGTAGCGGTTCGATTTTGTTATCTTTGCGAGCACACACGTGTTGGAAGAAGTTTGAGCGGTGTTTTCCCTTAGGCGGCCCAGGCCCATCTTCCCCATTCTACAGAACTGGGCAGCCCACTAAAGCAGCCAGTCCTTGATGTCCCACGTAGATAAGGTTAAGCACGTGGACAGCATATTGCTGCCTCATTCTTCATCATATACAACTCCATCCAATTTCCGACAGGTGCAATCATTCATGAAAATAATTATGGTGATAGTTACTACTGGAAGTTTGTTCTGACCTGAGAATGCAAAACGAGTCCATCCTCTTTAGCGCTCCCCTTTAAAAACTTCCCGGACGCTTGACACCGGCTACCCTCAATTCTATTTTGCACACGGAGGCTCACGCTGCGTTAGTTTTTCCGTCATTGTGAGTAGGTTGGACACGGCACTGAGAATTTAGGATTCTGGGTGCTGGTGCCCGGAAGAATTAAGAGGGTGTAAAGTTCAAGCACCTTCGAAGGAATTCAAATGACAATCAGAAGACTGGCTCCCAGGCCACTCCCACCTCCTACTCATCAGCAACCAATAGGCTCCTGCTTCCCAAATTTCTGAGCTGGACAGAAAAGCCCGCTGGGGAGCTAGTGGGCACCCCTCCACCACCTCTGCCGGCTGCGGTCACCTGTAGGGTTCAGCGGACTCCAGTCCATTTTCCAGGCTGACGTCCGTCGGCACCATCTCCTGTTTCAGTTCTCCGATCTCCGAGGCAATTGTGTCAATGAGCTATTCAAAGACAAAAATAGTATGACATCAGGAAGTGGAAGAGGCGTGGACAAGCCTGGAGAGTTTTAGTCACCATAGCGATGACCACTTTTTTTTTTAAGTAAAACCCAGCTCCATGATTCTCCTGTAGGGAGAAACAATCAAGGGTGAGGGGGCAGCTTCTCCTTAGAAAGAGGAAGAATGCAAGTTTCGATGTGGTTTAAGAAAAAGAGAATGAAGCACAGTTTGGTTTCTCACCCAGAACACAAATATTTACATACAAATCCTAGTAAAAAGCAGGTTTCCACATTAATTTTGTCAAAGGAAAAACTCAAAGGAATTCCCTGGGCTAAAAATGAAACAACTTAAAAGATAATACTAGTATGTATGTATGTATATATACATATATATGTATATATATATTTTTTTAAGTGAGAAAACTCTTAGGGGAAGGACATTGCTAGGGAGGGGTAGAGCTGGGAATGAGTGAGGCAGTAAGCCACAGGGAGAAATCGTGTCTCTTTCTGTAAAAGACTACTGTTCCTGCCTCCCAACCCCCATTCCCAGAGAGTCCCTTGATTATACAGTTAGTTACTTGGGTTGTTAACCAAAAGGTTTTAGGTTAGGCTACCTAGAGGAGCCTCAGAAAACAGGCCTGAGCTATTTACAAATAAAACCAGCCAGTGAGAATCCTCTGGAGGCTACTTCTGCTCTGACATACGTAAGGGCTCTATGGTCAGAATCAACTTGATAGCAACGAGCCACCACCCTCATCACAGTGTAACAGCACATTGGAGTCCTTGGTAGGTTCAAATGATTAGCGAGCTTGGCTATTAAGCGAGAGGTTGGACATTCAAGTCTGCCCAGAGACACCACCAAGGAATTGTTTGGTGATCTACTTTTGAAAAATCAACCAGTGAAAATCTTATGGGGTATAGTTCTCTGATACACAAAAAACCATGACTTGGAGTCAACTTCATGGCAACTGGTCTGATCTTGCCCCAAGCTTCCTGTCACTCAGAATGCAGGGCGAGGCTGCAACTGACCCTGGAGACCGCTCTACATGCTTGGGCCTGAAGGTTTAGGGTGCTTTACACTGCGTCCAAGTGTACCCTTTTTGTCCCGGAGTTTAAAAGTAAAAAGTTAATTTTCATGCCAACATTATTTATCTCAATGTGTCAAAATAAATGAATAAATGTTTCCAAATGTCACCATAGAGCGATAGCCCATATGACCACAAGCTCTTCGGGGTCTTCAATAATTTTTTAAAGACTATAAAGGGATTCTGAGACCAGAGAGTTCTAGCTAATGATCAGAATTGTCTTTTCCCATCCAGATGCCATCTAAAAATATGATGGCACCTATTCATTTGTTAATTCCGTAAATAAGTATAGAGTAAGGCTAACAAGATGACATTCCAGTGTGATGGATGGACCATAAACAACAATCACCAAGCAGTTCAAGAATGAAACAGACTCTTAGTGTTGTTCTTAGGTGCCTCGAGTACATTTCAACTCACAGGGACACGTGTGCCAGAGTAGAACTGACTGCTCCCCAGGACTTCCCGAAAGGAGTTGTTCCAGTCTTTCTCCCACTGAGCCACACTGCCAATCTCTCAGTTGGCAGCTGAGCACCTGACCAGGACTCCTGGGGAACACAATAGGGTGGTGTTATAATAACTAAGGAGTCACTCTAAGATGGCCTTGCATGAGATTTCAGCCATAACAAGGAAAAGGGAAGAGCCCTCTGTACAGAGGACAGAGCAAGTCCAAGGTCCCAGAGGCTGGAGAAGCATGGGTGAGGGGCAGACAGGATCAGACAAGCCTCGCAGATAACAAATGTCATGAATTTGGATGTTCTACCAAAAGAACAATCGGAGGGCTTTAAGCTGGGGGATGGCATTTTCTGTTTAGTCTTCTAAACAGCTCACTTTTGCTGCTGGGTGTATCTTAACAAGAAAACACAAACAATCCAATCAAAAATGGGCAAAAGACATAAGCAGATCATTTACCTAAGGGGACATCCAGGTGGCCAACACCATAGAAGAAATATTTGAGATCAATAGCAAAAAGAGAGTGGAGCACATCCTGGCCCACCAGGCCCTGAGGATGATGACCCCAGTTAGAAAAGCCAGTCCAAAGAGAAGACCACATGGCCAGCCCCACTATGAGATATGACACCCCTCACTGACCCGTGGCCCTGCACGGGACAGCACCGGAGACACAGTGTGGGAATTGCGCCCGACCTGATCCCGCCATACTGAGGCAAAGCACTGGGGGAGTGCAGCGGAACAGCAAGTGAATGGAGTGGCAAGGTCCCCAGGGAATGCTGAAAATGGACTTTGGGGCCAGGGCATGGTGCCCCAACAGATTGGACTGGAAAACGCTCCTAAGAGCCAGCAAACGATCCCTGAACTAACTACAAGCTTTTCTTTATGGATGTGGTTTGTTTTGTTCTTTGTCAGTGGTTTATTGTTGTTGTTTTGTAGTATACTGTTGCTTGGTTTTGCTCTGTCTTGTTTTTGTGCATGATATTATCTCCGCAGGTCTGTCTATAAATAACATAGGCTGGATGAACTATCTGGAGGAAAAACAACAGGACCGACAGTTCTGGAGGGACATGGGTAGGGGAAGTGGGGGTTAAGGAAGTGGTGTTTACAAACCCAGGGACAAAGGAACAACAAGGGATGCAAATTGCTGGTGAGGTGGGTGTGGCAGGCCTGGCAGGAAATGATCAAGGGTAAGGTAACTGAAGAGGTATAGCTGAAACCCAGGTGGGGATGGAGCATGATAGTGGGACAGGAGGAAAGTCAAGGGAAATGGAGGAAAGAGCTAGGAGGCAAAGGGCATTTATAGAGGTCTAGACAAATATATGTACATGCAAATATATATATATAAGGATGGGGAAATAGATCTATGTGCAGATATTTATAGGTCTATTATTAAGATGGCGGAAGGACATTGGGCCCCTACTCAAGCACTCCCTCAGTGCATAAATACTTTCTTCAATTAAATTGGCATTCTATGATGCTCACCCTCCAAACACAACCACGGAAGCCAAAGCAGGTGAACAAGCAATGTGGTGAAGAAAGCTGATGGTGCCCGGCTATCAAAAGAGATAGTATCTGGGGTCTTAAAGGCTTGAAGGTAAACAAGCAGCCATCTAGCTCAGAAGCAACAAAGCCCAGATGAAAGAAGCACACCAGCCTGGGCGATCACGAGGTGTTGAAGGGATCAGGTATAAGACACCATCAAAAAAAAAATCATACCATAGTGAATGAAGGGGGAAGTGCAGAGTGGAGACCCAAAGCCCATTTGTTGGCCACTGGAGATCCCCTTGCAGAGGGGTCTAGGGGAGGAGATGAGTTAGTCAGGGTGCAATGCAGCACCAATGAAGAATACAACTTTCCTCTAGTTCCTAAATGCTTCCTCCACCCCCAACTATCATGATCCGAATTCTACCTTGCAAGTCTGGATAGAGCAGAAGATGTGCACTGGTGCAGATAGGAGCTGTAGGCACAGGGAATCCAGGGCAGATGATACCTTCAGGACCAGGGGTGTGAGGGGCGATACTGGGAAGGTAGAGGGTGAGTCAGTTGGAAAGAGGGAACCGAGTACCAGGATCTACATGTGACCTCCTCCCTGGGGAACAGACAACAGAAAAGGGGGTAAAGGGAGATGTGGGACAGGGCAAGATATGACAAAATAATAATTTATAAATTATCAAGGGCTCAAGAGGGAGGGGGAACAGGGAGGGAGGGTGGGGGAAGAGGACCTGATGCCAAGGGCTTAAGTGGAGAGCAAATGTTTTGAAAATGATGAGGGCAAAGAATGTACAGATGTGCTTTACACAATTGATGTATGTATGGATTGTGATCAGAGTTGTATGAGTCCTTAATAAAATGTTTTTAAAATATAATAAAATAAAAATTAAAAATAGCAATAAGAGAAATACAAATTAAGATACCACCTCACACCACCACTTTTAGTAAAATGTGACTGTAGAATTGTAAAGCCACTATGGAAATCAGTGTGGCACTTCCTTAAACCAATGCAAATATAAGTACCTTATGACCCAGTAGTATCTCTACTAAGTGTATACATTAAAGCAATCAAGACTACATCAGGAACAGACTCACGCACACCTATGTTTATTGCTGTAATTTCCATAATAACAAAAAGTTGCAAACAACCAGAAACCCCTATTATAAAGGAATGGACAAACTCTGATACATTCATACACTGGCATATCATACCTCAATAAAAAACAATGACAACTCTCTTAAACACCGCCAGACACAAATACAACTAAAGAACATGATGCCTTGCACACTAGTCAATCATACAAAGATAAATATTTAATAACATCATTATTATAAGGAAAAGAAAACGTGGTTCATACACCAAAAGATAAGTCTTTGATGACTTCGAGGAGGCCAGGGACAGGGGTGAGATCAGGGAGAGGGCAGGGGCAGGACCTAGGGAGGAAGGATGTGGAGAGGAGGGAAAAAGATACAGAACCACATATATAGAGGTTTTAATGGGATGTTGTTGGTTTCATTTCTTGAGATGGGCTGTGTAAATATATACAGTGGGTTTCTTTGAAAAACAAAATCTCTCCAGATTCCTTATCTTTCAAAACCAAAAAAAAATTTTTTAAGGGGAGGAAAAGTAGAGCTGACATGAACTCTAGTCTTTAGTGACAAACAAGTTCATTTAAAAAAAAAAGAGGAAAGGAAACATCAGGTGTTCCTCAAGGAAAAAGGAGACTTTCTGCTAGAGATTTACAGTCTTAGAACCCACAGGAGCAGTTTTCTCTGCCCTATAGGGTTGCTATGAGTAGGACTAGACCTGATGAAAATGAGTCGGATGGACTCTGGGGGACCAAAGGAGTACCAGTAGAAACAGAAAGAAAGGGACATTTCTAGGAATAATGTTTTGACGACAGATAAAATTACTGAATCAGAGCTCTATATGAGAGGGCATCAAAAACTCACTGGAAAGTCTACTTATCTTTAAATTTGATTTTTCCATGAACATTCGGAAGTCCCTTTGTACAGAAATAACACTCAAACTAAAAAGGTAAAATTGTAACGTTTAACCTCAAGAAGTATGTTCTAACAACTTCTATTCAGTATATGAAGTTGATGGAGCTATATGCAGATATAAAAGCTACTCCAGTATGCATAAAAATTCAAACTCTAATCCAGGCTAGTGGCTGATTCTGGAAAGGAAAAATAAATGGAGCTGTTCATAGATGAAAGGTACAAACACCTGTGGTTTTGTTGTTGTTGTTGCAGAAAGAGGGCATAGTGACCCCAGAACCTACAAAGGAGGAGAACAGTATTGTGCTTGGATCACTTACTGTGTTCGTCTGGGTGTTTTAGAGAAACAAAGTCACAGAAATTCATATATAAGAGAGAGTTTTCTATAAAGGGTAAATGCACATCAAGAAAACATCCCATCCCAGTGCTGCCCAAGCCCATAAGTCCAACACCAATCCACAAAGTCCTCCTCCATCTCACAAAACACACACTATGATGCTGACTGCAGGAGGAAAGCCGAGTCAGTGAATGTATAAGCATCTCAGCACTGGCAGGGGTCTCCACACGGCTGTTCCAGCACCCAGGGCTGCATCGGGGTAGGTCCATGTGGTTTCTCCTCAGGGATGTCTTGCAAGAAGTGAGCTTTGCCAGCTAAAGCAGGGAACTGGCTAAGGTAGCTGCACCCTGGTCCGACCATCAGAAAGCAAGAGACCTGAGAACTAGAAAGGCGAGGCTCACTGAGCCATATATCTCTCTGCCCTTCAAGGAACCCCATATGTGTCTATCAGCCAGGTTGTCACAACAAACTAACTCACTTACTGATAGGGCTCCTTTCTGATGAGTTAGTAGGTTTCCATAGTGCCTCCCATCTCCACAATGGCTCTCTACATTCTGTCCCTACTCATCCTATTGACAGTACCAAGGGATCTCTCTCTGGCAAGCTGGTCAGAGTTTGATGTTCCAAACCCAGGGCTGCTTTCCACAGTCATGTTTATATATGCACTAAGCCCTACACCTGCAAAACCTCTCACTACAAACAACTCTCCATTAATGGGATTTAGAGTGTTTCTCATCTTGTTCATATATAACTTCGGGAGTTTTTTGGTTTTTTCTTCAAGTTCTATAGACATGTGATCCCCACACTGAAGCTTGGTTCTGGAAAATCCCATCCTCAGAAAGCAAACATTACTGAAACGGGTAGAAGTGAACCTACGCAGTTTCAGTGAGTGCTTCCTGATGAGGAGTTGCTGCTGCTATACAGAATTAACACACTCGAAGGATGGAGTTCTGCGTTCACCCAGAGAGAGCTTAGAAGAATTGCATGATGATCTACTAAGAGCTCAGCCATCCCAAGCCTTACGGCGCACAGCACAGCCCTTCTCTGGCGGACTTGAAGCCTATGAGTTGGAGCCAAGTGGATGGTAACTGGCTGTTGGCTGCTAAAAGGAGTTGCCCCACATCTACTCACATAAACCAAGACCTCAATACATTTATACGTGACCAGAATGCCAACAAGTAGAAGACAGGAGGTCAGTGCAGCTTTCCACAACCCTGCTTGGCTGGCCAGGAAACGAGTGGAGCCCTCTCCCCGTTCCTTTCTCAGCAATCCCCAATCAACCCCATAGGCTGTGCCTAAGGCTCTGACTCAAGGGGAGGGGCGTTCCCTTACATGCAGAGCACAGCCCACCTGACTTAGGTCAGGCCAGCACGGCCGTGTTTGATACCCATTGCAGGGGTGTTTGGGAGACTGCTGAACCCAGAGGGGTTGTGGGCTCGTCTTCAGAAGCAGGGGTAAGGACAGTTGGTGGGGCTGGACACCAACTGTCTGGCTGGGGCTGGTGACAGTCGCAAGCAGATGGAGAAAGGCACTCCGAATTCCAGTGCATATGGGCTCTTAACACCTTGTCTGTGCACAATAACAGGGAGGAGACAAAAGGGAGGCGCCCCAAATCTTGCTTTCTTTCTTTTAGGATTTGATAAAAGGAGAATTTTTTTCTTGAAGGTCAAGTAAAAATAAAACAAGAAAGTGCTTATGGAGCAGGTTCTGATAAAGGGCTCTTCAAATTCCCGTCTAACTCGAATGTTATCAGCGGATTGAGAAGGGATGCATTGCTGATTTGGAGGCAAACTGAAAGCTAGGGTGTGGGAAACGGCAAGAATCAGACTCCCAGCTATGCAATTTGTATTGGCACTGGAATGTGGTGGGCCTTTTCAACCCATCAGTTCTATGGGAGAGACTTTCCTCCAGGCCCTGAAAACACTGGGACAGCACATTGCTTCTCCATCTGCTTTTGTAGGGCTGTAGACACCTGCGGGGCACTTCCCACTTCGGGATTCCTGCTTAAGAATTCTTGAACATAACAGACTGCTTCCCAACTTTCAAAAGATCCTTGCTCACAGGAACTATCACCAAGGGAGTCACTCTTAACCTGCATGTGGGGTGCAATGCTAGACGATCTCACAGGAACCATTTTTATTTTTAAACTTGGTATATTACACTTCCCCAAAACTTTGCATTTGCATATTTTTAATAGTGTGATAATTGTGGTACACATATACTACATTCACTCCCCACCTGTCAGTTTGTAATACTTGCATGTCATGAGGTGGAAAGTTATTCCACTGTCCTTTCAAATACCAGCCGGGCCCCATGGAAGCAGTGCAACTTCAAGCCTAGAGCAGATGAAGAGGAAAGGCCTGGAAATCCACGGAAAAGATGCCAATGGAAACCCTAATCACAATAGATGTTACTTGGTACAGTACTTGGAGGGGAGCCCCAGGTTGGAAGGCACTCGGAGTGGACCGGGACCACAGCAGTGGATTTGAGCACAACAGTCATGAAGGCGGCATGTGTTTCTCCTTCATACGTAAGATCATCACAGACGGAGCTCACACCTAAGCAATTAAGAACAACATACAGTACATGAACGCATTACCACTGGGAAAAATAATTCATCATTACAGCTAAAGTGTACTCCCTAGATCAGTACCCATAACTACTTTCACCCATTCAGAGGTAACCACTATTATCAGTGTTATGGGTACATTCTTAAATGCTTATCACTTTGTGTTTTTCCACTCAATGGAATCATACTGTGTGGTCCTGAAATCTACTTATTTCGTTCAACAAAAAGGTGAGATTTATCCATGCTTATTATAAAGCCCTGCTGGTGTTGCTGAGTGCCCCTGAGTCTATTCTGAACCTATGTAAAATAAAGTGATAAACTGTCTGGTCCTGTTCCACCATCACCCTTGCTTGTGCATATGAGGTTATTGAAAATACCATTACTTGGCACATGTTAGTCCTCAAGGTAACAGCCTTCCTTTCGATTCTTTAAAGAGGTCTCGGGCAGCAGATGTACCCAGGGCAATGCATCGTTTGACTCTTACACAGCACTGAATGTGCACCCACGCAAGATAAATTCCTCGATAACTTCAATCTTTATACGATTTGTCACGATTTTACGTAACAGTTCAGGTTTGTTGATTTTAGTCTTCTTTACATTGAGTTGTAAACACACAGAAGGCTACATTTGTTGATCTTTCTGTACAGGTTCCACAGAAGCACAATTAAGTGTTCTAGATTTCCCAGGTGCTCAAGGCCATCCATATTTTCTTCCACTTGTCTGCCAGCTTGTTGTACTGTGTGCTGCTGTGCTGTGGTCACTGGTATTTCAAATGCCAGTGGGGTCGCCCACAATGAATATGTTTCAACAGAGCTTTCTGACTAACAACAGACCATGAAGAAGGAATTGGCAGCCCACTCTGGAAGAAGTAGAGGCTGAAAACATTGCATAGAATTGCAACACTGTCCGACACTGAAGACCTAATGAATGGAAGTTGACCATTGTCGGAGCTGGAGCCCAAGGGTGGACTGGCAGCTTGGAGATTACTCAAAATGAGCCAAGGTAGAGCTCCTTCCTTGGTGTGGAGTCGACTATGATGATGGGAGTCTGGTAAAGCCTGAAGGGGTCGTGGCATAAGGAGGTTGAGAACCCTGCTCCAGCCTGGCCATCGAATCCCAGAGTGGAGACTGCTGCGTCACTATCAGTGGATGGGGCACAACTCAAGGTAAGGAGCAAGAGCTACGAAAATTTGCTAATACTCCTAACATGGAATGTGCGAAATACGAGTCTAAGAACTTGAGACCTGGTCAAAAAATGAAATGGAACACAAAGATGAATATCCTAGGCACTCATGAGCTTCACTGGACTGACATTGGCCATTCTGAATTTGAAAAATAATGATTTCTATGCCGGGAATGATGATGGAGGAATGGCATGACATCCGTTGTCAAAAGGACATTGTAAAATCAATCTCCTTTTTTTTCATCATTCATTTTTATTTAAAGATCTTCAGGATTGTATTTTCTATATTTTTAAAAATCGTTTTATTGGGGCTCACACAACTCTTATCACAATCCATACATACGTGAATTGAGTAAGGCACTCTTGTACATTCATTGTCCTCATCATTCTTAAAATTTGCCTTCTGCTTGGGTTCTTGGAATCAGCTCATTTTCCTTTTTTCCCTCCCCCATGAACACTTAATAATTAATAAATTATTATTTTATCTTATCTTACACTGCCCGACATATCCCTTCACCCAGTTTCCTGTTACCCAGAGAGGAGGTTATATGTAGATCCCTGAGATCAGTTCCCCCTTTCTACACCCCCTTTCCTCCCAGTATCACCACTCTCACCGTGTTTCCAGATCCCAACTGTACCGCTGTTCATCCTCTGGTCTAACCAGGTTTGCAAGGTAGAACTGGGATCATGATAGTTGGGGGAGAAAGCGTTTAAGAACTAGAGGAAGGTTGTGAGTTTCATTATTGCTACACTGAACCCTGAGTGACTCATCTCTTCCCCACTACCCCTCTGCAAGGGATGTCCAGTTGTCTATAGATGAGCATTGGGTCCCCATCATGCATTCCCCTCATTCATGATGATATGATTTTTATTCCCCACCTTTGTTGCTTGAAACCTGGTCCCCTTGGCCCTTCATGATCACACATGTTGGTGTGCTGCTTCCATGTGGGTTTGTTGCTTCTGGGCTAGATGGCCACCTGTTTAATTTCAAGCCTTTAAGTTCCAAGATGCTATATTGCTCAATAGCCGGGCATCATCAGCCTTCTTAACCACACTTACTTATGCACACATTCATCTTCAGTGTTTATCTGGGGAACATGATCATGCAATGATGGTTTTTATTCTTTGGTGTCTTCTACCTGATCCCTTCAACACTTTGTGTTCACACAGGCTTGTGTACTTCTTTTCTGTGGGCTTTGTTGCTTCCGAGCTAGATGGCCGCTTGTTTGCCTTCAAGTTTTTAAGACCCCAGGCACTATATCTTTTTGATAGCCGGGCACCATCAGCTTTCTTCATCACGTTTGCTTATGCACACGTCTGTCTTCAGCGATCATGTCGGGAAGGTGGGTATCATGGAATGACCGTTTAGCTGAGCAAGGTGCTATTGTATTGAGAGAGTGCACACGAGGAGGCCCAATGTCCACCTGCTACCCTACTACTGAACCTATAAATATATGCATATAGATCTATTCCACCATAATCATAAATATATTTACATATGTACATGTCTGTATTTAGGCTTCTATGTATGCCCTTTGCCTCCTACTCCTTTCCTCTATTTCCTTACACTTTCCTCCTGTCCCACTACATGTTTGGTCTTCATTCTGGTTTCAGTAATTCCTCTCTGGTACCTTGCCGTTGGTCACTCCCTACCAGTCCTCCCCTCCCCTCTCTTCACTGGTTTTGAACCACTCATTGTTCCCTTCTCCATGGGTTGGCCAACACCTCCTCCCTTTCCCTACCTCCCCCGCTCTCATGTCCTCTGGGACCGCTGGTCCTGTTATTTTCTTCTCACATTGTTTGTCCAGCCTATCTTATCTAGGTGGACCTGCAGATATAGTAATATGTGCATAAAAATGCGGATGGCTTTGACAGCACCAAAGTGGCATATAGGAACATGGCGTCGACAGCAGCAACACCAACATGCTAACAAACAAAAAAGTCACTGACATACAAAATTTAAAAGAAGAGGAAAAAAAGAAAAACAAAACAAAAAGATAGCAAAACAAACAAAAAACCTGTTAGTAGTTCGAGGTCTGTTTGTTGACCTTTAGGAGTGTTTTCTGGATGAGTCTGATGGGGTGCCACGTCCTGGCCCCAAAGTCCATCCTTTACACTCCCTCGGGACCTCCTTACTCTGTTTCCCCCGCCACTCCATTGCACACCCCCAGTGTTTTGCCTCAGTGTGGTGGGGTCAGCTCAATTGGTTTGGTGTGTCATGGTGGGGTTCATAGGCATGTTCCAGTTCTGTGGGGACACAACCAATACTCTCCCTAGAGTGGGTTAGTGCCCTGTTCCCCCTATGTCATCCACTCAGTTTCTCCCCACCCCACTTCACCCTCCACCTGCCCCACTTCCCCTTCTTTATGCTGGGCTCTCATGTACCTCCCTAGGTGTGGCCTCCAAATCAATCTTAATGTACAATGCTGTCTTGATAGGATTTTATCTATCTACCTTCAAGTAAATATAATCAATACAACCATTATTCATATTTATGCACCAAGTAACAAAGCTAGTGATGAAGAAGTTGAAGAATTCAACCAATGTCTTCAGTCTGAAATGTATTAAATGCAATCAAGATGCATTGATAACTATTAGCTATTGAAACACAATAGCTGGAAACAAAGAAGGAATAGTTGTTGGAAAATATGGCCTTAGTGATAGAAACACAGGTAGAGATCCCATGAGAGAATAGGCAAGAGCAATGACTTGTTCATAGCAAAACCTTTTTTAACAACACAAAAGACAACTGTATACACATGGACTTACCCAGATGGAACAACACAAAAGACAACTATATACACATGGGGCTTACTAAGAAATAAAAAGTGACTATGTCTGTGCGAAGACACTATGGAGAAGCTCAAGTATAGCATTCTTATATGCCATCAGGGCAAAAAGCTGTCAATTATAATTATAAAACATTGACTATAGGATCAAAAGAGCTTCTGAGATGACCGATTTTGAAAAGGAATTCATTTGCAGAGGACACATCTAGTTAGCAGAGAGCAAAAAGGACTTGAAGTGCTCCCAGATGAAGATCAAAGATTGGAGTCTTCAGCATGAAGCACACCTAAATGAAAATAAACAAAATTCCTCACAGCTAGATCCACCAACAACACGCTGATCAATGGAGAAAAGATCAAACTTATCAAGGGTTTCATTTTACTTGGGTCTGCAATCAACATTCGTGGCAGCAGTAGTTAAAAAGTCAAATGGCATATTCCACTGGCCACATCTGCTGCAAAGTAATCCCTCCAAAGTGTAAAAGGATAAACATTTCTCTTTGAGGACTGAGATGAGCCTGCCCGACCCTGATAGCTACAATCATCGTATGTGCATGCAAAAGATGGAGAATGAATAAAGAAGACCAAAGAAATATTGATTCCCCAAAGAACAAAAAACCCTATCATTGTGAATGAGGGGGAGTGTAGAGTGGGGACCCAAAGGCCATCTGTGGGCAACTGGACATCCCCTCATGGAAGGGTTGCAGGGAGGAGACAAGCCAGTCAGTGTGCAGTATAGCACCGATAAAACACAATTTTCCTCTAGTTCCTAAATCCTTCCTCCCCTCTACCCCACTAACATGCCCCTCCCACTATCATGATCCCAATTCTACCTTACAAATCTGGCTAGACCAGAGGATGTACACTGGTACAAATAGGAACTGGAGACACAGGGAATTTACGACAGATGATCCCTTTAGGACCAGTGGTGAGAGTAGCGATACTGGGAGGGTGGTAGGAAGGTGGGGTAGATAGAGAGAACAGATTATAAGGATCTACATATAACTTCCTCCCTGGGGACAGACAACAGAAAAGTGGGTGAAGGGAGAGGTCGGACAGTGTAAGATATGACAAAATAATAATTTATAAATTATCAAGGGTTCATGAAAGAGGGGGTACCAGGGAGGGAAGGGGGAAATGAGAAGCTGATGCCAAGGGCTTAAGTGGAGAGAAAATGTTTTGAGAATGATGAGGGCAATGAATGTACAAATGTGCTTTACACAATTGATGTATGTATGGATTCTGATAAGAGTTGTATGAGGCCCCAATAAAATGATTCAAAAAAAGAAAGATATATTAATGCATTTGAATTATGTTGCTGAAGAAGAATACTTAATATGCTATAGACTGCTGGAAGAACAAATACATTTTTCTTGGAATAAGTATGGACACAGGCTCCGTAGAAGCAAGAATGGTGAGATTTTTGTCTCACGTACTTTGAACACATTACCAGGAGGGACCAGTCCCTGGAGAAGGATAGCATACTTGATAAAGTAAAGAGTTCGTGAAACAGAGGAAGACCCTCTATTAAATGAGTGACACAGTGGCCCAACAACGGGATCAAATGTAGCAATCATGGTGAAGACGGCTCAGGAGTGGATAGTATTTGGTCCGGTTGTGTAAAAGGTCGCTGTGAGTTTGAACTGACTTGATGGAACTTAAAACCACATGTCTACCTGAAATTCAAGTTTAAGAGGATTGCATTTATGCTGGTCAAAAGTTAGTGGTTGGTTGATTTCTTATTAGTAACAAACATGGTTTTGGGGGATTAGCATCCTGGAATTTACAAAATGGGTACTGGGGAGATAGCTAGTCCAGACTCCTGGCCATTATTGAGAACCTTCTCTACGTGTGTCTAGAACTCTCAAAGTCTGACAAAAGCTATTCCATGTATCTCTGCCCCAGAGGCCAGGGGAAACATGAGGCATGAAGCCCATTTGCAAGGGACATAAGACTGATCCCAGTGATTAACATGTATCACTCCCCCTTCCTGCCCCTACAGGGGGACAAACAACAGAAATGTGGGTGAAGGAAGACAGTGGGCAGTGTAAGATATAGGGGAGGGTGGGAAAAAATGAGCTGATACCAAGGGCTCAAGTACAAAGAAAATGTGAAAATGATGATAGCAATATATGTACAACTGTGCTTGATACAATTGAAGCATGGATTGTTATAAGAGGTGTAAGAATCTCCCCCAAATTTTATTTATATATATATGGTTTAAAAGAATTAATCTTGAGTGTAGTGTCTTTCTGGCTTTCAAGAATTTAGAGGAACTCCAAAACCAAAGTAGCTTTGGTAGATGAACCATGTCAACTCGTGTCAGTCCAGTTATACATGGTTGTTTCTATGGGTAAGAAAGGACATTACGTTTAGTGGCAGATCAGGGAAAATTAGGAATACTCTCAATCACATGGGTTAACAATAACCACAAGAATGGGTTTAAATAACCAAGAACCACAAAAATGCTATATGATCATTGTTTCCTTCTGTGATCAGTGTGCATTATATGATCAGCATTTCCTTCTGTGATCGGTGTGCATTACATGATCAGTGTTTCCTTCTGTGATCAGTGTTCCATTCTGTACTACATACATACAGAGGATGTGACAGAGACTGGCAAGTGAAAGCACAGTTAAGAAAACTGCAAAACTGACAAAGGATACACAAAGTTCACATTCAAAGGCAGAGTAGAGCTCTCAATAACGTTGTTAGGGGTTATCTAGGATGCAATTTTGTTTGTTGTTTCTTTACATTAAGGCCAAGCTCCGTGAAATCAGATGCTAAAATATGGAAAATTAGTAAATTGCAAATTATTTTTTAATAGCAAAAGATAACACCAATGTAAGTTTTTCTGAATGAGGAGTATACTGCATACTGATAGATTTACTGTAAAATTTTTGCATTAGGTTTGCATTCGGTTGGACCTTATAAAATTGTCATTTCTGTAAGTGAGACTGTGTTGAGCACAGGCATCAAATGTATCTAACTTCACAAAGTTAGACATACAAAACCAGCTTTGGTGCAGTGCTTTCCTTAATGTGGTGCTTCTAATCACAGTCGTAACTCACCAAACCAGCAAGTGCACGGTGGTACCATGCAGATCGGGTGTATTTCCTTTATTCCTCAGAGGTCTGGTTACCAGAAGGTAGAGGAAGACTTCCAAATGATATTATTTATTTGTGAGTGTTTTTAATAGGGTTAATTTGATCATAAAAATTTAAGACTCTAGCATGTAGGTTGGTCAATTTTGACATCAGCTGAGTATAAAATGAGTCATCTCAGAAGCAGGCAAGACAGGGTCTCACTACGATCAAGAACTAAGAGCCAGGAGCAGAGCACATACGTTGGACCCTAAGGTACTTGTGTGCTGAGCCTCCTCAGACAGAGCTGTGACATCCGGGGAGTAGCAGCATCAGAACCAAGAGCCAGAGAACAAGATCGAGCGGAGGACTTTCTGGTTCACAGAATAAATAAAACCGAGTTGCGTTTAGGTAGGAGGCTCACTTGTGTAGTAGTGTGCCTCTAGGTACTTAATTGGAGGAATTTTGTTTGAAGACCCTTGGAGCTAGTGCTGACCACCTTTGGACATGGTGGAGTACCTTAGGGTATTTATCAACAGGGCTAAAGGAGTTTTGTAAGATTTCCTGAGAAATTTCATGAGCAGGGAAGAGGACAAGCAAAGTAGAAAGCCCCAGCTTTCTCCTTTGGGAACTTGGTGGTTCTGAACTGCTGACCTTGTGGATTACAGCCCAACGCATAACCACTGAACTACCAGGGCTCCTTACAGGACACTCTCACACTGGTTCAAGATGCTGCCCACCCTCGCCCCCATTATAACCCCTAACTTTATGCTTTCGTCTGCTCACCAGAGGTCAGAAGTATGAAATCACCAGCTTGCTTTGTGGGCAAATGATGACATGTCCTACTCGTAAAAAGTTAGTTTCGGAAACCCAGAGAGGAAGTTCTCCTCTGTCCTATGAGTTGTAATTGACTCCATAGCAGTGAGTTCATTTTGATTACGAACTAAAACAAAAGATTCTTGGTGGTGTTGTGGGCTGGGCACTGGTTCCAGTTCAGTGGTTCAAACTCACCAGTGTGCTCCAGTCTTGGAAACCCTATGTAGGGGCATCAGGAGTCAGAATCAACTTGATGGCAGCCGATTTGTTTTTCAGTGGGTGACTATCTGAAACCAGCTTTAACATATGGCTGATTTATTCTTGGTCAATTAAATTAATATTTTATTCTTATAAAATGTATATAACAAAAAATAAAATGTATCTAACAGAAATTTGTCAATTCAATTATATTTTGATTCAACAATTTTTAATAAACAGTTTTATTGGCACATAAACTAAATAGCATTCAATTCAATAGTTCAATTATATCAAGAAGAGTTGTACAATCATTACCACATCAATTTTAGAATGTTTTCTTCTTTCTTGTACACTTTGTTATTAGCTTTCCATTCTCCCCCAACATGCCCGGCCATAAACTCCAGGATTTATTAATCCAGTTACTGTCCCTATAGATTCACTCGTCCTGGATTTCTTATTACAAACAACATAAAGAAGCAAAAAACAAAGTGTCAAAAAAAGTTAACAACAATACCAAATTGGAAAAAACAATGCCCCCCCCCCAGAAAATTCTAAAGAGTAAGACAACTTTAAAATGGGTCTAAAGGGAAAAGAGTGTTAGATTTTAACCTAACTCTATTTGTCATAATCTTCTTTCCAATGTACTTTGTATGACAGAAAGGCTACTCATCTCCCTGGTCTATGTTCAGAGGGAATTCACCCGAGGCTTAATTCGTGTGTATTTTCCCTTCACTTTTTTTTTAAAAACTGATAGAACTTTTAAGGGGGATCAAATAAGATGGTATATTTTAACCAGGGTATATCTACCATAATTGTCTCTACAAAGCTCTGTCTGATAACAGGGCTCATCACCAGAGGCTCTATCTATGTGTAGATCCTGGGAATGGCTTTTCTACTGTCATCCATAGCCTCTGCAAACTAAGAGTTCACAATTTAAACTCTGATAACATTCCCTCCTCTGGATTTGGATTGTATTATTTATAACCCTTGGATCACACAAGCTGGTGTGCTTCATCCATGTGGATTCAGTTGACACCTCACTTAGATGGCTACTTGTTTGAAGGCAAGTCTTTAAGACTCCAGACACTATTCTTTCTGATAGTCAGGCACCATCTAGTTTCTTCCCTACATTTTACTGTGCACTCATCTTTACTGATCTCTTTGGGAAAATAGCAAGCAGGGCCATGACATAAGAACTAATTGTTGTTAGTTTGGGGCTAGAATTAAGTGTGAGCCCCAAATCCATTAATTTAATCTATGGTTTAGATATAACTATCATTTTGTGTTAGAAAACATTATCCATTATCTCCCTGGGTCATAGGTCATTCTCTTAGTAGTGTCATTAATTTGGCAAATGGTCAAGAATTTAAAACAGAATTGAGAAAAGGAGAGTATTCAAGTGTAGATGGGCTATGAACCACAATACTCCAATACAATAATTTTTAACAGTACAATTCAATAGCATTGAGTGCATTCACCATGTGATACAACCATCACTGAGATATTTCCAAATGTTTTTCATCAAAAAGAAAGAAAAACTAAAGGTCCTTATGTGATGCAAATAATTTTCACTCAACTACTAAAGGTTCACCCAGTAGCATCATTAAGAGGCGCCTAGAGGTTTGCTTTGTAAAGATTACACCCAAGGAGCCCTGTAAAGTGGCTCTCCTTTATACTACATTAGGCTTTCGTGAGTTGGAATCAACTCACGGACAACTGGTTTTAAACAAAAGGTCAATACCCCTTAAGCCATGACTCCCCATATCCCTCCTCCACAGGCCCTGGGAGCCATTATTAATTTTTAGACTTTATCCTTGAGTTAAATCAATTTCTTTAAATCATTTTATTTGGGGCTCATACAACTCTTATAACAATCCATACATCCATCCATGTGCCAAGCACATTTGTACATTTGTTGCCATCATAATTCTCAAAACATTTGTTTTCTACTTGAGCCTTTAGTATCAGCTCCTCATTTTTTTTCTCCTCCTCATTATTATTTTGTCATATCTTACACATCCGGAGTCTCCCTTCACCCACTTCTCCGCTGTCCGTCACCCAGGGAGGAGGTTATATGTAGATCCTTATAATCTGTTCCCCCTTTC
Organism: Tenrec ecaudatus; assembly: GCF_050624435.1. Taxonomy (NCBI): domain Eukaryota; kingdom Metazoa; phylum Chordata; class Mammalia; order Afrosoricida; family Tenrecidae; genus Tenrec; species Tenrec ecaudatus. The sequence goes on along the minus strand of NC_134541.1, from coordinate 51,269,810 downwards.
TCCCTCACCTTCCCTCTACCATCCCAATATCACCACTCTTGGTACTTGTCTTGAGGGGTTCAACTGTCCTGCATTCCCTGTGTTTCCAGTTCCTATCTTTACCAGTGTACATCCTCCAGTCCAGCCAGATTTTTAAGGTAGAATTGGGATCATGATATTGGAAGTAGGGGGGAGTAAGCATTCAAGAACTAGAGGAAAATTGTATGTTTCATCATTGCTACACTGCACCCTGACTGGCTCATCTCCTCCCCGTGGCCCTTCTGCAAGGGACTGTCCAATTTCCCACACATGGGCCTTGGGTCCCCACTCCACACTCCCCCTCATTCAGTGGCAAGGAGGGTATAAGAGGTGTGGCAGAGCTGGATCAAGGGCAATGTAACTGAGAGGAATTCCTTAAACCCAAATGAAGGTTGAACATGATAGTGGGACAAGAGGAAGGTACAAAGAAACAGAGGAAAGAACTATATTTGTTTGAGAGGCATGTTTTTACACTTTTTGAAAATTCTTCCTTAAGTTTGAGACTATCCATCAAAAGAGATCTCTTTGCTGATTCCATAAACATTGATTGTGGATACAAGCCAGATGAAATTCTTGACAATTTCACTCTTTGCTTCATTTTTCTTGATGCAGCCCCTTGGCCCAGTTGTGAGGATGTTGGTCTTCTTCACATTGAGCTGTCATCCACACTGAAGGCTGCGATCCTTGGTCTTCATCAGCACTCGCGTCAAGTCCTCCTCACGCTCAGCAGGCAAAGTGGTGTCATCTGTGGTTGTTAAGCAGCCTTCCCCTGACCCTGATGCGGCATTCTTCTTCATATAATGCAGCTTCTCTGATTATTGTTCAATATACTAAATGAGTAAGTACAGTGACGGGACAAAATCCTGAATCACACCGGTCCTGATTTTAAATCACGAAGCATCCCTTGATCTGTTTGCACAGATTCCTTGTTCTGTTTACCCACAAGTTCTTCATGAGCACAATCAAGTGTTCTGGACTCTCTATTTGACTCAAGGCTAGCCATAGTTTGTTATGATCCACAAATTTGAATGCCTTTGTATAGTCAATAAAACACATGTAAAAATTTTTCTAATACTCTTTTCTTTCATCCAGTATCTATTCGATGTCAACAATAACATCCCTTGTTCTACATCTTCTTCTGACTTTGGCTGGAATCTGTGACGACTCCCAGTCAATGTATTTCTGCAACCATTGCTGGATGATCTTTAGTAAAATTTGACTATTAATGCTATTATTCCATAATTTGAGCACTCTGTTGTACCCTGTCTTTGGAATCAGTACAAGTATGGATCTCTTCCAGGCAGTGGCAAGGAGCTCCTGTAAGCAGCAGATCAGCGATGAAACAATGCACTGCACTGAGTGAATCTTTCAAGTGCTGAAAAGCAAGCAGGTTACTTTGAGGAGTAGGGTGCACCTGACTCAAGCCATATTATTTTCCCTTGCACCATATGCATGTGAGTTGGCCTTTGAATAAGGAAAACTGAAGAAAAATTGATGCATTTGAATAATGGTGCTGGTGGGAAATACTGAAAATATCATAGGCTGTCCAAAGAACAAACAAGTGTGTCTTAGAAGTACAGCCAGACTGTTCCTTTGAGGCAAGGATGGCGAGTCTTTGTCTCACATATGTTGGACATATTCTCAGAAGAGACTAGTCCATGGAGAAAGACATCGTGCTTGATAAAGCAGAGCGGAGGTGAAAAAGAGGAAAACTCTCAGTAGGTTGGATCGACACAATGGTTACACCAATGGGCTCAAACGCAAGAGCGTGTGGAGGATGGTGCAGGACTAGGCGGGGTGCTGTCCTGTTGTGCACAGGGTCACCAGGAGTGGGAAACACCCTGATAGCACCTAACAACATCAAAAGAGATTTGCCAGCGTTGGAACCTTGGGGCGGAGAGTGTTGAAGAGTTGCATAACTTCTGGCATTTCAGTTTCTTCAAGTCTGAAAGAGATCAAAGTTTTTATGGCCTCATCTGACTCAAACCTTGGGTGACTCTAAGCTATCCCTCCTCGCCTTTCCGGAACATGCTACTGTGGATGCTGGGCTCATTTTACTTCCCTTTACTACTTCCAGTTTCCTACTTACTGAGCAGCTGTTTTTACTGAGCTTTCTACAAGCTTTGGAGGAGAAATAGTGAATCACACTTTCTGGAAGGTAATCGGGAAGGCAAATTTTTTTTTTAAATTAAGTATGAAAACCACTGGATTCAAACATTTCTGTAGTAGGAGTTGATGCCAAGATAATCAGATACACTTGAAAGAATGTTCCTGCCAATAGAATAGTGAACAATGAAAAAGGATGAAATTTTTTACACTGGTGGACTGGTTAAATAAAGGGTGGCACAACCATAACATGGGATACATCTATTAAAATGGTGGTTTTAGTATATACTTACTGATATACTGTTCAACAATATATAGTAATGTATCAATATATCAATCTCTTATATGAAAAGTTTTGAAACAATATACATTATGTGACTCCAATTGTGTAATATATGTAGATGATTTGTTTATAAACCAATGCAACATAATTATATACAGATGACTAAAATCTGAAGCATTAGCATTGAGATGTTTACAGAGACTTTCTCCTGTTAAGACATTTACAGGTGGTCCAGTATAGGCCCGCCCGCTGTCCGTTTGTTTTGCTGCGGTCGTGTGCATGTGGCTATCATGCTGGAAGCTATATCAAAAACAAGCCGAGTCAGCGATAGTGGACAGGTTTCAGTGGCGCTTCTAAGGTCAGACAGACTGGGAAGAAAGGACAATAAAACTCTATGGGATCACACACAAAAATATTGTTTGATACAGTGTTAGAAGATATGCCATGAGATCTGAAGTCACTGAAAATACATCGTCTCCCAAAATGGACTTGATCAAGCAAGCCAACACTTGTGAAAGTGGTGCAGCCTCGTGGAATGTCCGCACGCTGCCCCTGGAATCGCCAGGAGTCAGCGTTGGCTTGACAACAACGCTCAGCAATCATCTAGGGGGCATCCCTTTTTATACAGTTTTTACCTTTAGACAATAAACATGTCTGTTTGTTTGGTTTTCACAGAACAGATGTTTTATTTGGGTCAAATAATAGGAAATCAAGAAACTGATGGCTGGAACTCACAGAAGGCAGGCGAGCTTTTCTGCAGAACCCTCGGGCTCGGTGACTTCCTACTCTCCTGACAGACGGTGAAATGTGCTGCATGGAAGTGGCAGAGATAAATCCTTTGCTTGGCCATGCCTTAATAGAACAAAGGAAGTACGATGATCTTTCAATCAATATGGTAGAGGTACTGGCCCCTTCATTTCCTCACCTACTCAGGCATCTCACACTTGAATTTCACCTTTGTGGTCCAGCTTTTTTTACCTTTCTGGTTACACATCAGGGGTTGACTTCCAGATGTAGTCAAAACCACTCTTTCCACTAACCATCATTCAGAACAAAAGTTATGTGTCCAGATTTCTCCACCTCTTCTATTCGTAGAATACTAAGGATGAGGGTGTGAACAGGTGTGACTGCAGCAATAGCTTACTGGTCCCATGACAGTTCAAACATATATGGTAACCAGATTAAACCTCTGATTAAACCAAGTCACGTAGGGCCTCTGAGCAAATTTAAGATGCTAATGTCCAAGTGGGGTATGACATGTGCAAGACTATCCCAAAAAGAGGCCTTTAGACTCTTTGTTAACAAGTATTTCTTGAGACCAGTGTTCCTCAGCAACTCTAAGTGAGGTGCTAACTTAAAGGGATACTGACATATGCTTTGGTGACAGCAACTGCTGTGTTTGGAGTTTTAGTTTTAATATGAAACCAAACAAAAAGCACAACAGAAAGAATGGAGTAAGGATTCCAACGGAAGCGGAGTGGACAGGGATGGCAGGGCTCTGTAACTTGCAACGCCTATTCTGAAATAGAAGAACACTTAAAATAGGTCTGTAAAGTGACTATGAGTATGATATGATAAGGCATGAGTCTGTTAAGCACCATTATTTGATTTAGAGAACAAAAAAAACAGGGGGATTATGAAAGGAAACTGAATTTTTTTAAAATGTCACACTCATCATTTTCATAGTCTTGTGAAGATGATCAGTAACTCTGAGGGGACGATGAATCATTGAGGTTTTGAAATTTATTAAAATACAGAGCCTTGGTTCCTCATCAGAAACCTGAGCTTTGATGCAGAAGTGTGCTACTCTTGGGTTACAATTTCAGAGAAGATACGTTAGTGCCCTACCCTTTGCCCTGCGAAATCACTATGCTCTTATTCTGTGAGTTTTCAACTATAAGACCTGGACATTTCTGGCCAAGGATTGAAGGTGATCAGAGAAGGCCAGATGGTAGGGAATTATCACCCTCAGTAGCAGGCCCCAGCCATGGAGGGTTGGAAATTAGTGTACTCCTAATCCCTCTTCCTTAGTGAGGTCAACATTAGCATACTCTATTCAGCCTCCCAGAGGCCCTTCAAGACAGTAATCCTCTTTTGCCCATATCTTTGCACTTGCTGGCTATTTTCCCTTCTCTGCCTCACATTGCTACTTCCCTACATGACCGTTCTGTGATCAGCTCGCAAATGAACTACTTTCATCCAATTCCTGGAACTGAGCTTGTTTCTAGAGGAAACCAATCAATGCTTTCCTTTTTGCTATAAATTCATATACAGAACTTCTAGTTCATTCCCTCTAGTTTCGGTATCTGAATGATTTCAACACTCATCAGAGCGTTTACTTTCAACTGTGGCTCCTCCTCTTCCTAGTTCTTCTGGGCAATGGAAATATAAGTCCCTGGTACTATAACTCAGCAGTCACTTCTTGGAAGAAAGATGAGGCCGTTTGCTGACATGAAGATTTACATGTCCAGAAATCCTATACAGTGTCATTGTGAGCCAGAATCAACTCAAGGTCAGTGGGTTCGTCCTATTCTTGCCATGCCAGTCTTGAGGTAACCGGGAATGGACACAGTGTTGGAGTGCTAGTTTGACCTTGTCTCTGCTCTGAACAAGCAAATTAAGTTTGATAAAGATGTCTGCAGCCTTCTTAATTATTAAGACAAAAACCAACAACTGAAATATCCATCAAAATAATGCCTTTCAAACTTGAATGTGCACATGAATCACGTAGCTGTTGGTAGGTGCGATTGAGTCAGTTTCGATCCACAGTGATCCTATGCACACCAAAATAAAACACTGCCCAGCCCGAACCATCCTCACAGTGCCTCTTGTGCAGGAGCCTGATTGCACTGCGGCTGTGGTGTCAATCCATCTCCTTGCAAGTCTTCCTCTTCTTTGTCGGCCCTCTATTGTACCAACCAAGATGTCCTTCTCAAGGGACTGGTCTCTGCTGCCTGACAACATGCCCAAACTATGTGACACAAAGCCATGCCATCCTTGCCTCTAAGGGGCAGTCTAACTGTCATTCTTTTAAGACAAAACGGTTTGCTCTTTTTGCAGTTCATCATACTTTTAATATTCTTGACCAGCACAATAATTCAAATGCACTGATTCTGTTTCAGTCTTCCTTATTCAATGTCCAACTTTCACATGCATATGAGGCAAATGAAAATACCATGGATTGGGTGAGGCACATCTTAGTCATCAGAGTAACATCCTTGCTTTACAATTATTTAAAGATGTCTTGCGTAGCTGGCTTACTTAACACAATGCAACCTGTGATCTCCTGGCTTCTGCTTCCATGAGCATTGCTTGTGGATCCAAGCAAGATGAAATCATTGACAATTTAAAGTATTTCAAACTTTTCACATTTATCATGATGCTACCCTTTGGTCCAGTTGTGAGCATTTGGTCTTCTTCATATTGAGTGTAATCCAATTTCAGCTGAAGGCTGGGATTCTTGATCATCAGCAAGTGCTTCAAGTCCCCCTCACTTCTAGCAAGCAAGATTGTGTCATCTGCATATTGCAGGTTATTCATAAGCCTTCCTTTAAACCTGATGCCACTTTCTTCTTCACCCAATCCAGTTTATGATTATTTTCTCATTTTATAGATCGAATAAGTATGGTGAAAGGATACAACCCTGACTGACACCTTTCCTGTTTTTAAATCATGCATTATTCCCTTGTTCCATTCACAGAACTGCCTCTGGATCCACGTACAAGTTCTGCATGAACACAATGAAGTGTTCTGGAATTTCCATTCTTCTCAAGGTGATCCATGGTTTGCTATGATCCACACAATAGAATGCCTTTGCATAGTCACTAATATACAGGTAAACATCTTTCTGGTATTCTCTGTTTTTAGGTCTATCTGACATCATCAATGATATCCCGTGTTCCACATCTCTTCTTTTGAATCGGCCTGAACCTCTGGCAGCTCCCTGTCAGTGTACTGCTGTATCTGTTGTCAGATGATCTTTAGGCAGATTTTACTAGCATATGACATCAGCGATATTGTTCTATATTTTGTTCATTCTATTGGTCACCTTTCTTTGGAATGGGTACAAATATGAATCTCTTCCAGTCAGTTGGTCAAATACCTGTCTTCCAAATTTCCTGGCGTAGATGAGTAAGTGCTTCTTTGGCTTGTGGAAACATTTTAACTGGTCTTGCTGGAGCCTGGTCTTTGGTTAATGCTTCCGGTGTGGCTTGAATTTCTTCCTTCCACACTCTTGGTTCTTGATCATGTGCTACCCCTGAAATGGTGGGATGTTGACTCGTTCTTTTTGGCACAGTGACCCTGTAGATTCCTTCCATCTTCTTTTTATGCCTCCTGCATCATTCAATATTTTACCCAAAGAATCTTCAAAAGTGAAACTCAAGGCTCACATTTTCTTGAGTTCTTTCTTTTTAAATTATGCTGAATGTGTTCCTCATTTTTGGCTTTTCACTTTAAGTCTTTGCACATTTCATTGTAATATTGGGCTTTGTTTTCTCAAGCTACCCTTTGAAAATTTCTATTTACCTCTTTGATTTCATCATTTCTTCCATTTGCATTAGCCATTCTATGATTAAGAGCAAGTTTCAGAGTGTCTGCTGACATCCACTTGATCTTTCATTTCTCTCCTGTCTTCTTAGCTACCTTTTGCTTTCTTAGTGAATACTGTTTTTGACGTCCTCCCATAACTCAACAAGTCTTCTGACATTAGTGTTTGTGGTAGTTACATAATCTGGTGTTAATTTTAGATGATTATGAGTAAAGGGGTGGAGTCTGACATGTCAACCAAGATATAACCAATGAGGCCTCTGTGTGGACTTGGCCTTCTCCTGAGAATTCTGGGAACTCCTGGATTTTCTCCGTGGAGGTGGGAGACACCTCTCTCTCTCTCTCTCTCGCTCTCTCTGCTCACTCCTTGAACGATGCTCTACTGACAAGATACACAGTACTATGCCCTGGGAGCTGGAGAAGCCACATGGACCTACCTTGATGCAACCAGACCTCTGGAGCCGGAGAAACCATGTAGAGACCCCTGCCATGGATAAGATGTTTACAATGCCACTGGATCCAGAAAACTTCCAACCCACTGGCCTGTGATCTTCCTGCATTCAGCATCATTGCATGTGTCTTGTGAGTGTGAAGAAGACTTTATAGTTTGGTATCAAACATATGGGCTAATATCGGACTTGATCTGGACTGGGTTGGGATGTTTTCTCAATATTCATTTTCTCTTGTATATAAACCTCTCTTATTCACATATGATTGTCTATGAATTTGTTTCTCTAGTCTACCCAGACTAACACAGTGTTCAATGCATTAAATCTGTTCTTGAAGTATTATGGAGAAAATATCTCATCTAGAGATCTAATTAAAAGGTAGATTCTAATTCATCAGGTCTGAGAGCGGACCTGAATCTGTATTCTTAAACAGCTCCCTGGGGAAGCTTATGCTGCTGACTGACAAACCACAGGGCCAAATTGCCTGTCAGTAAAATCATTCTTGACTGAAAGCAGAGAATATCAGAAATAGGTTTATCTGTGTTTTATCCACAGTGCAAAAGCTTTTGATTGGGTCATAACAAATGAAGGAATAACAATGCGCAGAATGGGAAGTCAATAATACTTAATTATGTTTATGCATAACTTGTGAAGAAGCAGTTGTCTGAACAGAATCAAGGGATTCTCGTGGCTTATAATTTAAAGGAAACCCATGCCATGCCGGGCACAGGGCAGCTGACACTTTGTGGTGCCCCCACCCGTGTCCCTGACAAGTCCAGGAGATGCTGGGGTGGGTGCCCAACAGCTGCATGACAAGGGACCTGGAAGCAGAGCTTGCTGGGGTCTGGGGGCTGATCTGATGTTTAAAAAATAAAGAAAGAAAGAAGACAGTATCCTTTCACCATACGTGTCCATTTTGTACTGTGAGCAAGTAATCTGAGATAATGGTCTGTATGAAGCTTTAAGAAAGTCTCAATAACAGCCTGAGATATACAAAGGATACAACTTTGCTTGATGAAAATGAAGATGACTTGAAATGCTGATGAAGACCAATACATTCTCTATTGATTACCCCTGATCATTAAAAAAAAAAATCCACCGCCACCAAAAATCCTCAAACTGGATCAATAAGCAAAATCATGATAAATATAAAAAAATTTGAGGTTGTCAAGATTTTTGTTTCAATGTGGGTTCAAAATCAACAGCGAAGGGAGTAGCAGTGAAGAAATCAGATAAGGTATTGCATTAGCAAAATCTGTGCAAGAGATATTTTTAAAGTGTTAAATAGCAAAGTTGTCACTTTGAAGACTAAGGAATGCCTTACTCAAGCCATGATACTTCCTACTGTCATATGCATGTGTAAGTTGGACGGTGAAAAAGATGGAAGAATAAGCACATTTGAATTTTATTGACAAAGAGTTCTGAATATACTCTGTACTTCCTGAAGAATGAATAAATTTCTCTTGGAAGAAGTCCAGCCGAAGTGCTCCTTAAAAAAGACATTAGTTTAATGTTTAAAAATCATTTTATTAGGGGCTCATACAATTCTTATCACAATCTATACATACATCAATTGTGTAAAGCGCATTTGTACATTCACTGCCCTCATCATTCTCAAAACCTTTGCTCTCCACTTAAGCCCCTGGCATCATCAGCTCCTCATTTATTCCCACTTCCTCCCTGACATCTTTACTTTATTCTTTTCTTTCTTTTTAAAATCATTTTATTAGGGCTCATCCAGCTCTTATCACAATCCATACATACATCGGTTGTGTAAAGCACTTTTTACATTCATTGCCCTCATCATTCTCAAAACATTTTCTCTCCACCTAAGCCACTGGCATCAGGTTCTCATTTTTCCCCTCCCTCGTTTAATTTTAATATATTATCAGAAGGGGCCAATTTCTGGAGAAGGATATCATTCTGGATAAAGTAGAGGGTCGATGAAAAATAAGAGGACTCTCAATGAGACAGACTGACACAGTAGCAGCAACAACAGGTTCAAACATAGCAATGATTGGGAGGAGGGTGCTGGATCAGGGAACAAATTGTTCTGTTATACGTAAGGGTGCTCTGAGTTGGAGCCAACTTGATGCCACCTAACAACACCATCCAGTGTCTTATTCAAGTGACCACAGAGTAAGTGCTGAGTACATGTTTATCAAAAGAACGCAAAAGTGTTTTAGTAATACTTCAAACCAGTAAGATGATTCAGTTGCCCAGATGCAAAAAAAAAAAGCAAAATTGGCTAATTCAAAGTCCCAAGAGAAGTTCTTCTTATGGTAATAAATACATACTGGGAAGTGGTAGAAGAAAGGAAAACCAAAGTGAAAAGGCACATGAAAAGCTTATGGGAGTCTCTGTCTACTCACGTTTATTGAAGATGTTCTAGAGTCCTGGGTTATAAGGATCATCTTTGGGTATCCTTCTAGCCCAGGACTGTCATACCATGCAGATAAGGCAGAGACAAAAGGAGTATAAGTGTCTGGTAAGGCAGTGGTGACACTGACAGTTTTAATATGCTTGTCCTATCTCATTTGGCAACTCAGAAAACACCTTCTGATTAGTTGATTGTGCTGCTCACATTATGACAACTGTTCACTCCAACAAAGTTAAACAAATACTAAATTAAAACAAAGTAATACCATCTGGAGATGAGTGAATCATGACAATTAAATCTAATGAGTGACAAGTACTCCCTCAATACAGGAACACTTTTTTTAAATAACCTGGCATTCTGTGATGCTCAGCTTCCCGACACGATAGCTGAAGACAAAAGAGGTGCATAAGCAAATGTGATGAAGAAAGATGATGGTGCCTAGCTATTAAAAGATACAGCATCTGGGGTTTTAAAGGTTTGGAGATAAACAAGCAGCCATCAACCTGGGAAGCAACAAAGCCCACATGGAAGAAGAACACTAGCCTGTGTGATCACAAAGTGCCAACAGGATCAGGTATTAGGCATCAGAATACCAAAAATAAACAATTATATCAATGTGAACAAGGTGGGGCAGAATGGGGACCCAAAGCCCATCTGTAGACAATTGGACATCCCCTCAGAGAATGGTCACAAAGAAGGGACAAGCCAGCCAGGGTACAGTATAGCACCAATAAAACACACAACATTCCTCTAGTTCTTTAATGCTTCCCCACCCACCCACCAATCATGACCCCAATTCTACCTTACAAATGTGGCTAGATCAGAGCATGCAACTGGTACATGTAAGAGCTCTCAACACAGGGAATCCAGGACAGCTAAAACCCTGAGAAACAATAATGGTAGTGATACCATGAGGGTAGGCGGAAGGTGGGGGAAAGGTAGGAGGGGGAGAAAAGGGGGACTGATCGCAATGATCAATGTAGAACCCCCCAACCCCAGGGTGACGAACAACAGAAATATAGGTGAAAGGAGACAGCAAACAGTGTAAGATATGAAAATAATACAATTTCTAAGTTATCAAGGGTTCATGAGGGTGGGAGGGCAGAGGAGAGAGGGAAAAAAAATGAGGACCTGATATCAAGGGCTAAAGTAGAAAGGAAATGTTCTGAAAAGGATGATGGCACCATATGTGCAAATGTGCTTTATAGAATGGATGTATGGATTGTAATAAGAGCTGAAAAAGACCACAATAAAATGACTTATTAATAAATAAATAAATCCAATGAGTGAACTGGGTTGGATCAAGATAGGAGAAAAAAACAAACAGCTTTCAGGAAATTATTGGGGGGCAATTAAATTTTGAAGACAAATTGTTAGACAATAGTATTGTATCAGTGTTCAATTTCTGGGTTTTAATAATTTACTGCAATTATATAAGAGAATGATCTTGTTTATACACAGAAAGGTTTAAGGTAATTATCTTCTCAGATGATTTTATGTTACATATATAACTGGATCCAAGGATTAATTTTACATGTTTACATAGCATGCGTATATTGTAGGTAGTTGTATATGCCTATGTGTGTGGACAGAAAGAAAATGAGAGATAAAATAAGCAAACTGTACATAATTGGTCAATCTGGGTAAGTATATTGAAGCAACTTGTAATATTCTTGGAACTCTTGTATATATTTGAAATTATATCAATTAAAATTCCATCATTATCTCCAAAAATATACCCACAAGTCCCCCAAACCTAACAATCTGCAAAGACATGGAAACCAGGTTCCCAGAGCCAGTCCCCTATTTCCTCTAGCTTTATCCCTACACTCACTCAGTACCTCCTTATTGTTGGTGAATCTCACCTTGGGAAAGCTCAATTTGTTCTGTTCCTGGTCCTACATATTTGAGTCTGTGTGCACTCACACCCAAGTAGAGGAAGTTGGACAGCTGTCCATGATGGACCACACCTATTCTTGTGCAAGCCTTGCTGGGCGAGACTCTGTGCATGCTGCCCACAACCAGGGAAGTCAGCGCTCTTGTGAACTGTCCCTGGGGCATTGTGTTCAGTGGCCCGCAGGCAGCCCTGATAGGCAAAGACATGGGCCAGCTACTCAGTTAACCCTGGAACTACACAACCCTGGTGCGGAGTACAGCTTTGGTTCCTTCTACGCATGGTACCTGGTGGCAAGATGGTAACCTCTTTGAGCCTCAATTTCCACATCCGTAAACAAGATGACAATAACTTGGTAGGAGGATTGATGAGAACTGACATAAGGAAAATGCCAAGTACAACCTAAGCTTAAGAACCCCAGCCAAATCCATCCTGGTCATAATGGCTGGATCCGCCACACAGTGTACTTGAGGCCCAGCAGCAAGAAAGAGCATTCAAATGCGCAAAGAAGTTCATGTCTGGTGGACTCACCAGCATTTGTCCATCAAAGGTTCTAGGAAGGAAGAATTTTAATGTCAACACACTTTTGTGTCATGTGAGAAAAATAAAAATATAATAAGTAGCGGTGGAGTACCTGGGTAGCGCAAAATTAATGTGAGTGGTTGTACACCCCAAAGTTGGAGACTCTGTTTACCTTAGAAGCACCTTAGAAGAAAGGCCTGGCAAACTATTCCTGAAAAATCAGTCACTGGAAACTCGATGGAGCACAGTCCTAATCCAACATCCACGGGGTTGCCCTGGGTTGGACTAGACTTGATGGAAACTGTTTGCTTCCCACCTCCCACCGCCCAATAACTGGTAGTGGTGGGTCAGTGCTTTTCATTAGCTGAGAAACTGGGAAGGTATTGAATCCGGTCTTCGGAACTGAGCAGGCAAGAAAGAATGGAAATGATTTGTAAGGATCTGTTTTAGTTACTTGATGCTGCTATAACACAAATACAAGTTGGTGTCTTTAAATAACAGAAACATATTTGCTCATAGTTCTGGGGGCTAGAAATGCAAATCAGGTCCTGTCCGTGTAGATTCCTTCCTGATTAGCAGCCTTCTGTTATTCCTTAGCATCTATTGCCTTACCAGTGTGCTTCTGCGCCTAGTCTGGTCTTTCGATAACTGTGAAGTGATCGTGTTTGGGCTCATCCTGTGTTCAATAACTTAACAGAAATAAAAAACTATCTCCAAACTGGGTCATATTTACAAACATAGGGGTTAGGATCTCACTAAATGGTTTGGGAGGAAACAAGGTCCAAGGAGGGGATTATAACACAGGACAACTCCAGTGACCAGTATATTTGTTTACATCCCTTGATACATCACTAACAAGTTTCTCAGTTACTCACACCCAAAATCTTCTCAATAGTTGATTTTCAACAAATAACCACAAATCTCTCTCAGCTGAACAGAAGTTAGATATTACTGCTGCTGGTTAGAAGCAATGTCTGCCTGTTGAGTTTGATTCTAAAATTTTTGAACTTCAAAACCTTTGTCAGTAAATGTTGATTGATATTTTGGGAATGCTGAATTTTATCTCATCCTTCTTTAAGGGGTATGTTTGGGAAGGAGGGTCACTTTATGTACCATTCTTTTAATTTCAGAGAGCTGCTGTTTTCCTCTCCTTCGGATGCTCAACGTTTCCCTATGCTTATACATGCCTCCTTGTACAGAATGGGTGTGTGTGTGTGTGTGTGTGTGTGTGTGTGCTGATGCTGGTAAAGAATATAGTGAAAGTACCATCGACTGCTAAAAGGACAAACAAAGACTTTCTCTCACATACTTTGGACACGTTGTCAGGAGAGACCCAGCCCCTGAAGGACAGGATGAAGGACATCATTCTTGGTTAAGGAGAGGGGCAGTGAGGAAGGCCCTCAAGGAGATGGATGGACACAGTGGACACAACACTGAGCTCAGGCACAGGAACAATTGTGAGGATGGTGCCGGACTGGGCAGTGTTTCGTTCTGTTGTGCACAGGGTCACTACGGGTCAGAACTCACTCAACCGCATCTAACAAGAGCAACATGTACAGAATATGATGGAATGCATCTTAGATGAGGTCTGTGTAGTCTTGAAGTGATAAAATTGCAGGTGAGATGGAGGGAGGCTGGATGAAGCTGTCCCGATTTTAAGAGTGTCTCGGTAATTCAGCATAATATGTCACAGCCAGCTTCAGCCAACAACCGCTACCACTTTATGAATGACCTCTTCACAATATTCATCATTCATTAGTTCATTTGAACCTCACATCATCCCATGTATAAAAGAACCAGTGCTTACTCAGTCCTGCTTATCTGTCCCCTCTACGACGAGGAAACCAGGGTTATGAGAGTCTATCCAATTCACCCAGCTGGTAATGGTCCAACAGGGATCGCATGCCAGACTCCTCTGGCTTAAAACTCAGGAACTTTCCTCCCAGTATTTCTCAGGGTCAGGTGCATGTCTTTTTAAAATATATAATAATAATTTATTTTGTTTTGTTAAGAATATACATGCAGACATACACCAACAATTGTTATGTGTAAAAGTCAGTGACAAAACAAAACCAAACAAAAACTGTCAGTGACATTGATTATATTCTTCTAGTTATGCAATCAGTTGCAACCTCCCATCTGTGAAATGTTTCTCCCCCGTTAACAGACTCACTGCCCCTAAAGTTCCTATCTAGCCCACACAGTTGTCCACTTGATCTCATAAGTGTTTGCTCTTGGCTCTTTTTAAGTGTTTGGGCACTAACTGCAAGGTTGGGGGTCTAAGACCACAGGGACTCCTCAAGAAAAAGACCAGCTATCTGCTCCCACACACATTTACAGTCTCTGAAGCCCTAAGGGGCTTTCCCATTCTATACTCCGAAGTTTCTCTCGGTCAGGATTGACTTGATGGCAGTGGTTAGATAGCATTTTCAAGGAGAAATAAGACTCAAGACAGACATTATTTACTAGTTAAACTAAACTATTGCTTGGTTTAACTATTGCTTGGGAACTCTTGGGATAATATTAAAAGATGATTTCAGTACAAGAGTTTGAGGGGTTCATCTTGCGTTCATGGCTCCAGAAAGTCTGGATTCCATAAGAAATTTAAATTATGTTCTGTGTTTTTTCTTAACTGATCAGGTTTCTTCTACAGAATCTTAGTTCAAAACATTTAGTAACGGTAGCCAGGCACCATCGAGTTCATTTGGCCTCATGGCAAAGGTGTTTGTGGTTCATGGAGGCAATTAGCTACATATTTCATTTGTTTCTCCTAGTCCTGGTTAATCGTCTTTCTCTGCTCCTGCAGGGTTATACAGTACCTTGAATGACCACTTGCAAGCCTGTAAGGCTCCAGGCAGTGTGCAACAAACTGTGGCCGGCAAGCCAAAGAATTGAATACCACGGGGGGCTTGGTTGTACATAAACAGCTTCAGTAACTGCTCTCTCTCCAGATACATAAGTATGTGTATATACATACTTATGTGTATATATATAGGTATATATACATACATTAAAAAAACCACTGCCATTGAGTTGACTCTGACTCATAAGGACACTACAGGACAGGGGAGAACTGTCCCTGTGGGTTTCTAAGACCATAACTCTTCTTTCTCCCTCAGTCACTGACATTGCAGTTAGCAGCCCAAAGGGCTCCATATATATATATACACACATACATTACAGATACCACGTGACACTTGGTAATTCAAATGTATAACTTGAGGACATCAATTACATTAATCAATGTGAATTGTCCCCCATAAGCAGAAAGTCAGTGCTTCGTAGGCAGCCACCTCCCTTGGCTGCACAGACTGTAATTCTGAGGTCTGACTACTTTTGAAAAGGCCGACACATGGACCCCTGGGAGCGACCCTCGGCAGACTTACCAGCTTTATCTCAAGCCTCCATGCGCACCCAAATCCACACCCCACTTCCTCTCCAAACTCAGCCTTCCTGTTTGCATCACGGGCACTTCCTTCCCTTTGATGATAACTGGAGCATGGCACTACTCAGTGCACAGTGGAAAGCCTGACGTGGAATCAATGTGAAGTTTCTGTCTTTGTATGAGACATCTGCTCTTCGGTTCGTCATATTCCTCGCCGCTCCCTCCTGTGTTCCAATAAACCCAAAGCAAAGCCCACCGCCACTGGATTCATTCCAACTCACAGTGACCCTCCATAGGGTTTCCATGGCAACAAATCTTAGGAAAGCCCATAGCCTCATCATTCTCCAGAGGAGTAGCTAGCGGGTTGCCTGAGTGGTTCGCAGTGCAACATTGAGCTGGCAGCACCACCTTACTGGGCTCCTTACTGAGGCCAAACATCAGTAGATACTTGTCTTCTGTCTTCACCTAGAGTGGCTTTTCTTGCTGGCATTAGCTGCCCGACTTCTGTTGGTATCTGACACTGAGACTTCCGGTGAGTCATTCTATTTCTGATGACCTATATGAGGTTCGTAAGGAGTCTTGGTGAACTAGTGGGTTGTGTGTTGGGCCATTAACTACAAGCCTGGCAGTTCAAAACCATTACCCATTTCATAGACGGAAGACGAGGTTTTCTGCCCCCATGAAGATGTGCAGCCCTGGAAACCCACAGAGGCGATTCTAATCTTTCCTATAAGGTTGCTGTAAGTTGGAATCAACTCATTGGCAGTGAGTTTGATTTGGAGTTTTTTTTATATGATGGACGTAGTCTGGTAGAGGAAACTGAATGGGTCCTGCCCTCAGAAACCAGGTTTTAATTTCAGTTCTGCCACTTATTCCTGGGGAGGAGGAGGGGTGGCCCCTCAGCAGATCAAAGGCACCAGGTATGCTTATTCGTTTTCTTTAAGATCCCCATAGACAAGGAAGAAAGCCTCAGGCAAATGCCATAGGAGGACACTGAGTCATTCAGCGGGTTTGCTGGGTACTGGGTTTTCCTATTGAAGACACAGAAATAAAAAAAGAAAGAAAGAAAGGGAATAATAACTAGAAAAAAGAGAGGACTGCACTCCCTAGTGGACTGATTGAATAGTACACAATAGCCTGCCTGAGCGGCAGGGCCCACTGGTGCACAGCTTAATCACAGCGGTGTGTTCGAGAGACAATGAAAGTTGACATTCAAAATCTGGACTTCTAAATTCAAGTTAAACCAGGGAAAGAGAGGAAGCTATCACAGAGGGAAAGGAAAAGGTAAAGCAAAATCCAAAGGTTCCGTATACCTAAGAAATGTCTGTGCAGAAAGCGGTACAGGCAAAACAAAACTGAACAAATAATCAAATGTTGGGGAGACTGAGAATGTTAAATATCCCAATGCCATCCCCCGCCATTAAAAATGACAAGACATATGAAAAAGAGAAATGATAGCCCATCCAAGTGAATGTAATTACAAAGGGAATGAAATTAAAAATATGAAGACCAAATAGTGAAAATAACAGAAGACTCCAACAGCCTTGGTGGTAGTTGCATAAGCATTAGATCGCGAACTGCAGTCGCCAGTTTAAACCGACCAGATACTCTAGGGGAAAAAGGTGGGGGCATCTGCTCCTATAAAGATTTATAGATTCAAGAATCCCGTAGAGTGTTGTATGATGTGGAATTGATGCAATGGCAGTGGTTGGTTGTTTTTGGAGGAGGCTTATAATGTAGCAGCATTAAACTTAACAAAAAGTTAAAGAAAACAGAAACTATATTTAAAAGAATTAAAGGAAACATTGCAGCAATAAAGTGAGGACTAAAAAAAAGAGATGAAAAAGAAGCCAACAGAAATATTATAACCCAAAGGGATAATAGCTGAAATGAGAAACACAGTGGGAGGATCTAACGATGGATTTGATCAGATAAAGGAATCAGTGACTTAGGGGAGTCAGATGAAGTAACACAAGCTGGAGAGCAAGAAGAGGTTCAATATCTCAGTTTAATGAGACAGTAGGAGAGCAAGAGACTGAATGTACGCATCCTAGGGACTCCAGGGGGAAATGAAAGAAAGAATGGGGCAGAAGGCTTATCTTTCTTTTTAAATTATCAGAGGGCTGTCTCTATGGCTTGAGCAGGTCACCTGATTGTGGATCTGAAAGGATTTTTTTTTTAAAGCTATGGGCAGACTCTTCTGCTTTTGAATTTTTAATTTTATCACAAGTAGAACCAACATCAGCTTAAAAAATACCTTCAATTTTTACAGGGCCACATAGTAAATATTTTCGGTAGGGGGGGTCACTACTTTTTTGCCATGGGACTTTGTCATTGTACTGTCAGGTACCACTGAATTGGTATTGACCCCCGTCAATCCTGTACACAACAAAGCAAAACGCTGCTCAGTCCTGAACCGTCCTCAGGATCGTTGCTAACTTCTAGCCCATTGTTAGAGTCATTATGCCACTGACTCCTTGCTGAGGATTTTCCTCCTTGTTATTGCTGGTCCTTAACTTTGTTAAATATGATATTCTTCTCCAGGGACTGGTCCCTCCTGATAGCATATCCAAAGTATGTGGGAGGAAGTCTCATCATGCTTGCTTTTCTGGTTGTACTTCTTCCAACACAGATTTGTTTGTTCTTCTGGGAGTTGTTTATGTTACCTTCTACCTGGATGAAAGTGTAGGGATGGAGGCCAATATACCAATGAAGTCACAGCCTGGTGATGCCTCCTGGGGGTCTTGTTTACTCACGTTCTAACTTTTGTATGTCTATGAGGTGACCCCCCGAAAAAAAACATGCTTTGGGTCATAAGTACCTTCATCCTCAAATGACATTCTGTTTTTACACACTAATGACGTCTTTATGTAATACATTATGACATTGTACATGAGACGCTGAGAACCTCCCTCTCTT
This sequence comes from Tenrec ecaudatus, assembly GCF_050624435.1. NCBI lineage: Eukaryota > Metazoa > Chordata > Mammalia > Afrosoricida > Tenrecidae > Tenrec > Tenrec ecaudatus. The sequence continues at coordinate 51,251,306 of NC_134541.1, read as the reverse complement.
TTACCCTTCGCCTTCCTCCTTGCTTGGATTCTGTGTCTGCCTTCAGGAGTAGTCCCACATGGACCACTGACACGTAGCTATTGGTACTCTGCCATGCTTCCACAGGCTTGGATCCATGTGGCTCTGCCACGACCAGCCTATGATCTCCCAGTTGCCCATTTCACCTTTTTTTGTTACCCACTTGTAGCTATGTGAGTCTGAAGATGGCTCACGTTAACCTTAGACCCATGTATTTGAATTGGACTTTGCTGGGACACCTTCTTACTTCTTGGTAGAAAGCTCTTACACATATCTGAGGGTGACTGGTTTTGTTTCTCTAGACAACTCAACCTACCACAATGGTACATGGTATGAATATGGTATATTCAATAAGCTTCATCAACAGCATATCCAAAGGTATCACTTCTTCAGTCTTCCTTACTCACTGTCCAACCTTTGTATGTCTATGAGGTGGTCCAAAAACCCTTACTTTGAGTCATAAGTACCTTCATCCTCAAATGACATTTCTGGGGTTTTTTTTTTTTTTGGTTTTTTTTTTCAGGTGGTCAGAGGGCTCCAGAATCTGCAATTGTGCAAATGTCCTAAGCATGGTCCTTTCCTCACCTGCTTCTCTAGTCATACCTGCAGCAGTGAGGAATTGATCTGCTGCCAATCATAGTTTTATGACCATTTCCTTTGTTTTCCATGTGCTGTAGTTAGCTACAAGGCCATGAATTCATTTGATGACAAAGTGTATAAAAGATGATTATAATAAAATCCCAGGCCCAGGAGCTGAAGATGCTAGGATCTAATCGACATCACAAAAAACGGTCAGTGTGAAAACACTGCCTTCACTTGCAATAGGCATCTCCTCCCCTGGGGTAAAACGTACCACGGCCATAAGAACTTTCATTAGATAAAATTGAGAACTAATTAAGTGTGCTTATTTTGTACCTCTCATAGGTCAAAATATCCCTCCTTGGAAATGGAGTGTGTTGACTGTAATTGTTGCTATTTTTTTTAGAAAACATGTATAAACTTTGTTTAGCTGGACACAATATTTGAAGCCGGCATTTAGGAAGTGCTGAAACTCTATCCGCTGGTGCCCTGGTGCCTCAGTGAGTTATGCATTGGGCTGCTACAGTTAACCTCATGGTTGGCTATTCTAACCTGCGCCAATGGGAAAAAGATGAGGCTTTCTTTTCCAGGCCTCAGAATCCCACATGGGATCGTTTGACTCTCTATTTCCCATTTATGCATAAAACTCTTCTAACTCCTCCTTCGGGAACTCTTGGGCATAGTGGCCACCCCGAGGGAAAAAGATGAGGCTTTCTACTTCGGTAAAGATTTACAGCCTTGGAAATCCACAGAGGGCAGCCCTACCATGTCTTGTAGGATCACTATGAGTCGAAATCAACTGAATGACGGTGAGTTTGGTTGTTCGAGTTGAGTTTCGTCACTCCCGTGGCCAAATTGGCTTTGCGTCGCACAGGACACGACCTGGGATTTGAGTAACAATTTGGACAACCATTGTGACTTCTTGAGGCGCCTGGTGGCTCAGTGGGATGCTGTTGGGCTGTTAACCACAAAGCTAGCCGTTAGAAACCACCAGCGGATAGGCCAGCTGGAGAAAGACGAGGGTAAAGAGCTACCGTCTGGGAAATTCACAGGGGCAATGGTTCTCTGTCCTACAGAGTCGCTGTGAGTGAGATTCACGTACTCGCTGGCTGTGCGTTGAGTTTGCTACCCTTATAAACGGCGTTTGTTACCGAGCCTGAAGTCAGGGAATTAAGCGCCACTAAAGTCTGGAGTTGGGCAGAAGCTCGGCGGAAGCAAGACCGGCCTTTCTGCTCCCGGACACAGTGCGTCTGAAACTCACAGGGGGGTCGCTCTGAGTCAGCATGGACTCCACGGCAGCGAGTCTGCTTTCTGGTTTAAAGTTCGGAAGAGAGCCTTGATGGCGGGGTGGGTGATGTCTTGGGCTGTGAACCGCAAGGTCAGTCATTCGAAAGCCCCAGCCGCTCTGCAGGAGAAAGCTGAGGCTTCCGTCTCAGAAACCCAAAGCTTTTACTGCCACGAGCCGACGCCGACTACAGGGAGCCTGTGGGGCCGAGACAGCAACGCCGGACCGGATGGAACGCCTCCTCCTTGCTCCCGGCTAGCAGCCACCACTGCGCCACCAGCGCAGCCGTACCCGGACTTGTGCGGGCGCTCAGACTGCGAATGGACCCCACCACAGGGAGGGGGCCAAGCTCAGACCGACATTTCTGTTTTTACACACTAATGAGGCCTTTTGTAGAAGATCTGCCTAGTGCAATACATTATTTTATTTTAAAAAACACTTTTTATTGTGAATTAGGTGAAGGTCTACAGACCAGATAATTTTACACTTAACATTTCACACACATTCTGATTCACCTTATCCATTCTGAGCTCCTTAATGTACAAGTTATTCCACTTCTGCCGTATGTATCTCCTTCTTTCCCAACCTTTCCCAGATTCACCCTTGAGTAAATGCTGCCGTTAGGAGGGCAAGTTCTCAATCGTTTTAACTGAGAGGTGTGCACCGCGGGGCTGTGGCTTTGTGTGGCGCATCTGTATAAGGTCCTGAGTCGTGGGAACCCGGGCAGTTTCCAGCCCACCAGTACGCCTTGCCTTTTTTAGATCATTTGAATTCTGTTTCAAAAACTTTTTATTGTGAATGAGGTAGAGGTTTTACAAATCAGACCATCATTTTTGTATTGCACATCTCTTATCAACCCTCCCAATAGCTTGCCCTGCTCTGTCACATTTTCTCCATCTTCCTCAGTGAACACCTGTCTACCCTATCCCCATTACTTCCCTCCCCAGTCTTCCCTTCCCCTTTCACCCCGTAACCATCAAGATGTCTCTTTGGGTATGTTAACCTTGACGATGCTAATTTTCTGCGATAACAGGTGTCTCATACACCATCTGTTCTGTTTGACTGACTTCATCCGGCACAATGTCATGAAGTGTTTCACAATGTCATCGTTATTCTCCACTGATACATGTGTACATGCCGAAGTTTATTTACCCACTCTTACACGGATGGGCATTTTGGTTGCTTCCACCTTCGTGCTATTGTGAATAGTGCTATAATGGACATAGATGGGCATGTATCGACTCGTACTGTTTTTTCTCCCAGATTTGAATTTTTCATTGTATGTACAAATAGTTGGCATTGTTTCTTGGATTGGGTAGCTGTCTTGGATAACCCAGGCAAAGATCACTTAGCCCAACAGCCTTCGCGTACTGATGGCATATACTGAGGCCATGTTTCTGGATCAGACCCTGCTGGTTTGAGCACATGTGGTCCCAGTGGAAGCCTGGCCGGATTTTCTCAGGTGGCTCCAGAAGTGCTGCTGGGGACGCATCCCACTCCCAGGCCCTCTCCAAGGCAAAAGGGAAAAAGCAGTGCGCGCATGCGCTCTTCTAGTTTTGGGGACTCCTCAGACTTAGTTCCTTGTTCTTTAGGGTATGTACTGAGTAGAGAGAACATCGGGCCATAGGATATTTCTATTCCTAATGGCTTGAGGAAGTGACACACCACTTTTTGAGTGTTATACAGCTTTACTGTCCCACAAGCAGTGCTTAATGGAATCCTAGTGGTGTAGTGGTTACACGTCGGGCTGCGATCCACATGGTTGGCAGTTCAAAACCAGGACTGGGCTTTCTACTCCCATAAACAATGTCAGTCTCAGAAGCCCATAGAGGTCACGATGAGTCAGCATTTACTCGGTGGCAGAGAGGAGGGCAGCGAGAGCAGTGTAGGGTTGCCAACCTCACTACACCCTCTATGCTGTCTGAGCTTTGCTTTCAACGCTGATGTGAAGAAGTGTGGATTTGTATCTCAAATGCCAGGTGATTTCAAGCTCTTCATACATTTGTTGGCTGTCTAAATATCTTCTTTGGTTAACTGTTCATAACTTAAGCTTATTTTAAAAATTTGATTATTCATCTTTTTCTCTCTAAGGTGCTATTCTCTATAGATTATAGTCCCTTGTTTGATGTATCATTGCAAAGAAAAATCCCTGTCTGTAAGTCATTTTTTAAAAACTCTTTTGATGAAGCACATAATTGTCTTCTATTTAGGAGGTCCTAGTTATCTGTTTTGTCTTCTGATGTGTGAGAATAATTTGTCATTGTAGTTGACAATGTGTTTATACCATGTGTTACGGACCTTAATTTTGATCCTATTTTTTCATAGATGACATTGGGCTGCAGTCTTCTATTCTTGTCGTGCCCTCGCCTGGTTTTGGTATACGAGCGATATTCACTACTCGCTAGTCGATTCAGACTCATAGCAACCCTACAGGTCAGGGTAGAACTGCCCTGGCAGCTTTCCCAGACCCTAACTTTTACCAGGGTAGAAAGCCTCGTCTTTCTCCCACAGAGCGGCTAGAGACCTGTACGGAGTTAGGAATGACTAGCCCTCTTCATCCTGTGACTCACCTCTGGTGGTTGATCAATTCCCATAAACAATATAAAGAGAAAGCAAAAAGACAAGCAGGATAGAGAGAGTAAAGAAAGAGGGGAGAATCCCAAACCAGGCACCACTGACAACTGCAGAGCACTGACCACTCCCCTGAACATTTATTTGGGGGTTTGCCTCACTGGCCTAGCAAATGTGTGATCTCTGCCCTCCTAGCCCCAACTTGGCTTGGCCTGGCCCAGGACTTCAGGGCTTCCAATGCTGTGTCCTACTGTTCTTCCAGTTCAAAAATAGCCTCAAGGTGACTGGACAAGCCCAGGGCCTTGGAGCACATGCTTGTTTACATTGTCACTTGACTGGCTCAAAATCAACTCCAAACCAGCAAAGGCAGGTCCAGGGGTGTGAAGCTTGCAAAGGCACGTGCTCTGCTGCTCCACCAGATCTTCTGCCTGGGCCACCCACACTATATGTAGTTTTGCAGTCCCTGTCAACAACATGAACGTGCACCCTCCGTGAACCAGGGAGATGATTCAATATCCGTTAAGACAACCTAGCATGGTGCTGGTGCTCAGTTCACTTAGCTAGTCTCTCTCTGTGCTATAGAGTGAAGGCTTCAGGCTCTTCCTTGTCTTCTTAAGCCCTGCTGGAGATGGATTGTGTGGTGTGTCTGTCTATGCGGCGCTCTTTACCAGAAGTCCTCTTCAGGTGATTTCTTGACTGCTGCTCGAATGGATGTTGCTTATGGATCCAAACAAAGTGAACTCTTTCACAGCTTACTTTCTCCATTTTAAAATTAAAGTCACTTATTATTCCAATTGTGTGGAATAATGCGTAGTCCACATTGAAGGCTAGAGTCCACACTGCAGGATGTGGTCTTTGATCTTTGGCAATAAATGTCTTAGCTCACCTCACTTTCAGCCAGCAAGGTTATGCCATCTGTATCTCTCAGGCAGTTAATTCTTCCAGCCCTGATGCCCTGCGTTCTGTCTTCCTCAATTCCTCACAGCTTCAGGAGTTTATCCCAGGGAGAGGTCACAAGGAGCGTGACTGTGTTAATTCATTTTAGAGGCACACGTGTTTCTCAACATTTAGTCCACATACCTCCAGGTCACAGATCGGTACAGGGCATGATTTTCTAGGAATGCCAAAAGCTTATTGGAATTGGGGGTTAATGCAGTTCCCGTTTTTAAAAGCAATATATTTCACAGTTTTATTGATCTCAACATTTTCACTTGGTCCAGAGAATTTAGGAGTGAAGTAACTAGATTCTTTTGTTATCAAACATTACTCCAGGGTTCTTTATACTCCTAAGTTTGTTTAATGACAAGGATCCCAAGTAAGGAGATCCAGTTTTGAAAGGCAATTGTGACCAGGAGTAAATTAACAATAAGACAATAACTCCAAGTGTCTCATAGTTGTATTGTTTCTCCTCCAAATTTCACAACCCATTTCCTGTGCACTTAACCTGTGATGTGTGTCTGCTCATTGTATGGGGGTGGGCTGGGGAAACTAAGGCAGTAATACTTATGTCTATACTTTGCATGCACATATTCAGAGATTCAGGGAAAATTGGTTCAGGAGGAAGTAGATATTGACCTCACGTATGATTTAGGGTCTGTCTATTCATTTCATGCCCAAACCATCTCAATCTACTGTTAAACAACAAAGTATTGTTGTGTATACAAAGAAGTCAATTTCTGCATAAGAAATGCCTGAATGCCCCAGTGCTGAAATCACTAAGGACCAAGGGGGCAGTCTTAATAGTCTCTGAGTGATTGATAATTGCCTTCAACAGAATTTTTAGGAATTGAGTACTTTACAAATACTTTGGAGAGACTAATACTTTAAGGACCTCTGTGGAGGTAAAGGGATTCATCACTTCCTGGTGTACCTACTTTGTAGACGTGTATTTTAGCAATGTGGTTTCTTCAGAGAGAATCCTGTTTCCACTCTTTATTGTGCCAGAGAGCATGTCTATGGCTTCTCTAGAACACAATTTTAAGTGTTCTGAGTCTTAAGGACAAACATGATACACTTTGCTATCTCAAAATGGCCCCTCATATAACACTGGCTTAGTTTGTAGGCTTGGACTCAGATGGTTGCTCCATAGACTGAGGAGTTTGCAGGCGTAGGAGAATCTGAACATTTCTTCCCAGTCAGTGAAGATCAACCGCTACACTATCCCAAAGACAGTGGGGGTACAAGGGTACCACTCAAGACAGGGAGAATTTTGCACTTGTGTTCAGGCTGGCCAGAGTGCTGACTCTATGCAAAAGTACTGCTTAAAGAGCTACAAGTATTCTGTGAATAACTCACAGTGATGCTCCTCTGGTACCATTCTGCTTGGGGTGGGGCCTGGCCACCAAAAGACAAAGTCAGTGCCTCATCTCAGAGTGTAATTTATGAATTGAAGTTTATATCCTGGCATCACGTGGGAGATACAGGCAGGTTTTCAAAATGAGCGTTTCTGCCTATTATTTTATCTTCAATGAAAAGTTAAGGTAGATACACTCTATCCATGTTGGCTTAACTGTCAGTAGATCAACATAGACATAAGGCCAGCCTGAAATGAAGGCTACGTGTATGGAAAGGGTGAAGACCTGGTGAATTTGGAGAACATGAGCAGCCTCCACACAACAAATAGACACAGATCACATGTTCAATGGCAGGGAATGGGCTATATACTTTGGAGTAGAACCAATACAACTAGTAGAGGCTTAGAGCTTAGAGAACATAAGCAGACTATGAGAATGCAGTGGTAGGGCAGGGTTGAAGAACCATGTGGAAAAGGGGAAATTGAAAATCCTTCAAGGTCAAGGTGAAGAGTGCCAACCAGAATCTTTGACGCATGTGACACTTATCAAGATGGATAAGTGTTTGACTCTTAGCTGAAAGTTTGGTGGCTTCAACCCACTCAGAAGCGTCTTGGAAGAGAGGAGTGTTGTCTGTTTCTGTTTGAAAGGTCACGGCATTGACAGCCCTATGGACTTGTCCTATTCTGTAGAAATGGGATTGCCATGACTCAGCGCCAACTCCACAGCAACGAATAAGAACACCGACCAAAGGATATGCTATGGATTGAACTGAGTACTTCAAAATTTATGTTGAAGTCCTAACCCCTGACACCTGTGTGCATGACCTTGTTTGGAAATGGAATGTTTGAAGATACCATCATTCATCATAAATTCATACTGAAGGACACAGAGAAACAGGCAAAGAGAGAGGCACTTTGAAGCAAACATAGTTTTGCCATTACCCTGAATTTAAACTGTGAAATCTCTAAAACTATAAGACAATAAATTTCTGTTCTTATGTCCCTTAGATGAGTTTTGGTATTTTATTATGGCAGTCCTAGAAAAACAGAGTCGCTGGAAGAAGTGGTGGTGTAGGTATGTCTGTGTTGGATCCATAATGCTCCTAAGTGATAAATTAGCACCTGAGCAGGAAGGTGGAAGAGGGAAAGAAAGCATGGATTTAAGACTCTTGAGGGGGATTTGTCAACACGGGGATAGAGCGGTTTACAGATGATAGTGAGTTTCTGAAAAAGGAGAAATCAAAGATGACTTTGAGATTGCCTTCCTAGTTCAAGACCAGGGAACCCTGGTGATGTAATGTGTTACATGTTGGGCTGCTCACTACCAAGGTCAGCAGTTTGAATCCATCAGTCATTCTGCAGGGGAACGACTAGAGGCTTTCCGCTCCGACAAATATTTCAAGTTCTATTCTGTCCTATAGGTTGACTATGAGTCAGAACTAACTCAATGTCAGTGAGTTTACTTTTGATTGATTGCTTGATCGGCGGGGTGTGCGCGCAGTTAGTTCGAGACCACCTAGAACTTTTGCAACCTCGATGATGACTTTCTGATACAATATTTTTTAAACCACACACTATCAGAATTTCACAGTAATAGGTGTAGACATCTCATACACCAAAGTAAAAACGCTTATGTGCAAATAACCTTGGCAGCCTTGTCTTTAAGGCTTCCCCCTCCAGTGACCTTGTAGAACTGGAAGACGTTATTTCTCACAAGTGACTGTGGAAAGTTCATGATGATGCCAAAAAGGACTGTTGACATGTTTTTTCCGGTGTAGGCCAGAAGCCTCCAGGATGTGATTCCACATGAACAATACCATGGATATTTTCCGTTATCCCAGTACACTCAATCTGTATACAAACCACACTCCTAAGGTCCTGAAATTTATCTGAGTCATTTCCATGATCCAGAGCAGATGGGAAACAGTAAATCATAAAGTTTTCTATTCCTGGTTAGCATCTCTGACTTAAAAACAGAAATTTAATGGGGACAAGAGAATGATAAACGAGAGGCCAGTGATTTGTTTTTTAATTATATTTTATATAAACCCGCATGAGTACTAATAATCCAGACATGGAGAGTAAGAATTAGGAACCCAGCCACAAACCAAAAATGCAACCAGCAATGCTTACACTTATTAAATTATTCCACAGGGCAGCGGTTCACAACCTGTGGATCGTAAACCTTTTGGGGGTTGAACAACCCTTTCACAGGGGTCATCCAATTCATAACAGCAGAAAAATTAGTTATGAAGTAGCAATGAAAATAATTTTATGGTTGGGGGGGTCACCACAACATGAGGAGCTCTATTAAAGGGTCACAGCATTAGGAAGGTTGAGAAGCCCTGCCCTAGGGCATCACAGATACACACTGAGAAATATATTGTATCCCTTGGAGTCACCTGCACCTGCTTAGTCAGGCTCCATTCTCATATCAAGGGCCACCTTGAGTTGTAATCAGGTCATATGGCCCTTCTGGCCACACTTCCTTATGTGATCTATATTATAACTTTGCACTCTAGATGCCTCTGGCTTTAATTCCACTGTGGAAGGCATGCTCCCTTATCCTAATGGGCATGAATAAGGAAGGATTAAGACCTGACCGTAGTAAAAGGTGCAAACCAAGCCACAGCATTTCTTTCCATGGGGAAGTCGTTTACCATAGCAGAGGGTGTGCCTTAAGACGCCAACCTTTACTTTACGTGGTTGGGCTCTATGAAGGTATCACCTGACAGTCAGAACACACGTCATTTCAACACATAGTCATGCTTCTTTTTCCTGACTGGGCTTTGGTAAGGAGATGGAGCTTTGTCAAGAAGATCTGCTATGACATTTTTGACTTCTGGCTCTGGACCCTGCATTTGGCTAACCTCTGCCTGACCTTCAGATTTAGGACTGAATGGCATCAGACATGCCCCCAAAGTTTTGTGAGTTTTGGTGGAACGTTGACATGTTTTGGAGAAACAAGTGATGTAATTGAAGGAACAAGAGATGGAAGGGAATATATTCAAGGGAGGAGTGGGGGGAAAGTAGAACAGAACAGCTTTTGAGGAGAGTTGGACATAGAATTTCTATAATCTTCAACTCTTTGGGACTCAAAAACACCCCCAAAGTCACTGTTACTAGGTTGTGTTTGGCTCTCAGTGTCCATATAGGACAGAGGAGAACTGCCCCTGTGGGTTCCTGTGAATGTAACTCTTTATAGGAGTAGAAAGCCTTGTCTTTCTCCCACAGAGTGTTGCTGATGGTTTCAAACTGCTGACTCTTCAGTTAGCAGCCCAATGAGTAATCACTATACCACCTGAGGTTCTTTGGTATGGGGATTCAGTTGGAATTAATTTTTCTAAAAGAAATGATAACCACACACCTCATCACCTTTTCAGGGAAGTTTCTCTAGGATCTCAGGTCAGCCTTGAGCTCCTTTTATTTCTTATATGAAGTATTTTTCTTTCTTTTATGCTTTATAATTATATGATTAGTAGTGTGACTACTAATTATTACTATTATAATTATATACATTATAATGCTTTATAATTATTTGATACATACTTTTCTTTTTTATTAGTGTATTTTTAATATGACAAAATATACATAACAAAACATTCTTCAATTCAACAATTTCTACATGTATAATTCAATGCCATTGATTACAGACTCTTCATGTTATGCAATTCATGTCCTTTTCCAAATTACTCCACCACCCTTAATATAAACTCAGTACTCCCTAAGCAAAAAGTTTCCCTTCTTTACCTATGGTAACCACTGGGCCAATCTAGTTTCTCTCCATTTTTTTTAGTAGCTCTTTTTATATAAAATTCACATAGCATAAACTTCCATAGTTAAATCACATTAAATAAAGGGTTGTATAAACATCATCACAATCAGTTCTCACCCACATTCATAGTTTACTCCCCAATTCCTCTCACCCTCCCTCAGCACCAGTTATAATCTCTATGCATCCACTCCTGTGCATCACAAACTAGGAAACCTAACAACAACAACAAAACCCCAAATGAAACAGAAAGAAAATAATAATAATAATAATAATAATAATAATAATACAAAGATAAAGAGTAAGAAAGAAAAGACCACCACCCAGAGAAGCAGTCCTGGCCCCAATCCCAGCTACATGAACACACCACCCCTTACCCCAGAAGAATGCACTTCAGGGGACAGCACTGAAGCTACAGCTCAGGGAGAGGGGCATGTCTGATCAGAGCACACGGGAGCAAACTAAGAGGGAAAGAGAGAGAGTGGAACACATCCTGGTTCACCAAGCCCCGAGGACAATATTCCTGCTCAGAGCAGCCAACGCACAGAAAGGGCCACAGGGCCGGCCATACCACAAGACCCGACATACCTCACTGACCCATAGTGCTATGAGGGACAACACTGGAGGTACAGTGCAAGAATTGTGCCCAATCTGACCCCACCACACCGGGGTGAAATGCTAAGGGTGTGCAACAGAGCAGCAAGGGGAGCAAAGCAATGAAGTGCCCAGGGAGTATCAAAAATAGGCTTTGGGGCCAGGGCGTGGCACCCCATCAGACTCAACTAGAAAACATTCCTCAAGGTCAGCTAACAGACCTGGAACTATTTATAGGCTTTTCTTTTCTTTCTTTTAGTCATTGGGTTTTTGTTGTTTGTTTTCTTTTGTTGTTTGCTTTGTGTTCATTTTGTGTTATTTGTGTCTTTGTATGGCCAGCTAGATAGGGGGGATAAACAATCCAGAGGAGAAAGCAACTGGACCAATGGTTCCAGTGGAACATGGGAGAGGGGGAGGCAGGGGAAAAGAAGTGGGTGTTAACAAATCCAGGAACAAGGGAACAAGTCATTTAAATCGATGGCAAGAAAGGCATAGGATGCCTGGTAGGACTTGATCAAGGACAATGTAATCGAGAGAAATTAGTGAAACCCAAATGAAGGTTGAACATGATAGTGGAGCAAGAGGAAAGTAAAAGGAAATAGAGGAAAGAACCAGGAGGCAAATGGGCATTTATAGATGTCTAAATATAAGCATGTACATATGTAAATATATTTATTTATAACAATAGGGAAATATATGTACATATATTTATGTTAAGTATTAAGGTAACGGACAGACATTGGACCTCTACTTAAATACTTCCTCAATGCAAGAACACTTTGTTCTAATAACCTGGCATTCCGTAATGCTCAGCTTCCCAACACAATTGCTGAAGACAAAATTGATGCATAAACAAATGTGGTGAAGAAAGCTGATGGTGACTGGTTATCAAAAGATATAGCACCTGGGATCTTAAAGGCTTGAAGATAAACAAGCAGCCATCTGGCTAAGAAGAAACAAGGTCCATATGGAAGAAGCACATCAGCCTGTGTGATCATGAGGTGCCGATGGGATCAGGTATCAGGCATCAAAGACTCAGAAAAAGAAAATCATGTCAATGTGAATGAGGGAGAGTGCAGAGTGGAGACCCAAAGCCCATCTGTAGACCACTGGTCATCCCTTTACAGAAGAGGCACAAGGAGGAGACAAGGCAGTCAGGGTTCAGTATAGCACTGATGAAACATACAACTTTCCTCTAGTTCTTTAATGCTTCTTCCCCCCCCCCCGCCCCCGCTAGCATGACCCCAATTCTACCTTACAAACCGGCTACACCAGAGGAAGTGCACTGGCACAGATACGAGTTTGAAACACAGGGAACCCAGGACAGATAAACCCCTGAGGACCAACAATGAGAGTAGTGATACCAGGAAAGGAAGGGAAGGAGGAGAAAGGGGGAACTGATCACATGATCTACATATAACCCCTCCCAGGGGGATGGACAAGAGAAAAGTACGTGGTGGGAGACATCGGTCAGTGTAAGACATGGAAAAATAATAATATTTTATAAAATATCAAGGGTTCATAATGGAGGGAGGGTGAGAGAGGGAGGTGGAAAATGAGGAGCCAATACCAAGGGCTCAATAGAAAAAAAATGTTTTGAAAATGGTGATGACAACAAATGTACAAAGGTGCTTGACACAATAGATCTTGGATGGATTGTGATAAGAGTTGTGCAAGCCCCCAATAAAATGATTTAAAAAAATAAAAACCCAGAGAAGAAATTTATGTGTGGAACATTCAGGAAATACTTAAGCCTAGAGCAAATTCAGGTTGGGTCAAGAGGGAGGTCAAGTGACTAGTATATAATACTGTGGTTCAATATACCACAATCAAGTTTACAAGAATCTCTATCTGATAGTACAGTTGTTGGAGAGCGGATCTGCTGGAGGTGACCCCAACTGGCTCTGATGAAGTGCACATAAGGTGATGATGTATGTTCATGGCTCGGAGGCACACTTTCTACTCCTGTGTGTATTGGTCTCTAAGATGTGTTTACTTGGTCTTTCTCCTTCTGGTAGCGGACTCATGCAGTATTGTCCTTTTGTGGCTGATAACTTCACACAGCACAGTGGTTTCCAGGTCCTTCCAGGTCAGGCAGTGTTTCATGCTTTCAACACTGCTTTTTAGGGTGTATAGTATTCATAGTGCGCCTGACACAAGCCACAGTATTCTCTACTACAGCATATGCATGTGAGAAGAATAGATGCCTTTGAACTGTGGTGCTGGAGAAGAATACTGAAAATACCATGGACTGCTGGAAGGACAAACCGATTTGTGTTGGAAGATTGAAGGCCAGAGTGCTTCTTAGAAGCGAGGATGACAAAACTTCGTCTTATGTACGTCAGACATGCTTTCAGAAGAGATCAGCCCCCGTAGAAGGACATCATGTTTGGTAAAGTGTAGGGGTGGTGCAAGAGGGAAGCCCTCAATGAACACAAAGGCTGCATCAATGTGCTCAGGTATAGGTACAGTTGTGAGGGCTGCGCAGGACCAGACAGTGTTTCTTTTGGTTTGCGTAGGGTTGCTAGGTGCTGGAGCTGACTAAGAAGGCACCTAACAACAACAACAACAACGCAGACTTCCATTGTGTGTATATACCACACTTTCTTCATCCATTCTTCCACTGTTGGACATTTGGCTGCTTCCAGTTTCTTGCTATTGTGAACTGTGCCGCTATGAACATGGGAGAGCATGCACCCACTAGTTTTATGTCTCTTATTTCTTCTGGGTATATGCCTCGTAGTGGTATTGTTTGATCATATAGGATTTCAATTCCCAGTTGCTTTAAGTATCATCATAGCATTTCCATACTGCTCGTATGTACTTAGAAGTCCGCGGAGAGTCTGTACAAATTCCATTCTCTCCACAACCTTCCCAGCATATGTTGTTGTTGTTTTTTCTTTTTTTAATTGAGCTAGCTTTGCAGGTGGAAGGTAGTGTCTCATTGTAGATTTAATTTGCATCTCCTTAATGGCTAATGATTGTGAGCATCTTATCATGTTTTTAGCCAGTTTTTGGTGAACTGTCTGTTCATGTCACTTTTGCACTTAATTGGGTCATTTGTCATTTCTTATTGAGCTGAGGTAGAGCTCTGTGGATTTAGTAATTATATCCTCGTCCAATGTGTCCTCGCCTATTTGTATTCCCTTCCGTTCTTTCACTGGTCTGATGGCTCACGCTAAGACTTCCAACATGGTGTTGAATGAGAACGGTGATAGGGGACATCCTCGTCTGGTCCCTGTTTTCAATGTAAATGTTTCTAGTTTTTCCCCACCAAGAATGATTTTCTCTGTTGGTTTTTCATATATGGCTTTTATTATGTTGAGAAATTTCCCTGCTGTTCCTACTTTTTAAAATCTTTTATTGGGGGCTCATACAACTCTTATCACAATCCATCCATACATCAATTGTGTCAAGCACATTTTTACATTCTTTGCCCTCATTATTCTCAAAATATTTGCTCTCCACTTATTCCCATTTTATAGAATGTTTTGGTCAAAAATAGGTGTTGAATATTGTTAAATGCCTTTTCTGCATCTATTGATATGATCGTGTGGTTTTTATTCTTTGCTTTGTTTATGTGGTGAACTACATGATTGTTTTTCTTTTTTAAAATTTTTATTGATTTGGTTTTTTACATTGTTTTTCAAATGCTGAACCACCCCTGCATTTATGTAAACTGAACTGAAATGATGAATAAAAGATAAGTGGGGATGGGAGGGAGGCTAGTTTTGGGTGGCCAACTGTCTCCACAGTTGGCGTCCCTCTAGCACATGAACTTCTGAAGTGTCAGCATTGAATGTCCAGAAGACAGTTTACTTCATCCTGGCAGATAACTTCATGCCTACTGCTGGTGGCACCGTGATTCTATGTTGGATTGTTATCAGCTCAGTTAGAAGTTTGAAAACACAGCTGCTCTGCAGGAGAAAGACGAGGCTTTCTATTTCTATAGTCTCAGAAACTCACAAAGGCAGTTCTACCCTATTCTATGGGGTTACTATGAGTCGCCATTGACAGGATTGCAGTGAGTTTTGAGTTTTAAGAAGTACAAAACAGCAATAAAGAAAATAGTATCTATAAGACATGCCAAACAGCACTATCTATAAGAAAGAAATGAAATGGGGTAGCTGCAAATTTACATGGAGCATCTACCTTACATAAATTAACACTTGAAGCTCAGAAAAACAAAATAAAACTAGCAAACAACAAAACAGACAACATAAGTTAAATAGTGCAAGCCATTTCCCCAATATTTCCCTTGGGATATCTGGCCCAGGAAGGATAATACCATAGGAAGTAGGAATATGAATGCTCTCAGTCAGGTAGACCTTTCATGTATCCCTCCTGATTAATTCTGTCATATAACAGCCCATACTTTACCTAGTGTTCATCATGACCTTTCCCAAAACTGTAGGAAATTGACTCTAATTGACCTAATGGCAGGTAGTATGGATCGAATATAGCATCTTCCTAAGCAATTTTAACTCTGTGATTTTCTTATGGAATGACTTTAAAATCAAAATCAATGTAAGATACAAATGTAAAATCTAAGTCTATGTAAGCTACAACTTCATTGTGCTTTCTGAAAGCATAAATCAGTATTTATGGAGCTGACTTAGAATGACCCATGGCTTTAACTCACACGGTGTTCCATAGGAGAATGATGTGGCAGTGTGCTCCTGTAAATATTTAGTCTTGCAAACCCTATGAGGCAGTTTGCTGTGTCCCACAACATTGTTATGAATCATAATCAACTTGATAGCCATCGGTTTGGTTTGAGCTTTAAATCTATATCTCATAAGCTATAATCAAAGAACTTGGAGGATAAGTCAGGAGATTGGTGAGTTCAGACTGATAGGTTTTGACGTTAATTATTCTTATCTACCAGAAGGAAATACACAAGGCGCAATCATAATAAATAAATAAAACCTGAAGGTTAAAAGGAATCTTGAAGCACTATCTCCCCATTCCTTGCCTCATGTGGGTGAAATTCATAGACATTTGATGAAAAACTCGGCATATCGATTAGTGTTGGGACTACTTGTATCCACAGATTTTCACGATTACGATTGAGCATTGAGGCCATCTTTGTCAACATAACTATTTGTTCCAAGTAATTCTTGCCTAGAAAAGGGAGACAAGGAAAACTCTAAAGCAATAAATAACTTCACTGTTTGCTGTAGGAAGTTCCTACAAAACAACTTTATCTTGCCAACAATTTGCTCACCTAGGATAATATCTTGGTGATCAGATGATAATATAATCTTTACTTGCCCAAACTCAATTCAGGACCTTTGTTTTTTGTTATTACCAATCTTGGACTCTTGCATCACAAATTTTACCCAGATCTAATCAGTCCACTGCCCTGATCAGCACAGCTTTACGTGAACTAGATGTTACTCCCCCAAAACCCCTATGAATATGTTTTCCAGGCCTTTCCTGGCTTTGATTTCCGAAGATCATGTCTTGGTGAGTTTCTCCACACAGCAGTAGTGTTAATCAGCCTTTGTAACAGGTTATGGGTTTTTGTGGCACTGACAATGGACACAGTGCAACAGTTTTGGTTTCTTGGAAATAGAGAGCATATAAATAATAACTGGTATATCATTATGGCCCACAGTGTTGGGATAATTATGATTTGCCTCAATAATAAAATTAAAGTGTTTCTGTGCATCTTCTGCCTTGGGAAGAAGATCTGGTAACAGATTTCAATTGAACATTTCGCCTCCAGCCTTCTACTTTACATGAATCTGTGTTTTCAAAATTTTCTATAATGAATATGCATTGTTTGGAGAGGACCAGAAAGGAAACAAAGCAAAAAGGGGCAGGCAAGTTAAAGGTCAAGTGGAAATTAAGTATGGGCACTGAGCTTTAATTTAAAATGCACACACACACACAGTCACATATACCACTATTGTTAGGTGCCACTGAGATGGTATACAACTAGTTATATAAAATATCATTAAAAATCCTATTACACTAAGCTACCATGGAGAAAGAAAAGCGGTCCATTCTTGATCATAACTTGCTTGTGAGATGCTAGACAAAATACAGATTCCCAGGCCCCTCTCTGGCAAATAAAATCAATTAGCAGAGAGTGAGGCCTAGGAATCAGTTTATTGTTTTTAACGAGGCCTCAAGTGATTCATACAATGAAGCAAAGGGCCCAGCACACGGGACGATAGCATCAACTCTTTGGAATGCACAGCCTGGATTTTAAATAGCCTCTACCAAAACTGCTCAACTGACAAAGAAAATGCTGAGCAGTTCACAAATAAAACTTGCCTCTGTTTCTTCTGCACCATAACATCTCTCTGGGCTAGTCTTGTGCCTCTAGTAATTCCATAACAGTGGAAGTGCTAAACTGCAAAAAGCTCACCCTACTGTAAATCATGGTAACCACTCTCAGCTGGCTTTGGCAAGTTCCCTCAGAGCTGACTGAATGCGGGCTCAGGAGAACTACTCTCCCTCTACGGCTCCAGAAAAGTGGAGTCTCAGGCATTCAGCACAGGGCGTCAGTACAAGCTGACAAGTAAGAGATGCTTCATTTTACCTTAAAGAAACTTCCCCGTTTGTCCAGAACGCGAGTGCCCATTGTCTGCGATGACATTTTCCCAGCAAGGCTCTCTCTACTGCATGCCGGGGAGTCCTGAAGGTAGAGACATGTTTAATAGTTAGTCCAGTCTGTAGGAAATTCCTTTCTAAGCCGCAGAACATTCACAACAAGAGTTCTGCCAAGATCTTTTTCCATCAACAACACATGCCATGCATTTCCCATCAATCCCTTGGTCTGTGATGTCCTGCCACAGTCAGTGTCCTACCTCACTGCACACCCCTGCGTGTACACACACACACACACACACACACACACACACACACACACACACACACACCCTTTCCAGCTGACAGAGGTTCCAGCACTGCCTAAACCCTATTATTGCTTTCTTTGTTTACTTTACCTCATGCTGAAGCCGAAGAGGGACAAACATTTCATATCACCACAATTTCCTCCGAAAGCATATAGACTCATTATGACTGATCCAGAGAGGAGTATAGGAAGAATGAGGCACTGTATGTTACAGGAAGTTCTGCTGGAATGGAATGAAGTCACCCTGAACCCCATTCCAAGCAAGGCCAGCTGAAGGGCACTGGGAAATAAATCACTCGGTTATTTAGAGTGTGTCATTACAGAAAGTGGCTCAGATCCATCCACGCAAGAAAACGTGTCAATGAACGCTGTTGCTAAGTCCCGGGGAGTTGGTTCCAGCTCAAAGCCACTCCGTGTACGGCACGATCCTCAAGAGCACTGAGTCCCCTTCATGGTTACTCCATTTCATGAGAGTCTCCTTTTGTCTGATTACCTGTAAACAGTTTCATGCTAACACAAGGGAGGGCCAGGAAGATGCAGGATTGACGAAGGAAGGAAATGCAAAGGCAGGATAACTACAGGATGAAATCCACTGCTGTAGCTATTGGAGCTTGAATAGCTCTCACTTGAGCACCCAAACCCACTCATCCTCCCATCATGAGCACAAAGCCTTCCATGTTACCTTCCAAGTCAACAGACACAGCCATGCCGCCGACCTTACCCAAGCTGCTGCGCATTGCGGAGACTGAGGAAATGGAAATCTCTCCAAAGTTGCACCAGGAACCAAGAAACACCACTTTATATGCCCTTTATATGCCCTTCTGCCCTGTTACATTGACAGGGGCGGCTCCACTTCACCCTGCCCCCAAATGCTTAAGGGCGATAATGAACAAAAGCAACACGCCTGACATAAAGGAAGGTTAAATAAAAGCGCTTCAGCTGTGAGTCGCAGGGACCCCAAACCAAAGCCAGCTTCCTAGGGTTGCCACACTATTTGCTGAGTGAAGTGGTGTCACCTGTGCAAAGGGATGTTCAAGGAGGAATCCGAGATGTTTCAGTCCATGGGAACACAGAACCTGCAGTGAGCTCAGAAACTTGACCACACAACTGGAGATGCCCAGGGAATGCACAGTGGACCACAATGATCCATGAAATTTCATTCAGGAAACATAGTACTAGAACACATACCTTCCTGCCTCCTGGAACCTGGAAGCCTTTTAGCCATTTCTCCAGAGCATTATCACTGGAAAGGCTTCTAGGGTCCTTGAGTTTCGTTCCATGAATGACTTCATTGGGGATAAGGTCAACATTCTGAAGGGGGGTGGGGGTGGGTGGGGGGGGGGAAGCTGCTCCGTGGATTCTGCTCTCCCGGAGAAGCAGATTTTCTGACCGCAGCACTGAATGGGGCTCAACATAACAGCCCTTGAAGACAAACACTTATGTGCAAGGTCTGGAGCCTGGAGCAACACCAGAAAGCAAGCACAGCACTGCGTTCAAAATCAAGACCAAATGGGAGTCATTCTGTAACCCTGGGAGCAAGCCATTAACTGTGTATATTCCAAAATCACACAGGTAAGAAGAGCACACACTTCTTTAAATCCAACCTAGCGGCCATCAGCCTTTTCTTCCAGACATGTTCTTGAAAAGGGTAGCACAGCAGCTAAGGATCTGCCAAGAGTCAAGGCCCCAACCTCTTTGTTCTGGGCAGATGTTCTCAGTAGACAAACACTTTTTGATGTCTTTAACAGGTGAGGGATTTGCCTGTAGCAATGGAGTACTTTTGATTTCATAATTCCCTCATTTACCTTAAATAGCTCCCCAAAATGCACAGCTGCATTTCATTGAAAACCAGTCTCAACTAAACAGCCAGTTTGCATTTTGATGAGCAAGGAAAATCTATCATATTTCCTCCAGAAGTATAGGTTGTATTCTCCCTCCTCAAAAGGTTCCCCAAAGATCGACATGAAAGCAGGTTCTGAAAGCACTAAGTTTCACAGTAGGTAAGTGCCAAGCAGATATGTACTATAGAATTGGGTGCTAGGAACCGTCCACCCAGGCATGGGTACACTAGTTGTCATGGGGCAATTCTAACTTCTGGAAACCCCTTATGTGTCAGAGTAGAGCCACTTCATAGGGCTTCCAAGGCCAAGATTTTTTGGAAGTAGACTGCCAGGTTTTCTTCCAAGATATCTCTGGGTACGTTTAAACTGCCAACTCTGGTTAGTAGTCAAGTGCCTGTTTGCACCAGCCAGGGGTAGTACTTAGGTAGTTCATACTTTTTAACATCAAGCACTGAAGATCTCCAAAGAAGTTTTATTTTAAGTTCTTACTTGCAGCAATAGCTTCCTTCCCAAATTATAACCTCTAAACTTTGACCCAATATTGACAGAAATTTAGTATAATTTAAAACTGGCAACTTCGTTCCACCATTGTGGTACCCAATCCTGTTACCTGTCCCAGGTGATACCCCAGCAGTTACATCCTAAGACCACTTGAATCGAATGCTGGGCTGAGAACAAAAAGGTACAGTAATATGAGAGGAAGGAATCCTGGTGGCATAGTGGGCTACACACTGGGCTGCTAACAGCAAGATGGGCAGTTTGAATCCACCTGCTGCTGCAAAGGAGAGGCTTTCTGCTCTTGTAAAGATTTACAGACCCAGAAACATAAAGGGGCAGTTCTATTCTGTTCTATGAATTGGACTCAATATGATGGCAGTGAATCTAATCTGAGAGTCTCTACAATTTTCCAAACATGTACCAGCAGTGTTTGTTCTTTGCTTGACTTTCCTGAATGAAAAGTAAATTCTTAAAAAAGAAGAGCCCAGGATGCCCAGTACATCTTTCCAGATACTAACTAAAAGGTAGCAAAAAATGCAAAAATCCTAATAAGAGCTAAAGAGCACTCAACCATTTGGAAGCTGCCAGGCCCTTTCAGCAACCCCACTGAAAGAATATAAATGAAGCTTGTCCACGAGTTGAACTCAAGGACAAAGGCAGGAAGGGAACGCGAAGTTTCTTAACTTTATAGCAAATCCAGCATGTGATTAGCCCTGAAAAACAACTGTGGAGGTGAAGACATGTCCTTAGAGAGATGCCCTGAGCCATTCCACCAGCCACAGACGGTTTAGGTCAACCCTTCGATCAATTCTGCTTGGAGCCACTGAGGTGCACCACTGAGGAGTTGACCATGAGCTGGCAAATGGGATTGGAATACAGCGTCCTTATTTCCAGGTTACACCACCGCTGGCAAGGTGGAAGAGGCATGGTGCAGAATTACAGTGAGTTTACAGCCAAGATCAGCAGTTCAAAACCACTACTCGGACTCATATGGACCTTATAGGACAGAGTAGAAGTACTCCCTAAGTTTTCTGAGACCGCAAATATTTCTAATAGCAACCAGCCTCATCTTTCTCCCTCAGAGAGACTAGTGGGCTTGAACCTGCAGTTAGCAGCTCAGTGCCACCAGGGTACCTTAAACCTAGATCAGTTCTTTGAAAAAGGCCTAGGTTGGCAGTGCTAGGCAGGTGGAATTCTGGAACCATGTAATCCAGTGCTATTTTTGAGCAATGGCGATTTCTTTCACCTTGACCCTTTCATCTTCCCCTCTTCTGGGATAACTCTGAGGTGTATGCGCTACACCTCCCTGAAATGAAATCACATCTTGTTGCCCCAGTGGGAGCGATCTTAATTACAACCTCTTTTATTGGTCGCCTTTTCTTCCCCACTTCCATACTCTTCTATTAATATCCCCTTACCTTCCCCAAAATGACTTTCACTTGATTTTTATCTTTCCTGACTTGGAAAAACAAAGCAGCCCCATAGATTTCTGACTTTCACAGATTTCATAGTACATATGTTTACACACACATATGTGGCTATATATATAACAGAGGTGTATATTTATAATATCTGATATGTATGCATATGCATACCCACATATACACCGCCATGTATATGCATATACATATAAACACATATAAGTGCACGTATATTTATATATTAAAATATTGTGTGCACATATGCAAAAATATATGTGCACATATATTTATATATTAAAATATTAACATTTCCAAGGATTTCATTTTACTTGGATCTAAAATCAATACCTGTGGAAGCAAAAGTCAAGAAACAGGATCTATTGCATTGGGTACATCTGCTGCAAGAAACCTCACTAAAGAGAAAAGTAAAAATCACTTTGAGGACTAAGACATGCCAGACTCAAGCTATGGTATTTTTTTTCTAAAGAGTACTTTTCATCGCCTTTTAACATACAATTATTTGAAGTTTGATTTGGAAGTATCCAAAGTAAAATGTACTTTTTTAGCTATCTTTGCCACAGAAGTTTGATAAGTATTTATAGATCTATATTAATTTTCTCCAAAACTTAAAAAATATATTATTAATTGGGAGTTCATACATATATCATATCATTCCACAGTCCAGTCGCATCAAGCAGTATTGTACAATTGCTACCACAATCAGTTTCCAAACAGTCTTTTTCTTCCTGGACTCCTTGACTTCGTCTCCCTTTTATCCGCCACTCCCCCACCCCACACCTGGCACCAGCACCACCACTGTACCCTTCCCCAAAAGACCCTTATTCTACTTGCTGTCCCTATAAATTCACCAACCCTGGGATTCACATACCAAAAAACATAACACAACTTCAAGAGGGTGACCCCAGACATGACATCTCTAAGATAAAACCTAATATGAACAAACACAAAACAAAAAAATACAGAAAATGTTGAAAACTAGATCAGGTTCAGTGTGCATCAGAGGAGGGATCAACTAACAATGTTTTAAATGTTCAAGTCAGGTTTGTCCCTTCGATTTTCTACAGTCATCTCTCCAATGCACTATTTAGTAACCGCTTTCATTTCATCCCTCAATTATGGATAGTGGGCGATCACCAGAAGACAAGCCATGGTATTTTCAATGATCCCATATGCATATAAAAACTAGCTAAGGAAGACTGAAAAGAAACAGTGCCCTTGAGTTATGGTGTACACCATTATGGGACTATAAAGCCTCATCCTTCTCACTCTGGCGGCTTTGAACCTCTGACCTTGCAGTAAGCAGCCCAATATGTAACTCACTACTCCACCAAGGCTCCTTGTAGCACATATATAGTTTCACCTAATTCTCACAACATCCATGAGAGTATGACACTCTAATAAAAGTTTACAGATACGGGAATGGGGGGTATAAAGATGCTAAATATATGTTTCAACTCTTATCCTATTTATTATTGTTATTTGCTGTTGAGAGATGGCCTTCGAGCCTGGCGATCCAGTACACAATGGTATAAAATACTACCTTGTCCTGTACCCATGATCAGTTTTGAGTCAGACTGCTGTGACTCAGTACTTTGATTATATGATTTCTACAAGCAGATTACCAGGCCTTTCTTCCTAGTCTCTCTTCATTTGGAAGCATCACTGAAACCTGTTCAAACTATAGCAACACACAAGGCTTCACTTACAGATAGGTGGTAGCTGTGCATAAAATGCATTGGTCAGAAATCCAACTTGGGTTTTGCATGAAAGTGAGAATTCTGCCACAAAACTACTGATCCCCCTTCTGAATCTGTCCCCTAATCTAAGCACACTTTGGGGCTTGTACTTCTGCACTTCTTGGGGTTTAGAGAAGCCCCTGAATGTCCTGTGCCTCTTGCTCACTCCCTGTTGGCTTTTATCCCGTCTGACTAGGTAGTTCATTGTAGGTTCTGCCAGTGTGTGTCATTACAAAAAGCAGACTCAAACATTTACCGCAGACTGCAGAGAAGCATATAAAATAGAATTATTGATATATAATTATAAAGAGTGAGAGAATTATAAATGGATAAATGTTATTCCAAACAGAGGCTTTACTTCCTGGACATGGTCCAAAAAAGATTATAAAGATGTTAGTTTTTGAACACTTAGAAGAAAAAGTAAGCCCAGTGTCATGATGTCTCATAGAATATGAATTTATTGACTTTATAATATTTCTGGGCAATAAATCAGGAGCCATGAATATGAATGCCCTTCATTTCATCATGGAATTTGTCAAGATTCTTAAAAGACAGTGAGAGGTACAATGCAGAAATATGTGCTGGACAGGGATATTGTTCATCGTTGGTTCGTCCAATGACAAAGTCTCAGAATACATCTCTCTTTTCATGTCCTTGGGCTAAATTTCTAATAGTTTAGGGTCTCTTCAACCTATCTGACAAAAATTCTGTTATGGTCCCTGCCTCATCCAGATTTTGCCAGACCTGATATTCTTCTCATTCAAGAAAATTAATTGACTTTGGTATTCAGCAGAATTGGCAAGAGAAACATACAGATTACGAGGTCAGAGAAATGAGAAGTAGGCAAAGAATTTTTTAAATAGGATATTATAGGCATAAATAAAACTTGTAGATGATAAACCAAAAGAGGGGGGCAAATAAATAAGACTTAATTAAAATGAAAATCTTGTGTTTGTCAAAACATAACATTAAAGTGCATGAACAAGTCATAGAATGGAAAAGACATTCTAAATATATAAAATTTAACCTAGAATAGAAAGTTAAAATTATATATAGGTATAAATATAGATGTGTACATATGTAAAATATAAATATAAGTATATCTGTCTATACACACATATATATGGAAACAGATGGATTTGGGCCTCTACCTTAAATCGTACCTCAATACAAGAATGGTTTATTCTAATAATGTGGCACTGTATGATGCTCACCTTACCCACATAATCACTGAAGACAAAATGAGTACATAAGCAAATGTGGTGAAGGAAGCTGGTGGTACCCGGCTATTAAAAATTATAGCATCTGGGGTCTTAAAACTTTGAAGTTAAACAAGCAGCCAGCTAGCAGGGAAACAACAAAGCCCACATGGAAGAAGCACACCAACCTGTATGTTCACAGGTGTCTACAGGAATAGGTATCAGAAGTTCAAAAACAAACAATCAAATTGATAAGGAGCAGGGGCAAAGTAGAGACCCCAAACCACCTGTAAGATAATTGGGTAGTCCCTCACAGAAGGGCCACATGGAAGGGATGATAATTCCAGGGTGCAGTATATCACTGATGAACCATATAACTCTCCTCTAGTTCTTTAATATTTCCTCCCTTACTATTATGATCTTTGTTTTACCTCATTAATCTTGTTAGACCTACTATGTTCATTCATATAATTAATATCACTTGATGCGTGGAAGCCAAAATAGATAACCCTTCAGAAGCAGTAATGGGAATAATGATTTCCTAAAGATAAAGGAAGGGGGTGGGGGAGCTGATAGCAAAGATGACTGTATAACCCCACTACAGGGGAGTGAATAACAGAATTGTAGATGAATGGATACATTGGATGGGGTAAGATGCAACAAAAACTCTAATAATAATAAAAATAATAATATACTAAGATTAATAAGGGTTCTTGGGGATAGGGTAGGAGAGAAAGGAGATAAGGGGGAGCTGAATCAAAGAGTTCAAAAAGAAAGAAAATGGAAACTGATTGTGGTAGCAATTGTGCAATTATGCTTGATCTAACTGAACCATGGAATGTTATAATATCTGTAAGAGCTCCCAATAAAATAATTAAATTTAAAATTTCTACCTTTAAAATATTTTTTTAAAACCCTGAAAACAATAAGAAAAAGAGAAAAACTCATTTTTTAAAGGAGCAAAATATATAATGGGTACTTCAAGGAAGGCAGTAGCCAAAAGCGAGGTTCCACGAATTGATGAAATATCTCAACAAACTGATGATACTTTGAAAGCACTTTCTCATCTATGCCAGGATATGTGGAATACAGACACTTGTTCAACTGACAGGAAGAGATCCATATTTGTACATATTCCAATGAAAGGTGATCCAAATGAATGCTCCAGTGATACAACAATTTTATTAATATCACATGCAAGTAAAATTTTGCTGAAGATCATCCAACAATGGTTGCAGTAGTACCTTGACAGAGAGCTGCCAGAACTTCAAACTATATTCAGAAGAGGGTGTCGAACAAGGGATATATCATTGCTGATGTCAGATCAACCTTGGCTGAAAGCAAAGAATACTCAAAATATGTTTACTTGCCTTTTCTTGACTCTGGAAAGGTATTAGAGTGTGTAAATAAAAATAAACTATGGGTCGCCTTGAGAAGAATTGGATTCCAGTACACTTTATTGTATTCATCCAGAACCTCTACACAGATCCAGAGACCTTGTTTATCGAAAGTGAGGAAGATCTGATGTACTTATTGATGAACATCAAGGATTGAAGCCTTCAGTGTGGATTATAATACAGTGTAAAGATCAAAATCCTCCTCACTGGACCAATAGGTAGTATCATGATAAATGGAGAAAAGATTTGAAGTTTCAAGGATTTTGTCTTGCCTGGATCCACAATGCTCATGGAAGCAGTACTCAAGAGATCAAATGAAGCATTGCATTGGGTAAGTTTGTTGAACAAGACCTCCTTAAAGTGTTGAAAAGTGAGCAAGTTACTTGGAAGAAAAGGTGTGCCTGATTTAAGCCAGGGTGGTTTCAGTTGCTTTATATGCATATGAAAGTTGAACATTAAATAAGGAAAACCAAATAATAATCGATGCATTTGAATTCTAGTGCTGGTAAAGAATATTGAAAGTATGATGGACTGCTAAGAGAACAAACAAATGTCTTGGAAGAAGTAAAGTCAGAATGCACCTAAAAGACAAGGGGGACAGACAACAGAAAAGTGGGTGAAGGGAGACGTCAGACAGTGTAAGATTTGACAAAATAATAATTGATAAATTATCAAGGGTTCATGAGAAAGGGGGAAGTTGGGGATGGAGGGGAAAACTGAGGAGCTGATGCCAGGGGCTTAGGTGGAGAGCAAATGTTTTGAGAATGATGAGGGCAATGAATGTACAAATGTGCTTTACACAATTGATGTACGTATGGATTGTGATAAGAGTTGTATAAGTCCCTAATAAAATGATTTTTTAAAGTAGAGATCTATCTCCAGAAGCTATCATAACTGGATATACTGGCAAAAATTAACCTTATCATATTACCCCCTGCAATTCTCCACTCCTATCTTTATTCACACCTCTGCCATGTGACTTTAGTTCCTCTCAGTAGAGGCTGAGTTGGCCTTATATGACCTACTTTGAACAATATCATAAAAGATGTGAGCACTCCGCCTATGTGGTTGGGCTTGCTTTCTAGTACTAGTTTGTCACCACAATGAAAACAGAACCCGGGGAGCCCAATGAGAATAAGAGACACAGGCACCAATGTCACATTTTGGTCCAAGCTCAGCTTAGCCCATTGTAGATCAGCTGAAGCTTAGCTAATCTTGACCGCTAAATGTGAGTGAGAGAAAGAATGCTATGGCTCCAATTCTGAGTGACAATATGCTTTATTTAACAGCTCTCATCGCAAAATAGCGTCAGTGCTATGCAATTTCAAGAGGAGGAGAAGGAAGAGCCACCATCGCAAGGATGATTCTTGTGAGAGGGAGGTCGGTTGTACCTCTGCTTTCTGACATTTGACCAGTTCTGGGATTGGCCATTCTCCCCATGGCACTCTCTGCTTCTCTGTGAAATGGCCACATAGAACTCACAGACCATACTTATAATTATAGAATTTGTTAGGAAAACAGCAAGATCAACATTAAATTGAAATAGTGACAACTCAGGGTACAATTTGTCAACTAGGAGAGCTGCCACCCGAGATCCGAGTTTGGGGTTTTTGGCTATGCCAGCTGCCAGGCTGAGACTCTCTATCTTGTGGAAATGCTGAGCAAGTCTCACAGTTTTGGCTCTGCTGTTAAATACCCAGTGACAGCCCGCTCCACCAGCAAGTCTCCTACACAAAGGTGCTCAGATCTCTCGCTCAGTGGGACAGTGAGCTCACTGCAGCCATACCACTCTGTGGACCAGAAAGCCCACCTCGGCTATCTTAAGTTGTTCCCATGGTTTTCACCATCTCCTGCCATCTCATGCTGCTTTGTGCCATTTCCAACTTTACAGCTCTCTCTCTGTCTCCTGAATCTAGCAGATTCTCAGCACAGGTACCCCAGGTTTCAGGCTCTATTCCACACTCTTCTTGATGGTAGTAAGGTCTCCCTCAGATTCTGTGGGATTCGCACTTTTAAGCCTAAGAGATATTAAAACTGACTCCTTGATAGGGCATTATCAATGCAAGGGTTTAATGCATCTGATTTGCATAGCAAAACTATCCAATCCCTTTGCAAGACTGTGGCCTAACAAATCACCTTGGCAGAACTATAATCCCAGGGCTAGTAAATCTACATGTAGAGAAACCCATTTCCCTTTCCCCTAGCCTAGTCTCCCTGCAGTTGCTATAGTCCCCACCTTCTTGGCAGTCACCTCCCCTGGAACTCTTGGGAGTCCAG
This sequence comes from Tenrec ecaudatus, assembly GCF_050624435.1. Classification (NCBI taxonomy): domain Eukaryota; kingdom Metazoa; phylum Chordata; class Mammalia; order Afrosoricida; family Tenrecidae; genus Tenrec; species Tenrec ecaudatus. The sequence continues at coordinate 51,222,936 of NC_134541.1, read as the reverse complement.
GTTTCTTGTCCCTTTGGGTCTCTGGCACCTTAGTTGACCATCTCAATGCTAGAAACTTTCCCCAACACCTTTCTTGTATTCTTTGATCTAAGTTTCACCTCTGTCCAGAGCTTTGGAAACTAAATTCTTCCTCCTGTTTATTCCAGGGCCACCTCTGTGCTTTGCGAATCTCCTCCCTACCTCCATTTCACTTGCCCCCGAGTTTCTCTTTGCTCCCAAACTCCACTGCTCCTGTCACCCATCTGTGAGCTCAGTGTCTACCCAACTACCAATAGTTGGTTTCTACAGAACTGCTCAGTTCATATAAGTGAAATCATATAGCATTTGTCCTTGTCCCTCTGATCTGATGGCCTGTACAAAGAGATGTGCTATAGGGTTACCACCCTCACTCACTGACATCAAGTCTATTCCCACCCAAAATGACCCTAGAGGACAGCCTAGAGCTGACCCTGGGGGTTCCCATAACTCTTGATAGGAGTAGAAAGTCTCTTCTTTCTGCTGAACAGTGGCTGTTCCCAACTGCTGACCTCTGATTGATTAGCAGCCCAATGTGCGACCCATTACACCCCCAGGGCTCTGGTAAGCACCCTCCAGCACCAACACTTCTCACATCGAAGATTTGTAAAGGTATCTTAGTGGTGCTAGGGGAGGAAAAGAGGTAATTCCTATCCTGTGAAGATTTACAGTCTCTAAGACCCTATGTAGTTGGAACTACTTGATGGCAGTGGGAGGGTTCTGTTTTTAAGAATAAAGCAAACACAACTTAAAATATATTTAAATTGTGAATGCCACTAAAAGACAAGAGCTTTTCCTTTGAAATTTCTGAGGTCCTCTCCTAGACTTCTCTAGCTGCAGACTATTTTTATCGACTGTGTGACTAAGAACAATGAGATCTGGGCGTTCGGGTCTGGGTCCAATGGTTTGCCCCTGGAGTGGACTATGGCTTTGATGACATTACTTGTCTACACAAGAGCCCACCTGTCTCCCCAGCGATGACCGCATTAGGATGGGCATGTGCACTCGCTCTGCGGTTTCATGCACTGTTTTCTATTAGGCAGCGTCATCGTTCCATTGCCCACATGAGATGAGCACTGTTCCTCTATCTCCCTGCTTTCCTCTCCCCTCAAAGTTCTCTATCTGAGACAGTGACAAGAACTAGACTGTTTTTCTTTCTTTTTTACCTTTTACTGTGAATTAGGTAAGGTTTGAAGAGCAAATCATCAGTTCTCTATTGAAAACACATTTTGTTTCATCTCAAGTCATTGAATTTGCCTCAATAGAATATCATTCATCCCCACTTTATGTATTCCCTTCCCATTTGTCCTTCGTTCCTGGCCCTTCTAAACTTTGCTCTTGGGCAAATACTGACCTTTTGACCTCAAATAGTTGACTGTTGTAAGGTGTGCATACCTCCCTGGTTACTGATTCGCTATGCTGCTGCTGTTGTCCTCAGGGGCCACTGAGTCAGTTCTGACTCATAGCAACCCTATGGAAAACAGAGCACAACATTTGTCTTTTAGTTTGTTGAACTGGATAGCTTACGTGTCGCTGTGATGCTGAAGGTTATGTCATTGGTATTTCAAATGCCAGCAGGGTCATCCAAGTGAACAGGGTTTATCAGAGCTTCCAGACTAAAATAAAACTACAAAGAAGAAATAGGCTGCCCAGAGAAATTAGCTACTGAAAACTCTACGGGTAGCATAAAAACATTGTCAGTTCCCTTAAAGGCCTTTGCTGTTGCTCAGCTGAAAGTTTAGCCATGGGGGTGAGCTCAATTCCAGGGCTGAGGGTTACTAAGGGTCATATAGTCCCAGGAGTCCCATCATTCTCTGACTAGTAAGCCTGTGTCTTCTATGGTTTTGCGTTTCAGGAACTAGATCATTTAAGAAATGCAACAGAGGGGACTGAGTAAGTGAACTACTAGAAACGGGGTTTCACTGTGCTTCATCACAAGGAGAGAGTGGTCACTGTGAGGATCCAATGTGGATAGGCTGTGATCCTTAGCAGTTGGTTGTTCTCCCATAATATAACAGAATGTAATCACCCCCATGATGAGATCTGATGTGATAGAGTCATGTCTTTGAGTTCATACATGAAATCCTCAACTCCATGATGCAATCAGGTGTAATACAATCACCTCCACAAGGAAGACATAAAGGTTACCACCTCCATGATGAGATCTGATATAAATTCAATGACCTCCATGCTGGTGTTTCCTAGCAGATAGTGACTTTTTGATCAAACACTTAGAAATTGTTCTTACAACTGAGTAGATTGTATTCGTGAGAGTGACCCTCTATACTACAGAATGAAGCACGTCCTGGTCCTGCGCCATCCTCAGAGTTGTTATGTGTGAACCCAGCCAATGCAGCCCCTGTGACAATCTATCTCATTAAAGGTCTTCTTTGCTGCCCAGATACTTTACCAAGCATGACGTCCTCCAGAAACTGGTTTCTCCTGACAACACAGCCAAGTGAGTGAGACAAAGTCTCACCATCCTTGCCTCTAAGGAGCACTCTGGCTGTGCTTCTTCCAAGATACATTTGTTAGTTCTTTTGACAGTCATGATTCTTTCAATATTAATTCACCAATGTGTCTTAAGTCTTCCTTATTCAATGTCCAACTTTCACATGCATATGAGGCAATGGAAAGTACCCTGGATAAGGTCAGGCTCACCTTAAACCTTAATGTAACATCCTTGCTTTTCAATACGTTAAATAGGTCTTGGGCAGAATTACCACAAACAATGCTTTGTTTGATCTCTTGACTGCTGCTTCTATGAGCATTGATTGCAGACTCAAAGCAAGATGAAATCCTTGACAACGTCAATCTTTCCTCTGTTTATCATGATGTTACAAGTGTGAGGATTTTTTGTTTTCTTTACATTGAACAGTAATAGCCTGTGCTAGTCCTTGAGTTCTGACTTACGACTTACTGCTGTAAGCATGAAATTGAGATGACAGTAGACAGCCAACCGAGTTTTTAGAACCATGCATATGTTTTCCATGAACTAGTTTGTAAAGTCTGCTATTATTCATCGTCTACAATCTACCCAGAGTCCACAGTAATGCTGGGTATTTCTCCTTCAAATGATCGCTCATATTAGAAACAACAGCCTCTACTGAGTCAGAGACTAACTGTTCTGGGAATGCTGAGCCACATTTGCCCTAACTCACCCCACACCCCTTCTTAGTTGTATGAGGACAAATGTAAGCAAGAGACAAAAGTAAATGTTGAGATCTCTTTTAATGGTAAAGCATCAGGAAAGTAATAGGTGGTGCTGGACAAACCAAGTATTTCCTGGATGGTATGAATCATTAAGCACTCTGCTACTAACTGAAAGGCTGATGGTTGGAGGTTTGAATCTGCCCAGAGGCTCCTTGAGACAGAGGCCCAGTGATAGATATACTTCTGAAAAAAAAACAAACCAGTGATTGTAAACCCTACGGAACTCAGTTCTACTCTGACACAGAGGTTAACTTTGGATCAAAACTTACAGGAAGGTCAGTGGCCTCTGACCACCCTGAGGCACATTTCTACCGGGCAACCAAGCTGAAAGCTCATCAGGCACAAGGCTTCGAGCACAGCATGGACTTTCTCTGAGGACTTTGAAATGTACTTTAATGAAAACCATTCCTTGTAGAAAACGAAAAATCGAGGTAGGAGAAAGAAACATGTTCAATTTGAATAAGTCATAAGGAACAAAGAGAGAGTTTCCACCTTTCAAACTGCTTCTTCCAACCTCATACATTAACTTCATATTTTCTGGATGTTGTTGTTCTGAGGCATTAAGAGACTTGTATTTTAATAGAAAACCCACAGAACCTCAGCTTTTCTTTGTGCCATGCCATTATCTGGCTTTTGGCAGACTTAAAATTCTTCCTTTTTAAAACTATTTCCTTTTGGAGGTCAGCTGAAAATCTAGCTCAAGCACCACATTGATAAAACTGAACACTAGACCCCTCTCAAAAGCCAACAATTATGGGTCCCAGTAGAAAAACAAGCCATGGTGCCAGGCTTCAGAGCCACCGTGCCTCAAACGTGGCTTTGTGTCAGTGCAGCTGTATCAACAGGCAAAAAATTAAAAGATTTATTTAAAAATGGTTCCACTTCTGGCAGCATCCTCTCTGCAATTTGGATACAGACAGGCTGTTTGGCTAAGGGTAGGGGATGCTCTCTAGGCTACCAGAATCGGAAGGGTACTGGGTGTGCAGGCCCTGATTGTTAGAGAGTGGCCCACTCTCTAATCTATGCCATGGTTTCACCAAAACAGGCTTATAAAAGTGCTGGAGTTATCTATCCTAGACCCTAGTAACTGGTCAGCATCAGGATCCAGGAGGTAAAAATCATATTTTTCTGACTGTCAGAATTCAAATAAAATGATGAAACCTGTTTATTCATTCTGCAGATAGGATTAGCTCATAAGAGTCAGGATTTTTTTTTTAATTGGCAAAATCTGGTAGCTAACACAGCTATGCATAGCCCCGAGAGTAGTAAAACTGAATGCCTCTAGGCAAGAGTCTAAATTGCAGAGTGGGTGCACTGGGGCATTTAGCATGGCTAAAGGAGCTTTGTAACACTTGTTCTAGCATGGTAGAAGTCAAGGAGCTGAAGGGCTGAGAGGTCAAAAACCAGAGGGAAATGTGCCTGCTAGCAAAGATGAGAAGAGGTCTTGCTTCAGACAAAGGGACTAATGTGAAATACTATTTGCTAACTTCTCTAATAATCCCCTGTGAGTGTGAGGATTATCTGTGAGTTCTCTATAGCCATTGCAATCAATTATTAAACCAAGCAGAGAAGTATAGTGCAGTGGGAAGGAAGGTTGTGTCCAAATAAAGGAAATTGGAGGGTAGAGGTCTGTCTGACCTCTGCTTTATGGGCATCATCCTTGGGCAAATGTAGAACTGGATTTTCCTGCTCTCTGAGTGGTCAGAGGAGGTCAGACATGGCCTTCACACAATTTCCTCACTTTGGACAAGTAAATGGTTGACTTTTTGGTGAAAAACTGAAATAAAAATGGTTTTATTGTGCTATAGATTGAATTGTGTCTTCTGAAAATCTGCTGTGGTGTCTTACACACAATATCTATGAATATGAACCCTTTTGTGAATATGGGTTTCTTTGCTATATTGTTGTGAACATAATCAGTGTAGGGTGTGTCCTAAATCTAATCACTTCTGAGCTATAAAAAGAGCCTATTAGGCACAGATGCAAGTAAAGCACTGGAAGACATCATGTGTTAACAAAATAACACCATCAAAGAGCAGGTTTCCCATCAACCAGGCAATTTTGTGTTACTTTTTATTATTTTCTTCAATTTCTGTACCTTTTTTCTATTACAATACTCTCATATTTTACACAGATTCGATCCCACTTGCTCTTCCAGTGCTTTCTTCCAATGTGGCCCACCCTCCCGAGAAAACCCTTTTCCCCCAGGCAAAAAGAGGCAGTCATTAGATTCAGGCCCACCCAACCAAACAAGGGCTCGCCCTGTCCCTCCGGCACCCACCCCCAATGCACTGAGACACTCACATTCATGTGACATAGCAACATAATTTACCATCCATATCCAGGCCACACTTGCTCTTTTGTCTCTTTCCTCCCTCCTCTCCCTGAAGTTACACCAATTATCCATTTCTGTTCTCTCTTTTTCCTCATGCAACATATTTCAATGGAAATAATTAATTTTGACTACTCTTTAAAATATATTTCTCCCCTATGTTTACAAATTTGTGGAACTCTCCAGATGGTTTCTTATTATTACTTTTATTTTATAACCCCTTTCCCCCACCCACCTCCCTAATTATCCATCTTTCTCTCCTTTTCTCTGGTTCACCATGTTCTCCAGTTCCTATTAGACCTCACTCAGTCACTAAACAGAATCAAATACTCCTACATGACCAGCTACTCACACACTAACAGCTGTACCACAACAAACACCAACAACTGAAAATCACCAAAACCCAATGGAGTGCTCCGAAGAAGAGGCCGTGATAAAGAATTCAGATAAAGAATTCAGTTGAATGATATTCAAGTACAAGCAAAAGATACAAGGAGCACTCAGAAGTACAGTAGAAGAAATTTTAAAAACTGAAGTATTTAAGCCAAAAAGAATTCCAGAAGACAAAAAATAAGATAACGGAATTAGGCAATATAAATGACCAGAGAAATAGTGTGGAAAAAGAGGAAAATGGAATCATCAAATTTGAAAATAACCACTCTGAATGCAATAATTGAGAGAAACAACAACAAAAATGTGAAGGAGTCAGAAGAAAGCTTGAGAATAATGTGGGACACTTATCAAGAGAAGCAACCTACATCTCCTCAGGATCCTGAAAGAAGAAGAAATAAAATATCTACAGAGAAAATAGTAGGAGAAATTACAGAAGAAAATTACCCAACATCACAAAGGAGGAGAAAGTAACCATTAAAGAGCTAAGAGAACTTCAAATAGGATAAGTACTAAAAGAAAAATATTACAACATATTGTAGTCAAATTGTCCATGTGGATCACAGCCAAGCAACCACTACACCAGCAGGGATCTTTTCATAGTATACCTATACTTACATAATTTCCTTTTCTCAACAGTGTTACAAATTCTATCCCATTGGCTAAATAAATGGCACTATTAATATAATTACCTTATGCCACCGAGGGATGATTTAGAATGTCTTGTATCATAAAATTATAATGATTTCTCTAAAAGGAACCAGAGACATATATAAACAATTGATATATGAGTGGAGTTTGGGTTCACACTTAATCCTAGATCCAATGTACAATTTGTTCCTATGAAATGGCTCTGATTGGTTCTTGCCCTGATGAAGAGATCACTGAAAATAGGTGCTATCACAAGATGTAATGAAGAAACCAGAATGTGAGAGCTATCAGAATGAATAGTGTCTAGTCTTAAAGACTTGCCTTCAAACAAGTAGCCATCTAAATAAAGCATCAATTGAGTCTACATGGAAGAAGTACAGCAGCAGGCTGAGTGATCCAAGGATTGTTAATAAGAAAATCCAAATCTGAAGGAGGTAATGGTATCAGCGCTTAAATTTTGAACACTCAGTTTGCAGAGGGCAATGGATGACAATGGAAGCCCACAATCCATTTGCAGGATCCTGAAGGGGATTAAGCCTGTGATGAATCCCCTCTAACCATAGTGTAGGGATGTGAATCGCCTTGTTATCATAAAGAGAGAATTAGAAAGTGGATAATGGAAGATGTAATTAAGTTAAAATCTAATGCCTTATTAAATCTCCCTTTTGACACATTTTAAAGTTTTCAATTTTTAATATTTTCTGCTATCTCTTCAGTTGAAGTTTTTCTATGTTTTATCTAGTCCTTGTAGTTTGTTTTGTTTTATTGATTGCCTGCTCTCTGTTTATGTTTTTGAATGTTTTTTTATATATAAAATCCAAAATAAATAGGTCTATAAAGACAGCAGTAGCTGTATTGGTAATTGCCTAAGGGTAGGGCAGGGGAGGATATGGGGAAATGGGAACCTAACAAAAATAAGTATGAAAAAAAATGTTCTCAAGTTGATTGTGCTTATAATGGCACAAACATTCTTAATTTTACTGAATGATTAAATTTTGTGATATGTGAATTATATGCCAGTGACTATAAAAACAAGAACAAGAGGATTTCAGGGAAGATGGAGCTGAGGTGAGGGCAATCCTGTTGGGAGCTCCACTAGTGGCTGCTGGGTTGAAAGTTTGGAAGGCTGATGTGGGGTCAAGGAGGCTCATTCACATCTCAGGACACAGTGGGGCCCAGCTCATGGGCTTACCATTCCCATGTCTCTGTGCTGCCATGCCCTTATGTTTTCACCAAGCCTCAGCATAGCTTGTGACCAGACACTGCCCACACTAGCCAATGCTGCTTGTGAAATTTGTCCTGCTCATGATTCGCAGTTATGCCATGAACCACAACCAGGTGGCAGATTCTGAGTGGTCTGGGGATCAGCCAGCTGGGTCCACACAGGCCACGCGGCTCCTAGAGCTCACATCCTGTGCCCTGTGGAATACCCTGACCCCCTGCAGTCCCTTGGAAAAGAGCCCGAGAGCCTGGGGAGTTGTGAGTCAATGCTGCGGAGAGCTCCACCCCCTGCCCAGCGTGCTTGCAGGGTTTGTGCCTCTGTTGTACCCATCCAACCTGGTTCTAGCAGCCTGAGCTGCTGGAGCTGCCCAGGACTCAAGTCTGAGATGATTCCCACCCCTCAGCCAGCACCACCAGTACAGCCTGAGTGACACCTGAGTGGCCGGGGGCTCAAGGCCCCAGCCAGTGCTACCTGAGCAGATCATACAGCTAATGTGGCAGGCTATTCTTGCTGTGGCTCACTCTGCCCCACCCATTTGAGGTATCGGTGCCACTTGCTGCACATGGCCCTGGCCACCCCAGTCCAAACTGCAAAGCCACAATTGCCACACATGGACCTGATCTGCCCTGTTCCCAGTGCTGTAAATGCACCACGTGTAAAGTACTACCTCCAGTGAGACCAAAATGACACACAAGACACTACTCACATCAGCAGTTACTACAAGAAAGCACAAGAAACAAATCACAATGTCTGAAGAGGATCTGAACATAACCACATATATAAAAGAAACAGACCACCAAACAACCACAGAAATCTTCAGAATGCTGCTTAAAGTCATTCAGGATATGAGGGAATCAATACAGAAGAAGGATGAAAATAGAGAGGATAGACTCTGCTTACCAAAGGGAATTACAAGAGTAATGGGAAGATGTAGCAGAAGGAAAGAAAATGGTAAATGACCTTACCAACAGGCTGGAACAAACGGAGAATCACACCAACAACCCCAAGATAGACAAGCAGATTCAACAAGCATGAAAGACAATCAAACAAGATAATCAAAGACGCTAAAGAAAACCTGGGACTAATGAGCTATGCTATGAATAGAAACAATATTTGAAGAATTGGGATACCAGAGGAACACGTAATGGAGAAATTAACTGCCAAAATTGGGAATTCCTGGAAGAAATCTTCCCCAATTTATTGAAGAAGAGTCATACAATTATCCAGGAAGCAAAGAGGACACCAATTAGACTGAACCCCAAGAAGAACACACCTATGCAAAAGTCGTCAAAGTATCCAAATTTGAGGAAAAGTAAAAAATCATAAGAACAGCTAGGGAAAAAAATGTACTCACCTATAAGGGTAATCAGATGAGAATATGCTCAGACTTAGCAGCAGAAACCATGAAGAAGAGAAGATAATGGAGCAGCATCTTCCAAAAGGTGAAGAAGAATAACAGTACTGAAGACTCCTCTATCCTGCCAAATTCTCCATCAAAACAGACAGCGAGGTAAGAGTTTACTAGATCAGGAAAATCAGGAGGAAAAAAAAAACCAGCACTACAAAAATTACTTTCCAACTCACTTTAGGCAAAAGACCAACAATCACAGAACATAAGCATGAGCCCACCACACAGGGTAACACTATCTAAAAGTCAGCAAACTGAAGAAATACCCAAGTAATCTTTGACACAATGGTGAAAGAAGGCAATAATACATCTCCCAACAAATATACATCACACAGCTAAGGAGTAAGGTAGGAAAATATCTATCATATAAGGTACAAGATGACAGCAAAGAATCCACAGATGGATATAATAACTCTGAACATCAATGGTGTGAACTCACCCATTAAAAGACAAAGGCTAGAAGACTGGATTAAGACACAAAATCCATCAATCTATTGTCTGCAAGAGACACATTTCAAGCTCACAGACAAAAACAGGTAGAGGATCAAAGGATGGTGAGAGGTAGATCAAGCTAATGGCAATCTAAAAAAGTATGAGTTACAATTCTAATCTCAGACAAAATCTATCTCAAGGTGTAGGACATAACAATAGATAAGTATGGGCATTATACAATGCTTAAGGGATCAGTAGACCGAGATTCCATGATCATAATAAACATACACACCCAACCAGAGACCTACGATAGTCATCAATCAAATCCTTCAAAAGATGAAAAAAGAAATCATAGGATTGATAATCATAGTAGGAGGCTTCAAAACACCGCTCTCTAAAAAAGACAGATCAGTGGGAAAGAAGCTCAACAAGGAGGTTATAGAACGGAATTCTACAATTAGATAATTCGACCTGATAGACATATCCAGAACTCACCACCCAAATACAAAATTATTTCACATTCTTTTCAAGTGCACATGGCTACATATTCAAACACAGACCACATGCTTGAACACAAGCCAAGCTTGAGTAAATTCAAACTTATAGAAGTCACTCACATTTCTTTCTATGACCACTATTCCATAAAGCTGAAATCAACAAAAGACAGATAAATAAACAAGGGCAAATACTTGGAGGATGAATAACTTACAGCTTCAAAAGGAGTGGGTATTGATCCTAATTATAGATGAAATTAGGAAGTTTCTAGAAACCAAGGGTGTGAGAATACAACATACCAAAACCTATGGGATACAGCAAAGGCAGTTATTAGATGATTCTTGATAGCAATAAATAAACAATGAAGAAGGAAGAGAGATTTATGATCGATAATTTACCACAAAATATTCAGCAGTTGGAACAGAGTCAACAGAAGAATAACCTTTCTAATAGCAAAATAAAAGAAATTATTTTTAAAAATAGGGTAATAGGGTGGATATATTGAGTGAGAAAACAAGAAAACAATGGGGGGAAATCAACTCAATAAAAACCATCAGCAAATCTAACAAAAGAAAGGAATGAGCATTTGTTAATATCCAGGATGAGAGATGAAACCGAGTAAATTACAATGGACCCCAATAAAATTAAAAGACTAATTTTACAGTGCTACAAAGGACTCTACTCCAATGAATTCAAAAAGTTAGAGGACATGGACCAATACCGCCCCAGATTATCTCAGATAACCATCAAGAAGTTGAAAAGTCCCATAGCAAAAGAAGAAATAGATAAGGTTATCAAGGAAGTACCAACTAAAGAAAACCCCAACCCAGATGGCTTCACAGGAGAATTCTACCAAGCATTCAGGGAAAACTGACACTAATCCTACGCAAACTCTTCCATAATTTAAAAAAAGGATAGTGAACTCCCAGACACATTCTATGAAGCTAGTATATCACTGATACCAAATCAGGCAAGAATCCCAAAAGAACAGGGAACTACAGGCTAATAAATATCTCTAATGAACATTGATGCAAAAATCCTTAACAAAGTCTTGGCCAATAGAATACAAAAGTATATAAGAAGAAGAATCCATCATAACCAAGTGGGATTCATATGAGGGATGCAGGGATGATTCAACGTCTGAAGGGCTATAAACATTATCCGCTACATTGACAAGAAAAAGGACAAGAACCACATGATAATATCAAGACACAGATAATACGTTTGATAACATTCAACACCCATTCCTAATTAAGACACTCATGAAGATAGGCGTGGAAAGAAATTACCTCAATATAATAAGTTATATATGAAAAACCAACAGACAGCATTGCAACCAATGGAGGAAAGACAAAAGCATTCCCACTGAAAAAGGGGACCAGACAAGGATGCCCCTCCTCTCTACTTTTATTCAACATTGTGCTGGAGGTCCAAGCTAACAATATAAGGCAATGGAAGAATATCAAAGGTATAAGTCTGGGGAAATTATATGATTTATATATTGAGAACCCAAAAGGCTCCACAATAGGAGTGCTTGACATGATAGAAAAATATGGTCAAGTGGCAGGATACAAAATCAACAAGCAGAAGTCAACTGAATTGCTATTATAACTGATGGAATAACAGAAAAAGAGATCAAGAAGATAGCATCCTTCACAATAGCAAAGCATAAATTGAAATATCTAGGGATATACCTAACGAAAAATACCCCCAAGAGATCTGCACATGGAAAACTACAGAACATTATTACAAGAAACCATACGGCACTTTCACAAATAGAAGAAAATCCCATGCTCTTGAATTAGAAGACAATATCGTAAAGATATCAGTCCTATCTAAGGCACTATAAGTTCAATGCAATCCCAATTCAAACACCAACATCATTTTTCAAAGGAATGGAAAACCAATTTCATGTGGCTAGGAAAGAAACCCAGGATTGGCAAAGAACTCCTCCAGAAGAAGAATAAAGTGGGCGGGCTTGCATTAACTGACTTTAAAACATTATACATGTTGTCAAAACATCATGGTACTGGTATAATGACACTTGGAACCAAGGGACAAGAACAGAAAAGCCACAAATAAAAGCAGCAGCATACAGACGACTGATCTTTGATAAGGGCCCTCAAAATATCAAATTGGAAGCAGATGCCATTTTTAACAAATGGTGCTGGAAAAACTGATATCAACCTACAGAAGAATGAAGTGAGACCCTACCTCCCTCCTTACATAAGAACAAATTCAAAATGGATTACAGACCTCAAGGTAAAACCCCAAACTATCAGGATCATCAATGAGAAACTTGGGACAAAGCTAAGAACCTTAGTGTAGGAATACATGGGCTATCAGAAATTTAAAAAGGATACATACCCAGAGGAAGATAAAATAGATGATTGGGATATATTAAAGATAAAACATTTGTGTTCGTCGAAAGACTTCATCAAGTAAGTAATAAGAGAGCCCACAGACTGGGAAAAGGTACTTAGTAATGACATATCAGACAAAGAGCTTATTACAAAAAGCTACCGAATCTTGCAAGCTTACAAAAAGGAAATAAAATGAATAGCCTACTTAGGAGGTGGGTAAAAGGGTTGAATAGAAGAATCACAAAGGAGGAAACAGTAATAAACATATGAGAATACATTCCTTATCATTAGCCATCTGGGAAATAAAAGTCAAAACAACTATGAGCTACCGCCTATCACCCACAAAGATAGTCCAACTGAAAAAAAGGAAAGCAACAAATGTTGGAGGGGGTGTAGTGAGATAGGAACTCTCATCCACTGCTGGTGGTCTTGTAGATACCTATAGTCACTGTGGAAAGCAATTTGGCGATACATAAAATAGATGGAAATTTAGTTACCTTAAGACCCAGCAATTCTACTACTGGGCATATGATCAGAAGAAATAAGCAGACCACAACCAGACACCTGCACTTCAGTGTTCATTGCTGCACAGTTCACAATCACAAAGAATTGGAAACGGTCTAAATTTCCATCAGCAAATGAATGGATTAAAAAACTGTGGCATAAACACACAATGGAATACTATGCATCTCTAAAAAGTAGTGATGAAAAGATGAAACACCTCATTTCATGGTAGGAGCTTGAGGATATGACTGAGTGAAGCTAGCCCAACACAAAAAGTCAAGTACAATATAAGTTCACAGAAGTAAGTTCAAACAGCAGAATGGCATAAGGAAAAGTGCACATGACACACAATTCCCTGGCTGAGAAACAGATACTCTGGCATGAGCCAGACCAAACCCAATGATTCATAGATCATCCAAAAAAGATGCAGATAGCTCTGTGCTAAAAGGCATCTCCTGCCCTCATATGTGTGGGGGAAAAAATAATGACAATGGGGGTCAGGACACTAAACCACCCAAGGGGAAGGTATTGCTTATATCTCCACTGGAAAGGGAAAGAGAGTAGACCTCATTCTCGTGTGCCAGTCCTTGAGGACGATGTTGGCATTCAGAGACGCTCATTTCCAGCGATGACTGCTGGGCCCACTTCAGCTTGAGACATGGAGTCCTTTCCCTAGTTGACAGTGCTACAGAGGATGTCCCTGAAGATACAATGTGGGGAGAGCAGATGGTCTGAGCCACCCACATGGGGGAAAACCAAGAGAGGAGTACAACAGATCAGTGATGGGAGCAAGCCTTGAAGTCCCTGAGGAACCCAGTTGTAGACTTCTGACTGGAGGTGGGGAGGAGGGGCAGCACATGGCACCTCATCTGAACTGGTTGGGGGTCACTCACAAGGGGGCCACACTGAAAGCCTAAAGGTGTAACAGGGGTAGGTAGGGTACTAGACCACTTCATCCCTAACTTCAGGAATAGCAATGTGGACTTTTAGGAAGCGTACCTTTTGCACACAAATGCTTAAGACAAAAAGGGTGTATATGTTGAAAGGGTGTGTGTGTTGTTAGGCAAGCATGTCCTGGCTATCGAACTCTGGAAAAAAATGGGGACTGGACTGATGGATTATAATTTGTCCTTCTTGCTATTTAACAGAGAGATATCCATCTGCTCTCTGTCAAGACCCCTGTTAGACTATTTGTATGGCCTTTTTTTTTTTTCTTCTGGTGTTTATCTATACAGGATAGGTGATCCTATAAAGACAGCGATGGGACCGGCAGTTCCTGGGTGGGGAGGAGGTGGGGGGAGGTGTGTGATGTGCCAATAAAGAGGGGACAGGGGAATAGTAAGGGTTCTGAAATTGATGGCGCAAGGAAGGTTTAGCTTTTCTGGTTGTATTTGATCAATCGAATTGTATCTGACAGGAATTACTGAAAGAACAATGAGTAAACTTGATAGTGAGTAGGAGGAAAGAAAAAGAGGAAAAAAGAAGAAAGGAAAAATAAATAAATAGATGTATATATATAGATAGGTATATATGTAAATATATAACCATAGGTATATTTGTTTCTATATGTGTATATAAGTAAATACAACAAGGAAGCAGATAGACTTTGGGTCCCTACTTAAATCTTACCTAAGTATAAGAATGGTTTGTTCTAATAATATGGCATTGTAGGATACCTTCCCAACATGATCGCTGAAGACAAAATGGGTGCATAAGCAATACTGATGGTGAAGAATACTGATGGTTGATGGTGCCTGCCTATTAAGAGGTAATAGCATCTGGGGTTTCGAAGGCCTGTACTTAGACAAGCAGCCATCTAACAGGGAAACAACAAAGCCCACATGAAGTGTCGATGGAAAGAGATATCAGAAGTCCAAAAACAAGTAACCAAATCGATCTGAAGGAGCATGGATGCTGTGGAGACCCAAAACCCACCTTTAATATAATTGGATAGTCCCTCTTAGAAGGATCCCATGGAAGAGATGAAAACCAGGGTGTGGTATAACACTGATGAAACACATAACTATCCTCTAATTCTTTAACATTTCCTCTCCTTCATTATGGTGTTTATTTGTTTTACCTCGTTAATTATGTTAGACTTACATATGTTCATTTGCATAATTAAGATCATTTGATACATGAAAGCCAAGATAGATAACTCTTCAGAAACAGTAACAAGAGTATGGTTCCCTGAGGGTATAGGAAGAGAAGGTGGGGAGGGGGAAAACAAGGGGGAGCTGATAGTATTGATGACTGTATAACCCCACTCCAGGGAGCAAACAACAGAATTGTATGTGAATGGATGTATTGGATGGTGTAAGATACAGCAACAAACAATTGAACAAATAAATAAATAAATGTTAGGGAGATGGAATAAAGGGGAGCTGATATCAAGGAGTTCAAGGAGAAAGAAAAAGTTTTGAAACATAGTAGCAATTGTACAATATTGCTTGATGTGATTCAACTATGGAATGTTATATCTGTAAGAGCTCCCAATAAAATGATTTTTATTTATATATTCTGATAAAAAGCCTTACGAGAAAAGTATCACTTTCGAATTAATAAACATTTAATAAACTTTTTTTTGAAAAAAAAGAACAAGAAAGTATACTAGTACAGATATAGTTAGGTTAAAATATAACACCTTATCATTTTTTCCTCCTTTTTGATTCATTTAAATTTTAAATTTGTTCTAGATTTTATTATTTTCTGCTTTCTTTTTTAACATTCTTATTTATTACTAATTGGGAGTTAATACATATATCATTTCATAGTTCTGCTTTCTCTCTGACTCGGGTTTTTCTATGGTTTGTTACTGTTGTTTTGTTTTTACTTTTGTATTTTTTCTTTCTATAAAATTCAAGAACAGTAAATCTATAGACAGTAACTGAATTAATACTTTCTTAGCAGTATGGCAGGGAAGGTTGGGGGATATAGGAAGTTAACAATAGCGAGTATGAGAAAGAAGTAAATGTTCTAAAATTGGCCATGTTAATGATTGCACAACTGTTTTAAATATATTTAAACCACTAAACTGTATGATATGTGAATTATGTGTCAATAAAACTGTTAAAAAAAACTCTTCAAATAGCTTTCTTGAATTGTGATTGGTCAGTGTTGGAAGATCCATTCATATTTGGTAGAAGTACAGGCAGAACGCTCCTTAGAAGTAAGGATGGTAGGACTTTGGACATGTCATGAGAGGCCAATGTCTGGAGAAGGACATCATGCTTGGCCAAGTTCAGGGGCAGCAAAAAAGAGGAAGGTTTTCAACAAGATACATGGACGCAGTGGCTAAAACAAGGGAGTCGAGCAAAGTAAGCGTCGGGTACAGCACCAGGCAGTGTTTTCTTCTGTTTACACAGGGTCCCTGTAAGTGGAAACCAAAAACAGCACCCCAGAACAGTAACAAGATTGAAAGCAGGGAGCACGGGTGGCACTGTGGGAGATAGTGAGCTGCTAGCTAAAAGGGAGGAGGTTCAAAATCATCACCTGCTACTCAGGGGAAAGCTGAGGCTGTCTGCTTCCATAAAGATTTACAGTCTTAGCAACAATATGTAGGGTGGTTATGATTCAGAACTCCATGGCAGTGGGTTTGGTTTGATTGGATAATGTTGAAAGGAACACATTTATAGCTTACTAGAAATAGAACAAATATGAGTATTTGTATTTATTTATATATTTATATATTCTTAGACTTAGTATTTATTTATATATTCTAGTAGTTACCCTTTGACCTTCTGTTTTATATCTCGGTGGAAGAGTTAGTCCTAGATTCAGAGGCAAGCAATATGGTTTTTAATCCTTCAAATATCTGAGACGGTGAAGTATTTACCAACAGAAAATTATTATTATAAAATAGTTTCCAGTTGTGACAGCCAACCTGGAAAAAACACTTCACTAATGTTGTTTCTACAATTCATCTCTCTTAAGTAATTATGACATTGGAGTTCAACATAATTGAGAATTTGGGAAATATTCAGAACAGCTAATTAACGGCTTATTCTTTTGCTGCCCTACTTTGGCTATTTGTACACAGAAGCTTGTACATTTGCCTAATAAGTCATTTTGCATGAAAAATTATTAATAGTTCTTATACTACTACTATATTGATATTACTTTTGGCCTATCAAATATATTCTTTATAAAGCCAGCATCTTTTTGGAGGGAAAATATTTTAAGGATTTAAAGTTTCTTTGTCAGAATAGTTTACTATCCTCACAAGATTAGTTCTTTTTAGAAGAAACTCAAAGAAAGTTACTCTGTTCCTCCATGTTGCTTGACATTTTGTGTTTGAACATATGGTGAGAAGTCATGGTATAAAGATTGCCAGGAAGATTGTGGGTGGTCGTGTCCTGAGGTGACACCTAGCTCTAGTTGATGATCTGTATCATCTTGAAATGAGTTGCTTTCGTTTTTTGAGCCTGTAGTTAGCACAGAATGAGCAGACTTATTTAGAGAATTACATTTTTTTAATGCAGAATTCCTTTTCTGAAGTAAAATCCATAGTGGAAATTCTCTCAGAGTGGTTCAGGGGCAAAGGTACAGTGTGCCCTCACTTGGAGCCCTTCCCTCCGCTTACAATGGCCCTGCTGGGTCTCAAACAACTGGCTGGATTGCATGCTTAGGCCCTTTGTCATGTTGCATAGTCTATAAGCCAAATGTTGCAACTGCCCAGTTATGGAAGCCCTTCCAGAACTCAATCAAGCAGGCCTCACCTCCCTCCAGAAATTACCTACCCACCCCTGTCAAAGCCATTAACAGCCCAGAATTATTCTTTATCTCACTCTTCCCTGTTCCTTTGGGGTTTTTTTTTTTCAACACCCAGTCAAGTGTTTTCTCAAGCCTACCTCTCTAAGAAATCTTTCCCATATATATTGTGTGACCCTGTCTCTCAATTCTCCCTATTCCCGTCTCAATCGCAAAACACATTACAAGACATTAGTATAGATTTGTAAACCATGCCCAATAAGAACCCCACTCAGAGGAAGCACAGAGGAAACCCTGACTAAATGCCAGCCAAGTTCCATGTGGTTCTTAACTGGCCCTGGTTTCTGCATCAGATCCTGGGCCTTCGCCTGCATCTCAATTGTGGAGGTTGTGAAAGGGTTTGGGCTTGCAAAGGTCACCTCCATCCTCCATCCTCCATCACATCACATTCACAATGAAGAAAATGAGATCATCTTCAAAAGTAAATACTGACACTTCCTAGTAGAGAGAAGCCTCTGCCTTTCTAATTCAAACAAGCATTTCAAATGAGGTGTTTGTACTTTTTAAGCTGATAAAGTCTTGGTGTTGAATTTATTACCTGCAACTCCAGCTGAAGTTGCAGATGAAATTCACCTTAATAAAAATGAAAACACAAAAGCCAACTCAAGCGTGTGATAATTAATTTATTGGGTCAACTTGGCTGGGACAGGAGTCTCAGCGGTTTGGCACTATGAGATCTAACATAATCTCTTATGATATTCGTTATGAGCAGCCAATCAACTGAATGACGCAGGAAGTATCAAAAGAAGATGATAAAATAGATGTATGAATAGACTTTGGGCTTGGACTTAATTCTAGCCCAATCTAAGAACAGTTCATTCTTAAGACATGCTTTATGCTTGCCCTCATGAAGAGCTCGCTGAAGATATGGATGCTATAGCAAAGTGTGGGGAAGGAACTGGATGGTGACTGGCTAGCAGAAATAGCATCTAGGCGTAAAGGTTTGATTCCAAACAAGCAGCCATCTTAATAGGTGTATACTAAATCCACATGGAAGAAGCCCACCAGCCTGTGTGATCCAAAGATCATAAATAATACAATCCAAATGTAAAGGAGGGGATGGTATCAGAGTTTAAAGTGTGGACACCCTGTTTTCAGAGGGGAGCCCTGGTGGCCTAACGGTTATGCATCGGGCTTCCATCAGCTTGGTCGGCATTTTGAAACCGCCAGCAACTCTTCAGGAGAAAGACTTAGGCTTTCTACTCTCATAAACAGGAACAGTCTCAGAAACCCAGACGGGTCACAAGGAGTCAGCAGGACTTGATGGCAGCAAGTTTGATTTTTTGGAGTTTGCAGAAGGCTATCGATGACAGCGGAAGCCCCGAATCCCTTTGCAGGGTCCACACATGGATGAAGCCCCAGTGAACCCCTCTGACCATGAGACAGGGCTGTGAACAGTCTTGTTATCGTGCAGAACATGTTGGAAAGTGAATTGTTACAGATACAACTAGGTTAAAATCTGGCACACTGTCATTTGCTCTCTCTTGGGATCCATTTAAATCTGTTCTAGTGTTTAATATTTTCAGCTTTCTTTTCGATGGATGTTTTCCTCTGTTTTACTTTGTTATTGTCAGTTTTATTTTTGTATTTTAATTTAGGTTTTTCTGTTTATAAAATCCAGGACAGGTAAACCTATAGAGACAGTAACTGGATTAATGTTTCCAAGAGGGCATGGCAGGGAGGTGGCGAGGAAATGGGAAGCTGAAAAAGATGAGTATAAGAATGGAGAAAATGTTCTAAAACTGATCGTGTGATGATTATATGACTCAACTGATGCTATCGAACTACTGAATTGTATGCTATGTGAATGATATGCCAATAAACGTGATGAGGGTAACGAATGCACAAATGTGCTTCACACAATTGATGGATGTATGGATTGTGATAAGAGTTGCATGAGCCCCCAATTAAATGATTGGAAAAAAAAGACTGATGTGACAGTATACCAATTCTGAGCCTGGGCCTCAAGAAATACCTTCTGCATCTCTACCGTTGTCATGGAGAGAGCTTCTCTTAGAGGCACAGCGTCTGGTTCAATCAAGTATTCGATGATGTTAGTTATTCTAAAAACACAGCTGTGTTTTGAGTCAAGGATTGGGGTGCCAATATTTATATGAGCCGTGATGCCTGGAAGCACCATCAGGGATTGGAGAGAATCAGGCAGCGGAAGGGACAAGACCATCGAGCACGCAGCCTTGAGCAAGTTATCACTGTGGGTGACTGGGGCAGAAGCCAGAGGAACCTGTGACAAGTTCATAGCACACATCTGAGAATGTTCTCACCAAGGGACAGTGTATTCTTGGGACCAGTGTGGGACCCTATTGAAAACAATCATGAACTTCATAATGATGGCCTGCGTGCTATTTGTGTAAACAAGGAAAGAATGACAACCACTTCCCTGCGCTTCCTAAAACTCCCCCTGGCTTTCTGCGTTAACTCTTGCTATTCAACAAACCGCTCCAAAATTCAGTGGAAATTTTAATAATAAGCATTGATTTAGCTAATGCCACTGAAGGTTGGCTAGGGTTTCATTGATCTAGGTTGTCTCAGCTGGATAGTTATGCCAATTTTGACTAAGCTAATAACACATGCAGCTGGGGATTGATTAATTCAGACTGTGTTCAGATGGGTAATTACTTGCGTATTTAGATACAGCCAAGTTTGGCTGCTCACTCATGTCTAGGTTGAAATCTGTCCTACCCAAATACTTTCTAAACCATGCCTTTGGGGCAGAATGGAGACAAAAGCATCCAATGTAAGGAAAGAACTTGTAGTATTTTTAGAACAGAATGTGGTTTGTTACGTGATTTCAATAAATGCTGCCTATTTTCAAGCGAGACTTGCATCTCCAATTTCTAAGTGTGGTAGTTCGATGGTTTTAAGCCAATGTGCTTTTATGGAGGGGTGAAGTCCAACCTGACAATCAGGTGGATGCCTTCTGGGAGGTGTGGCCTCTCACAAGGAAGAAACTGGGAAGAAACTCTCTCTGGCCTCGGAGTTCCTGCTTGCTAGGACTCAGTGTCTGCTTCCAGGTGGTCTCAGGTGGACCGCCCAGCCCTGAGGACTGTGGGCATGCTGCCATGCTTCCACTGACCTCAGTGAAAGAAAACAAAAATCCTTTTTATTCTTTGATATTTATTTCACATACATGTATTGCTTGTTGAGAACACATGTGAAACGGTCATGGAAGTTTGGCCAATCCCTGATCTCTTGGGGCTTGAAGTCAAACAGAAGAGTAAAAAACAATGATATCACAACCACACAAATGATTACAATTATTTTACCGGCTATAAAAAAGCATATCCCATGAGATTAAGCCCATGGAAGGGGCAATGAGAGCCTCCTAAGAGATCAGTATGTTTAAGCTAGGATCAATAGCAATTAAACTTAGGAAACTGTCTCAGACTATGGAAAGGTTTGACTCCCTGTATCTTTTATCTCTGGTCTTTTCCCTCTGTTTTCTGAGAACAGTTACTGTTAGCAAGGCTCCACCCAGCTCCTGGCCTCTAAAGAAAAGGAAGTAGTTAGTAGGGAATCACACAATATTGAAGTCAGACAGTCCTGGATTCAAATGGTAGGGGCACATTCCCTAATTGCATAAACTGCAAATTGAGTATGCCGCTTGTCTTGCTCAACCTCTGACCTCTTACTACAAAATGAGCGCAGTGGAATCGCCCTTGCAGTGTGTCTGTGGGGCTTAAATGAGCTAGCTTAAAATGATGAAATTGCTTATTCTGCTTATGAATTTGCAATTGGTACAGAATGTGGCAGGGTAACTCAGTTTTAAAAAGCTGAAGCCACCAAAAAGCTAGTCCACATGCTTGAAGGACAATGTTTGTTCTCAGTAGGATGTTGGGTGAAATACTGACAGTATGGCCTTCCTATGTGGCCTGGGCTTCTTCACATCACGGAAGCTGAGTTATAAAGAGAGAGCAAAGAGGAAGTCATAAGGGCTTTTCTGCTCTACAGAAACTCACGCTCTTTCTCTCAAGACACTCTGCCACAGTCCTCAACAGGTCCAGAGATAGGCCGATAGAATCCCCGCTAGATGCCAGGGTGACACTGTTCTGGAAAATGGTGGTGATTATTGCTATGGGCATTTTGAAAAATTATAACCTGCCACGATGACCTAGACTGACATTGCTTTGGTGCTAATTCCCTTTCATTGTGAAGATCTATGGTTTTACAGGAAAAAAATAATAAATTAAATGAAAAATGGGAAGGGGAGAAAAGGTAGTAGGAAAATATGTCAAAAAGAGAGAAAGGCAAGGTTTTTATACTGTAAAGAGATCCCACCTACAGCAGCTGAAGACGTTCCCTCTCAGCACAGACTCGCTCCCTGTACTCCTACTGGCCCCATCTCGAAGGTAAGGACGATAAGCAAAGCATGCCTCGGGTGTTACCGTGATGACTAACTCATGAGACCATGGAAAGTACGTAGAATAGTGCCTGGCTTACAGCTGCTGTCCAATACATGTCAGCTGCCATCTTTCATTTCTAACGACTCGGGACCTATCATTGGTTTGACCCTACTGCCCCCGAACTCTAAATGGAATACCTGATACCTGGAAATAGAGGAAGAGCTTTGCTGACACTCAGTCTGAGAAAAGCAGCATCCACACCAGCATGCCAAAACTGTAGCCCCAGGGCATGCAATCACATGAAAAAGTTTGGAGATAAAAATAAAGTTCTGGGCTATCCCACAATGGGCTCTGTAAGGTCACTGTTGCATACCCTTCCCACCAGCCTCTCGTCTCCTTTCCTGCTTCAGTGCAGTCCTACTATCCCCAGCATTCTAAAGAGGATGCACATTTACTTTGCTCGTAGAAGCTCTTAAGTCTGGACCTCCACCATCTATCACACACAGAACTGATCATTTAGGGCTTCTTATAAGTGTTTGAAAACTTGTGGACAACAGCCTCACGGGATTACCTGGTGTCCAACCTGGTTCTGAAGTGAAAAATCAACAGACGAAAGCGCTGCCCGTGATTCTCCTTCCTGTTCTGATCCCCCAGCCCCAGCCTGGGACCACGGAGATGGAGAGGAAATTTTCTTCAGCCAGATGCTCTCTAAATTCCTGTGTCAGTCCTCAGATTTTAAAAATTACAAATGGTCTTTTACTTTTAAATAATCCTGTTTCCTCTATCAGTTAAGTTACAGGGGCTCCCTGCCCCCCTTTCCTGGGTTACTTTAGCTTCTACAATTACAAAGAGTCCTACAATATTTCAGTGTAGAACTTCGGACATGGGACTAACCTGAATATGCAATTCTCTATTTAATTTGAACTGTTTGTGTCACTACTGCAAACTTCTAAAGAATGTGTTAAGTACGTGAATGCAGTCATCTTGCTTGCAAACAAACAGGAAACACAAACTATAAACATTAGCTCAAATCACAAGTTCTCTTTGGCCATTGCCTCTCCCGCCGAGTCTGTATCCTCAGTAGGCTTGGTCACAGTTAAAATCTGTTTTTAAATTTCTCTAGTACACTCAAGTATTCAGTTATAAAGACGCTTATGTGTTTCCTGTCTATATAAATGGTTCTATGGGTCATCCTGCATCTGACTTGTCTCATTCTCAGTGTATCTGTTGGATTCTATTCGATTGTCTATATATTGATTGTTACTGGGAGGTACTAGCGACTCAGATATATGAAGCATCAATAGACCCACAGTGAATTTGGTTTGAGGTTTGCTTTTGGTGTAAGATATTGGGCTGAGTAAAATAAAACAATCCTAGCAGGACAAATATGTATTATATGACCTCACATAATATCACAAAAAAAGGTAAATATATAGCTATCAAACATTTAACTGGTTGGCATTGCTAGAGAGAAAGGAGGAACGGAAATGAACTGTGATGGAAAATGACATTCAGGGTTGCCCAGCCAACTACTGCGATTGCTGGAATAAATTTCAAACCTATAAAAAGCGGAATTGGTAACAATGTGTTTATAGAATATATCTAAAACAATCATACATACACATATACACAAAAAGCTAAGGCTGCTTATACACAATGGAAGCCTTAGAGTTGGGTTTGTTGGTATGAAGATTTAGGGTCATGGTTTCACGGGACATCACAATTAACTGATCTGATAGCATGCTTAGTGCTTCTGTTCTAAGTTGTCTGTTCATTGAGTAATGCTTGAGGCAGTGCTCAGAGCTTGCAAGTGACCACCCACGACACAACAATTAGTCTCTACTCACCTACAGCAGCAGAGGAAGTTGAGTCATTACCAAGGGGATGGCTAATTGCCTCAATGAACAACTCCATCTTTTGCTATGAGACCAGATGAACTAGTTACCATTCAGGACCATCGACTGGATGGCAGTGAGCTTGGTTTGGATGTGGTTGCAGACACCAGGCCGAGCAAAATGAGATGATCGTAACGCCTCGACCAAAGATGCTACAGAAGAATTCCGATGAAAAGAGGGGAATCGGAATTTCAAATTCTCATGAAATCCAGGCTTTCTGAAGTCATGGAGTCTGGATGAGCCCTTGAAATTATTGCACTGAAATAATCTTTAAGTTTCAAATATCTCCTGAAGTCTTCTAAAAACCAAATACTAGGTTAGCTCTGGTAAAAGAATACCTAACTTAGTGCTCAGCAAACTGACAAAAGCAAAATGAACGATTAGCTAGGAAACGTAGTAGGCAGAGAGTGTATATTAACAGGAGAGAAACAACTCACGTAAGAACGGTTGTACAACTCAAAGAACATAGTGAATGTCATTGAATTGTACATGTAGACTATGTGTATGTTTCACTATTTCTGTCCTTAACAACAACAAAATAAATAACAGTTTTCAGAGAGGGAACTTAAAATTTAAAAATTCGCATTCAAAAAAATGGCATATGAAGATGTCCTGTTCAGTTTTCAGATATGTAAAATGAGGTAAAGCATTTCTAAGCTTCTCTCATCACGTAGAAATGGAGAAGGGGACCACATGGCTCAAACACTAACAAAAAACAAACAAAACAAAAACACCCCCCCCAAAAAAAAACACCCCTCACTGCCATCAAGTCGATGCCGACTCATATCGATCCTATGGGATAGGGCAGAACTGCGCCTGTGGGTTTCTGAGATTGCTGATGAGAGTAGAAAGGCCTGACTTTCTCCCAAATGCTAAAAAGTAGAAGGTTATTGGCAATGCTTAGATCCCACTCATAGCCCAAGGTAACCCTGTAAACGGCTCAGGGAAAGACGTTAGCTGAAAATATTAAGTATAATGATGATATGGAACATGCCCAGGGAAGAGTAATTGGTGATGGTCAGTATACACCATCTGTAGCTGCAGGCATCTCGGAGCTCAGGGAGCATGGGTGTGGTATGCAGGGGGAAATGGCCAGATTTCTGCACACACGAGGAAGTACACAGGACTGTGGCCACACCCAAACTTTGAAAAACCCATTTGAAGATGAAAGATCTTTATCCCCCCAATCCCCTGTCCTGTTTGCTCCTGTGTAAGTAAGACTAAGAAAACCTATCTGACAGGTTTTACTGCATCCTTTAGCAAGGCTAAACTAACCAAGAACCAGAGAAACATTCCTATCTCATTTACTCCAGCCTTACAGATCCCAATACTTGTTTAATAAAAGGAAGAGAAATAAACAATTTTCCAACAAAGATTCGAGCTTCTTATCTTTGTTCTCATTTGGATCCTGACTCACCAAGGGCCAAAGTCTGTCAAGGAAAGTGCTGGCAGTCTATGAGTTACAAAAGCGTTCTGGTAGCATATTGATGATACGTTGGGGTGCTAACCACAAGGTCAGTGGTTCAAAACCACCAGCTGCTCTGAGAGAAAACGATTAGCCTTCCTACTCTGAAAAATAATTAGTCTCAGAAATTCACAGGGGCAGTTCTGTTCATCAATTCAAAAGCAGTAAGGTATGCGTGATCAGTTACAAACTTCAGATTATCTTTCAGACTTATAAATTAAGCCCTCTAAAGTCTAGTCTATTAAAAATTAGATGTCCCCACAATAGTTCATCATAACAATATGCTACTGTTTTGCAATGCAGGTGGAAACATTAGCCAGATAGAATGGGCCAAGGGAGAAAGGTCGACAATGGAAGGAATTCTAGCTCAAAGGGGTAGCAGCCACTTCACCCATGCTCCCCCAGCATAAAGCAAGGCGAAGGGCAGATCAGACTCGTTTCCTTCTCAATAGAAGAGATGGAGATAGTGCAGGGATGTGGGTGGGGAAACACTACTCCCACAAGACTGACTCAATCCTTGGTTTGGGGTAGGCAGGAGTAGGGATAAGGACACAGTATTAACCCTAGGGTTCAGTGGTGTGGTGCCTGGAAAGGAAAGCTACACTGCAGAAAGTCAGCCAACAGGAGGAAACCCGCTGGGAAGCCAGTTAATGGTGACATGTCTGCTCCTAGGCAGAGAAAAACAGGTTATGTGTTGGGCTGCAATCAGCATGGCCGCCTTTCTACTCCCATGACCAGTTACCTACACAATCTATCCCAAATTAGCTGGGGCCCTGTGGTGTTTCTCATCAGCGGACCTCCTCAAGAAAACCTTTTCTCTGAAACTGGCCTGCATGCTGTCTGCTCTGCAAATGATTTATTGCAAATGGGAAAGCGCCCACAAAGGAGAGGCTGGAAAGCTTGAGCGCCCGTGAACCCTATGATACTGCATCATTATGTTGAAAGTCTTGTTGCTAAGTGCACCTGGACGTGTTTCTTTGTTATTTTTACGCATAGAAAGATACACTATATACTGAGACTAATGTTTGACTAGCTGAAGTTAGCTAAGAACCATGTCTAACTAACTTACGTATAGATTCTCTTAAAGATAGGTTTAGGAAGAGAATTTTTTCATAACCTGTAACAGTTTAAATTAAGGGTTTTCAAGTGCAAACTCAATACATGCATATTTATAATTATCCTCTGCTAGGCTAGAAAGTCCTCAAGGGCAGGAAGCATACCTTCTGCAACAGGAAAGCTGGTAACCAGGAAACACATGTGAATACATGCTGGGAATTTGAATTACTTTCGTTGGTTTATTAGAAGAAAAAAGATAAAAAATCATCTACATGGTCTTTCCAAATGAGTGTCTGTTGTTGTGTGCAGTCGAGATGATTTGGATTCATAGTGACCCTACATGACAGCGTGGATGTGCTTGCTCAACTATACCTTTCATGGGAGTAGTCACTTGTGAGCTCCACCAGCCACCCTGTCTTTGTTAGCTTACGCAGTGCATCACCTCACTGCCTGCAATCGATGCAGACTCACAGTGACTCTATAGGCCAGCTTAGGACCACCCCTTTGAGTTTCAGAGGCTGTAAATCTTTATTGGAATAGAAAGCCCCTTTCCCAAGGTGTGGCTGGTAGTATCGAACTGCCAACTTTGTGTTTAGCAGCCCAAGGCATAACCACTACTCCACCGGAGCTCCTTAAACTCTTTGCCAACGAGAATTCTGAATCATGGTGACCCATGGGTTTCAGACATTGTAACTCTTAACAGGGGTTGAAAACTCCAAGTGGCTGGAAGTTTGAACTGCGTACTTAGCAGTTAGCAACCCGAAAAACAGGCACTGTACCACCAGGGTTCTGTACCTATTAGTGTCTTGTTAAGTGTCATCAGATCCATTATGTATTTATGTATTATTGACAGCATTAGCCAAATATAATTCCAAATAAATCCCATGGAGTAAAATAAAATAGTAAGAATAGCGAGTGGGATTGCCAAAAGATGTCGGGAGGGAGAAAATAGAGTGGGGACATGGCCCTGCCAAATGTAGCATCTATTCCAAAGCTGGAGGAAGATTTATAATACATAAAGCTGAGCCTGTGGGTAAACTACTGGGGGAAATGATTTACATTCTTATTTCATGAATCACATGCCCAAACTGACCACAAATGAATTTCAGCATTAATGTGCAAAACTGAAATCATGAAAATTAGAAGAATATATAAATATCTATTTGTTTAATAAAGGACATGGAAAGGTTTTTTTGTAGGCATGGAAGCAATTAATGAAATTTTTAAAAAAGAACAAACATTTATACTACACTGTACTACACACTTTCAAAAATACAGTACAATTTGTACTACACTAAAAAACGAAGACTTTTGTATGAGAGAAGTCATGAGCATTGAGGGTTCACGCAAGAAAGAACTGGACCGTGTGAGTGCCTGTCAGGTGCCATCTCAGGTTTGCTTGCACCACAGGTGGAAGTCAGCAAAGACCTGCCGAGTTCTGTAGAGAGGTAGTTTTTCGTGTCAGGCTGTTGCAAGTGTGGGATCTTGGCTGACTTTAGGGGAACTCAACTCAATGGCTCGTCTGCAATATGAATCATGCAGGGGCCAGTCAGGAAAGATAACAGCCTCATTTCATGTGTAAAAAATACTTTTGTAATCACACCATAGTTAAAACGGAATCTGGTATTAGTTATTGATGGGGAGAGGGGAATCTATGTTGACTTCTTCAAAACAGGAGAAAACGTGCTTTATGAAGGCAAGACAAAAAGTGGAACCCACCTGTAATGCAAGGAACTTTAAGACTGAAACTACAAAGTGTTTGAAGAAGCACAAGACAGCTACACCAACAGTACTGAGCTATCAGCATGCGGACTAGCATTGACTTACTACTTCAATGCCCACTTGCTATATTAAGATATATATTATTCTGGCACATTTGGAGCTCACATTGTCAGTGAATATTACTGCAAGTTTTGCCTGACCTTCAACTCTCACTGTTTGTTAACTAAAGTCCAGTCATGGAAGGATTTATTCTGTACAAGTCAATAATCCATATATTGCTATTTGGAGGTAGCCTATGCATATTTAATCTCCCCTTCTCAATAGTGTTTTAAAATTACTATCATGGTCTAAATCAATGAAACTATAAACAGAAAAACCTTATGCTCCAGGGAGATGATCAATAAGATTCTCTACTATAAAATGACAAAGGTGTCTCTAAGAAGAACCAGCGGCAGATAGAAAACATAGGTTCAGAAATGGATCTTGGGCTTGCACTAAATTTAGCTCCAATCTAAGAACAGTTAGTTCTTATGACACAGCCCCGCTCGGTACCTCCCTCATTAAGGAAACACAGAAGGTCTGGGTACTATAGCAAAGTGTGATGCAGAAATTAGATGGTGCTCTGCTATCAGGAAAAAAATAGAGTCTGGGGTCTTAAAGGTTTGTTTTTAAAAAAAACAGTCATCTAAGTGAGATGTCAACTAAGCTCACATGTAAGAAGCACACCGACATCCATGATCCAAGGACCATAAATTATGTAATCCAAATTCAAAGAAGGGAGTATTATCAAAGCTAAATTGTGAGATTCTGGTTCACAGAAGACCACAGATGACAGTAGAAACCCAAAATATATTTGCAGAATCCACCCAGGGAATAAGCCTCCAGTGATTTCCCTCTCACCATAATTGAGGGATGGGAATATTGTAGAGGTGACTATAGTAAATTAAAATGATAAACCTGATCTGAATGCTGAAAACCTTGTCATTTGATCTCCCCTTTCATATACTTTGTGCTTGATCTGGTTTTTAATATTTTCTGTGTGTTTTTTCATATCGGGGTTTATCTCTGCTGTATTTTGTCATTGTTGGTAGCCTTCTTGACTCATTATTATGTATTTTTCTAAATTTTTCAGTATATGAAACCCAGGATGGATGAATCTATATAGCCAATAACTATAATAGGGGTTCCTTTGGAGTACAGCAGGGAGGGGGTGGGAGAGGGGCTGATACCAAGAAATACAAGGAGGAAAAAAATGTTTTGAAACTGATGGTGGTACTGATTGCACGACACTGCCTGATAAGATTGAATATTAAATGGTATGATGTCTGGATTAGGTCTAAAATTGATTTGAAAGAAATTACTATTGCTATACAAGATCTCAGAACCCTTTAAAAAAACAAAATTATCGAAATGGGAAACGAGTCCTAGATAAATTACCTATGTAGGTCCATCCACTTCTAAAGACAGTGCTTCCATTTCTCTAGCAACCCTTTCCCTAACAATCCTGCATGCTGCCCCGACACTGGAGCAAACAGCAGTCTGCCACCTGAGAGGGAGTCTAATCATGTTTCTGTGAAATATTCTTTATTTTGGGGAAAGAAATGAAGGGACAAGATAAGGGTTATAGGGCTGGTGAGGTAAGGTTTTCCAACAAAATTCTTTGCATCCTCAAAGAATAAGCAGGTACATGGTCGTGATGGAAAAAGTTTTCCTCCGCACAACTTTCCTGGCCTTGTTCTAATCAACGTAGTTTTTAATTTTCTTAAAACATCATAAGAAACCCCTGTGATCCCGTATCCTTAGATAAAATCTATTAAAATTACCCCCGGGCAAGCCCAGTCACCATAATCCTCCGAGATGACTTTTCTGCTTTGAATTTAATTGACCCAGCAGATTCTCTGAAAGAAGTTACTGCATCATATTGGTAAATCCAAGATTCATCTCTGATTACAATTCACTTAACTAAATTGCCTTCATTAACTTTGATCTTACTAAAGCTTGCTGAAGCCAAAATGCTCACTTAAAATTGAAAATGCTGAACCAAGTAAAATTCCAAAGTCAGCAGATGGTTATTCTATGGTCATCTTCAGCCAGTTTTTGGACTTTAGGCACAGTTTCTTTATTCACTGAGGTTCATCTTAGGCCAACGATCTCAACCTGTGGATGACAACCCCTTCAGGGATTGAATGACCCTTTCACAGGGGTTGACCGATTCATAACAGTAGCAAAATAACAATGATGAAGGAGCAATGAAAATGTTTTTCTGGTTGGGGGTCACCACAACATGAGGAACTGTACTAAAGGGTTGCGACATTAGGAAGGTGAGAACCACTGTTGTAGGCTCATCTTTGAAGTCTTCCCTATCTTCCTTAAAATGCGTGGTCCATCTAAACCTGTTATTTTATATGAGGCAGCATTTCTGTAAACTTACTGCATACCTTCAGTAATTCACGAAGATGTCCTCCTGAGTTGGTTTTTTCCATCAATACAAGCTCTAACCTCAAAAATCACTTTTCCATGGCACAAAAAGCATCTCTTTTCTTAAAGACAAGTGTACTACTTAAAGAACTTGTTTGCAGCCATGTACTGGTGACAGAGACATATTTAAACAACTGCTTGGAATATACCTGGGCATGTATAAACTAGAATCCCAGCAGCACAACTTTTTGTGTTAGCCTCACATAAAAAGCTAATAAAGTTTATCGATCCAGCTTATCTATTTAAACTAGCAAACTTCCCTCTTAGGAGAAAAGATGTGATACTCTGCTTCCATAAATATTACAGCCTTGGACTCTCTGTGGGTTTCAGTGGACAACTCTAATCTGTCCTATAAGATCATTATGACTAGGAAAACTGCAGGAGAAAAACGGGGCTTTCCACTCCCATGAAGAGTTAGTTTCAGAGACTCACATAGGCAGTTCTACCCTGCCCTGTATGGTCCCTATGAGTCAGCATTGACTTGATGCCAGTGGAAATGATATCCCAGAGGGATTATTGATTCTGTTCTCTACCATAAAATGGCAACGATGTCTTTAAGGTGAGCCAGAGACATACACAGACTATAGATGCATGAATGGATTTTGAGTTTGCACTTAATTCTGGCCCCAATCTAAGAACAATTAGTTCTTATGACATGGCCATAGTTGATGCTAATTCTCATGAAAAGATCACCTAAGATATGGGTGCTATAGCAGAGTGCGAGGAAGAAACTAGATGGTGCTCAGCTATCAAAAAGAATAGTATCTGGTGCCTTAAAGGCTTGTTTCCAAACAAGCAGCCATCTTAGTGTGGTGTCAACTAAGTCCACGTGGAAGAAGCACACCAGCTTGTGTGATCCAAGGATTGTAAACAATATAATACAAATCTAAAGAAGGGACAGGTATCAGTGCTTAAATTGTGAACACCTGGATTGCAAAAGGCTACGGATGCCAGTGGAAGCCCAGAATCCATGTGCAGGGCCCACACATCGATTAAGCCTCTGTGCATCCCCTCCAATCATAGTTAAACGACGTGAATAGTCCTGTAATAAGACAGAGAGCCTTGCAAATCGGTGATGGCAGATGGAGTTAGGTCAAAGTATGACTGCTCTCCCTTCTGACCCTGCTTAAAGCTGTTTCAGCTTAAAAACAAAAACCAAAAAAGTGAAAGAGAAATATGTGTGGATCGAGCCCATGGTGAATCCCCTCTGACCAGGGACCAGGGGTGAGTAGATTTGCTAACATGCAGATTGCATTGGGGAGTGGATTACTGCAGATACACTTAGGCTAAAACCTACCACCCTATCATCTGATTTCCCTTATGATCCATTTGAATTTGTTCTTGTTTATAATATTTTCTGATTTCTTGTTGATTGAAGCTTTTATCTGTTTTACTTTGTTATTGTTGTCATTAGTTTTTCAAATGTTTTTCTGTATATGAGATCCAGGATAAGGAAATCTATAGAGACAGTAACTGGATGAATAGTTCCTTAAAGGTCTGGCAGAGGAGGCTGGGAAAATGGGGAGCTAATTAATAATGATGAGTACCAAAAAGAAGAGAATGTCCTACAACTGATCATGATGATTGCACAGATCTTCTTGATGTGGCTGGCCTATTGAAATGTATGATATGTGATCCATCTGGGGATATACACCAATATAACTGTTATAAACTGTGAAGCATATGCCAGTAAAACTGTTACAAAGAAAAGAGTTACAAATTCAGAAACTCACAGGGGTAGTTCTGCCCTGTCCTCTAGGACTGCTATGATTCAGCATCAACCTGATGGCACTGACTTTGGGGGTTTTGGGTTCTCCTAGTCTAGCAAACAAAATTATATATTAAAACCCTACTGTGCTTTTAATCTACTCAAGTGAAATTAAAATTTGATACAAACTGTAATAATACAAGTCCTTCTACCAACTCTGATTTAAAGAGTGACTCAAATTTTGAGAATTTCAGGCTAGGTGGGGGACTATATGTTAAAACTCCTGCTTACTATCACCTAACCAGATGTCATGACTAAACAAAAATGGCTTTATTAGTTTTTTTTACACAATCTCAGTGCTTTGACATCTATCATAATCAGATCAAAGTAACCTATACGACATGACTTCTATATTTGGCTAGATGTCATGGGCAAATAAAAATGAGATCTAAACTCACACCACTAAGCATAAAAGCTCCTGAACTGTTTTCTAGTTTGGACACCATGAAACTCGGTAACAGGACCCTCATAGATACCTTTTTGTAACCTTTAAAAAGTATTTAATTGTGCTTTTTAGAAGGAAGTTTGCATAATAAGGTCCCCGTTCAACAATTTTTGCAATATTTAAAAACCAGTTTAACCTTATAAACTTTCCTACAACAAACTGTGTCAGGGTTCAACAATTTTGGTGGTCGTTCCAAATTAGTAACAATGCGTCAGGTAACCGAAGTTTCTTGAGCAAGATAAGAGATATTTCCTATACGATGTCCATATTTTTTTTTTGTCAAAAATAGAAAGAAAATCTGAATTAATTTTCTTAACAGTCCTCAAAAAATGTTTAGTTCTTATTTAGACTGTTTAGACTTTTCAGTAAATCATTAGCACATTAAGACAGTTAGTTTGTCTACTAAAAAAGTACTATCAAACCATTCATTTATTCACCACATGATAATGCTAGTCTTGAGTGTATGTGTGCGCGCGCACATGCACGCGTGTTTGTACTAACTGGAGTGGTTCTATTCACACTCTCAGCTTCCACTCCAAAACCCTCAAAAGGGACATTAAAATTATGTAACAGTCGACATCAACTAAGCCCTGACCAATCAGAACAGACACTGGCCATAAACTACCGGTTGGCTCGCTCTCTTGTTGTCTCTCTGTCTCTCTCTCTCTCTCTCCCTCACTTCCAAGATGACAAAGAAAAGGCGTAAAAATGGTGGTGCTAGGAAGGGCCACGTGTAGCCTATTCACTGCACAAACTCCTCCCGCTGCACGCCCAAAGACAAGGCCATTAAGATGGGACTAAGAAACATAGTGGAGGCCGCAACAGAGACTGAAACGAGTGTCTTCGACACATATGTGCTTCCCAAGCTGTACATGAAGCTACGTTATTGAGTGAGCTGTGCCATTCACAGCGCGGTGCTCAGGAACCGGTCACAGGAAGCTCAGAAGGTTCAAGTGCCCCCAACCTGACTGAGGCCGGCAGGTGCTGCCCACGACCTCCTCACAGCTTTCCCGGAGTGCAGGCTCTCCAGGTGCCTCTGTCTTTTTTCTGGCTTTGCTGTCCACGTTCCCTGCACCTAGCTGTTGGCTTCCAGGGCTGTGTGAGCCTCTTTTTCAGGAGCCCTTGGACTTACTTTGGGGACCTTCTTTATCCCCCTGTTTCTGCCCCTTTGCATTCCTGTGGTTCCTAATGACTGCGGATGCTTACTGCAAGTTTCTGTCTAAATAACACACGGGACTAGCAAAGGCAACAAGTTAAACACCACCCTCAGCCTTCCCTTCACGTGCTGGTCCTTGGATACACACGAGCACGCAGACATGGTGTACACACGCAGTCCTGAAGGTCATGGCCTTACTTGTGAAACGTGTCACTGTGTGAGTTGTGCCATTTACAGTACCTAAGATGTGAATGCAGTGCCAGTGCATGGGGTGGGGAGGTGTGAGAAACATTCTGTGAGCAGGGATGCTGCTGCCCAGAGCCACACTGGCGCCTGAGCACACAGAAAATTGTGTACTATAAACAGTTCTATCTACAGAATATATATATATATAGAGAGAGAGAGATGTGTAACTTACTGCCATCGATTATATTGACTGTAGAACCCTCACCTTTAGTCAATGTATCGTTTCCATCATCTAAAACCTAAATTTATTGACCCATAAGCAGTAACTTCCTCCCTTTTCCACTCCCTTCTGCCCCTGATAAACTTTGGTCTCCGTTTAAAAAAAAAGAGAGATAATAGAATTCTTCTATGAACTTGTTGAAGCCCCCCATTTCTGGATCAAGTAAAAAGATAGTAAAGGCTCTACACTCAAAAGGTATGATTATCCATACACATAAAGCCAGCATTTCATGATTGGCTTGCATGCCATTGTCAGCCCACACAAACCCACAGGCCACAAGACAGGGAGGACCCACTGCACATGGACACCAAATCAAAAACCTGTCTTATTTTAAAATAATGATATTTTGTTCACCATTTTAAAAAATGCATTTGTTTCTATTGTTAAAAGTACTTTATTATAAGCAATACAATTAAAATATGGGCAGAGAACATGAGCATGCAGTTTACTAAAGAAGATATGCAGGGGGCTAACAAACGTATAAAGACACATGATCATCAGCCATTCAAAAGATGCAAATCAAGACAAAAACGAGGCACCACCTCATCCCAGTATTAATAGCAAAGTTTTTAAAAGGATAGCACCACGTGCTGCTAGGGGTATGGAGAAACTGTAGCCCTCATCCACTATTGTGAGACTAGAAAATGGCGAGACTCCTGTGAAAACCAGTTTGGTAATTGCTAAAATAAAACATAAATAAATAAAGGGAACAGAATTTACTAGGCACAATAGCAAAGAGATGGAAGCCACCTAAATGTCCATCATGGGCAGAATGGTTAAATAAGCGCTGGCACATCGTACACACAATGGAATACTACACAGGGTTAATCAATGACAATGCAAATGCACGACTCCTCACAGCATGGATGAACCTAGGTATTGACAGAGGATAGTCACATATGTAAATTTACTTTTGCTGAAAATATATCCAGGAATGTGGTCGAGCATGCAGGGACCACTTCTTAGATACAACCAAACACCTTGAAGGGATAAGTAACTGAGCCTGCGGAATCAGGATCTAAGTCTTGGGGAACACCAAGGTCAGCTGACATATTTCAGGAAAACATCCTAATTTGGCAAGTAGCAACCGCGCTAGTAAACAGCCATCAAATGTGCAGCTCTTGATCCCTCTCAGTCCAAAGGAAAGAAGAGTGACGGAAATTTAAAGACACACATCCAATGGCTTAATGGACCATACAAACATCGTCTCCAAAACCCTGAAATCAGAAGAATTGGATGGTACATGGTTATCGCTACCAATTTTTCTGAAGAGAATCACATTAGAAGGTCCTGGATAGAGTGGGACAGAAATGTGGAACAAAACTCAAAATCGTAAGAGGACCCAAGCTTACAGGTTGGATGGAGGCTTTGGCCCAGGACTATGGCCCTTCCCCTTCAGGTGTAGAAGAGAACTCGCTCACTGTGTTCAAATCATCAGCCACTTAAGATCAATTAATCAGCGAACTAAGGATGAGGCTCAGAGAAAGTGGAAAAGGAGGAATGTTACAAAGGAGCACAGGGAGGAAATGGGATGACTGCAAATGTATTAAGGGGATTGTAATGGATGAGCTGATCTGCTCTCAAAACCTTCACTTAATTCACAATAAAGGTATTTTTATAACAAAGTATGTTTTTTTTACAAAGCATGTTTTTAAAAGCACTTTATTAACATAGTACTTATCTCTATTACTGAATGGCTCCAAGTGTTTATTTCAGCCTCAATATTTACAAAGTCCGGCTGCTCGCAGTCTTTGTTGCTGACTACAGAATGGTATTAAGAAACCTCAGTGCAAAGCAGCGGTTCTACAGAACTAGGAAAGCCCCTAAGGGCTGGCGCGCGCTGACAGGAGAGATGCCTCTCAGCCCTGGAGCTGGTCATTCCTGCATTTGTCGCGTACGTCCCTTAAACTTTAAAGCAGAACTCACGCACGTCCTGTTGAGCCTCGGACCGAGGGTCGTGCGCCCCCAGCCTGGAGGGGGCCAAGCCAAGGCCAAGTGTTGAGACCGGGTCGAGAGGGGGTGGAGCAGCAAAGTGGGGCAGCGGTCTCGGTCCCTTCCCGGCAGCGAACTGGGGCCCCTCCTCCGCTGGCAGCGCAGCAATCAATCACTCCAGGAACCCCTCCTGCCCACGTCCAACCCTGCCCCTTGCCCAACTCTCCCAGCATCCCACTGCGAGCCTGGGAGCCTGCCTGCGCTGGTGCTCTCCGCCTGGCAGGTTGTGTGCACTTGACCCTGGGGGTGTCTCCACAAACTCCCGGGCCGCCCCAGCCACCACCAGCCTCCCCTCTGGCTTACGCTGCCAAACTCAGTAGGGGAGCCCCTTGGCGCCCGCGCCCTCGGGCTGCACCTCTCCTCCCCCGAGCAGCGCACAGATCCGCGGCGACCCCTCCAGGGCCAGCAGCCTCCCCCGCCCCCCGGCCCCAGAGCAGGATGGCCACCCACCCCCTCCCACCCCTGCGCCCCCACTCCCTGGGCCGCCCTTCCCCCACCCATGCCCTAAGCCTGCCCCTTGGAAGCTCGCCCCTTCTCTCCAGGTCACCCGCGACCCGGGGAGAGCGAGGGGAGGCCAGGACGCCGTCAACTCGGCGGCGCCCCTCCACTGCCCAGGTCCCCCCTGCTCGGGGCGGGGGCCGAGGGTGCAGTGCGCGCCGCGCCAGCTCCTCACCTCGTGCGCGCCCTCCGGGAAGGTGGACTGCGGGGATCGGGCGGCCCGGCTGGGCAGGAGGAAGGGGAGGAAGAGGAGGTGGCGGGGACATGGAGACGAGGAGGAGCAAGCTTTGTTGTTGGCCTCGGGCCCGCCCCCCGCCTCGTGCCGGCCCTCAGCCCGCCCAGCTCCGGGCGCGGGCGCGGGCGGGGGGACGCGGCGGCGGGAGCGAGGTGAGCAGACGGCGCCTGCGCGAGGCGCCCGGGCTCCGCTGACCGCCGGCCCCGCGCTGACCCCATTCCCAGGACCCGGGCCGCGAGCCGGAGCCGCGGGTTTATCCAGCACGGGAGGCAACGAGGGCCCGGCCTGCCCTCTCCTCGCCCTTCCCACGGGAAGACCGAAGCTTTCTTCTTGGAGAGTCCTCTCCCTCCCCTTCTTTGCAGTTCCTCCAGATCGAACGATAGATTTTAACCTTGGAAAAGCGGGGCACCATTGATAAAACGCCTATCCTGGCGAAATAGCCACCTGGCAGCCGAAAACCGGATACCCTGGCTTGTCGTGCATTCTTTCCAAACATCGGGACTTTTTTAAAACGCCGCAGGACGCGGGGAAAAATTATTCAAAAGCGGGATGTCTGGTCACCTTTAAGATTCAAACCCAAACGCCCGGTTGGCACCCACCCAGTGGCTACGCTCGGGAGGCCAGCGTGGGTGCGGGCCCTTTGCCTTGCCTCCTTCTAGCTAGACAGGGGCCTGGCTGTCTGGGTGTGTGCCAGGGTGCAGTGGGCTACCCGCCGTGCCCAAGGAGGCGAATAAGATTTGAGAGAGACCCTTTGGTCCTGAATGGTATTTTTGCTCTATGGACTTACATATGAACAATTCATAGTCCACTCCACCATCAGTCCCTAGACTGGTTTCAGCTGCTGATTTGAGCTTCTTCATGGTATCTTCCCACAGATGTAAGTCAATTTGCTTTCTGTGGATTCCATCTGGAGAAGTCCACGTGTCTAATCACCTTTTGTGTTGGTGAAAAATGGTATTACTCTTGCAAATTGTATCATATGATCTCTGGCTTCCTTACTATAGTGGAGACAATATTTTCCAACAACTGTTTGGTTTTCAACTTTCACATTCCATTTGCCAATAATTATCAATTATTGATCAATTTCCAACTGAAGATGGTAGAATTCTTCAATTTCTGCATCATTAACTTTAGTGATTGGTGTATAAATTTAAATGCTGGTTGTATTGACTGGATTTCCTTGTATGCAGATAGATGTTCAGACCTATCAGACAACATTGTACTTCCAAAAAAAAAAAAGTTGAAATGAAGCTGTTGCTCCAACAGCCCCAGGATCTCTACATCCTCGTAGATTTTAATTCCCTAGTTGTTCTCCTGTCTATAGCCTTGTTTTCTCACCTCTCCCTTCACCTGCCTTATCCTCCCCACAAGGCCCTCCAGAACAGTCAGTCCCTCTGCTTTCTCCTGGGGCTTGCTTCTCATTCCTATCTTATATAGGTAGGCAAACTAACAATAATGGAGACAAAACAAAAAGAAAATAAAAGATTGAATAAAGAGAGAGAGAGAAAAAACCACTTAGCAACCCTCTTCTCCACACACACACCCCCAAAAAATCACACATGATTCCAGGTCTGTCTGCTGACCTTTATGATTATCTCCCCACTAGTCCTGGGGGGTTCTGGGAACTGCCCCCTCCTAGCCTGAAGTCTATTTTGGGGGGCCTCAGGGGCTTTGTGACTTTATATCCATTGCTGATCTATTATGGTATCTTCTTGGTTTGCTCTACTATTGGGGGGTTCAGAATGGACTCACTCCCTGCCATGTGTCCCCAATATTGCCCTCTGTGTCAGCAGTCTCCAGCGAGGGGACATCGTGTCTTGAGCTGTTGTCAGCCCTACAGTCTTCTCTGTTCCTAAACAGCTCCACACAGGGATGTCGTCCTCAGCACTTGGTGTTCCAACATGGAGTCTAGATCCTCTCCCTTTTTCCTTCTTGGTTTACTTCCACATGGGTGTGGCAAGCTGGCTCTCCTCTGTAGCACATAGTTCTAGGGAGGGGTCAGTTTGTCTCTGGGGCGAGCCCTGTAGCCCACTCTGACAAACCTCATTTGTGGTGATGGCTGATATAAGAGGACAGCAGGCAGCCGTAACATTTTGTTTCCTGCTCAAGAAAAGGCAGAAGAAACTGTTGTGATATTGAACACAGCTTACAAGGACAATACTATGAGGAAAACTCAAGTGTCTGAGGGGTTTTCTCATTTAAAAAAAGGTGAAATGTCGATTGATGACAAACTTCGTTCTGACATCCGTCAACTTCCCAAAGGAATGAAGGAGTCAAAGAACATGTCGATTCATAGTGCATTTGGAGTTCATCATGCCACCAGGTCATATTGTTAATCAAGCTTTCTATTTAGAGGTTCTAAAAAGACTGTGTGACCGTGTGTGACTGAAAAGGCCTGATTTGTGGGAAACAGGGATTGGTTTTGCCACCATGACAATGCACCTGCTCACACAGCCATCTCAGTGATAGTTTGTGGTTAAAAAAAAAAAGCATGCTTCTCTTATCCCACATACCTTACTCACCTGACCTCGCTCTGTGAGAATTCTTTTTTTTTCTGCAAATGAAGAGGGAGGGAGCATTCAAACTGATCATGCTTAAACAACTCATTTTAAGGGCAATTTAACCATGGGAGTTGGGTGGAATGCTCTAAAATAGATGTGGTACTGAATATACCCCTTGATATGATTCAATTGTATCATATGTAAGTTATATGCTAATAAAACTTGGTAAAAAACGCAAAAATAAATAGATGTATTAATTAATTAAAATGCAGGCACAATGATTGGGGGGGGGGGAATTTAGCAATGACCCAATGCACAAGGGGCTAATTACTTAAATCATTAGAATTCTGCAACACCTTAATAAAAAAGCTAATATGAATGGGGGAAAGTATAAGAGCAGACAACTCACAAATGGCATTATTTGAATGGTGAACAGACACATGAGAAAATGCTGATGATTGCTAGTCATCCAGGAGATGCAAAGCAAAACAATTAAGATATGTCACCTGATATTCACAATGATAACCCAATTAAAAGAAAATTAAAGAACAGCAAGTGCTGGAGAGGGTGCAGAGACTGGGACTCATTATCCTGGTGGCGGACTTGTAAATATGTGAAGCCATTGTGGAAAGCCATATGGCAATATTGAAACTAATGGGAATAGCAATATGATCCAGCAATATCTTCACTGGGCATATAACCCAAAGAAATAAGAGACAGAATATGAACAGAAGTGTGCTGTTCCATGTTCATGGCAGCACAGTTCACAACAGCAAGAAGCTGGAACCAGCTCAAATGCCCATCAGTAGAAGAATGGATAAAGAAACTGGTACATACACACGATGGAATATAGTACATACCTAAAAAACAGTGATGAAACCAAGAGCCATCTCACGATAAGAATAGACCTGGAAATCATTATGCTGAGTGAAGTTTGTCAACCACAAAAGGTCAACTATTTTATGAGTCACTGCTGTAAGGATAAACACCATGATGAAGGCAGGATTCTGCTCTCAGGTCTTGTAATCTTTTAACTAGGGCCCCCAAGCAAGGAAGGAAAGAGCCTGCCTAGCATCCAATAACCAAATAGCACACCCTCTATGAGTACATCTTAAAAACCACTTCCACTGAGGAGACCTTATCTCAGTTAGGGTCAGTTTTTCAGGATGAGAGGAGAAGGAGGAGACCATTCAGTTGCTGAGATCCAACATTGTGCTAAGGCCACACCCAATCAACACACACACCTACAAAGGCGATAAACAAACTTTACTGGAAATTCAAGTCAAGGTGAGGGGTGGGACCATGTCTGTCTTGGAGAAGGCAATTACAATACTGTTGTTGGGTAAACTGGGAGAAGCAACTTCCCATCTGGCAAAACAAAACAAAACAATGTGTGTTGGTTTAGGTTGACAAAGAAACAAATTTCATAGACACTCATGTATATAAGAAAGAGCTTTATATAAAGAGTAATTGTATATTAAGAAAACATCCTAGCCCAGTCCAGATGAAGTCCATAAGTCCAATATTAGTCCATATGTCTATCAGTCTGTAACTTCCTCTTCAGACTTACACAACACATGCAATGACTCTGAATACAGGGAGATCGCAGCGGGTGGAAAGTCTTATGGATCCAGTGGCGGTGGAAGCATCTCAGCACTGGTGTGGGTCTCCACGTGGTTCCTCAAGCTCCAGGGCTCTGGCTCTATCAGTGTAGCTCCATGTGGCTTGTCAACAAGAATGTCTCACAGGGAGAGAAGCAGAGAGTGGCTTCCCAGAACCCTCAGGAGAAGGCAGTGCCTACACGGAGGCCTCAGTGGCTGTGACCTGATTGACACTAGACTCCCTATGTTCCAAAGCTTTTGACCTAGTTTCTATCCAACCCTGTTGACCCACACCATTTGCTATATACTACTGGGACTTTAGACTCTGCTCTTTAGAGAATCCTTCATGAGCCACACCACAAAGGATCGATGTGGAAACTCCACTAACTGAATTGGGCTTTAACTCAAACTCACCTGTAGCCATGGACTTAATGCTGAAATGCCCTTAGGTAACTAGAAGCAAAGTAACAGTTATTGAAATGTCATGGAATAGGCTGTACGGAGCTCTTGTCTTTTTTTTTTTAATTGAAAATTTTCAATTTTATTTTTTCCATTTTCCCTCAGAGCCACATGGCTCATGCACTACAGTTTGCCAACCCCTGCAATAAGGATGACAGTCACCCCCAACCCTGCAGCTAGGTGTGCTGTTACAAGGCTCCTCTGGAGCCCACTTGGAACACAAGACAAAGACAAGAAGAGTATGTATTGGAAAAGTTTATATTTAGCATTAGCCAGCTGGGTTCACTTTATATGATTCCAATTTTGTTGGCAACATCTAAAGCGTCATAGTCAGGAGCCAGTCGAACATATGCCTTCTTCTCCCCGGCAGGCCTGATCAAGGTGTTGACCTTGGCTACGTCAATGTCATAGAGCTTCTTCACAGCCTGTTTGATCTGGTGTTTGTTGGCCTTGACATCCACAATGAACACAAGTGTGTTGTTATCTTCGATCTTCTTCATGGCAGACTCTGTAGTCAAGGGGAACTTGATGATGGCATAACGGTCCAGCTTATTTCTCCTGGGGGCGCTCTTCCGAGGGTATTTGGGCTGCCTTCTTAGTCTCAAGGTCTTGGGCCGCTGGAAGGTGGGTGACGTGCGGATCTTCCTTTTTTGTGTGGCTGTGGACGCATTTCAGCACGGCCTTATTGGCTTTTAAAGCCTTTGCTTTGGCTTCCGTTTTGGGAGGGGCAGGAGCTTCCTTCTTTGCCTTCGGCGCCGTCTTCGTGGAAAGGGTCCGGAGCTCTTGTCTTGAGGGCGCCAAACAATGGTGGTCTCAGACCACCATATATTTACTACGCTATTGCCCTCTTTGTGACAAGAAAT
The DNA here is from genome assembly GCF_050624435.1 of Tenrec ecaudatus. Classification (NCBI taxonomy): domain Eukaryota; kingdom Metazoa; phylum Chordata; class Mammalia; order Afrosoricida; family Tenrecidae; genus Tenrec; species Tenrec ecaudatus. The sequence goes on along the minus strand of NC_134541.1, from coordinate 51,180,180 downwards.
TGTGACATATATTAATCTTATGGGCAGATTCTGCCTTGTGAATTAAGGTTATTGCAAAACCCTTATTGTTTGTGTAAATAGTGTTCAGTCACATAAGACTTTAATCGGTATAAGTTAAAAAATTCAGATATCGTGCTTTGTAGCCGGCCCATGTCATTATTAGTGTTGTTAGGTGCCATCATGTCAGCCCTGACCCATAGTGAAGCTATGCACAACAGAACATGAGGTGCCATCCTCAGAATTGTTCCTATGCTTGAGCCCATCGATGCAGCCACTGTGTCAATCCATTTTGTCCAATGCCTTCCTCTTTTCTGCTGCCCTTCTACTTTACCAAACATGATGTTCTTCTCCAGAGACTGGTCTTTCCTACCAATATGTTCAAAGTATGTAGTCTTGCCATCTTTGCCTCAAAGAAGCACTCTGGCCTTACTTCTTCCAAGACACTTCAGTTTGTGCTTTTAGCAGTCCATGGTACTCAATATTCTTCTCCAGTACCACAATGCATATGCATTGATTCTTCTACTGCTTTCTATATTCAATGTCCAACTTCACATGTATATGAAGCAAGTGACAATACCCTGGCTTGGGTCAGGTGCACTTTATGCTGGCAGTCCAACCACAGGCAACAAACAGCAGGGCAAGTCACCAACAGTCAGCAAAAAGGCAGGATCCAACAGTCCCAAGCTCAAGCAATGTATGTACCAGCAGCGTGATGAAGCAAGTCTCGAAGGAACCTCAAGCTCTAGTGACACGGTCCATGGGTTGGCAATCCCACAGGTAGTGTAGCTCACAAGTTAAGGCAGTGAACTAGCCGACACACACTGGTCCAATCACCAGAAAGAAAGACGCAGAGGCAGGGCTTTTCAAGCCATTTATCTCTTTGCCCTCCAATCAAACTGCAACCTTATTAATCCCACATGTTCCTATCAGCCAGGTTGACACAATAAACCTACCTATTACACAAGGTTGTGTCATCTGCATATGGTTGGTTGTTAATAAACCTTCCTCCAATCCTGATGCCACATTCTTTTTTATATAAGCCAGATTCTATGATGATTTGCTCAGCAAATAGATTGAACAAGTTTGCTGAGAGAATACAACTCTTTAGCATACCTTTCCTGCCTTGAAACCATGTAGTATCCCCTTGTTCTGTTCACAAAACTGCCTTGATCCATGTGTAAGTTCCTCAGGAGCACAATGAATCATTCTGGAATTCCCATTCTTCTCAAGGATATCCACAATTTATTATGGTCCATACAGTTGAATGCCTTTGCATAGTCAATGAAACACAAGTAAACATCTTTCTAGTATTATCTGCATGAATCCCATCTGACCATAGACTAGGATGTGAATAGCATTGTCAACATGCAGAATACATCAGAAAGTGGCTATTGCAGATATTTAGGTTAATAGTTATTGCCTTCTCTGGACCTACTTTAAATATTTTAAGTTTTAATAATTTTTGCTTTCTTTTTGATTGTGGGATTTCTCTGTTTTATTTTGGTGTTGTTTGGTTTTTTGGGGGGTATGTTTCTCTGTATATGAAATCTAGCACTAGTAAATCTATAGAGAGTAGCTGGATTGATGATTTCTTGGAAGTATGGCAGGGGAGGTTGGGAGGAAATGAGAAACTAATAAAAATGAGTATAAGAAAGAAGAAAATTGATTGTGGTGATGATCATACAACTCTTTCAAATGTGATTGAACTCTTAAATTTTATGTTATGTGAATTATATGACAATAAAGGTGTCAAAAATAAAAGGCCATCACCTGAACAGAACCAGGGCACACTGCATGGTTTAAGATCAGGAAAGAGGTCAGTCATGTTTGTATCCTCTCACCATACTTATCAATCTGTATGCTTAGGAAATCATTGGAGAAGCTGCACTGTATAAGGAAGAATGTGGCATTAAGATTGGAGGAAGGCTTATTAAGAAACTGTGATTTCCAGATTACACAACCTTGACTACTGAATGTGAGGAGAATTGAAGCACTTCAATCTGGATTAGAACTTAATGTAAAGAAACCCCAAATCTTCCCTATTGGACCAATAGGGAACATCACAATTAAAAGAGAAAACACTCGGGAAAAAAAAAAAAGAGAAAACACTGAACTTGTCAAGAGTTTCATTTTGCTTGTTTTCACAATCAATGCTCATGGGAACAACATTTAAAAGATCAGAGTACAATGTGATCAGTTTCCCCTTCCTCCTCCTCTGACCACCTTCCCCCTACTCTCCTGGTATCCCTACTCCCATTTCTGTTCCTGAGGGGTTTATCTGACCTGGGTTTCATGTGTCCTGAGCTCTTACCTGTACCAGGGTACACTCTCTGGTCTAGCCCAAAGTGGAAGGCAAAACTGGGGTCATGATAGTGGGGGGTGAGGAAGCCTAATGGAACCAGAAGAATATTGTTTCATCAGTGCCAAACTGCACCCTGGTTGACTCATCCCTTCTTTGTGACCCTTTGATGGGGAATGTCCCATTGTCTACAGATGGGTTTTGGATTTCTGCCCCCACTCCCCTCATTTTCAGCAATATGGTTTTTTGTTTGTTTGGTTGGTTGGTTGGTTTGGGTTCTCATGCATGTTTCTTGATCTCGTCGACACCTCATGATTACACAGGGTTGGTGCTTCATCTATGTGGGCTTGTTGCTCCTCTGCTAGATGGTCATTTGTTTAACTTCAAGCCTTTAAGACCCCAGATGCTATATCTTTTGGTAGCCTGGCACCATCAGCTTTCTTCATCACATTTGCTTATGCACCCATTTTGTCTTCAGCAATCATATCGGGAGGGTGAGCATCACAGAAAGTGTTCTTGCACTGAGGCAGGGTTTGAGCAGAGGCCCAAAGTCTGTCCACTACCTCAATGTATTGCCATATAAATATATGTACATAGGCCAATTGTAAGAGGCATCAGTTGATCAAGGTGTTTACTAATGGGTGAATATTTAGTCCCCTGTGCCTCTGTGTCTCTGCAGACAAGAGCATTGCAAAATGACTGTTATTTGTGACTTTGCTGCTAAAAACATTGAGAGATAACTCAGTTATTTACAATCTCTTTGAGGCTCTCTTGAATCTTGCATATCCATGTGATTGTCTTTGAACCTAGTGCTTTTATTATTCTAAGGTTAAGAAACTGTGACTAGTTAAGTAACATTTGCATAGTTTAGGAATGTTCTTTGATGTTTGTTTTGTAACCAATTCCCTTGTGTAAGAAAAATATAAAAACCAAGCTTCAAATATACTCAGGACTTCAGTCCATCAGATTGAAGTCCTCCCAATCCCATGCTTTGTGTATCTCTTTCTTTTCCTTTCATCCACACGCCTCAGTTCGGACCCAGCTTGATGCGGGATAGCTGGTCTAATCCCCCGCAGCCAATACCTCTATTTTTATGAATTAATATATTTACATATGTGGACATCTATGTTGATAACTCTATCCATAGCTTTGCTTCCTAGATCTTTCCTCTGTTTCCTTTTACCTTTCTTCTGTCCCACCATCGTTCTCGTCCTTCTTCTGCCTCTTAGTAATTGCTCTCAGCTAGATTGTTGCTCCTCCAACACCGCCAGGATCTCTCCATCCTCCTCGTTGTTGATTTTAATTCTCTAGTTGTTCCCCTGTCTATGGCCTTGTTTGCTCACTGCTCCCTTCTCCCACCCCTCCTCCCCACAAGTTCCTCCAGAATGGTCAGTCCCTTTGCTTTCTCCTTGGGCTTGCTTCCCATGCCTATCTTATAAATGTAGGCGAACAACAATAATAGAGATGATGCAAAAATAAAGCAAAAGATTGAATAAAAAAGGGAAAAAAAGAACTAGCAAAAAACAAAAAACCCAAAGCACACATAATTCCAGGTCTGTCTGCTGACCCTTATGACTCTCTCCCCCCTGGTCCTAGGGGATTCCAGGAACTTCCCCTCTTAGCCTGAAGTCTATTTTGGGGGCTCCTCAGGGGCTCTGTGACTTTGCTCCTCTTGCTGATCTGTTATGTTCCCTTCTTGGTTCGCTCCACTGTGTGGGGTTCAGAATGGACTCTCTCTCTGCTGTGTGTCCCCAGTATTGTCCTCCTACCCACCAAGGGGATGAACAACAGAAACCGGTGGAGAAAGGAGGCGGCAGTCAGTGTAAGATATGAAAATAATAATAATTTATGATTTATCAAGGGATCATGAGGAGAGGGGAGGGGAAAAAGAGTAGCTGATGCAAAGGGCTCAAATAGTAAATATTTAGAAGATAAAGATGGCAGCCTAGTACAAATGTGCTTGATACATTGATGCCTGGAATGTTATAAGAGCTGTAAGAGTCCTCGATAAAATGATCTTTTTAAAAAAAGAGATCAGAGTACATCTACTGCACACAATCTCTTTAAAGTGTTGAAGAGCAAGGATATCACTTTGTGGATACCCAAGCTATGGTATTTTCCATTGCCTGATATACATATGAAAGTTGGACTTTGAGGAAGGAACACAAGAGAGAATTGATGATTTTCACTATGGTATGGTGAAGAATATTGAAAGTACCAATGGACTGATGAAAAAGACACATAAATCTGTCTTAGAAGACGTAGCACCCTAATACTCCTTAGACATGAGGGAGGAGAGACTTTGTCTCACGTACTGTGGACACATTATCAGGAGAGAACAGTCCCTGCCACAGGACGTCACCATTGTTACAGGAGATGGGCAGCGAGAGGAGGAAGACACTCCACAGAGCAGATCGACACTCAGAGGGCGGTGCCAGACAAGGCAGGGTTTCATTTGATTGTACGTAGTGTGTGATTCAGAACTGATGAGATGGCACCTAGCAACCACACAATGTTGACATAAACCTTTCTCTTCACACACATGTGAAAATGCCCCTGGTTTTGTTTCTTTATAAAATTCAACCCAACACACAGCTCATTTTTTATTTTTCTTTTTTTCTGATGTGCACACTTTATGCTTTTAATTGCTTTCTGAGTACTCCTTTTGCTGCATCCCAAAAGTTTTATTTGTTGTATTTTTAAAATCATTTTATTGGGGCTCATACAACTCTTACCACAATCCATACATACATCAATTGTGTCAAGCACATTTGTACATTCGTTGCCCTCATCATTCTCAAAACATTTGCTTTCCACTTAAGCCCCTGGCATCAGCTCATTTTTCCCCTGCCTCCTCGCTTCCACCCCCCCCATGAACCCTTGATAATTTACAAATTATTATTTTGTCATATTTTACCCTGTCCAACGTCTTCCTTCACCCACTTTTCTGTTGTCCGGCCCCCCGGGAGGAGGTTGTACGTACATCCTTGTAATCGGTTCCCTCTTCCCCCAACCCTTGTATGTTGTATTTTTGTTCTTTCTTTTGATGAATACTAAATGTTCATTCCTTATTTCCTCAATTACCCAGTGATTTTAAAGCAGTGAATTGCGCAGTTTTCGTGTGGTTGATCCCCACTTCCCCACTCTTTCCAGTGTTGGCTTCTAATTTTATAGTGTGGTCTGAGAAATGATTGGTAATATCAAAATATTTTAAATGTTATTAAGGCTTTCTTTGTGCCCTACAATAGGATTGATTCTGTAGAATGTTCTGCGTGTGCTGGAAAAGGATGTATACTATGCTGTTTTAGGTGGAGTGTCTGTGTATGTCCAAGAGGTCAAGCTAATCGTGTTGTTAATTCTTCTGTGCTTTTGTACTTTCTTTAGCGCTGTTTCTTCCTTCCGTGAGAGTGGTGTGTTGACGTCTCCTACTCCTGTTGTAGTAGCTATTTCTTCAACTATCTAAGAGTATGATTAATGCATTTTGAAGGGCTTTCCTAAAAATTGAGTGTGTAAATATTTTTTAGTGATATTCTTTTTGTTAAAATTTCCCTTTAAAAATTTTCTCTTTTACCACTACATAATGCTATTCTTTGTCTTACATGATGGATCTTGCAGTTAAGTCTATTTTACCAGAGATTAATATTGCCATTCCTGGCCAACTTTTTTTGCCATTAGCTTGATATTTTTCCATTCTTTAATTTTTAGTCTATTTTTGTCTTTTTTTTTTTTTTACATTTTATTAGGGGCTCATACAACTCTTATCACAATCCATACATATACATACATCAATTGTATAAAGCACATCCGTACATTCTTTGCCCTAATCATTTTCAAAGCATTTGCTCTCCACTTAAGCCCTTTGCATCAGGTCCTCTTTTTTTTTAACCTCCCTCCCCGCTCCCCCCTCCCTCATGTGCCCTTGATAATTTATAGATTGTTATTTTGTCATATCTTGCCCTATCCGGAGTCTCCCTTCCCCCACTTCTCTGCCGTCCATCTCCCAGGGAGGAGGTCACATGTGGACACTGAAGTAATCAGTTCCCCCTTTCCAACCCACTCACCCTCCACTCTCCCAGCCTCGCCCCTCACACCCCTGGTCCGGAAGGCACCATCCACCCTGGATTCCCTGTGCCTCCAGCTCCCATATGCACCAGTGTACAACCTCTGCTCTATCCAGTCCTGCAAGGTAGAATTTGGATCATGGTAGTTGGGGGGAGGAACTATTTTGTCTTTGTATCTGCTTTCTTTTAAGCAGCATATTGTTGATTCCTGCTTTCTTTTCCAATCTGTAACTATCTGTGTCTTTTTAAATTTTAATAAATCATTTAATTGGGACTTTTACACTTCTTATAACAATCTATACACCAATTGTATCAAGCACATTTGTACATATGTTATTGCTGTCATTTTGCTGTGTTTTTTTATTGGTGTTATTGGTGTCTTTGTTCTTTGCAAAGTTCTGCACCAAGTTCATTTTTAAGTGGGTTTTCTTGTCATTTTTCTTCTTTGCTGTTATTTGAATGTTTGCTAGATATTTGTTTTTCTTTGATGCACTTTGTCCATTTTCTTTCATGTTGTCTTGTTTTTATGTTCTTCCCCAGTTTAAAACACTGTTCGCTCTTGTGAATTACTTGACTCTCTCTCCACTCAAAGGTTTTATCTCTATACATTTTATTTTCTTCATTATAGAATGATATCTCTGGCTCCTTATTTTCAGTCTTTAAGTTTGTTTTATTTTGCATACTGCTTTAAGTGGCTTGATCTCTGAGTGGGGTATCTTTTAAGTTTATCTCAAGTCAGTGTCTACAGTTTTGTTGTTTCTGTCCAAATAACTTCTCTTAGTATTTTTTTGTAATATTGGTCTTGTTTTTACAAATGTATTTAATTTCTCCTTATCTCTGTCTGCTATTTCTCCCTTATATTTAAAGGATAATTTTGATGGGAATGAGATTCTTCACTGATATATTTTGGTCCTTCAGAGTTTTATATATGTCATTTTATTGGCTTCTTTTACTGACTTATTGGTTTCTACTGATGAATCCAAAAGTATGCTTATTGGTTCCCCTTTGTAGGTAATTTTATTTTTTCCCAAACAGCTGTCTTGCCCGTGATACTAGAAAGGACTTCTGGCTCTGTATATTGGTCACTTGTTTGTGCCATTCTTTCTTGTTTCTTCTTGTGTTTCTTGCTTGTGTCTTCATGAGATTATCTGTTGCCTTTGAGACAGATGTAGGAGGATGGCTTGGTAGTGTGAAGAAAGTTGCTTCAATCAGGTAGTGTGAGAAAGGTATAAAAGAAGAAAACAATACTAAAAGCAAACAACAACAAATTAAAATAAATAAACTTGCAGACAACTACATGAATGGAATCCCCAGTCTTCCACCCTCCACCCCCACCCTACTCAAGAAACACATGCTGGTGTTTCTCAGTCACCAAGACATTGTGATTGTCAAGGTCCTTCCCAGGGGTCAAACAGTTCACGTGTAGCCACTGGTGCCTCAGATGTAAGTTGTTAACTGGTAAACAGGGGGTTGTAGGTAGTTAGGAATAATTTTCTCCCTCTTGTATCCTAAGTCTCTCCTTTTGGGGCTTATCAAAAGCACAAAAGGAGGGAAAAATTACTTAAGGAAAAGAAATACTAAAATCCAGAACTGACTGGTTTTTTTCTGAAGTCCCCAGACTTCAGGGAATGTGGGTGCTAGGGTTGTTTTATCTCTCTTTTGTAGCTAGCAGAACATTCATACAAATTATAGGGCATGGGTGGGAGGCGAGACCAAAAGCACAGCTACCATCCACTGCATTTTTCCTCAGGGTACTCTAGCATATTGGAGCACTGTGCCATTGTGCATTGGGTAGTCCGAACAGACTAATCAGAGCTTTGGCTTTGGGGAGCCATGGGGAGCCTGAAAAGCCTCCTTTCCCTATTATTAGTCCCTCTAGTCTCCCTTTACACACTTGTCTATCAGTTTGCCAAACTGTGGAGGCTTGTGTGTTGCTATGATGCAGGTAGTTATGTCACTGATACTTCAAATGCCAGCAGGGTCACCCAAAGGAAACAGGTTTCACCAGAGATTCCAGACCAAGAACAGACTAAGAAACAATCAGCTGCCCACCTCGGAGGACGTAGCCTCTGAAAACATTGCACACAGCATGGCAACATTGACAAATCTGGGAGCCCTAATGACGGAAGCAGAATACCGTCAGAGATGGTGTCTGAGGAGGTGTCCCTCAGATTAGAAGCCCCTCAAACTGTGGCTGAGGAGAAGCTGAATTATCAAAGTCCAGTCAAACACGGTGACACGAATGAAGTGAAAATTGTGGGAATGGAGCCTTTGGGAATCTTCATTTGCTCATGGGCACAACCCAAGGTGTGAAGAAACAGCTGCACAAAGTACACGAACAACCAGAACTAAGAACATATGAAGCGTGAACCCAGGAAAATTAGAAGTCATCAAAATGAAATGGCCATCAAAAAGATCAATATTCTTGGTGCCAGTAAACTGAAATGGACTGGAATTGGCCATTTTGAATCAGAAAAACATATGATTTATTCTGCCAGGAATGAGACAATCAAGAGGAATGACATTGCACTTGTTGTCAAAAGGACATTCCAAGATCTGTCTTGAAGTACAATACTGTCTGTGATAGGACTATATCTATTTGCCTTCAAGGAAATCCAAACAATATCATTATTGTTCTAACTTATAGAACAATCACAAAAGCTAATGATGAAGTAATTGAAGAATTTTACCAATGTCTTCAGTCAGACATTGATCAAACATGCAATCATGGTGCATTGATAATTATTGGTGTTTGGAATGCAATAGTTGGAAACAAAGAGGAAGGAACAGTAGTTGGAAAATATGGCCTTAGTGATAGAAACAAAGCTGGAGATCATATGATAGAATTTTTCAAATCAACAACATATTCATAAAAATGCCTTTTGTCAACAATACACACAGGAACTTTTCTAGATAGAATACACAGAAATCAAATTGACTACATCTAGGGGAAAAGACAATGGAGAAGCTAGACATCAGATGCTAAAACCAGGCAAGGAGCTGACTGTGGAACAGACTATCATTTGCCATACGTAAACTATTTTTATGACTGAGGTGAGCCTGTCCTAAGTTATGTATTTTCAATGGCCTCATATGCATGTGAAAGTTGGCCATTCAATAAGGAAGTCCAAAGAAGAATAGATGTGTTTGAATTATGGTGCTGACAAAGAATATTGAAAACACCCCGGACTACCAAAGAACAAGCAAATCTGTCTTGGAAGGACAGCCAGACTGTTCATTGGAGACAAAGATGGTGAGACTTGTCTTGTGTACTTTGAACATGTTGTCAGGAGAGACAAGTCCCTAGAGAAGGACATTATGCTTGGCAAAGATGAAGGGAAGCAAAAAAGAGGAAGATCTTCCAGAAGATACAGTGGCTGCATCCATGGGCTCAAACAAGAGCAATTGTGAGGATGGCACAGAACTGGGCAGTGTTTCATAAGATCGCTATGAGTCAAAACTGACTTAATGACACCTAACAATAACACTGAGTTCAAGTTGAAGTTGAAGGAAATGAAAACAAGCCCATAAAAGTAAAAATATGACCTTGAATCAATAAGATGTGAGCAAACATCTTTCCGGTATTCTCTGCTTTCAGCAAAGGTCCATCAGACATGTGATAATAGCCCTTGTTCCACATCCTCTTCTGAATCCAGCCGGGACCTCTGGCAGCTCCTATCAATATAGTGCTATGACCATTATTGGGTATATTCAGCAAAATTTTACTTGCACGTAATATTATTGATATTATTCTATAATTTGAGCATTCTGTTGGGTTACCTTTCATTGGAATGTATATAAATATGAATCTCTTCCAGTCAGTTGACCAATAACTGTCTTCCAAATTTACTAGACTAGAATAGTAAGTGCTTCATCATGTTATTGACTATGCCAAGGCCTTGGACTGTGTGGATCTTCACAAACCATGGATATCGTTGAGAAGAATGGAAATTTCAGAACATTTCATTTTTCTCGTGTGGAACTTGTACATGCATCAAGAGACAGTTGTGTGAAGAGACAAGGGACTAAATACGACATGGTTTAAAATCAGGAAAGGGGTGCATCAGTGTTGCATACTCTTACCATACTTACTAAATCTCTATGCTAAGCCAACAGAGAAGCTTTCTTACATCAAGAATAATTCAGCATCAGGATTGGAGGAAGGCTAATTAACAACCTTTGATATGCAGATAACACAACCTTGCTGGCTAAAAGTGAGGAGGACTTAAAGCCCTTGCTGATGAAGATTAAGCACTGAAGCCTTCAGTGTGGTTTACAGTTCAATGTAAATAATAAGATTAAAATTCTTACAACTCAACAAAGAGGTACTATTATGATAATTGGAGAAAAATTAGAGTTGTCAAGGACTTTGTCTTGCTTGGATCCACAATCAAAGCTCATGGAAGCAGCAGTCAAAATATCAAAAGATGCACTGCTAGGTAAATCTGCTGCGCACGGCCTCTTTAGAGTAATAAAGAGCAAGGAAGTTAGTACTTTGAGGACTAAGGTGCACCTGGCTCAAGCCAGGATCTTTTAAGTTGCCTCATATGCATGTGGAAGTTGGAAACTGAATAAGGGAAACATTGAATAAGGGCATTGAATAAAGAGGATCTATGTGTTTGAGTGGAGAGAATCAATGTATTTGAATTGTAGTGCTTACAAAGAATACTGAAGAGTGCCGTGGGTCGCCAACAGGTCAAATGAGAGTCTTGGAAGGAATAAGGCCAGAGCACTCCTTAGGGTCGAGGATGGTGACACTTTATTATGTAGACTTTGGACATGTTGTCAGGAGACACCAGCCCATAGAGCAGGACCACATGTTTGATAAAGTATAGTGGCAGTGAGAAAGATGCTTTCAATGAGTTGGAGTGACCCAATGGCTGCAAGAAGGGGCTCAAGCATAAGAACAATTGTGAGGATGGCACAGGAATAGCCAGTGTCTATTCCTGTTGTGCATAGAGTCTCTATGGGCCAGAGCTGCTTAGACGACACCTCTGAACAACACCAGTCTCCCATTCCTTCCGTGATATGTGGCATTCCCACCGGGCCTGCCATTTTTTTCAGGCTGTGGTCTCAGTCTTCTGCATGTGAATGGAGAGGCACAGCCAACGTTTGGTGCACCAGGCTTGATGTGGTCCCTACTCCATTAACTTGGGCATGGGGAGCAAAGGGGTATGTGCCGTTCTCTGTTGACTCTGAGCTGTAGGAGAAGGTGTTCTGCTTGTAGTTGGCCCAGGTCTGCTTTCCTGGTCTCGTCTCTGCAATTGAGAACATTCACCTTTTGTACCCCTGGGACCCTATTTAATGACATGCAAGTGTATAATCCACATTGATCAATGTAAAGACAAAGCCTAAGAAATGCCAGGGGACTCCTAGTCACATGTGACATCATGTCTGATCTCTGCATAGTTCATGTGAATGGGTCCTCCACATGACATCTCTCCTAGTGGTGCACTCTATCTTATAATGTCTGTAAGACGATCTCATGATATCTATAAGACATCTAGAATCCTCCAAGGATATAAGTAAACTGCAACCAGTAATTATTCAACTATTTTCTGTATTCTAAGCACTGAAGCTATTTGAAGCAATCGTGTCCACCAAATCCACGTCTGTGTACAAGGAAGGTCACATGTGTGCAGGGTCCTTGAATCTCGAGGTATGTCAGAATCTCCGTGCAGCTGTCAGCAATGTCTGGTTCTCTTCGGGCCATCGGGATCTGGGGTTGCATCGGGAAACACTTTTCAACCAGCTCTGCTGAAGGGTTCTCGCCTTCAGCTCTACGAGTCCTTGCATTTGCGGACTCCCCTGGCCCTCAGAAGAGGGAGCTCTCTGGCGGCTTTCTTCTTCAGGGGCTCAGAGCTCACCCAACAATAAGAAAAGAGAAATGTATCCGTGGCCATTTCCATGCAGAAAAGAGATGTCTCCTATTTCCTTTAAAAGAAATGCATGATCTGGAACCGTACATTTTTATGTGTGTGCGTGAGATAGGGAACAAGACTTTGCCGAAGTGGATTTTCCTTATAGAGGTGCTCCAAAATTATACACCTAAAACCTCTGACAACAAATGTGGAATCCCAGTTTAGGTGAGCTGAGACTACCAGAGAAGCCTGTGAGCGCTTTTGCATAGAAACACAGGGCAGCCTAAATGTTGTCATGTCACAACCTCCCTCTTTCTCTTCCATGTCTGGAGGGAAAGAATCCTTACTCTTTTTCAGACAGCATTACAGAAAGTTAGGGCTGGTGGGAGCTCAGCCATCATGCAGTCTGGTGCATTTGGTTGGGAGAAATTCAGGCAGCTGTGGAGCAAAAGGGGTGCTGACTCCTGTCCCTAAGCTCAAGGTTGCTTGGGTGTTCTAAATGATGATTTTAGAGAAGAAGGATAATTATATAGCCAGCTCTGTTCATCTCAAATAGAAACGTTGGATTAGAAATGTCCTGTGTTATTGTAGGCATCACAGAACCTGCGCCCACTCTAGCTCACTCCTCCCCTGTGGGGTCTCTGATGGTGTCAGTCAGCACTGTGCCTCAGCTGGCAATGAGAACCCACTACAGCCCAGCTCTGGCCACCTGTAGGCCAGCAAGAGTGGTCCAGTCAGACTCCCTGTAATATGCATCAAAACTTGGAATTAGCTGGCACTGATGCCAGGCGTGAAATGAGGAAGTCATGTAACAGGGCAGCATTTGAGACAGGTACTCACACTTTCCAGACCCATGAATCACAGCAGAACTCTCCAAGGACACAATAATAAGTGGAAGAAGGAGGAACATCGATTTCCTGATGAGGCCTAAGGGAAAGCTTTCCACTCGTTTTAAAAGGTTGTCTTGGTGCAAAACTCAGATAAATCAATTCTAAAACCTCATTTGTAACCAGTACACCAAAGTCGTACTTCCTTTCTGAAACAAATAATAAAGCAGAATTTTAAGTTTGGAATAATATTGGACTTCTCTTGAGACTAATGCAAATACTATGTTGCTGGGTTCATCAGACACACAAAGTACCAATTTCTCTACGTAATGATCTGCCTCATTTAGATAACAAATGTGTCTCATCTCTGAAGAGATACATGAAGTTCTTGGCATCTTTGTGCATATTTTATCTCCCAGAAATTGTCACTAGTTAACAGTAGGTGGCAGACCAAGATCTGCCTGAAAACACAGAGGCTGACGAGTGCAGAGAGTCAGTGTGCGCATTCATTGTCTCCTTACACCATGGGGTCTCACATTAGCAATGTGAGCCGCTGGGAAATTGGGCCCCAACTAATAGTATCCCGATGTACAATGGCAATTGAACACACTAATCCACAGGACTTCTATTAGCTGAACTTTTTTTTTTTTTTTTTAGAGATAGGCTGCCAGATCTTTCATCCATCTGTCTTAGTCAAGAAGTTTCACTGACACCTGTTTAGCTTCATAGCAACTCATAAGCTTCCACGGACAGGTGGCGCATGAAGTGCATTGGCTAAACCGTGAACCTTGGAGACAAAAATCCAAACAGTGGATCACAGATGAAAACCAAACCAACCAGTGGGCTCACTGCCGTAGATTTCAACTCCTAGCAATTCTACTTAAGACAATAAAGTCTATTTACTGTAAAAAAAAAAAAAAAAAAGACAGACTAGACCTAATCCTAAAGGTTTTCAAGACTGTAAATCTTCATAGGAGCAGACAGCCTCATCATTCTCCTGTGAAGTGGCTGGTGGGTTAGAAGAGCTACCAGGGCTCCTGAATCACAGAGTAACAAATAATAATTGTCATGGAGCATATTTTGTGCTTGGTGAGTCTACCTCTAGGAGAGAACCTTTTGGCTTTTTAAGGTAGAAAGGGAGTAAGTGATATAGGGCACTTCCTGTCACTTATTGACACCCACCTATACCTGGCAAAGGTCAAGCCTGAGACGTTGTATTTCTGGAGAGGAAGACTTCACCTACCCTTTCTCTTTGCCCTCCCCTTAACCCTTAGTTATGCATGCAAATATCAAAACTGACTTCCTGACTTGGAGCAAAACTTTTAGTGAAAATGTGACTTTTCACAGTCATGCAGCTAAAATACTCTAAAGTCTAAAAAGCATTTTGAGTTGCATAATAAAACATTGAAATTTCAACAATCAAATAAGAACCCAATAACTATATTGTTTCAACTAAGAGGGGAAAAAAAGAAAATGTGACTTTTATCATGCTAATTTTGACACCTGTATTTTTTTCTCTTGAGGTTATTAGCTCACACCTGAGCTAAAATCTGGCCAAAGACACAAGGCAGGTCTCATGTCTCACCTGCGAGTTTCAATTTTACAAATATAATATGAACCCTGGCCACAGCTTGGGTACTGGGGCTTCCAAGCTTCAAGTAGAAGTGGTGCCATTGGGTGTATTATGTGCTCGCTTCTAAGGCAATCCAGGATAAATGCATCTGAAGCACGTGGGCCACAAAGGCAAAATCTATGGCGAATTTTTTCCCACTAGTCCATGATATCTTTGGGAAATTAATTTGTATTCAATTTTTATATCAGAAAGTGATACATAATTGTAATGTGGAAATACGAGGATTTGTGCAGAAAATTTCTTCTATATCCACGGTGGCTTTCCCTTGTTATCATTTATGGCTAAATCTTTTCACTATGAATGAAGTTGATAGTTGCCTACTTCCATGTCTGCTGAGCTAATATTTTACCCAGAATTTCATTTTCCTGTGTCTTCATCTTAAGGCATACATTTTGCTCTGGGTTGGCTTAAATGTACAAGTTGGTTTTGACTAGGCAAGGACTACAAGTTGACAGAAAATGTAAGTGATCAGGAATTGGTCACATTTACTTCCTTACTTCTGGCCATTCCTTGTTCTCAGTGGAAATAGAAAGAAGCAAGAATTTTAAAAGGAGGAAAGAAATAGGTATATCTGATGTATGTGTCTGTAGATCAATGGTACGGAGGAGTTGGTAGGTGGAATGTGGTTTTATGGGCAAAGGATATTATTTAGAACAACAATTCTCAAAGTGGGCCCCAAAATAAAAGCATTAGTGTCTGGGAGTTGGTGAGATTGCAAATTCTTCGGTCTATATGCTCCTACCAACCAAATCATACACTCAGATATGGGGATCATCAACTTGAACTTTAGTAAGCCTGCAGGTAATCTGGATACATTAGTAAGTTTGAGAACCAGTAGTTTAGGTTGTAAAACTATTATCTACTGCCATCAAGTTGATTCTGACTCAGGGACCCCACGGGGCAAAGAACTGATCCACAGTTTTTGAGGCTTAATCTTTACAGAAGCCAAAGCCTCATCTTTCTCCCTCCAGAGTGACTGGTGGGTTTGAACTGCTGACCATGTGGCTCACCATCCAATGCATAACCCACTTTGGAGTTGGATAGAATATTTAGCTTTTAAGCAATTGGAAAATGAATTCCACTTGCTATGATACAAATGTTTAAACCAAAAATAAAAACAGAGAACATATTGCCATCTAGTTGATCCCAATCAGAGTGACCCCATAGAAAAGAGCAGAACTACTCTTTGGTTTTCTGAGATTGCAACCTTTATGGGAGCAGAAAGTCTATCTTTCTCCCACGGAACAACCGATGACTTTGAACTGCTAACCCCATGGCTAGAAGCCCTAAACATAACCCATTATGCCACCAAGGCCCCCTTTTTAAGATGCACTAGAAGTAGTACAGTAATTAACATGCAAACAACAGACAAGGCAAACTCTTAGAAATAAAACAGTAGGCAGGTTGCTTCCAATTCATTGCTAGAACCATTATAACGGAATAGAGTTCAGGTTTAGCACCTACAATTTGAAAAGGGAATGGTCTCTCCTCATTATTGGAGAGACGAAAAATTTGACTTAACATCTCAAAACTAAAGACAAATAAAACTTGGTATGCATTTTTTTCTTCAATAACTGAACACATATTAGTTTTTTTCTGAAAGTATATTTATACCAAGTACATGTTTTTTTTAGGAATGAACTGTAGGTGTCCTGCTTAAACCCCTTCTGCAAAGGCCACTGCCATCAAGTTAGGGGACCCTAATTCACAGTGACCCTATTGGACAGAGTAGAAGCATTCCTTAGGGTTTCTGAAAGTAAAAAATCTCTCTAGAAGACAGTCTCATCTTTCTCTCATTGAGTGGCTGGTGATTTTGAATTTCCTGTCTCATGACTAGCAGAAATACCCCAAAATACTACAAGGATCTTCGGAGTCCTCATATTGTATTTCATTTCAAGTACTTTTATGCAGTTTTCTTGAATCAGTTACTGGATTGTCCCAACATATCAGAAGACGTAACATCAATAAATTAACCTTTTGATATGCAGGAAAAGTTATGTTTTTAAAAACATACCGTATATACTCGAATATAAGCCGACCCAAGTATAAGTTGAGGTACCTAATTATTACTTAGGAAACCAGAAAAACTGATTGACTCGAGTATAAGCCTAGGGTGGGAAATGCAGGATGTGAATTAACACAGAGACCAGAGGGGAGAGACGGAGCGCAGCCACAGACACATCCTTACCAGTTCAGCTGCCGGTGTAAGTGAATCACTACGAGTGCTTCTGCCAATTGGAGCCATCCACGTCATAGGACAGCTCTGATTGGTTAGATGTGAGTACACACACATTCAAAGCCCTGCAGTGTCAGCGGGGCTTTGAATGAACAGCAGAGGACCGGCGATCACCTGCGAGAGTGGTACCACCTCACTGGGATACCACTGACCCGTGTATAAGCCGAACCCCAGTGTTTCAGCACATTTTCTGTGCTGAATAACTTGGCTTATACACGAGTACATATGGTAGTTTATGTATGTGTGCATAATTCCATGTAGATGTAGCAAAGTAGAAACATCCTTAAATGATACCCTTAAATATGCCAAAATTGTAATAATCTTAGATCTTCTCTCTTACCTGTTGCAAAAAAAAGTCCAAAACCAAAATAAGTATTAACTATGGCTGGTTACTATGGTTACGGTTCCGAAAGTGAAACGTCTTGATTCAATGGGACTGTGGTGCTGTCTAGAGAAACTTGCAGTGGGTTACCCACGGGGGTGCTAATAGCAAGGCCAGAAATTTGAGACCACCAGTCACCCCCAGAAAGAAGAGGCTTTCTACTCTGTAACTGAATAGTAATGAATAGTAATAGAACAGAATCAACTCAGTGGCAGTGACATTACCTTTTTTATTTTGTCTTGGTGCTGTCTGGTCAGCATAGAACTGCTAATTGACAGCTACTCCATGGGAGAAAGATAAGGCTATTTGCCACCATGAAAATTCGCACTTGTATAGGCTCGTTATCAGCAGAATTGTCTCCACAGTAGTGAATTTTGGGGTACCGTATTGAGGAATGAATGCCTAGTAAAGTTTAAATGGAACTGAGTTCAATGTGAAATCAGTTCAGGGACAGGCCATAATACTCTCCCTGAGTGTGCTGGGGAGGTTCTCAAGCAGCTGGGTGTTAAAAATGTTTCAGAGATCAGTTGGATTGTTTTTCTAGACAGTTTTTGTGTCAGACTGTGTGTGTGTGTGTGTGTACAGGAGGAAGTGGTTGTAGAGTTCATTAAAATAACTGAGACGCCTTAATTAGTGTGAGATGGCATAAAGTGCAACATAAAAACGGTCCATTTCATTAAAAATTGTTGTTGGCAATGAGTCAGAATAATGAATAATTCTCCTATAACCGTGACATTTATCCTATTTTGTAAAGGTGCAAAAACAAAACATTGGCAAAGGCAACATCACCATTACAATTTCACCCTTCTGATTTTGCTTACAATTTGAATAGTCTCATGCACAATTGGTTAAAATTATAAAGCTACCTTTGATTACATGTACTACAAGTTAGGTATTATTTAGAAATCTATTTTATATATCACACGAGAACAGCCTGAGCGTTACAATATTATCACCTCTTGCTCCTTTAAAATGCTTAGGCTGTTCTTGGTGACCAGAGTATTAAAGTGAATACAAAGGTGCTGTTTAGTCATATGAAGAGACTCAAATTCCTAGCATGCAAATTAATGATGGCGAAGTGCCCGTGTCCAACACAAAAGACCTAGTGAACGTCATAAACAACCCTTACTCACCTACCCTCCACTCTGAGACTTTCTGGATGTGAATGAAAAACAGACAGGGCACTTCCCTTAAAAGGCGGAGCTGGAAGGTCCCTTTGGAATGGGGAAGAAGCCATCTTTCCAGAAAGTCTGGAAATGTTTCCCGGTGGCCTTTCAGAGTGCCTGTGGCCATGTCCTTTGATGGACATGTTTACTGGCAGTGACCTGTGGCAAGCTCAGTCAAGCAGGGCACAAATCCAGAACAATAAGGTTGTGACGGTTCTTTCTGGTGGTTCCTTCTGGTCAACTAGGATATGCACAGGAGAGTGAACCAGCTCCCCAGATTACACGCCTTCCCTTCTCAAAGACACTTGGTCACAAGGCCACAGCAGAACAGCACATAAACTAAGTAGGTTTCACTGATTGGTGTTGTTAGGTATGGGATATTGAGAAAAATTCTTCCCAGAACTATCCACCTCCCCCCTCCAAAGCCCATTGCCATAGCAACCTTATGCACAAACGAGAGAAATACTGCCCAGTCCTGCGCCATTCCCACAATTGTTCCTATACTTGAGCCTGTTATTACAGCTACCATGTCAATCCATATCAGCAAGGGCCTTCCTCTTTTCCCTGCCCCTCTACTTTACCAAGCATGATGTCCTTCTCCAGGGGCTGGTCTCTCCTGACAGCATGTCCAAAGCACACGAGATGAAGGTCTGCCATCCTTGCCTCTATGGAGTGGAGCACTCTGGCCGGACTTCTTCCAAGGTTTGTTCTTTTGGTCGTCCATGGTACTTTCAATATTCTTCTCCAGCCCCATTCCAATTCATCAATACTTCTTTGGTCTTTCTTATTCAATGTCCAACTTTCACATACATACAAGGCAATTGAAAACACCATGGTTTATGGAAGGCGCACCTTAGTCCTCAAGGGAACCTCCCTGCTTTCCAGCATTCTAAAGAGGTCTCGTGTAATGGGTTTACCCAATGCAATGCACCTTTGGATATCCAGACTGCTGCCCAATGAACCTTGATTGTAGCTCCTTAACAACTTCAGTCTTTTCTTGAGGTAATTATGCTACGATTCCTCCAAGAATACATGATTTTTAAACAGGTACGTTAGCAAGAGTAGTCCTTTTGATTTCTAGGGTCTATGCATCAAGCTTAAGGTGGAAACCAGAATGCTTCCGAACTTGGGTCTATGTTTAAGTCCAGATAATTGTCTGTGAGAGTCATACAGGAGAAGAACATGTCTTATTACAATTAGGTGTCGCTGTCTCTTGTAAGGAATCAGCTGTGGGGATGTCTTGATTTTCATGATTAGAAACTAGTAAAATAAAAAATGATGGAGAATCGAACTCAGCTAAGTATGACCCTTAGTCTTGGAGTGCTTTTCCAGGCACAGATGGGCAGCTATAGGGATTCTTAATAGAAAGCCACATGTTTTCTATAGGACAACAGGTTTTCGGTTCCTTGAAGAGCGACAATGGTCCACCATTTGCTACATCATACTTGTGCTTTGCCGAGCAAATTGCCAGCTTTCTCGGCGAGGCAACCCAGAAATAGTAAACACAGTAATACTCCTCTATATAACAAATGTACAATTATTTCCCTCCCCATGTGTAACCCTCAATTTAAGACAAGCAACATCCCAAGAGAGACAGGAGCGTGCTTGCTCAAGAAAGAATACATACCAGCGAAGTTTATTTTACACTATCCATCCAAAGAAAACAATGCCATCAACCAGTGCAAAATGTGCAACAGAGTCGGTAAGTGCGCTGTGGTTCTGAAAGACCAAGTCGGCGGTTTCCTCTCTGGTCCTTCTGCTGGGTGGGCGTCCCATGGGCTAATGTTGGTCTCAGTTTATGCCGTAGACAGAGGCATTCAACCAATTTGTAGCATATTGCTTTCACAACTCATACCAGAAGGTATACAAGGGATAGGGGACAAACCATACCGATAAGTGAGGCGTGATCAGTGTTCAAAGTAAATATTGAGGGACAGAACGGGCAAGAATCCACATTTCCAATAAATACAGTAGAACAAGCATGGGTCTATCTCAATTTGTGGAATTATTATGCATATTAATTCAGCATCACACAGAATCTAGCAGGACTATGGAGTGGTGATTGGCAAAAATGTTCACAATAACTTCTGCCTTTTAGCAAGTTTGTGTTTAACACATTTTGGGCTTCCAAGGTGTCAGTTTTCTGGTCTTCTCTTTCCTTTGCCATCCTTCCAGGAGGGTAAGGGTGAAGCCAGGTCAGCTTGGCAGTGGTATCCTATAAGGAAGGACATTTGCCCAAGAGTCAGACTTCAGGGTCCAGTGTATTCAATACAAAGTGGCCAATTGGGACTTTATCAAGAATGCCTGTGCAAGGTGCGCTTCTTCCCCTTCGAGAAACCAGTGTGTGTAAACTCCTTCACAGAAAGCAGTGGTGGCCAGTGGGTCACCCTTGTAACCCCGAGGGCCAAGCAAAAATAAAACAAGAAACAAAAATCACATCTGAAGAACTCAGTTGGAGCGCTTCTATGTGGATGGTCTGGTGGCTCGTGGATGGATTGCGTAATCAGACCACCTCATCCAAGGCCTTGGGCAGACGCCAGCGATTGCTGGAACAACTAGAAAGGGCCGAGGGAGAAGCGGTGCTTAGAGGGGCATGTGGGAAGCCATCTATAACCTTCAATATCTTGTGCCCCTCTAGGTAACTCCCCCGGGACTTTGGGCATCTTTCGGGATAAAATGCCACGCATTCTTTCCTGGGGAGGTTGCTTATCTGTTCCTTCAATTAGTGCTAAGTCCAGGCAATATTCCAGTGTGGCTAGTACCCATCCCAGGAGACACTGCAGGGCAGTTTTGGGATCATCAACTAATCTAGAGCCCAGTGGGGAAAAATGATATCACAAGCTCTCGATCTCTGGAAGGAAAGGGAAAAAGGGGGGAGACCCCTCAGACAAAGCAAACCCCAAACCCAGTCACCTAAGAAATCACCTCAAAACAAAATTAAATCATAAAACTCCCTCACAATCAATGCGCCCCGCTCCTCTCTACTTCTTCAACAGTCTCAGGTCATAAATTAGATTAGTCTTCTGTCAAATAACTTAATTAACAAAAAAAAAAAGAAGAGGATTTGTAACAAGTTTTGCCTGGCTTGGGCCAGTTAGCAGCCGGTTTTTCTAAAATCTCAGTCACTGTTTAAAAATGGAGATTGAAGTCACATGGATGTTGGAAGTCTTTACACAGAAGAGGCACGAGGGACGGGTGAGGGGGTTGGTGGGATGTAGGACCTGAGGCAGCGGAGGAGCGAGGGACGAGGCAGGGGGCCACTGTTCCCCAGAGGCGAATGACCCGTGAGGGGAGAGCCTGACTGATGCCCAGCCCAGGCCATGGGACTCAGGGAGGCTGGAGCTCATATTGCACAGAACAAGCCGGGTCTAGGCAGGCTGCCGGCAGATCATTGCCCCCTGCACATGGGCAGGTTCACAAAGGTGAACACGTTGAACTCCGTCATGATGGAGAAGCACAGGAACACGCCATACAGGAAAAGACATCCACCGCCAAGTTTCTTGTCGAGCTGCCACTTGTTCAGGTGGACACCAAACACCTGCAACGACAGAGCGTGGCGTCAGCGGACACTGTGGGCAGCTGAGGGGAAGGGCCACCCAGGATAAATCTTAGGCAGCACAAAATTCTCCAAGAAGCCATGAAACCCGTCTCACCTCAAGAAGAATGGGAGTCGGAGCTACGGGTTGATAGGAAATTCAAACATTAAAAACAATGTGATTAATACGCAGGGCAGCAGCTACCGCCCACCCTGGAGGGCAGGGCTCACATCCCCGGAGCCTGGCATTGCCCGCTCCCAGTGGAACGTCCCATTCTTACCGGGCTCTCCCCAAGGCCAACACTTCCCCCAAAGCCTCGTAGGTGTGAACATTTCTCTTCCATACTCTTAGCCTGGAGGCAAGAAAGGTTGTTCTTTTTCCGCTTCAGGACTGCCTTCAAACCACCTTCCTCCTCTCCTCCCCAAAACACTTTCTTGGCGTCAAAGTCTTCCACGGTCATGGTCACGCACTCTCTGCTGGCTGCAGTCCACTGTCCAATCCTAGTCAGCCTCTGCTCCTGGGAGGGTGTGAGGGCCAGTTCATGGTCACCTCTACACGACTCTGTCCCCCCTCTTCATGATGGCAATCACTAACACCCAGTCCTGCTTTGCTCCATAAGGATGGTAAACACGGGCTTACTCGCTAACCTAACCAGTCTCCCTTTTTTTTCACCCTTCCAACATCCTCCTTCTAGGATGACTGGTACAGCTCTCTCCCAGCCCTACAGCACATTCCTACAGCATCAAAACCTCTTTTGAAGTTTACAGAAAGAAAAAATAAACCATTTCAAACAAGTCAGCAGGAAGCCCTGATAAGGCTGGGAGTCCTGTAAGGCTTCAAAGGCTGTGGGAGAGCTGACCCCACTCGCTGTAGAGTCTGCACATGGCAGCATGGCGCCTGTAGGCTTTCCCCAGAGGAAGAGATACTGAACCTTTTGGGTTAGATTATGAATTCTAAAACTATAGGAAACTGATCATAAGTGGCTCACTCCTTACTGCTATGTAGAGTATGGGATTTTGAATCCAATTTAAAAATAAGCACAGAATATTGTTACTATAAGATAGGCAACATAAGAAGGCTTTACTAACGAAAATTTTCCCCTGAACTTTTAGAGAAGAGGCAATGAAAGAACTCGGCTTCGCATTCAAGAGAGAGGCGTTTATTGATGATTTTACAATTTAAGAGAGCCACGCTCATGATTTATTTATTCCTCCAAATCTCAGTGTTCAGAAAGCTTGCCTAACAGAGGCAAAACAAAAAATCCAGCCCACATGGTAGAAGCGCACCAGCCCATGTGATCCCAAGGAGCAGATGAGATCAGGTAGCAGGCATCAGAAGACCCAAAACAAACAACCATTTTGATGTAAATAAGGGGGTGGATCAGAATGGAGACCCAAAGCCCATCTGGAGATAACTGGACATCCCCTCACAGAAGGCTCACAAGGAAGGGACAAGCCAGCCAGGGTGCAGTATAGCACCAACAAAACACAGTATTTCTCTAGTCCTTTAATCCGACCCCCACTATCATGACCCCAGTTCTATCTTACAAATCTGGCTAGACTGGAACGTGTACACTGATAGAGATAGAACTCTTGACACACGGAGTCCAGGACAGATAACCCCTCAGGACCAATAATGAGAGTAGCCACACCATGAGGGTAGGGGTAAGGTCCGGGGAGAAAAGGAGAGCTGATCGCAATGATAGACGTACAACCCCTCTCTCTCCCAGGGGGATGAACAACAGAAATGTGGGTGAAGGGAGGCAACGGATGGTATAAAATAATAAAATAAAAATTATTTATACATTATCAAGGATTCGTGAGGGTGGGGGAAAGTGGGGGTGGAAATAGGAGCTGATATCAAGGGCTCAAATAGAAAATGTTTTGGAAATAATGATGGCAACATATGCACAAATGTGCTTGATTCAATTGATGTATGGATTGCTATAAGAGCTGTAAGAGCCCCCAATAAAATTATTTATTTTATTTTATAGTCTTTAAAAAAATCATTTTATTGGGGGCTCATACAGGTCTTATCACAATACATATATACATACATACATTATATCAAGCACATTTGTACATTTGTTGCCATCATCATTTTCAAAATATTTTCTGTCTACTTGAGCCCTTGGTATTAGCTCATATTTTCCCCTCTCTCCCACCCTCCCTCCCTTACGAACCCTTGATAATTTATAAATTATTATCTTTTTATATAAATCATTTTATTGGTGGCTCGTACAACTCTTATCACAACGCATACATCAATTGGATGAAGCACATTTGTACATATGTTGTCATCATCATAAAATGATTTATTAACTAAAAAAATTAACCCACTCAGCATTGATAGACATCTCTTTTCTTTTATTATAGTTCTGCTATAAATAGAGAGTGAAGGAGAAACAAAGCCCTTGAATACATGTTGATAACTTTCCCCAGGTGACTTTTAGAGATAAGCCCACCACATATTTTTCTGTCTTTTCCAGTAATGTAGGATCTAAAAGGGAAAGCCTGGAACTCTGTTAGCACCAGAAGCCACTTCTGGCTTTGAGTCATCCTCTGACTCAGCACGATCACAAGTAGGCCCTTGGGTGGTACTACAAGTCCCAGACTTAGCACATTTCTATTCCTCCTGTAGCTTCTTGATCTGGTTGCCTTTTATCTTGTTTCCATGTAGAGGGTTCACGTTCTTTGGTTTCATTGTACTCTTTCAACCGGGCCCTGCCCTGACATCTACCACAGGATTTTTTTTTTCTCTTTAAATCCTGCTGGCAGCTTCTTCCATCTTTTCATAAGCAGGACACAGGCATTGCTGATGTCTCCGGAACGAGTTTCCTACAACCCCAAACAGCTCTGGAAGTCTTTTTACCAGCAGGCGGAGAACTAGGGGTTCAACTCCGCAAATACAGCAGCCCTCTCTACTTTGGTACAGCTTCAGCTAGGGAGAACCACACAGTCTTCCCAAACCAGCCATCTCCTGTGCAAACAACGTCTCTAGAGGGGTGGAGTGCACACAAGACGCGCCCTCCACTCCGATCACTCCCTCGTCCTCACACTGCCTTGATTAGAAGGGCAGGCACAGGCAGTTCTCAACAACTTTATTTTCTCGCACTTGATTTCTACTCCCTACCTGGACAACAAGAGAATTTGAAAATTATATGTACCAGTTGTCCTCAATTTCTCTTCCATTCTTTGTTAACCATCTCCACTCAACCTTTCACTTTCATCACTCTCCCAAGAAAACACCCTTATAGGAGCGCCAATGGCTTTGTGTTTTTAAATCTAACATCAACACTCAGAGTTCTTCTCACCCTTTAGCAGCATTTCACACAGCTGGTCACCCCCCCCCCCCACGATGGCCCCTTTCTCCAGTTGGCTTCGAGTCCACCCCACCATCCTGGCTTTTCACCACGCCTCTAGCTGCCCCTTCCCTGTTCCCACCGTCCTGATCTACAAATGTTGGGGTGTGCCAAGACTGGGATCTTGGGGCTCTTGCCTTTTCTGCCTACCACTCACTTTTTGGTGATCGCATCAGACTGTGCAGGTTTAAATAACATCTACATTCGGTGTCTTCAACCTGGACTTTCATTTGAACTCCAATGTTTCCGACGGCTTTGCTGAGCTCTCCCTTGAATGTCAATGAGCACTTGAGACTCAACATGCTTGCAATTGCTCTCCTTCTCCAAGCCTACTTCTCTTCGGTCTTTCAACAGCCCAGTTCTCCATAGCTCAATCTCCAGTAGCTCTTATGACGGACTATGGCACAGTACATAAGAAGTGAGGATCAGGTACCGTATTCCAAGTGTGGACTCTGATGGCAGAGGACATGCTTCTCCATTGACTCTTGGTGCCAATATGGAGGCGTTACGCAACTCTTCTATGTCTCTGTGGGTAGCTGTATCATGTGACTGATAATAAGGCGATGCGGCAACTTGCACATAGGAAAATATGTGCAGACAATTAGCAAGGTCCCTGGCATTTGGCGCGAGCCCAATAAGTCCTGGCTATGACTACATTGTACCAGACCCGAAGGACCTACTTATCTCTGAAAGAACAAGTTATTTGGATTTTCATATCTACCCACGGCAAAACAGACATTTCACTCAACTCCTGACCATGAAAATTACCTCTCACTTTCTGCATGGCCTTCTGAAGTCACCTTCTCCGGAATGTATGTTAACAACATGGCAGGTGTAATACAATGAATAAATAGTTGCTTGAAACTTAAATGAAAAAAATATTGCTTCTCAGTGCTTATTAATGTGAAAATACAACAGTGTACTTGCATACTAATGGCTACCTTATGTGGGTCACAATGGTGTTGGTGTGAATTTTTTTCCTTCCAGATATGTCCATTGAACATTACATTACACAAGTGGATATTTATGCCAAGATAGTGGAATATCACAGAAACCCACTATTAAAAATATAAACATATTTTAGTCTCTGACTGTTGGTCAAACCCCTCTATTTGTAGAGCTGTTTTGCAAACTGGCACAGTTGATTATTTGGAATCTATCCTTTTGTGACAAATATTGTAAAAAAAAAAGTAGAATCTCTTCTCTGTTTGATATTTGTGCCTACCAAGAAACAGAGCCAGGCTTTCCTTTCAGAAAAGGAGAAGGGATATCTAGTGGGTTACTTGGATCCACCAGGAGATGGACATGTGGAGGCTGGCTCTCTTCATTCACTAGGAGCCCATCTTGTGTCAAAAAAAAAAAAAAGTTGTAGCCAAAGAACTCAAGGGGAAGAGGAACATGTGAACTCAGGAATGAGGTGCAAACTTACCGTGACAAAAACAGAGGCCAGGAGCAAGCCCACAGAGTAGATTAGTCCCCTGCTGTTCAGGCGGATCTGCAACAAAAGAATATAGAGGTTTGATAGAGAATAGTTTTACATATGTGTTCATATATGCTACAAATACATATATGGATATAGTAGAGCATACAAGGGATATTTATGAAATACTTCATGATATGAATGGGCCTGGAATCCATTATGCTAAGTGAAATTAGCTAATCACAAAAGGACAAATATTGTATGAGACCACTAATATAAAAATAACCCCCAAGTTAAGCGTCTCAGGTCACCTAATCCTCTATTCCATTTTTCTAGGCAATGGGAAGAACCTTTTCCTAGAGCTCATGACCCATATACCACCTCCTTACTTGTACATCTTAGAAGTCACTCTCACAGGGGAGGCCTCATCTCAACTGGGTGAGGTTTCCATGAAGCAGGGAGAAAAGATCAATCAGTTCCTACTCTATCACACTGACCAAAGGGCACCCCAAATTAACAGACACTCCTGCAAGAGTGATTAGTGAGGCTTACCGGAAACTCAAGTCAAGGGGTGGCAGAGTGGAGAGTAGGTCTGTGCCAGAGGAGGAGACTAGACTTTGGTCAATGTGTAAATGGTGTGGAGCAGCATATCACTGAGGAAAAGGCTCATGTATATAGACCATGAAGGGGATAATAACCTGGTATCATGCTTCTAATCGACCTCGTTTGTATTCAACCCTTGGTGACCCAGGCCATATACAACAAGGACCCTAGACTCTCCCCATTTGAGGTCTGAGGCACACAGCATCCTTCATAGACCACACCAGAAGCTTTCCATTCGGAACTCCCACTGAGCAAATTGGCTGCACCTTACACACAGAGATAGCAGACTAAAGACACTGAAGTACTGCCACGGGGCTAAGCTGAAATGCCCCAGTGTGAAGAGAGGCAGGTGACTACCATCCCGAGGATGCCCATGCGGAAGTCCCTGGACTTAGGTTCAACATTCTTGCCTGAAGGTTGCCCAATAAGCGGCAGCTCAAGACTACCATATATGTACTATTTTCTTTGACTTGTGAAAGAGCATTAATGAAAGTTTTGCTCTATCTTCAAACCTTCTTGTAAGTGTAAACATTCACCTAAGTTGTTAATCTGTACAAACCCACAATCCATGTATTTTGGTCTAAAAACTGTCCTATGCACGTATACTTCTTTTTAATCACTCTTTTAAATTTTATGCCAGTGGCTAAATTAATGGTAATATGAATAGAACTATCATTTACCCATAGGGATAGTTTATAATAACCTTCAATAAAATAATAATCATAATCATATAGTTAAAATTAACCAAGAACATATATAAACCATAGCTATACAAGTGAATGTTGAACTTGTACTTAATCATGGTCTCCATCTAAGAGCAATTAATTCGTATGACATGGCCTTGCTCAATGCCTACACCCATGAAGTAATCACTGAAGATATGGGTGCTGTAGTAAAGTGTGGTGAAGAAACTAGATGATGCCTGGCTGTCAGAAAGAAGAGGATCTGGGGTCTTAAAGGCTTGTCTTAAAACAAGCAGCCCTGTGAATCAGGTGTCAGCTAAGTCCACACAGAAGAAGCACACCAGCATGTGTGATTAAAAAAAATGTAAATACAAAAAAAAAAAACAAATATGGAGGATGGAATGATATTAGAACTTAAATTTTAAACATTTCCATTTGCAAAAGGCTGCAGATGATGGTGGAAACCCCAAAGTCATTTTCAGGGTCCCGTCATGGGGATTAAGCTCCTGATGAATCACCTCTGACTATGGACCAGATATGGGAAAGATTACCAGAGCAAGTCTTGCAGATCGAAATTATCGCAATTGTAGCTAGGTCAAAAGGTGACAAGCTGCAATATTGAAGCTCTAGAGAGAAAAATACTCAATGATGCAGGAAACATCAAAAGAAGATGGAAAGAATACAGAGTTGCTGTGACAAAAAGAACTAGTTGACATGCCACCCTGCCAGGAGGTGTATGAGCAAGGATTAATGGTGTTGGAAGAAGTTCAAGCGGCACTGAAAACATTCACCCAAAAAAGCTCCAAGAATTGATAGACTACCAACTGAAGTGGTTCAAAGGCTGAGGAAGCACTAGAAGCACTCACTGGTCTGTGCCAGGAAGTTTGGAAGACAGAGACTTGACCATGTGCCTGGAAGAGATCCATATTTGTACCCATTTCAAAGAAAGGTGACCCAACAGAATGCTCCAACTTCAGAACAACTCATTCCCTTAAGGTGTCTGGCTATGACTAAGAAGTTTTTATAGCTTTGCACCCTGTATGCTTCACGATTCTCATGGATAGATTCATAGCATATGTTAATATATAGGTAGACATATCCTCTGTTTAACGATATATACTGTGGGTGTCATCCCATTTTTATACAGTTGAGAAAGACTCGGCAGGAGGGATATCATTTGGAAGTGAACAGCGGGGTGGAGGATATGCACGTCTGAGGCAGAGAGTCTGAAAGAAGATGGACACTAGCAACAGAAGCGGGGGACATAATTAGGGGCAGTGGGACTGAAAGGCCTCGGTCATCTATAGTCCCACGTCCTAGACAATGAGTGACCATGGCGATAAGAGGGTCGGGCACATAGCTGAGGGTTCATTCAAAGACCAGTCTCTCTGGTAGATCATGTGTAGTCTACAATCAGCCCACGCTAAGCATTCCTTTCACCACCTGCAGTCAGTTTATCCTATCATTGTGGCTTGCGTGTTTCGATGACGCTGGAAGCTAGGCCGCGTGTATTTTGGATGCTATTAAGGGTACTCATGGGAGACAGGCTTCACTGGCGTTTCCAGACCAAGACAGACTACGAAGAAAGCCTGCTGAATCACTAAAATTAGATCATGAAAACCTTATGCAT
This sequence comes from Tenrec ecaudatus, assembly GCF_050624435.1. Taxonomy (NCBI): domain Eukaryota; kingdom Metazoa; phylum Chordata; class Mammalia; order Afrosoricida; family Tenrecidae; genus Tenrec; species Tenrec ecaudatus. The sequence continues at coordinate 51,150,482 of NC_134541.1, read as the reverse complement.
CACAACCAAATACTGTCTGCTGTAATGCTGGCAGGCGAGCCCCCTCGTCTGGCAGGACCTCAAGATGCACAGCGACCGCCACAGGAGACTGCAGCACACCTAGAGTCGTGAAGCGGGCACAGAACTGGGTTTGCCTGCTGCACATGGGCTCACCGAGTCAGAGGTGACTTGATGGCCGCTAACTATAAGCGGGCCTTATCCTTCGAGGTGAGGGGAAACCCATGTTCCTGAATCTCAATGTAAAAACAGTAAAAAGCATGATTTAAAAAATCTGTATATGAATATCATATACATTTGAATTCCAGCCTCTTTATTCATTGCCAAATGAGCACACGTCAGGATCTGGCCCTTACCTCCTTCCACAACTGCGCCTCGAATGCTGCTTCTCTGGCCTCCTTCTCCTCCACGTACACTGCACTTCCTGCAGGTGCTCCAACACACCACGGGCTGTTTTTTTGTTTTATGCCCAAGGCCTTTGCACTGTCTGTTCCTAAAGGCTGGATCTTTTTTCATTCTTCTGCCTCAGTTTCCCGGTGGCTATTTCCTTCTCATCATTTAAAATCAGTTCAAATTCATCTCCTGAGAGCAGCCTTTGCAGACAACCCAGCCAAAAGTGGCCTCTCCACTTACCACATCATTGCCTGATTGCATAGACAATCTTAGAACATGATGCTTTTGTCCATCGTTTTTTGCTCCTTTTTACCCCAAGGGGAACTCCCTGAAGCAAACCCCTGTGGTCTCCTGTATGAATTTGATTTCCAACACAACCCGCTGGATTACCTTCCCCAGGTGAGGTGTCCAATGCACACACCAAAGACTAAAACCTCTGAAAAATGAGCCACAAGGCTTTCTGTCTAAATACACTTAAGTAAAATATATTGTGCAGATGGGATAAGTTAATGCACAGTAGCAGACAGAGAGCTGAACGCTACAGTGGATGGAAAAACTTAAAAACCACTATACAGTTTTCTTCTTGATGCAGGAAGAAGTTTCAAAATTGCAGCTTTTGAACTGTGTCTTGAACACAAATTTTCATGTGTGGAGGAGGACATTTTGGCGAGCGAAGAAACACCAGTACCTACCCAGAGAAGCCAGGTCACAACCTCTTAACCTGAAACCAGAAGCATGGCTTTGAAAAAGAGCACGGGGTCATTAGCCTCAGGCCTGGCTTTGTTGGGAACTTCATGGCTCCATTCCAGGCTCTTGTATTTTGGAAGCTGGTACATTTTTTGTATTTTGTATATAATGAATAAAAGTGCATTCAAAAAGGGGCTATAAATAATAGGTCATCCACCAAATCCTGCAGAGTTGTATTGGAGACAGCCACGCCCACGGATTTATGATTTATTTTTTGGTTTAGATTTATGTTTTGTTGTTGGCTACTCTCACGCTACAATGTCAGAGCTGAGTCGCTGAATAGAGACTCTCTGGCTCACAAAGTCCAAAATTTGTACTCTCTGACTCTGCCCTGGAATCGTTTCCTGCCAGAGTCCAATACGGCCCCACGGCCTGACTTTGGAAAGACCTGGTTTCCCCTAAAAGGGAGCCTTTTCACATCACTTTCGAGGCAAAGTGACAATAGCCATGGTCATTCAAAACATATCTGGTGGAACCGCAAAGAGAACCACTTACGTAGGATCCATAATCGACTGCCAGTGTCTGAAGAGCCCAAGGGAGCCCCAGGCCAATCAAGATGTCAAACACGTTACTCCCAATGGAGTTGGATACAGCCATGTCGCCCATACCTGCAAGACAAAATGAGGAGGGTTTAAGGGCTTAAACCTTAGTCCCACGGGTTCACTCAGCTTCCAGATAGTCTAGAGTGCACATGGGTTTGAAATTTTGCTCTGCAGGTTGTCCTTTCTGATCAGGATTATGCTGTGAAACCTTTCATCAAAACATTAACGAATGGTAGTGGGACACAACTGTGTTCTTCTGGTCTCGTGTCAAAGGAAGCAATTGTTCAAGGAGGCAATTCCATTTTCCCAGTCTGACTCTTTCCCTGGTGGTTCCAAGTTGAAATAAAAACTTTAACAATGTAATCAGTAGGGTTTTATGAGAAAGACACAGTGCTGTTTTATAGCTACATATTACGTTTGTTTAAAACACATCTTTCTAGTATGTATTAGGCATCTCAATTAGAGAAGGTGATAGGGAAGGGGTGACCATTTGGGGCATCCACCTGAGTAGGTGAACTGCATCTTGGTTTTGAAGGATGTAGGGGGCTGTCTCACACTAAAAGCTAACCTTTGGTCACTGCCCCTCTGTGGTAGTTACATACTCTCTTGTCAGCTTTAAGATATACAAGGGGTACCCCTGCAAACAGAAAAAGCTCCACTGGGTGGAGCTTTTGTAGTATGCATTTACCCTGCTAGGCAAACATCCAGCAATTTGTTCTGAGTTAGTGCGCCCAGTGGCATCGCCTGGGAAGGTTCCCTTTGGTCACAGTGAATTCTTTCATAAAAGCAGTTTCACTTGAACCATTTTTTGTGATGGCCGATTTAAGAGAACTGTGTGCTGCTGTGAAATTTTGTTTCTTGCTCTGGAAAAAATGCCACAGAAACTGTTGTGATGTTGAAGACAGTTGACAAAGATAATGCTATGGGAAAAACTCGTGTGTGAGTGGTTTTCTTGTTTCAAAAAGGTGAAAATGACACAATGGATGTATGTATGGATTGTGATAAGAAATGTATGAGCCCCCAATAAAATGATTTTTTTTTAAAGGTGAAAATGTTGCTTGATGACAAATCATCTGGATGCCTGTCAACTTCCTGAATGGATGACAATGACAACAAAATCTGTGCACGTGCACTTGAAGATGATGATGACGGACCATTGAAGAGATGGGGAAGTTATGTGGACTATCTTGGAGCTCGGTTCAGCGAATTTCAACAGAAGATTTGGGAATTAGAAGGGTCGATGCGAAAGTTGTGCCTTGGGTTCTGACTGACCAGGAAAAGAGTGTTGAGTAGAAACATGCTGTGTTTGGAAAGAGCAGCTGCGAGGCCACCCAGGGTTTTTATTCAAGGTCATGACTGGTGATGAGACATGGTGCTACTCTTACGATCCCAAAGCAAACGCCAGTCAAGCCAGTGGAAGACACAACCATCACCGCACCCCAAAAAGCTCGTCAAGTAAAATCCAAGATCAAGATGATGCTCATTTTTAATGTTTTTAATATGAGGGGGATAATGCATTTGGAGTTCATTCCACCAGGTCAGACTATCAATCGCGCTTTCTACTTATAGGTTCTGAACAAGTTGTGGCAGATGACAAACTGGTTTTTCCAGCAGGACAATTCACCTGCTCATGCAACTGTCTCAGTGCACCAGTTTTTGACAACCCCCCCCCCCCAAATCCCAGCATGGCTCTCTTGCCCAACGTACCTTACTCACCTGACCTTGCTCCGTGAAACTTCTTTTAGTTTCCATGAATGAAGAGGGACATGAAAGAACAGCAATTTGATGACTTAGAAGAGATGAAGAAAAAAATGAGGGAGGTGTTTTCAGCCATGAGTTTGAAAATTGTTTCCAAGAATGGAATCACAGATTTGAAAAATATTAAGTGTGATGGAGAGTGCTTTGAAGATGATAAAGTTGTTTTGTAAAAAAAAAATAAAATTAAATACATAGCTTTGAAAAAAATTCCCTTGTTTTATTTGGAGGGGCGGGAGTAGCCCCTAGTATAAAAGTGCAGGGTGGTATTCAACCTGTCAATCAGGTCTCAGCCTGATGATGCCCCCGTGTGGGCGTGGCCTTCTCATAAGGAGGGCCCTTCGAACCCCCCCCACTCTGCCTTCACCTTCCTGCTGGCCGACCCTGATGATGACCAGAACCCTGTAATGCATCCTTTGCCATTGCACCACCAGCCTGTGATCTTCCTGCATGCTGCATCATTGCAAGTGGCTGCAAGAGTCTGAAGAGGGACTGATGGACTAGTATTGGACTGATGGACTTGAGTCCGACTGGGCTGAGATGTTTTCCTGATATATAACTAATTCTTGATAAAGCTCTTTATTACACATATATGAGTGTCCCTAAATGTGTTTCTCTAGTCAACCCAGCCTAACACACCCTCTGAGGGGTACTGCAGCTGTGGAAGCTCAGATATGTCTCTCTTCTCTCCTCTAAGCCCCAATTTCCTTATAAATAAAAGGTTATATGGTTATCCCTGTCTTAACAGAGATGCCATTAAAACTGAAAAAGATAACGTGCCTAAAATATCTTGCTCAGGAAAAGTTTCCTATCTTTATATTTGTTCCTATTTCAAACAATGGAGGGACAGCAATATTACCTCCAGAAGGTGGAGCCTTATGATTTGGTTCTGGCTCTTCTGTTCAAAAGTGTTCTGACCTCCAGTGTTCCCAGGAGGCCTTTGATTCTTCAAGCCCTGAATTGGTACTCCATCAATTACCTCCAAGTAGGGAGATCTTTCTTGCCCCTTTCCATCTACCTCTGGAGGCCTCACCTTGTCTGGCCACAATGAGGCTGGCCATGCAGTCGGGTACGCTGGTCCCAGCAGCCAGGAAGGTGATCCCCATGATGACATCAGGAATTCCCAGAGTAAAGCCAATGATTGTGACCTGGAAGGTAAAGGGAAAAGGCACTGAGCTGAAGGTTCAACTCTAGCTCTACCTGCCCTCTGATACCTTCTGACCAAGACACAGAAAGGCTACACTCTGACCTGCCTCTCTGGAGGGCAACATTTCCCCTCATCGTATTAACACAGGGGACACAGGAAACCATGGGACTCAGACTAGGGCTGGGATCCTCACAGGGAGATGTACAATGGAGACTTAAAGAAATGAGAAGGGAACGCTACTCTCTCCACACTGTCCAGTCAGAAAGGTCATTGGCACTGATTGTTTTCTTTCTTGCAGCTGGGTAATAGATGTCATTGTCATGGGCCTTAGCAACATCACTGTGAGAGCTGACACTCATTCAGCACTAGAACAAAACGAAAACCAAATCCACTTCTGCTGAGGTAATTCTGACTCAGAGTTAATTCGACTCTATGGGAAAGAGTAGAAGTGCTTTCCAGGGCTGTAAATCTTGATGGAGAAAATGGCCTTGTTGTTCTCCAGTGGGGCAGCTGTTGGGTTTGAACTATCGCCTGTACAGTTAGCAGCCCAACAAGGAATCCACCCTGCCCTCACATGAGGAAACGGAGTCTGAGGGAACATTTTCCCAAGTCACAGCCTGCTAGTAGGTAGCGGAGAAGCATTCCAACCAGGGAAGCAAAACCCATCTGTGTACGTAGCCCCTCATTTGACACACGGAGAATTTTAGCCAGAGGGTTCTCTGAGTACCACGGTGCCCTGCATCCCCTGTATTAATGTAGTGAATGGAAATGTTGCCACCTGAGCTGTTTCCCTCATCATGGAAATGAGCCCACTCTTGTCCCAAATTTCCATATGGGAAAGCGAAGAGGAAGGCCAGAGGGATACAGTGCCATCCAGGGGCCAGGGGTAGGAAGAGTAACATGTGAATCTTGGCCTTAGAAGAAGATCGTTTATAAGACTTGAAACTACTAGACCATTTTAGGACGTCACATGATGGCCTCATTTTCTATAAAATTACAAGAACTATAAACCCCATGTTGTAAGTACAGTTACGGAACAAATAGGAAACAGTGGCTTCACTCCAGAGGCCAAATTGATGTCTTTTTGTCCAGAGGTTTGGGGAATGTTAGTTAAAATCCCTTGAGATACCTCCCTCACTCTTTATGACAAGACAATGCATTCCATTTCCTCTTGGTGGACTTCCTAACTTGGGGGTGGTTTTGAAGATTTTCAGCTTCAGTTTGCAGAGAGAAAAGTAGGATGAAGATATATTCCTACAATATTTCTTTGATCTTTTCAGGACCTTTTAGTGGAACGAAGTTAACCTTGTAGCTCCTTTCTAACCCTCCGCTCCGCCTCTGCAGGAAGCAGGCTGGGTTTGAGCTCATTTACTGGGCAGGCACAGTGCTGGCTGTTAGGATCACTGGTGTGTGTCCATGGAACCAGAGGGCATTCATTATCCCAGTGGCTGCTACTCCTGACTTTCTCTGTTTTCTCCCTTAAAAGAAAACCCATTCCTGAGATGATTCCGTGTGTGTGCAACCTCATGCATGTCAGAATTGAACTGTGCTCAGTAGGGTTTTCCATGGTTAATTTCAGAAGTAGATTTCCATGCCTTTCTTGTGAGTACCATATATACTCGAGTATAAGTCAACCCGAATATCAGCCGAGGCACCTAATTTTACCACAAAACTGCATTTAAAAATGCTGAAAAACCCGGCTTATACACAAGTATATACGGCATTTCTGGATGGACTTGAACCTTCAACCTTTCAGTTAGCAGTTGAGGACATAACTGTTTCTATGACCCAGACATGAAACAGAAAGAGAGTCCAATGAATATGCCAAACTAAAAAAAATAGTGAATTTAGCCTGAAGGGTAGACCCTGGCTATGACATATAGCTTTTTAAACACATTATCAGTTTCTTAGTGACCTTGATTGCATGGGATAATTATGAATTAATACTGTTAGCATTACAAAGTTGCTTTTGTCTGCAAAATAATCTTTTCAAAACCTTTCCTTAGTTCTTGAGTGTATTTCTCTAGAATTTATATTGTATTTCTGCTCAACACTCAAGCAAGAACAATTTAGATTTGTTTAACTCTGTTAAGGCTTTTAATTTCTGCCAGACTTATTCTATTGGGTTAGGTTTGCTCTCCAATAAAACACGCGATTACAAATGGACAATGCATTCTGTACAGCTGGATTTCCTAAAATTGCTTTGCAACAGAGAGCAATGCCAATCACCAGGCCAGTGTTTTAGCCTCAGAAGAACTTTTAAGGTGTCACTAAGTCCAGTGACCTCATTTGGTGGTTGGGGAAAATGAGACACATATGACAGTGACTGTCATAGAGTAGATCATCATTCCCAATTCTTCAGGATTTTCTTCCAAGCCTTTTGCTCTATGGCTCTGCTGTTCAGTCCCCCAGAACGGACAGAAGAACTGACAGAGAGCTGCTGTCAAGTCAACTCTGCTCAAAGCAAACCTCACACATCCAGCAGAACCCAGTGCTGCCCGCTCCAGGGTCATCCTCCTGATGGCCAGCCTGTTTAATTGCATAGCGGTGGCTATTGTACCAATTCGTCTCATCTAGGGTTTCCCTGGCTCCCTTGACCTTTTACTTCACCAGATATGATGCATTCAGATATGACGGGGTCAATCGACCCCTCCTAACGAAGTGTCCAAAGCAAGTGAGTTGAACAATGTGCTGTTGTGATCCATAGGATTTTCATTGGCTGATTTTCAGAAGTAGATACCCAGGTCTTTCTGCCTACTCTTAGTCTGGAAGCTCTACAGAAACCTGTCCATCCTGGGTGACTTTGATGGCATTTGGAATACAGGTGGCATGGCTTCTGGCATCATAGTAAAATGTTAACTACCATCCTATGGCAAACAGACAGGTAGGAATAGATGGAATGTATTTTCCCACTCCACTGAGACTGGGCTTGGCCATTCGAATGGAATGGAAGTGATATTTTGTTAGCCCCAAACCATGCTCCTTGGGAACCCTGGTGATGTAGCAGTTGCACATTGGGCTGCTAATTGCAAGATCAATAGTTTGAGACCATCAGCTACTTCACAGAGAAAGACCAGGTTTTCTACTCCTGGAAAGAGTTACAATTTCAGAAATCCAAAGGAGCAGTCCTACCCTGTCTTAAAGATTTGCTGAATAGGCATGGACTCAATGGCAGTGAGTTTTTGAGGTTATTGTCCAAAAAGACACTGTGTTTCCACTTACCTTCTTGCATGCTAAATCCATCACGAGAAGAGCATGCACTCCTTGCTACTGATCCAAGAAATATGAGCAAATTTTTTTTAAATGAGCAAATTTGTGGAGCAGACTGAATCCACCCTCTTATCTGAATCAAATTGGCCCATATGTAACTAACTCAAAGTAGAGCTCACTAGCCAGCCCTGGTTGAGTATTCAAACCGAAGTCAAACTGCAGACCAAGGGAATAAATGGTTAGGTTTTAAGAGTGAGTTGTACGGGGTTAAGTACCAACAGCTGACTGATGGCGTTAAAGAGCCCAAACTCCAACTCGATTTCCCCATTAGCAGGGTGAAAGACTTCTAGCAAGGTTAGGGGATCCTGGACACACTCACCATCCACACCATCACATAGGAGAAGGCTGCGATCCACAGCGTCGAAGACGCGAACGTCCCCATAAACCATTTCTCCCAGCGGGGCTTGTTGCAGTTGGGAACAGTGAAGTATAAGATCAAACTCAGGGGCCAGGTGAATATCCATTTCACTATTTCCAGTTTGCCAGCTGGGAAAGAGAGAGAGAGAGAGAGAGAGAGAGAGAGAGAGAGAGAGAGGAGTTAGCTTAATGGCTTTCCCATATCCTAACTGATTATTATATTACTCTTGCCCTAAAAAACTCAAATGTTCGCCAACAGAAAGTGACATTGAAAGATAAAATACATGGAATTAAACTAAAATATCCTTTGATTACTTGCTAGTTATGTCTTCAAAAATGAATAAATAATTCACTCTGAGTAAGGTGTGTGGGGTAGTAGGTAAAGGAACCTGATAGTAAAAAAATGAAGAAAAAATAAGGGCAGAAACCAGGTTGGGGATGGTGCGGGTGGGGTGTGTAAACTACTTATGTGTGTCTGTTTTCCACGTTGCTAGGAAACTAATCTTTCCAGGTTATGTGGTGTCCTTGGACATCAGGGCCCACATTGCCATCTAGTGGAGTTGCTCAGCAACACATGGGTAAAAACCAAAATCAAGCCTGCTGCTTTAGAACCAATTCCCAATCAGGGTCATTCCAAGAAACAGGAGAATCATAGGGTTTTCTTGGATCTATTCCTTAGACAAGAAGTCCTGGTGGTTTGTGCATTGGTCTGCTAATTTCAAGGTCGGCAGTTTGAAACGACCAGCGATTATGGGGGAGAAAGATGAAGCTTTGTTCTACTCCATCCTAGACAGTTGCTATGAGTTGGAAATCAACTTGATGGCAGTGAGTCAGGTTTTTAAAAATTCTTTAGAAAAGCAGTCCTTTCTTTCACAGCCCTGATGGATAGAACCGAACTGTCAATCTTTAACTTGCTGAACACTTGAGAGAGATTACTTGAAGGCTCTCAAGGTGTCAACATTCAGAGTATAGTCTTCCAGGCTCCTATGGATTGGTAAATCAGTAATCTCTGGTTGCTTGGCAGTTTGCTAACTCCTTGTGTCCGTCGGCAAGATGATGGATCTGTCAGTGCTGACTACAACAGTGTAGCTTGTGCTGCTGCAGGACTTTGTATCAGAGACTCTCATGAGTGCCTTTCCTCAGATTTGAGAGGCACATTAATTCTCATTTGGTCTATATTACTATTCTGCCTAAATACCAGTTGACCTCTGGAAAGAAATATCTATTTCTCATTTCTTTTGGCATAGAGAACATTTATATGCCACAGCAAGGGGACCCCTTTCTTGTCTATCTCCCACCCATCTCATCCTGGTTTCTTCTGTTCTTGAATCTCAAATAAACAATATAGAATATATTTTTGTGTTTATCTCCTCTTATTCAATATACTGTTTCTTGAGTTTCATTTGCATTAATATTTCATTCCTTTTAATTACTGGGTAGTATTCCATTGTGTGAACACACCACAATTTTCTAACCCACTCTCCTGTGGGCGGGCATTTGGGGTGTTACCAGTTTTGTGAAACCATGACTAAAGTGGCCATGAACATATAAAGTATATATATATATATATATGGCATATTTTCATTTCTCTTGGGAAAGAGAAATTCCGTGGGGGAGTAGAATTGCTGAGTCATGGCATGGGTGTCTATTTAACTTTATAAGACATTGACAGTTGTGCAAAATGATCGTATCATTTTGCACTGCCAGCAGAGTTAGGGATATGAGACAATATATATAAAAATTATAATGTTTTAACACTTCGCACAATAACTAACAAAATGTTCAGCTAAACGTATCTCCTATATTTATATCAGTGTCCAGTACTTACTTCATATATATCTTACAGTGGCCAGTCTCCAGATGGTTTCTTAAAAAAATATTACATAAAATCCTTTCTTTACCCCCGAGCCTGCCCCTGAATGATGAAGGCAGCAGAGGCCCTGGGGCTGGAGTGGGACTTTTCTCTCGGGCAGAGCTGAGTGCACACCTGTGACTCAGGCTATCCATATTCCCGCAGATTCACTTTCCCCATTAACCATAGGTGCATTCAGTAGTACAGATTTTTTTGTCCCACCCCCAGTAGTCGTGACTCAGCCAGGTTTCTGGAGGAAATAAATCAGATCATATTAGGAAAGACAGTGTTGACTCATAAAGTGCCCCAGTGAAAAAAGCCTCTTACGTCATTCTTGATTCTTCCTCCCTTTTTCATATTCACTATCCAGTCCTGAGCACCTGCCACGTGCATTGATTCCCAATCTATTTGCATAGCACCATCCCCAAACCTTCTGAAAGCCTCACCTATGACCTGGCTTCCACAGAACACTCTGTTTCCACTCGCACACCACTTCTATCCTTTCTCTATCACCAGTAAGAGGGATATTCTCATAAAGTAAACTAGGTAGTCACTCCCCGTTTCAAAACTTTCCTCCACCTTCCATTGCCCTTAGAGTAAAACCAACCTTTCTGAACATGGCCTACAAGGCCTGCCTGATTTAGTACTTCATCCCCGTCCCTGCTCACTGGATTCCTGCAGCCCCAGCCTTATTTCTGCCCTGCCATACAAGTCATCTCACTTCTCAAATGTCACCTGATCTCTTGGACACCCAATCTAAGCCAGACACCCAATCTAAGCCAGACACCCAATCTAAGCCAGACACCTAATCTAAGCCAGACACCCAATCTAAGTCAGACACCTAATCTAAGCCAGACACCCAATCCAAGCCAGACCACCACCTCCTCCACTCATTCAATGTTATGGCAACATTTTCCTATATGAAACTAACAGGACAATTTGTTTACTGATTTATTTTTGGCCTCTCCAAAACTAGAATAAAAATTATCCTAGTAGCTATATCTATAGAAGAATAAAACAGGACCTGTATCTCCCCCATGCACAAAAATGAACTCAAGGTGGATTAGAGACCTAAATGTAAACTCCAGATCATCAATGAAAATAAAATGGGATAAATTTAAGGGTCCTTTTGCAGGGCACACACGTACTACCAAATAGAATAAAAGAAACAATCAGTAGAAGATAAATAGGTGCCTGGGACTTATTAAACATAAGACACATATGCACAGCAAACAACTTCATCAGAAAAGTAAAGGGGACTAATCACTAAAATCAATAGAATTCTACACAACCTTAATAGGAAAAACCCCACAAACAATTCAATTAAATGGTGGGCAAAAGACATGAGCAGAGAATTTACCAGCAAAACAGTGGAATTGCTAAAGAGCACGCGAGGACGTGCTCACGATCCAGGAGAGGCAAATCAAAACAAGAATAAGATATCATCTTACCCCCAACAAGAGCCCCTTAAAAACAAACACAACAGAACAATGAATGCTAGAGAGGGTGTGGGGAAACTAGAAAGCTTATTCATTGCTGGTGAGATTGTACACAGGTACAACCATTGTGGAAGGTGATAGGGCACTTCCTGAAACGACTGTGAATTGAAATGCCTTACAGCCCAGTCATACCTCTGTTGGGCATGTACCTCAAAGAAGTGAGAGACGGAACCTAAACAGACATTTGCAATCCCACATTTATAGCCGCACAATTCACAACAGCAAGAAGCTGGAAACAGCTCAAAGAACGGATAAAGCAACTCCGGTACGTACACACAATGGAATACTATGGATCCCCGAAAAACATCGAGGAAACCATGAAACACCCATGACACGGATGGACCTGGAAACCATTCTTCTGAGTGAAGTCAGCCAGTCACAAAAGAACAGATACTGTGTGAGTCCACTCCTATAAGAAGATCAACCGGGACAAAGGCAGGCTTCTGTTCCCAGGTCATGCAGTCTTCGAATCTGTCCCCCTAACCAACGTGGTAGTGTGCTTATCTCGTTCCCATACACCATCTCACCTGCTTCCTTGGACATCTCAACAGTCATTTCAAGGGAGGTGGCCTCACTCTAAATGGAGCACATTTCCAGATTGTGGGGAGGATAATATCAGTCCCTTGCTGCCATATAGGAGAGTTCTATGGTCACCCCAAACCTACAAGAGTTATCAGTGAACCTTACTGGGAACCCGGATCCAGAGGAGGAGGGGGAGACACAGCTGTGTACTGAAGAAGGCAATCACACTTCCGATGGTGGGTAAACTAGGTGGGACAGCCTGCCGTTGAGAAAAATGCTTCCCATTACTTATACAGACCCCAAAGGGAAAGACACCTGGTATTATGTTCCTAACTGGGAAGTTTTGACCTCGCTTTTATCCAGCCAACTGAGACATTAGACTCTCCTTTTGGGGTGCACAACAGCCTGCATTGGTCACACCAGAAGAGCCCAGATTGGATACACCATTAAATGGATTGAACTTTACCTTAAATTCACTCGGGGCAGCTCTATGGAACTGAATGCTTCTTTGAGTGTAAGCGGAAATTCCCGAGTGGGAAAAGCACATGACCTCTAGCCTATGTTGAGGGAGTTGATGGTCACTGGACTTTGGTTTGGGCCTCTTGCTTTGAGGTGCCTAGCAAATGGCGACTCAGAACAACATACTAGGGGATAACTGCGCCCCCCCCCCCCAGCAAAAAAAAAAAACAAAACAAAATGGAAAAAGCTCTGCTGGGTGGAGCTTTTGTAGTAAGCATTTCCCCCCACTAGGCAAGCATCCAGCAACTTGCTGAGTCAGAGCATCCAGTGGTGTTGCCTGGGAAGGGGCTCTCTGGTCACAGCGATTTTTTTCATAAAAGTAGTTTCACCCGAACTTTGCTTTTTGGGATGCTAATTTAAGGGACCAGCATGCAGCTGTGAAATTTTGTTTCCTGTTTGGGAAGAATGCCACAGAAACTGTTGTGATGTTGAGCACTGCTTACAAGACCAGCGCTATGGGAAAAACTCAAGTGTACGAGTGGTTTTTTGGTTTCAAAACAAGTGGAATGTCAGTTGATGACAAACCTCGTTGTGGATGTCCGTCAACTTCCTGAACAGACAAAATTGTCGGCTCAGTGCATTTGGAGTTTGTCCTACCAGGTCAGACTGTTAATCAAGCTTGCTATTGAGAGGTTCTGAAAAGATAGCATAACCCTGTGTGACAAAAAAGACCTGATTTGAGTCTGACAGGGGACTGGTTTTCCATCACGCCAATGCACATGCTCATGCAGCCATGTCAGCACGGCTTTTTGGGCAGAAAACAGCATGTCTCTCTTGCCCCACACACTCTCTTGACCTCGCTCTCTGAGACTTCCTTTTGTTTCTGCAAATGAAGAGGGACTTAAAAGGGCAGTAACTTGATGATGCAGAAGAAGTGAAGAAAAAAATGAGGGAAGTGCTGTCAGCCCCCCAAACAGATGAATTTGAAAAATGTTTCCAAGAATGGAATCGCAGATTGGACAAATGTATTAAATGTAATGGAGAGTACTTTGAAGATGATAAGTTTTGTAAAAAATTTTTAAATTCTGTTTTCCAGACTGTTCATCCAGCCTGTTATCTCGATAGACCTGCAGAGATAATAATGTGCACAAAAAAACAAGGCAGAGCGAGACAAAGGGACATGTATGTATGGATTATGCTAAGAGTTGTATGAACCCCCAATAAAATGATGTTTTAAAAATTCTGTTTTCTGGAGGTACCTACCCCCTGTATCCTTGCGGTTTTCGCCCTCTGTCTGCTTTCCTGTGACATTTGTTAGTCTCTGAGGCATGGCCTTGCGATTGTACAGGAGTGCCACTGAGAATACTGCCACACCGCCCACCCTCATGGCTCTTGTCACTCAACTGACCTGAGTTTTCAAAATGTACAACTGTATGACAGTCTAAAAAGATAGCTCACACATGTAAAATTCCTTTTTTCAAGTGTTTTAATTTCTACACCGTTACTAAAGTGATGATATTATCACTAGAGTTACCTTATGGCCCGTGGGGGTGATTTATGACGTACTCCAATAACATGGCAATGATGTCTCTCAAGTGACCCACAGACCACTGATACATGAGTGCTTTTGAGCCCTCACTTGGCCATAGCCCTCGCAATTCGTTCTTGTGACACGACCCTGCTCGGTACTCAGCCTCATGAGGAGGCCACTGAAGAAATAGTGCCAGACCACAGTGTGGTGAAGAAATCAGACGGTTACTGGAAATTAGGCTTCTTAAAGGCTTCTCCCAAAACACAAGCAGCCATCTAAAATGTGCATCTGCTGAATCCACACGGAAGCAGCACACCAGCCGGTGTGATCCAAGGATTGTAAATAATAAAATCCAAACAGAGAGGAGCTTGGATTTCATTGTATTTGGAAAGCCTAAATTCTGAGCCCCTGGTTTGCAGATGATAGCGGGAGACCAACATTCGCTTGCAAGGCCCTGATGTGGATTGAGTCTGAGGTGGCGATAGTCTAGGAATGTGAACAGTCCTATACAGACAGACAGAGGGACAAAGAGCACAGTAAGTGGGTTGTACAGCTGTGGTTAGCCCGCAGTGTAACACCTTGCCATTTGATCTCTCTTTTAACCCATTTTGAATTTATTCTGGGTTTAAAATATTTTCTATTGGTGTTTTTCTGTTTTATTTTGTCATTGTTGCTGGGTACTACTTTTTTTGTCTTTGCTTTTTTACTGCTTTTCTGTATAGGGAAGTCAGGATGGGTGGGCCTATGAAGACAGTAACTGGATTAATAAATACCTGCGAGTACAGAAAGAGCTCTGGGGGAAATGGGAAGTCCACAGCCATGGGTACAAGAAGTAAGAAACTGTTCCAACGTTGATTGTGGTGATGACTGTACAAACCTTCAGATGATTGAACTGTTTAATTTTGTGATATAATAACTAGATCTCAATAAAACTATTTTTTAAATTGTTCAAGAAGAAGACTCTAGCATGTTCACCATACTATTTTAAATACCTTGAATAGTGCAGAGCTTATGGTAGATGCTCAGTAAATAATAATAATAGTAATACTAAACACAAGCTAGTGACGCTATGAAAATTAAAGTCAGCTAGCAACTCAGAGATAAAGTGACATGGATCAGAGACCTTGAGTGTTATATTATCCATTTGAATATGACTTGTCATTAAATAGCAAAAGGACTTTATTTCTTAATCACATTATTGATTAAACCTTTCAGAAAATTTAGACTGAGATAATGCAATTACAGTTTCCCAGACTTATAGTTTATATAGAAATGTGTTCTGATGATAATAGTGGTGAAAATGTACATGGTTTTTAAATGGAAAACATAAAAACACATACTTCTATTTTGGGGTACCTCATGTTCTTTTCCAGTCTTTTATCCTATGGAAGTAGATGCATGCAAATGCTTCTCTTCCTGTCAGTCAGCCACAAGACATAAGAATACATGCATATGCAAAATCCCCTTCGAGGCCACGCTGACTCATGCCATTTCCTCTGACATGGAGTTGATTCAACTCAGAGAAACCCTGTGGGACAGAGCAGAACTGCTCCTGTGGGTTTCCGAGCCCGGCTACCTTCGTAGGAGCAAAGAACCTCAACTTCTTTCTGCAGAGTAGCTGGTGGGTTTACTCTGTTGACCTTTCTTTTTTTTTTTTTTAAACAGTCTTAAAGCGTTTTAGACAATACCCCTAGGGTTCCTCATGCATATGCATAGGTATGTAAAATAGATAAAGGGGGTTTCCCTATCATGAAGAAAGAAGACTGAGGAGTGGAGCATGTGCTTTGGATCTGAGTCCACTTCCCTGAAAACTTCCTAGACACAGGATACAGAACGAGAGAGCTGTTACCACCAGAGACCATATGAAACAGTCTTCTCTCAGCATGGAAAACTTGTGAAGAAAGCCTTGTTGCTGCAGCTGGGCCATGGGCTGTCCACAGGCTCTACAATCGAGAGTCACGGGAGGCGGAACTCTAAAAACCATACTCCTATCCCCCAGATTCCACGCCTTAATTGTTGAAACTTGAGATGAGCTGCCACTCCTGGGTGTGTGTGTGTGTGTGTGTGTGTGTGTGTGTGTGTGTGTGTGTGTGTGTGTGTGTGTGTGTTGGGGACAGCTAACTATAGGCCTACCTGGTCTAATAATATGAACTCCTAAAAGATAAAAGAGTTTCAGAAAAAGGTAGCAGAAAGGAAAACCAGGCGACGAGAGTGTGAGAGGACTTGATGTGCCATTGTTGGTTTAAGGGTTAGGGGTCATGTGGCAATGCATGCGTTTAGGAGAGGAGATGGGTTAATTAGGGTGCGAGGTAGTACCGATGAAGAACACAGCTTTCCCCCAGACCCTGGATGCTTCCTCCCCCCAACTACCATGATCCGAATTCTACCTTGCAGGCCTGGATAGGACAGAGGCTGTACACTGGTGCATATGAGGGTTGGAGGTACAGGGAATCCAGGGTGGATGATACCTTCAGGACCAAGGGTGTGAGGGACGATGCTGGGAGAGTGGAGGGTGAGTGGGTTGGAAAGGGGGAACTGATTACAAGGATCCACATGTGACCTCTTCCCTGGGAGAGGGACAGCAGAGAAGGGGGGAAGGGAGACTCTGGATAGGGCAAGATATGACAAAATAACGAGGTATAAATTACCAAGGGCACATGAGGGAAGGGGGAAAGGGGAGGGAGGGGAAAAAAAAGAGGACCTGATGCAAGGGGCTTAAGTGGAGAGCAAATGCCTTGAGAATGATTGGGGCAGGGAATGTATGGATGTGCTTTATACAATTGATGTATGTATATGTATGGATGGTGATAAGAGTTGTATGAGTCCCTAATAAAATGTAAAAAAAGAAAAGAGGAGAAAAAAATGATTAGGGCAGGGACTGTACAGATGTGCTTTATACAATTGATGTATGTATATGTATGAACTGTGATAAGAATTGTAAGAGCCCCTAATAAATTGTTAAAATTAAAAAAAAAAAGAATCTGGTTGTGTATTTTCTCATTCATTTAAGGAAGTACTTGGCTGAGGCTGAAGAGCCGTGAGGTCAAGTTCTGGTCTGAGAATTTGATGTCACCTGGGCACCCTGAGGGGATACTCAGGGACCCAGAGAAACTTGGCATTCAAAAAGAAGACCGAGTTGTGCTTAGTGTAGGTTCACTGTGTCCATGGCCATTTGCCAACTCTTCCTTCAGGGCCAGTGCCACTTGGGAGATGAATTGGGGAATGAGTGTCCTGGTGCCGTAAGGGTGGGTGGGGAATGGATGGCAACGCTCTAAGCAACAGCCCTGAGGTAATAATCTCCCTCCTGTTGAGTCAATTCTGACTCATAGCATCCTTATTAAGACAGAACACACAGCCTCATCTTTCTCCTGTGAGGTAGTAACAGACACGGATGGAATTCCCCAAACCAGAGGCCCTCCAGTGTCACCCGGCCCTCCACCTCCTTCAAGTCTGCACCATTCAGGGTGGCCAAGACCAAGTGAAGCCGTCCCTGGGTTCTTTTGCGTGTGCAGCCCCAGCCAGCAGTGCCACCAGGGAGCAGTTTCTCAGAATACATTGGCATCCCTTACCACTAATGAGCCGAAAGGTAAAAAGAACCTTTTGGAAGGAATTGTGAAAACTCTGGAAGGTCACGAATCTTCAGGCAGTGGGTGTTTTCTGTTTACTCACCAATGAAAGAGAAATCCAATATTTCAGGCACTAATTGCTACAGTTTGAAACAGACTCAATGGCACTTAAGAACAACATGTGACAAAATGAGGGGGATACTGACTGTGCTTTGCTGCAGTCCCAAATATGATGGCTTAATTTCAGAAAAGTACTTGTGGCCTTGAGCTGTGAGTTGGCCTAACCACTTTTTTACGGACCACTTTTGTTGAAAGATGGCTAACCTACAGGTGATGTCTATTTAAACTTGATCCTTTGGCAGGGATTTTCTCAAATAAATTTTGGCTGTCATGTAAAATAAACAACTGATAGTGTTCATGGCCATAACGAAATGTAAGTGATGTAGAAATTAGGATTACAGAGAACATTTTTCTGCCACCAGTTTTTCTTCAGTTGAGATACATGGTGACATTAACACACAAAGCTTTTGAATAATGTCATATGCCAACATTTAGAAATACTGTATAATGCATTGCTTGGTGAACCAATATTTTCCAATTGTTGGTACTAAAAGTTCATTAAAGGTGAGAGAGAGTCCAATTGATTTTAATGTAATAGTATAGAAGGTGGGTAGAAAGGGGGAACCAATTACAAGGATCTACATATAACCCCCTCCCTGGGGGACGGATAACAGAAAAGTGGGTGAAGGGAGACGTCAGACACTGTAAGATATGACAAAATAATAATAACTTATAAATTATCAAGGGTTCATGAGAGAGGGGGGAGCAGGGAGAAAGGGGGGAAGTGAGGAGCTGATATCAAGGGCTCAAGTATAAAGGAAATGTTTTGAGCAGGTGCCCTCAAACTACGGCCTGCGGGCCACATGCGGCCCTCTGAGGACATTTATCCGGCCCGCTGAGGACATGTATCCGGCCCGCCGGGTGTTTTTGCCTTGTTTGTTTTTTACTTCAAAATAAGATATGTGCAGTGTGCATAGGAATTTGTTCATAGTTTTTTTTTTAAAAAAACCTCTAATCTGGCCCTCCAACAGGTCTGAGGGACAGTGAACTGGCCCCCTGTTTAAAAAGTTTGAGGACCCCTGGTTTTGAGAATGATGATGGCAACAAATGTACAAATGTGCTTGACAAGATGGATGGATGGATTGTGATAAGCATTCTATGATCCCCCAATAAAATGATTTTTTAAAAGTATTGAAGAAACTGCCATTTGCCAATTTAGGATGTTGTATCAAAGAAGTATTCTCAGTTACCTGGAATAATATTAAAGTCTTTTTTTCCCCCTTAACCCAAAATACCCCCTGAAATCTTCTTAAAGTCAGCCTACCTGCTTGAGCATTACGCTATTTTAACACCAGTATATGTAGGATCAAATTTACAATACCTATTTGAATGCTGAGATGGAGATGTTATGGGGTAATGAGTTTGTTAATGAGAGAGGTGACTAATGGTGGACAGCTAGAAGAACTAACTAGAATTGCTAAATTGTACATATGTATAAACTATGTTTTACTATGTATGCGCTCAATAAAATAAAGTTAGAAAACTCTTCCTTTAAAACAATAACAATACCCAGGCCCTCCATATCTAAATGCCATCATTAAACAGCCTTTCAGGTGGGTTAAATGGCCTTGCTTCAGGGAATCCTCTTGGAAATTCAAGAATCGTGAAGACGCTGCATATGGTAGTGAAGTCTTGCACACTTGGTAGTGATGTGACTTGAACTAGTCTGCTCTTTCCTGAAATAGCCAAAAGCCCCTGTAAGTTCTAGCAAATAGAATTCTTTGCGTTTGGTCCACCCATGACAAGGTAGAGCAGTCAGGGCAGAAGAGAACCACACTGGTTTCCCAGAAGCTTTGTGGCCATCGTTCCCCTCACTTTCAAAGCACTAGGGAGAATTTACTCCGCCAGTCCTCTCCCGGGTGATGCACAGTTAGCATGCTGAGATGCTCATTTAAGATGAGAGCCTTTAGTTCATCCACAGGCACCTCAGACCAAAGTTCTGGAACTTTACTTTTGCCAACTCAATCCTTGGAAACCATATGATGCACATTCAACTCTGGCAGCCGTGGGAGCTTCATGAGCTGACACCAGCTTGATGGCAATAGATGTTGAACTGGAATATGTTTTGCTCAAGTGTTCATCTCCTATGGTGATCATCCTGGGGACAGCAGGTCATGAAAGAGAGGGGTATGCATGGGAGCAAGTGGCAGAAAGGGAGAAAGAACAGGGGCTAGGTGGGGCTGCTATTATGTGTGTGTTAGCTCCCACGGCCAACTGAAACTCGGGATGAATCTTCTTGCTCTTGAAAATAAAGTTGTCTTGCTGACCTGGGTTCCTCCTTAATACAAAAAAAAAAATGTTCACAGAACAGCTAAGTCAACGAGGATTGCCACCCATAGGAAGCCAACACATTTTGTCAGAGTCCAAATTTCAGCCTATGATAAGGTGCCACAATTTTGGTTATCTTTGGAACCTCTGCAGCAGAGTCCTGCCAACTGTAGAACTGCAATACAAATACCTTTGTACTTATAGAAATAGTTGCACTGAATGGCAAAACAAACAAAAAATAAAGAAAGGACACCCATACATTGGCTTCAAAAGAACTCCCAACCTCAGCCCAGATGGAGAAACTCTTACAGGGGGGGTCAAATGGTGTGTATGGTCCTTCTTCTTCATCTTCCTCTTCCTCGTCCTCATCATTCTCATTGTCCATCTCATGCCTAGCCTCAGCAATGGCATCGTCCCTGCGGGTCCCATTCACACTCCTGTCTAGGGTATTGCTGGGACCTGTCCCATTCTCCACTGTGTGCTTGATGGGGATTTTGATGGCCACCTCAGATTCTCCATTGGCATGAGCTCTGCTGCTGATCAGTCTTTGTCTCTGGAAAGAGAAAGGCATGTTCTTACCGTGGTCCAAGGCGTCTCAAAGACCTCAACTCCAGCAGATGCGATCTTAGGATTTTCCCCCAGTCAGCTGACCGAAGATGCTTTCAGAAGGCCCTGGAGTCAAGTTTTAAGAGGTTCTTCAAAATAATAGTCAGCTCAGACAACCTCGTTAAGGAAGGAAAGATGAACTTTTTGACAACACATTGGACCTTAGGTTCATTTAGAGCCGTGGTTCTCAGCCTTCCCCATGCCGCAACCCTTTCATACAGTTCCTCATGTGGTGACTCCCAACCATAAAACTAATTTCATTGCTACTTCATAACAGTAATTTTGCTATTGTTATGAATCAGGTGACCCCTGTGAAAGGGTTGTTCGACTGCCAAAGAGGTTGTGACCCACAGGTTGAGAACCGCTGCTCTAGAGGAAAATGGCCAGGATGCCCACGTTTTCTATTGAGTTTCTTGATTCCTTATGCACTGTGGTGGTATCTTTCGTCTCTAGCTTATTTGTGAGAAACCCCAACAAACACACATGGACGAGTGTATCAATTAGGCTGCCATCCCAGAGAAAGTGACACCAGGACTGTACTACTTAAAGCAATGGAACCATTAGTTCGCAGCCACTTCTGTGCAAGTTTACATCAGGGGGATTCATTTCAATGGAAAATGAAAATTAAAAAGGTATGTAAAAGGGGAGGGGAGAGGTTTCCACATAACTCGTAGCGAGACTGTATTTTTCAGAATATGGAGAGAACCCAAGGACCAGGATGCCCAGCTGGTTCAGGGAGCACAGATGTTGGGAAATGGCTGACGGATTTTAGCATGAAACTATGAGTTAGGTGCTTCTGCTTTTGAACTCGTTCACTTTCTGCCCTTCCCTTCTTACAACTCTGTCCCCCCACCCCCTTCTGCCCCTGTCCCAATCCAGTGCCAAATGGACTGTGTTTTCCCAGGATACCTCATTGATCAACATGCGGCTGGCCATGGAGAGCCGGGTCTTGGGTGGAAAGTGGCTTGTTATCATGATTCGAAGGCCAGCCTCAGAAAAAGAGAGCTGGTGTGGGTACTCGGACAGCAGCTCATCCACCATGATCACAGATGCTTTGCGGTGGAAATCAGCTGGGAATAAGCGACATGAAATGAAATAAAACAGAACGAAGGTTGGGATCAGGGAAGAGGTATTCATTCAACTTTCCTTTTCTTCATCCATCCCCTTATCCCTCTCTCTCCATCCTCTAGTCATCCATCCATCCATCCATCCATCCATCCATCCATCCACCCAGGGAGAATGATAGTGAACACAATTTAGAACAGAGTCAAACGTTCCTTTCTATTTGGTTCATGGATAGCTCTTTTGACCTAAATTTAAACACATTAAACATCATTAATTGACATTAAGAGTGGATAACATAAGAGAATTCCTCACTATCCTCAATAAATTTCCCCCACTGTTACTAACTGTGTACAGAAAAGACCTCTGGCCTCACTAATATTTAGTAAGTGTCAGTAGTGCTCACACAGAGCTGCTAACATCTACAGACTTGATTTTAGTGTCACTTGGAGGACTTGGGGGGAAGTCTAAGCAGTTCCCCCGCCCCCACGTAGGTGGAGCTCACAAGGTGTAAGTATGTGAGCCATGCGCATTATAAACAGAGGATAGAGGTACAGCGACGTGGGTTAAATTATGAGTAGCAATTTGCCATGTGACCTAAAAGAGTGGTTTACCAAAGACTAACACCCCTGTCTATGAATGTGCAGTATTTACACATTGCACTCTGGCAGCTTCTGGGCAGTCTTCCCTGGTCCTGGTACCTGTTTTTAAACCACTGAACCAGGAAATGATCTCTGGAAACACTGAGTACTAATATGAGGAAGCTCTTTCTAGTTCTCCGAGCGCATTCCTTTTATGGCTACTAACTACCCAGAAGAGAATAAATTAAGTTAAATCTTCATGTGAATAGCACAAAATAAGTTTCTCTTTTGTTAAACATACATAGATGTACTTATTGATAAAACAGATCAAATATTTAAATTTTAATAAATAATGATCTAGAATTTTAAAAGGGAAGAGAAATATTTTAAGATACTTTATTCTGTCTAATTTCTTTTTTTCCGCCTTATGAAGCAACCATATGAGACAAAGAAGAAAAAAACCACATATTCCAGAGGGATAATTTTAAAAGACTGGATTACATTACAAGCAAAATTAAATGATATGTTCTATGTTTCCTCTGAGAAAAAATATTACTTATTGTAAAGCAACTGTTATATGAGAATTACAGATAAATAATAATAGTAGTAAATAATAAATCAACTGCTTTATAAGACTAGTGAGTATTAGAATTCATTTGGGAAAGGAAGCAATTTTCTATGTAATTTTGCAGTTCAGAAATTAAGGTAATGTAATCTGAAAGTGGTTTTTACAAAGTAATTCTCATAGCAAACATCATTAATTGAATATCGTGCTAAACAGTTTTATATACATCATTTCCTTTACTTATTACAATGAATCTATGAAGAAGGTAAAATCATCCCCATTTTGCCGATGAGAACGCTGAGTTTCAGAGAGGCTAAGTGACTTGCTTCGGGGTGACCCAACAGAAATGTGGCAGAACCAGTGCCTCACAGCCCATGGTTTCCCCTCCTCCCCTCATTTCTCTGTAGCATCCCTAGCAACGTGTTGCTCAAGAACTTCCATGGGCTTTCTGAATCGCTCCTTCCCAGGGGTGAGGCTGTCTCATGCTTCAGCTAAACAGACTGGAGGGATGGAACCTTTCTTCTCCTCGTCCCTTCTCCCGGCCAAGCAGCGTCCTCTCAGCTCAGCTGCCATGCCACGCTTGTGACTGACAGTGAGCAGATAAGCTCACATTCTAGCACTTCCTTCTTGGACCCAGGTATCTCCTTGGTTACCTTTTTTTAGTAGCACGACAGTTGCGTCACAATTGCTGCTGTCATCAATTTCAGCATTGTTGGCCAACCCGTTGACCATGTTGCCGGCACCCTTTGTCCTCCTTTCGAAGCACTGATGGATGCAGGCATTATACCTGTACAAAGCAGTACGTGGAAAGGATCCATCAGGGGGTGCTGATTTCCCATTTCTCAACTCCCGCAGGGGGCTTCCTGTGTCATCCTCAGTCTAGATATGTGAGTCGCAATGACTCAAGTTATTATTCGGGTCATTATTTTGTTAACCTAATTCCATCAGAATGTATGAGGCTAAGTTAAAAAAGCATTGCCATTAGGGTTCTAGTTCATACATGCATGTGTCTATTTTAATAAAAGGCATTTAAGCATGTCTCTGGGCTCAGTGGCTGACTGCTGGCAAGTTCTCTCAATAACACCCTTGTCTTCTCTGAGTCTTGTTACGGTGACTTAAATCAAATCCAATAAAAGCAGTGGCTGGGCCAGTTAATTTCAAGGCAGAGAGGTTAGATCAGAATGCGACTCCGTTTGGGGATCCCAAAGGAATACTCTTGATAGATTTTCTCAGAGGCTGCTGGGCAATTGGGAGCTTCTTATAAGGAAGATTTAAGAAAACGGAAATGACGTTGGTGATGAACAGGTCAGAGAAGTTGTGCCAAGGAGCTATTTCCCCGTGACAATAACGGACCAGTCCACTCGCGGAGGGCAACAAGGGCCCCGTTAGAAACTTTACCCCATCCACCCTGCAGCCCTGGTCTCGCGCCCTCAGACTGCTTTTCATTCCCTAAGGCAAAGAACATCGCAAAGCAAGGTAATTTGTGGCCTCCCAGATACCCCAAACTGCCATTGAGCATGGTGGAAATATGAAAGTACAGGATCCTCGAGGGAAGGCTTAGAGAGATGGAAACACTGCCTTTACAAGTGTACTGTATGAAAGGTAAGAAGTATCTTTCTATGCCTCCACTGAATGCCTGGACCGACCCCATGGTCTATGTGTTGCAGGTTGTTGGAGGGGTGGGTCTCTACTATCTGGGATTTCCCAAGGCAACAAGCTGAGAGCTTGTCACTATCATTCCATAATTGCGGACATAGCACTTTTTTGGCTTTATGGGAATAATGTGAACTATTATACGAAGACATATTGAGTGAAAATACACCCAGGAGGCTTGTCTTGGAAGGTTGAAGATTACGCTAGGATACATTCCTAATAAATAAAATAAATGCAATCTATAATCTTTTATAATTTAAATAAAGTCCTAGTGTATAAGAAAAAGTTCTTAGCAAGTGTTTAGTAGGTAAGAACTCTTGTCCTTTTAGTGATTCTAGAAATCTGAGAGCTGCCTTGGTGGGTGGGTATGCATTGGGCTGCTAACCACAAGGCCAACAATTCAAAACCACCACAGGCTGTTTTGGGGAGAAAGGTGAGGCTTTCTGTCCCTGTTAAGAGTTACAATTATCAGGACAAACAGAGAAGTGACAGAAGGTGTCAGGATTTCATCTTGCTTGGGTCCACAATCAATGCTCATAGAAGCAGCAATCAAGAGATCAAATGATGGATTGCATTGGGTAAATCTGCTGCACAAGGCATCTTTAAAGTGTTGAAATGCAAAGATGTTACTTTGAGGAGTAAGATGCACCTGACCTAAACCATGCTATTTTCCAATCACCTCATATTCAGGTGAAAGTTGTACATTGAATTAGAAAGACCAAAGAATAATCAATGCATTTGAATTATGGCGCTGGTGAAGAATATTAAAAGCACCAGGGAATGCCAACAGAACAAACAAATCTGGTTTGGAAGTACAGCCAGAATGCTTCTTAGAGGCAAGACTGGCTGGACTTTGTCTCACTGTACTTTGGACATGTTATCACGAGGGACCAATCCCTGGAAAAGGACAACATCTTAGGTGAAGCATAAAGGTAGTGAGAAAGAGGAAGACCCTTGGTGAGACAAACTGGCACAGCAGCTGCAACAACAGGCTCCCAAGCGAGTGTGAAGCTGAGCAGTGCTTTATTCTGCTGTACACGGGGCTGCTATGAGTTTGGACCAATTTAAGGGCAGCTAATAACAAGAACAGAGTTCCAGTCTTGGAAACCCACAAGGGCAGTTCTACTCTGACCTTTAGGATCACTATTCGTTAGAAGTGACTTGATGACAGTACGTGCGAGTGAGTTTTGAGAAATCCTAGAGTAACTGTTTCATAGGAATGCAAATGTGGACAATGAAAGAGAGGACCAAAGAACGGACTCATTTGAATTATGGTGTTGACAAAGAATATTAAATAGACCATAGATGGAGAGAAGAATGAATAAATATGTCTCCAAAGAAGTACAACTAGAATGTTCTATAGAAGCAAGGCTAGTGAGACTGCATCTCACATACTTTGGACATGTTACCAGGGGGATCAAACCCTAAGAAGACATCATGCTTGGCATAGTCTAAGTTAAAAAGAGAGAGAGAGAGAAAGAGAGAGAGAGAGAGAGAGAGAGAGAGAGAGAGAGAGAGAGAGAGAGAGAGAGAGAGAGAGAGACCATCAATGAAATGGATTGACAGATGGGCTGAAAGAATCGGTTTGACTCTATATTCAAGGAGGGATGATTGTGAGGGAGATGTACGATTTGGCTATGTGTGTTTCTTTCCACACAGGGTTGTTAGGAGTTGGAGCAGACTTGATGATCCCTAAGAACCACAATAATGATCCTAGAAAACTCATTGCGTTTCTAGAATTGTAGGAGGTTGTAGGGCACAACTGCTCCAATCCCTCCAATCCCCAAATTTCAAGCCTTCATAGCTTTCCTGGTTACAGGACAACCCAGTGATGGGTCTACCACTGTGACCTCTAACCTTCCGTTGGAATGACAGCTAGCAAGGCAACGTTAATTGTCAGCTGATGATTATAAGCTTCCTTATCCCTTCATTGTTCTCAGATCCAGATATTGAGCATCAGTGGCTGGAAATGTCACAAAAGGGAGACAAGCAGCCACCGTGCACTAGCTGATGACAAGATTTACGACTACAGGCCCCAGGTCTAACATGAAGCAGATCAATTACTGACAGAGTAGATCTATATAGTGCAGAGGAACATGCAACCCTGCACTCTGGGATTGGATCAATAATTAGAAATTGTGGAACAAACAACCTAGTCCAGTTTTTAAAAATTGATTGTAAGGAACAAAAAAATAAAGCAAGCAGAGAGGAATCTACAGATTAAAAGAGACTCAAAAGATGGAGCAACTGGATACAATGTGTGTAATTTATTTTTATTTAAGGAAAAAAAGTAAAAAATTACATTAATGAGACAACTGAAAATTTGAAGAGTTTATCGGACATCTATTAAAAGTAAGACATTGACATTGATTTTCAGCATGACAATATTTTGGATATGTTAGAAATAAATCCTTTTAGGGACATATACTGAATTTTTTATGCATGAGCTGATAAAATGCCTTGGATTTCAACAGCATGTGGGGGGTAGGGAAATGGGGGAAATGAAAATTGAAATATCAGATTTTATAACACCCAATGTATGTGTAAGACAAGATTTCTATGAGTTGAAGGTTGTTGGAAATGATGGTGGGTACATAAGGTTTGTTCATGTATATTAAAATACTCCATGATAGAAAGTTATCTATAGGAAGTCATGCAAAAATAATTTCCAGGAGCATATTGATAGAAGCAGGCCGGGCCTTAGATAGACTCCATGGGTTTTTGTGAGCAGGAGGGCCATTTGTCATACGTTCATCTTCTTTTTCTGCGGCTTCCCTTTGCCTTCTTCATCCTCCCTCTCTACCTTCAATTCTGCAAGAATTCTTTCCCCACGGTGTCAGGGCCAGTTGCTGGGAGCTTCTACATTTTAGACTCAGTAAGAATGGCTTGCCCTCCTGACACAGCTGTAGGGGCGAGCCCATTTCCCAGAAAGAAATGTTGCTTTGCCTAAGGGCCAGCTTTGAAGGCGTAACTAGGTGTTACAGGTATGCAGGAGCCCTGGATTTGATTCCCAGGGAACGGGCCTCCTACGCCGTCATCACCTATCTGTTAGTTCAGACTTGCTTCTGTGATGCTGAGCAGGTTTCAGGGGAACGTCCAGACTAAAACAAACTAGGAAGAAATGCCCAACAATCTACTTTGGAAAATAAGCCAGTGATGACCCTAAGAATCACAATGGTCTAACCTGCAATTGATCATGGGGACGGCCCAGGACTGGGCAATGATTCGTTTGTTGTGGATGGGTGATGGAGAGTTGGGGTGATAAGGTGATGATGGCAAACAATACTGTCTTATCCCCTCATTGGGGTGTAGATTATGGAAGAATATACCATAGGAAAGCACTTTTTGTAAACCAGGTGCTGGCATTACTATAATTTAAATATACTGTCATGTTCTGTTCTCAAAAATCCTGTTGAGACAGGACTTATTATGAATACTGTTTCTCAGAAGAGAAAACAGCTTCAAAATGTCTAAATAACTTGACCAAGCCCCCACAGCTAGCTAAGGTGGCAAGTGGGAGTCAGAGGCAGCTTAGAATGTAAAGCCCTTGCTCTTCAGGACCAGTGCATGTGGCCTAATTTGGGGGTTAAATACCAAAGAATCACCTAGGCTGTACAGGAATCCAGCCTCACAAAGGCCACGCGTGCTCAGACATCCTTAACGTTTTTAAGCTAACTTATCAAACTGATCTTATTTGACCTTCGGAGAGAGGGCTTAATGGCACTTTGAGGACCATTGTGAAGCCAGCTAGCAATTATTAAAGCTGCTGGTGCTGGTTCCTATTTTTAGTTGAAGGTTTTAAACTGTGTGCCTGCATTCTGAAACTATTTTATTATAAAGTATGTAATTGTATAACTCAATTTATATTTTCTAAAGCCAATAATTAAAGTCTCTGCAGAGGGGGATGGTTCAAGAGCAGACATGTTGATGTAGAATTTAGGGTCAGCATACAAGTTGAAAGTTTACAAAGTAGCTTCCGTTCCCATTTTGTTTGCACCCTGCTAGTCTGCGGCTGGAACGTTGGAAAAGCTAAGACATTAGCAGAAACATCCCTCATTAGCTTGCACACTGGGTGTGATTTGGGATAGAAGAGAGGAATTGTGTGTTGCACTACCTGCATGCCTTGCCCATAGTTAGAAGTGATGGTAAAAGAATTATACCAGAAACAGTTCCCAATTTGTTTTCAGAGAGGCCACTTTATTTTATAAATCCCTTAGTGAATTATAAAGATGTGAGAAGTCAGTAGGGAACATTCTTCCATCAAAATTCAAATTCAAGACCAAGGTCAACATTCAGCATGTAGCAAGTGCTCAGTGAATAATTTCAGAGCAATTGACTGGTCCACTTTTTAAAAAGGAAGGGGTAGGATCTTGACTCTTCGGGAATTCAAGTTCAGAGTCTAAAAAAAGCCACAGAAATGGAAATAATCAAACCCCAAGCACTGAAGATAAATGTGCGCATTGTTTGAGGTATCATCACCATGGCATTGGCTCACGATATAGGTGTTTTTTTGGTTTGCATTTTGTTTTTTGCTAGGGACAAGACCTGGATGTGCTTTCTTCAATGCCTTCTTCTTTGAAGTCTAGAAACTTTGGAAGGCCGCTAGGTCAATTCTGGCTTTCCTGGAAGCTCCTGTATTGGGAATTTTACATGGAAAGTAATTGGAATGCAAAAGCACCTGCTTTCTTCATCATTTCCCTCATGAGTAGTACTCCATTCCCCAAGAATATGTTTGGATAAATTCCAGTTCTGGAAATGTCTTCCTCTGGTAAGAAGACTCAGACACAGGGTGCCCAGTGGCCAGCAGACAGCTCTTCAAGCTAACATTGAGTGCTTTCGGGAGTGAACTCTCGGCAGATGGCTTGTTCCCTATCCTGGACATCTGCCAGGCAAACCTTCACTCTTTCCTCTGAGTTTTTGCCAATGGCCAGATAGATTTCTCTACAGGTTACTGGTGGCCAGAATGAATTTTTGTCAGACTTCAGCAGCAAAGCACACTTGACAGGTCAATTCAAGGCTGCTCCCCGAGAAAGCTACATGGGCAATTTCTGCTTTTCTCTACTTTCTGACTCCTAGCGAAGGCCACCATTTCTGCAGTCCTCCTCATGGAGGACAAGTATGGGTTAGGTTGGAAGAAAAGGAACAGTTCCTCTGGGTGCTGGAAGCCACACCACTGAATGTGTGTATGATTTATCTACTCTTCTCAATGACACTTTGCAAAAAGATGGACTGGTAGGTGTACCCCAAGACAAAAGCCAAATAAGCCAAACAAGACCATTGCCATTGAAATGATTTCAATTCATAGTGACCCTGTGGGGCAGAGGAGAGCGACTCCATGGGATTTCTGGGGCTGTGTACCTTTAGGGAAGCAGACAGTGAACAGCCCAAATGTCTACCTCTGTGCCACCAGGGGTCCCCTGACAGAAACAGTTCTTATCTTTTACCTTAGAACAGCAGAAATGTCGCCAAGATAGCCCGTAGCACAACGGGTTAGCTTCCCAGACTCCAGACACAAGAAGAATACGATGGTGTGGAAATTGGAAAATACAGTCACAAATTCTTTGAAACTCCTCCCTTCAAAAGGTCTAAAGCCCAGCGTGGACTGGGTTTTCATGACTTTCATCAAATGAACAGACCATGTCAGAAGGGATGGTGTGTGACGTCAATGAGATTATAAAAGGTAATGTGGCTTCTTTCTTGAAGCGCTTGCTCTGCAGGAAGCCAGCCGCCATGTTGTGAGGATCCTCAAACAGCCTTGAGGAGAGGTTCACACGTGGACGAATGGAGCCCTTTAGGTATTTCCCAAGCACCAGGCAGAGAAGAACTCCAGCCCGGCCATCTCACACGAAACTTTGAGCTAGATTCACCCAGCTAAGCCACTTTCGGATTTCTGACTCTCAGACGCTGTGAGAGCGTACATGTTTGTGCCTTTAAGCCACTAAATTGAGGGGCAATTTGTCATGTAACTTATCATATAACACACAGAATAGAAGTATATGGTTGGTACCCACAGTCACTTCTTAATTGGCTCTTTCCCCATCTTCTCTCACTCTCTGTAGAAGCATCTTACCTCATTTCTTACTGTGAACAGAGCAAACAATAGCTCAAAGCTAGGTTGTCAAGATCATCAAGAGAGGGCAAGGATGCTAAAGATTTCTCAAAGTCAACACTGAAGCACTGATTCTGACATCACGCACAGGCTAGAAGTGGCATTGCCATTGGAGCTAACCTGTGCTGAAGCGCAGTGGCAAACCAATCAGACCCGTCTCCCCTGCTTGCTCCCTTTTCCCCTTCACACAATACTGAGAGTATAAACTATTTTGGAAAAGAAAATATTACTTACTTCATGATGATAATATAAATAAAATACATCAGGACAAGGACTAAAGACTCCCACCTGCATATAAACCAAGAACAGTTAGTGCAGGAAAGTTATCATTGGCAGACACGACACACACCCTGTTACTCTTTAAAAACATGTTTGATGTAAAGACAAAACATTTTATTCTGACAAAATTATGAGGTCAGTTTACAGCCAGTCCATGGAAATTTCCTATACCGCATAACATTTTCAATGGCTTCTTTCTTCTTTCCTCATCTAAAAGAAAAATTCACTTTCGTCTCTATTATTTACCCACCTAAAAGAGTTCCTTGATCACAGTGAACCTTTCATACATATTGCAGAATACAGATCTATATTTATAAATCTGTCCACAGATTAAAACTCTCATCCAGAATGTTCCTAGCTGATCCATGATTCCTTACCCAGCAGTTTTCTTTACAGTATTGGAGGGCTAATATTATCCAAGCGGAGAGTGCTCAGGCAATTCCCCTGGGGCCTCTTTTCTCTTCCGGAGTCACAACTTGTGACTCAGGAAGACATCTTTGACCCTTTGGTTTCCTCGTTAGGCTTCCAGACTTGCCTAATGTCTTTCTGCAGCCCCACGGGCCTTGCGGAGCTTTAACTTGTGGATTCGGACTATATCTGGTGTGGATATACCTATTTAGATACCAGATGACTTGTGGTTTGAAGTGACTTTGAGGGCAGGTGTACTGGCAGGCCTAACTGGAAAGCACCCAGCTGACATTCTGAATCTCGTCGGCTAACGGCATCCTGCTATACTGTTCAGCTGGTGGAGACCCCTTGGTCTCACCACCTGGCCATGAGGATGATGAGTAACTGGTCTAAAGTGGTCATTTTATTTCTTCTGGTTATTTTTCCCTTGTCAAAGCAGACTCGCTGTGACCAATGAGGTATAAGTTGAAGAATGGTGACCAGATTTTAACCTTGGTAAAGCAGGACACCATTGATAAAACTCATATCCTGGCGAAATAGCCACATGGCGGCCGAAAACCGGATACCCTAGCTTGTTGTACATTCTTTCAAAAAAATCGGGACTTTTAAAAAACGCAGCGGGACATGGGAAAAATTGTTAAAAATCAGGACTGTCCTGCCAAAAGCGGACCATGAGAAACGCAGAGCCCCCGGGTATTTGGTGCACCTGGGATACAAGGAAAACAAGCCACTCTTTGTTAAGCCGTTGGAGTTGGCTTTTCCATTCCCTGTTGCCAAAAGCTCGCCTGATGACCAATCCCCATTTCTCCGCTAAATTTGACCAACTTCAGAATGTCATAGGTTCAGTAACGGTGAAGGAATCTAAAATGTGTATGATCAGTGAAGGGATCTAAAATGTGTATGATCGGGAGAACTTGTCCTTCTTTATTGATGTTCACAAAGCTTACTTCCTCCTAATGAGTACTCTAGTTTCAAAAGAAACAAAGTGAAGTTAGCTTTTTAAAAAAAGATTTGGAATAACTCAGCTACCTGCCTTGAGATCACAGGACACACTGAATGTTCTACGATGAGGAATTGAGTTTGTTGCTTAAAGATGTTGAAATATTACAGTTCTTTAATGGAAGACATAAGAATTGTTTTTAAAGAGATAAACCAGATCATTTTCTTCTGAGGCAAACCTTCTCAACAGAATGAATGTTTATGATTGCCTGGAGAAGAAGTCAGAAGATGTGAACAATGAAAAATATCTTGAACTTGAACATGATTTGCCTCTGGCAAGTTAGCAGCTGAAAGCCCTGGACGTCCTAAAGCAGAATGACTTATTACGGCAGCCTTTCCTTTCCCAGCTCCACTGAGGGGAAGGATCCACGGGATGTCTACATCGTGACAGGAATCACGTAGCAGCTCGCACGCTGAGCAGCGGTTCTCCACCTTCCCAATGCAGCGATGCCTTAATACAGTTCCTCGTGTTGTGGTGACCCCCCCCCCCACCAACCATCAAATTATTTCCGTTGCTACTTCATAACTGTAATTTTGCTACTGCTGTGAATTGGGTGGCCCTTATGAAAGGGTCGTTTGACCCCCACAGGGGTCGCGACCCCCAGGTTGAGAACTGCTGCTCTGAATGATGTTGTTCTTATGTCACAAGAGCCACCACTTCACTACCAGCTCTCGGGAAGCTGTCACCGAGCTCAAGTAATGTCTTGGGCCCGAACAAAACTCTCCAGGAAGTTGCCAGGCACTTAGGCATGGGCCCCAGGCCTCCCCTCACAGCGATTCCACAGGGGCCCTGGTGTGTAGTCTTGAGGCTCTGCTGTCAGTTACAACACAGAATCTGGGTACCCTAATGTCCTCAGAGGCTTGACCTTTGGAAGGGAGGGAAAACAGTCTCTCCCTTTCTTGTTCCATAGCATCTGAAATATCCCACAAAACACCTGAAGGGTAAGGACTTTTAAAAGGCTTATCATGAAGCCTTTTCATCCAGCGGGGCCAGGGAATTGGTAGGAAAAGTTATCCCTACAGATAGGCAGGGAGTCACATTAGGGTGTTCTTTATTAGCGTTTCTCTGCACAAAAGCAGCAGCAAAAACTTCTGAGATCAGCCAGGTGATAGTAAGGTTGATTGTCCCAAGTAGGCTTCCATAGGAACATGTGGGCAGAGTTTAATTGGGTCATGGCTTGACTGGAGGTCGATGAGACAAATGGCTTTCCAAGGCGGCCTCCTTCCCCTTTTCTCCCTGGTGATTGGACCAAGCTGTGTGCAGCCTGAGCTAGGCCTCCCTGTGCTGGGCTATTGTGGGCCGAGCCAACCCGTGGATCATGTCGCCTTGCTATGTGTGCATGGTCAGAGCTGGAGTTTCCATCAAAACTTGCTTTGCCAAGCTTCTTGGGGATCCATTGGGGCCCTCCACCAAGCTCCGGTGCTACTGGCCTCTGCTACGCCCCCACTTCTCCTCTTCCTCCTGATGCTGCCCTGCTCTGCTTGTCTTACCTGAGGGCAGCCTCCAATGTCTGCTTCCTTGACCTTGACCCAGCTGCCAGCAAGAGTTAAAGGACCTTCACTATGCAAACTGCTCCATGAGAGCGAGTGGAACTGAGCCCTTTTTACTGCTGTGTGGACTTATCAGCTGCTGTATTCCTTCTCTCGCTGTAAACCTTTCTCTTAGAGAAACCTGCCTAACACACTATGATCATAACTTTTAAACGCATTGGCAGAAGTGTCATTAGAAAAGAATATTAACATTGGGCAGCACTTCAGCAGTGGCAGGGCGAACTGTGCTTTCAGTTCAAGGGAAGCCACTTCTGGGAGTCCCTTGTCCTGTGCAGGGTGGAGGTGTCACCACTCTTGTTTGGTGGCCTCTGAGGATGTTGTCATCAGGCGGTTTTCCCTCACCTCGGACCTGTGTGCTCTATGCATGTCAATGGCTTTCAGTCTATGGAGTATTGTTATTGAAAAACTACATCTCTTTTCAGCTTTTTAATGAGGAAATGTGGAGATTATGCATCCTAAAGCAAATTCTCCCAGTTGCAGTCTCAATTCCTCTCTTGGACAGAATAATGAGGTTATTAGCAAAAACATTAATACCTTAGACTATCACATAACATTGACCATCCATGTGATGAGTTTTCCCTTGCTACAAGATGATGAAAATCAGAGGCCCCAGATGATACAAATGGTTACCACATTTGGCTGCTAACTGAAAGCTTAAAGGCTGAAGCTTACCCGGCCAAAATAACAGCCATTTGTTTTCGTTCTTAGTATTTTCTGCTTTCTTTTCAATTGAGTCTTTTATCTAGTTTGTTATTCTTGTTAGGTTTTTATTGTTTACTTTTTAATCCAAGATAGGTGACTGTATAGAGACAGTATCTAGATTGATGTTTCCTTGGGGATGTGACAGGGGAGGTTGAGGGGAAACGGGGAGCTAATAACAAGGAGCAAAGAGTGAAGAAAATGTTCTAAAACTGCGGTGGTGATTGTACAACTCTTCTTGAGGTGACTGAACTATTGAATTGTAGGATATGTGAATCACATGCCGATAAAGCTGTGGGAAACAAGACAAGAAAGAAAACCCCACAAATCACAGCTCTACGCCATCACACGTGAAGGTGCCATGTGTTAGGACCCTGGCAATGAAGTCCACTTAGCGGCAACTGGAGGTGCTGGTCCTCAGGCCTCCCACAGAGAGTCAATACTGCAACTGGAGGTGCTGGTCCTCAGGCCTCCCACAGAGAGTCAGTACTGCAACTGGTGGTACTGGTCCTCAGGCCTCCCACAGAGAGTCAGTACTGCAACTGGTGGTACTGGTCCTCAGGCCTCCCACAGAGAGTCAGTACTGCAACTGGTGGTACTGGTCCTCAGGCCTCCCACAGAGAGTCAGTACTGCTGTGCTGAAAGGGAGGCTCTGCAGACCCTTTGCCTCGCCCAGCACACTCTTAGCTTTGGCGATACCATGCGAGTTGTCCTCCAGTCCTAGGACTTCTTTCATATTGCTCTGCTTCTACAGATCTGAGATGTGAAACTATGCAATGAGATTGTACCACCATTTGTGATAGATTTTACTTTCTTAGAACCCATCTAAAACATGGGGATTTGGGACGTTGGGTCAAATGAAATGCTTTCTCATAATTTAACGAGCAAAGTTTTCTATTTAAAAAAAAAATCACTATTTTTTCCCCCAGATTTCTACAATCTTCTTTAATGTCAGATGAAACGTTAATGGGTCAAAGGTTACCCAAATGACTCTGATTCCCACGTACATAGTGATATGTGGTTTGAGCACAATTTGAAATATTCATCAGATCTCAATAATGGTCTAGCAAATAGCTGACTAGAAAGGCACAGCTCAGTCACGGAAACTGGATGAGAAGACACTTGGAGATTAGAATCCTCCACAGAAGACTTGTCCTCCCCATCGTCACCCAAGAGAGAAGGTGACTACTCTAAAAACTAATGGTCCTTCCTTGTGGACGTGGGACAGAGGTTCTGGTTGTTTCAAACCTTCATGATTTTTCCCTTTTTCTTTTAAACTCTGACTTGAGTCTTCAGTCTATTTGACTCTAACATAACAAAGGAAATTAGACAAAAGGAGCAAAGAGGTACTTACCAAGAAACTTTTTCATCATAAATGAACTGTGAAAAAAATAAAAGATAGGTTAGAGATACACATATGTTTATGAGACGCTCACAAACATACAACATGTTCGGAGAAAGCAGATTGCTCATCCTTTCTGCTGGAATAAAATGCGTCTGGAGGTTAACTTTTCTCTTTACTCGTTTAGTTGTTGACTAGTGTCAAGGGGTAAGGTTTGGGTTCAAAGTGCTGAGAATCTTGGGAAGAAAAGGAGAAACAGGTAATTTCATCCTTCATCAATTTCCACACAACAGTGGCATGACGGGGAACTTTAGAAAGAAGAAGGGATGCAGAAGCCCTGCGGCACTTCCCAACGCACTGCGGGTGAGCTCTTGTGCATGGCTCCGTACGCTTTGAATACCTTTATAGTTCTCCCACACGTACCATGCTTGAATGTGCTCAGTGGTTTTCCTTCAAATGCCCTATTTCTTTTTGCTTCCATACGATACTTTATTTTCCAAGGAAAATTTTACATCATTACCAGAAGTAGAAAATCAGCACAAATCGTCATGCATAGAAGAGGCCTCTGCGAATCAAAATGCAACAGGAGCAAACAGTGTCTGAAAATTCTGGCAGCGCATCGTGGGCCTCTCAAGTCCTGGCCTCTCATTCAAGAAGGAGGTCCGCATGGGTTGGCCTCTCGTTCAAGGAGATCCGCATGGGCTACAACTGGTGAAAGACACAAGCAGCCAAGATGTTTTCTCCCAATCAATGAGGACGGAAAGCAGATTTTCTGGACAAGATAACTCACAACAGGATTCATTTGATCCCTAAGCCATGCTGCTGTTGGATGCCATCGAGTTGGTTCTGACCCAGAGCACTCTGTGCAAGCAGGTCCTATGCCATTCTCATGGTCATTGCCATGCTAGATCCCATGGCTGCAGCCACCGGGTCCGTGTATCCCGCTGAGGATCGTCCTCCTTTTCATGGCTCATCTACCAAACATGAAGTCCTCCTCCAAGGACAGCATGTCCCGACAACATGGTCACAGTATGGCAAGAGAAGTCTTGCCATCCTTGCCTCTAAGGAACACTCTTGCTTCACCTCTTCCAAGACAAACTGATTTGTCCTTTTAGCAAATAGTATTTTCAATCTTCTTCTCCAGCACTACAATTCAAATGCTTCGATTCTGCTGTGGGCTTTCTGATTCAGTGTCCAACTTTCCCATGCCCCATGAGGCAATGAAACCACCATGCCTTTGGTCAGGCAAACCTTAGTCCTCAAAGTAACATCCTTGATCTCCAATACTCTAAAGAGCTCTTGTGTAGAAGTTTTATTAATTCAACTGGTCTTTTGATCTTGTGACTGCTGCTTCCAGGAGAATTGATTATAGATCCAAGCAAGGCAAAATCCTTTGCAACTTCAAACTTTTCTCCTTGGCATTGATGGTACCTATTGGTCCAGTAGTAAGGATTTTGGTCTTCTTTACATTAAGATGTAATCCACACTGAAGGCTGCAAGCCTTGATCTTCTTCAGAGAGTGCCAGAAGTCCTCCTTGCTTTCAGCAAATCAGGTTGTATCATCTTCACATTGCTGGTTGTCAGTAAGCCTTCCTCCAATCCTGGTGCCCCATTCTTCTTCATATAAGCCAGCTTCTCTGATGATTTGCTCCATACATGGTCTGAAATAATCTATCACTTTGAGGGGAGGGGAGGATATAACCATAACTTTTGAGACATAAAGGGAAACAGAGTTACTGAAAATGAGTTATTTTTTGAGGGGGTTCCTCCATTTGCTATAGAATTCGTTTTCGATTTAGGCCCCAGCTCCCAATTTAGCACTCGTTTCATGGTGCCATCTACCTGTCCAGATGGTGCATTGCTCAAGTTCACTGGGAACACCTAGATTTTATTCCACTAGGAAGAGGAGGGCATGTTCACAGCGCTTTATGTCTGCTCTCATGGGAACTGAATGCTCTCTCCATGACCATCTCTGCGGAGCTTCTCTGAGGCGGGGATCCTCTGGACATTCTAAGGTAGATGTGTGAAGGAAAGCGTAGGTGTAAGGAGTTATTACAATATGGACCTTTCCACCAGTGTGGCCGTGCCTCGTTCCAGGCATACAAAGCATGCCATTCGCATTGTAGAGATGGAGAAAGAGTCCCCCCAAAAGATGGCTCTGTCTCATTAAGGCACATCGAAGCCAGAGACCCCTGCTCTCTTGAAGGTCTAAGGGAGAGGATGAGGAGAAAGAAAACATGCTTCTATGATGTACTCTTCCAACGAGCTATTGAAGACGACCCAGATGTCACCATATTTGTTACTTCTGCCTCTGCTACCAGATTCAACAAATTCAGACTTGGAACCCAGAAAAAGGGTAAGAGAATAAAAAAAAAAGTCTAGGTTGGAAGTTGTGGAATCCACTCCCTGCAAGAAACTCCTCACTGTTTGTACGTTAGCTAGCTTTTAAAACTTGCCTACTGAGCCAGCCTCGCTGTTGAAAGGAAATGCTGTGTTCAGGAGGATGAAGCCGCTCCAGCTATTGTATTTCTAATGAAAACACACCAAGGGTTTTACACAGCTCTCACTTGGCCAAAAAAGCAGTGCTTGAATACTTGAAACTGTGTGCTGTATCCCGGTTCATGTCCTGAGCGTCAGAACATTCTTTTGGATTCCACACACCAGGCTGTGAGCATCTGTCCACCTTTGTTGTCACATGACACTGGGAAGTCCACCACCCGTCTGGGGTGGTCATCAGACACAGACGGCTTGTTGTTTAGCCAAGTGTCCTAAAGCATGTACCCGAGGTTATGCAGTTATTTTTTTCCCTAAAAAGCTATGCAGCTTCTATACTGAGACCTATTAAAAAATATATATCACTGTTGATATAAATAAATAAATAGATAACTAACTAAATAAATAAATCTTGCCTAGAAATTGTGAAAGAAGCTAAATTGTTTAATATGGAAACATATTTCTATTAATTAGAGTTAATTAATTGTTAATTTTTGTCAGCGGGCTGGAACAATCAATTTATGGCCACGTCAGCGAGAACAAGATAGTGTAGCGTATATTAGAACAGGCCACTTAAAGTTGCTCTGACCAGCATAGGCAGGCAATAAATAATACGTGTGCTGTTGTTGATTGATGTTGATTCTACCTCAAAACGTTTTCCCATAGAACATCCTTCCAGAAACATCAGCTCCTTCTGCTGATTCCCTGAGTGGTTCCAACCTCCATTCTTCTGTTGTTCATCTACTGTGCGATCAGGGCTCCTCACCTCAGCTCCGTCCAGGCAGCCTTGGTTCTGTGCGGCGCTGCTGACCAGTGGAGCTCAGCCTCTCCAAGGGAGACACTTGATGCTCAGTTCACCATGGAGCAACACATCCAGTTTGTATATTCAAGGTCAACAGGTTTAAAAATGATCGGTAGAATTGGGATCATGATGGGGGGGCGGGGGGAGGAGGAAGCATTTAGGAACTAGAGGAAAGATGTAGTTTCATCATCGCTACCCTGCACCCTGACCGGCTCATCTCCTCCCCGCATCCCTTCTGTAAGGGGATGTCCAGTTGCCTACAGATGGGCTTTGAGTCTCCACTCTGCACTCCCAATCATTCACAGTGATATGATTTTTTGTTCTTTGATGCCTGATACCTGATTCCATCCCTTTGACACCTCATGATCACACAGACTAGTGTGCTTCCTCCATGTGGGTTTTTTTTGCTTCTGAGCTAGATGGCTGCTTGTTTACTTTCAAGCCTTTAAGACCCCAGATGCTGTATCTTTTGATAGCTGGGCACTATCAGCTTTTTCATCACATTTGCTTATGCACACATTTGTCTTCAGCAATTTTGTTGGGAAGGTGTGCAACATGGAATGCCAATTTAATAGAATAAAGTATTCTTGCATTGAGTAAGTACTTGAGTGGAGGTCCAATGTCAATCTGCTGCCTTAATATTAAACTTATAAATATATGCACATAGATCTACTTCCCCACCATCATATATAAATATATTTACATATGTACAGGCCTATATTTAGACCTCTATAAATGTCCTTTGCCTCCTAGTTCTTTCCTCTATTTCCTTTTACTTTCCTCTTGTCCCATTATCCCAATTCTACCTTACAAATCTGGTTAGACCGGAGGATGTACAGTGGCATAGATAGGAACTGGAAACACAGGGAATCCAGGACACATGATCTCTTCAGGATCAGTGGTAAGAGTTGTGATACTGGGAGGGTGGAGGGAAGGTGGGGTAGAAAGGAGGAACCAACTATAAGGATCTACATATAACCTCCTCCCTGGGGGACGAACAACAGAAAAGTGGGCGAAGGGAGATGTCAGTGTAAGATATGACAAAATAATAATAATTTATAAATTATCAAGGGTTCATAGGGGAGGGGGGAGCAAGGAAGGAGTGGGGAAAAGGAGGAGCTGATATCAAGGGCTAAAGTAGAAAGCAAATGTTTTGAGAATAATGATGGCAACAAATGTACAAATGTGCTTGACACAATGGATGGATGTACGGATAGTGATAAGAGTTGTACGAGCCCCCAATAAAATGATTTAAAACCCCCAAAATGATTGATCATTTCAACGATCAGATGAATAGGAAAGCTAAGGATGTACAAAGGACCCCCAAGTGGGAGCAGACTTTCTATGGAGCAAAAGAAATCAGAGAAAAACGAGGCAAATCAGAAATTGGCCAAAGTAATTAAGGACAAAACACTCTGAGGCAAACTTAAGAGGATGGCAAGGCCGGTGAGGCTGGGACGGGAACTTGGCTCGATGCCACAGACTGACAAACAGAAAAGCAAATAGGCCACGTTTGCTCCCCTCTACAAGAGTTAACAAAGTGGGGAGATTTGGAAATATCCAAATAACAAATGGAGTCCTCTCTCTGCCTTGCATAAAGATTCTCCATTCCTGACCACTCTTAACATAAGATCTGTCTGGAGGCAGCGACCACACAGCCAGGAGGCCTCAGCTTCTCAGAGGAACCTTCAAAAGTTTTAAATTATGTTATATAATGGAGTTTACTATTTTTGCTATCTTCTGTATATGGAGTTTGCTATTTTGACTATTTTAAGTAGGCACATTAGTGGCATTGATTACTTTGTCCAGGTGCTACCATCACCATTACCCATTTCAGAATATTTTCCATCACTCATGATGGTAATTGAATGTCCTTCCGCAATTTGCTGTTAGTTCCTGTTGAGTCAAGCTCTGAATCACAAGGACCTTTTGTATAACAGAACAAAACATTGCCCACGCCTACACCACCTTCTCGAGAGTGGGTAGGATGGAGTGCATTTGTTACAGATATTTTGTCAGTCCGTCTCTTTGAGGCTTACTCTCAGTTTTGCTCAGCCTCCACCAAACATGAAGTCCATGAAGTGATCTTTCCTGATGACACATCCAAAGGAAGCAGCTGAAGCCTCGTCATCCTCACTTCTGAGGAACATTTAGTACACCCCCGACTTCCCCTCTCCCACCAATCATGTTGGTTTCTATGAACTTGCCTATTTGAGGTGCTTCATATAGGAGTGGGCTCACACAGTACTTATCCTTTTGTACATGACTCATTCATTCAAAACACCGAATGTAGCTTTCATCCTCTAAAAGGATTGTGTGGAGAAGGGGCGAGGACTGTCCAGCCCGAGGCCTGCGAAACTATCAACTCCAACGGACGTCACAGGCCTCACTAGAGAGAAGCAGTCCCTGCCGTCCCATGAGGGCGGGCTAGTTAAAGTTATGACCAGTGTGAACTGTGTGTGATGTTGTGAAGGTCCAAATGGCCCTTGGCAGGAAAAAGATCCCCACAAGAAATGCATGACATGAACTAGAAATCGGGTATCTAAGAGATTCTAAGTATAAACAGACATGTTTGTTGTAAAAAGGGGGTGATCAGGAGAGTCCTGAGCTGCTTCTGAATGTGTGGTAGGGTGGGGAGGGAATAGAACAGTTCATCGCCACTTCTTGGAGACCTGAAGAGGAAGACAACGCCACTGGTTGCCTGGCAAGACCCTCATGACTGAGCATTAGAACAGCTCCGCCTGAAAACCCAAATGTGACAATGACAGCCTCTCTCTGATGGTATAGTGGGGTTCCCCATTGGGCTGCTAACCACAAAGTCAGTCGTTTGAAACCACCAGCCCTGCTGCAGGAGAAAAATGAAACTTTCTACTCCCAGAAAGAGTCAGTCTCAGGAATCCACAGGGAAGTTCCACCAGTCCTGTAGGGCCACTATGAGTCAGAATAGTTGATGACAGCGAGTATTTTGTTTGTTTGTCTCTGTTTTCGTAGCATCCCTTGCAAGGATATATTGTTGGACCGTATAGATTTTTATTGTACTTAATTCTCAGGACAGCAGTGGTCTCTTTCTCCGTAGTTTCCCCACCCGTATTGCTTCTCCAACCCTCATCACAATATTACTAGTAGTGAAGGAAACAAACTTATTTCGACCTCTTTGTCTAAAACAAGGGACCTTAATGGCATAGTGGTTCCGCGTTAGGCTACTAACTGCAAGGTCAGTCGTGGAAACCACCAGATGGCTCCGTGGGAGAAAGACAGGTCTCTCAATTCCCACAAGCAGTTACCGTCTCAGAAACTCACAGGGGCAGGCCTAGCCAGGGCTAGGGGGTTGCTGTGAGTCAGCAGCTAATCCAGTGGTTCTCAACCTGTGGGTCGAGACCCCTTTGGGGTTGACTGGCCTTTTCACGGGGTTTGTCCAATTCATTATAGTAGCCAAATTACAGTTATGAAGTAGCAACAAAAATAATTTTATGGTTGGGGGTGTCACCACAACATGAACTGTATTAAAGGGCAGTGACATTAAGAAGATTGAGAACCACTGATCTAATCGATGGCTGTGAGTTTTGTTTAAAAAAAGAAACTGCGCCCCATTTCCTACAGTCACCACTAGATGGTGACACCTTCTAGCCCTGACTCAAATCTAGTCTGCAAACTTGGTCATGCTGGAGCGAGATCAGTCCAATTTCTCTTCCATAGTGTCATTGAATCTCCTAAAAGGAAATGGGTACCCCAGGATACAGAACCTCTTGGCATAGCCTCAG
This sequence comes from Tenrec ecaudatus, assembly GCF_050624435.1. NCBI lineage: Eukaryota > Metazoa > Chordata > Mammalia > Afrosoricida > Tenrecidae > Tenrec > Tenrec ecaudatus. The sequence continues at coordinate 51,107,547 of NC_134541.1, read as the reverse complement.
AGAACCCACTGCTGTCCTGTGGCAAGTTGGTTCTGAGGCACAGGTCCAGGTAGGTCCCCCATGTTGTATCAGCACTCTCTGTTCTTGTACTGTGTTGCCTGCCACCAGGTAAAGTGCCATGTGGGTTTTGAAAATGGCCAAGTCCCTTCCCACTCTAGTTTTGGGAACAAGTGCTGGGTGAGCAGTTCTTCTCCTCGTGCTCTGTTGATTGGGTTTCAGGTTAGATGCTGTGACTGTGCCCCGCCCAAGTAGAGGCGGTCCTAACCGAGATCTGCTCCCCAGGCTTGCCAAGCATCGGCTGGTCAAGGATCTATTCTCTGATCCAGATGTCATTATTCTACAGCTAGCCTTGACTGCTCCCTAAACTTCCTATGCGTTCCACAGAGGGGCCAAATGTTGACAGACAGGAGTCAGCCAGAGCAGAAAAATGATTCTTGCCCTCCAGGCCCCAGAGAAACATCTGGGTCCCATGGAAACCAGTATTCCATGGAAATCTGGTGTCAAGAATCTTCCGCGTGTGATAGGGTTACCTTAGTGCTGTGGGCAGATGTCATCAAGTTGGTTCTGACTCATAATGACCACAGGAAGAGGCACTCTGTTCCTGCACCGTCGGAACCACTGCTCTTATGTTTCAGCCCATTACTGCACGTGCTGTGTCCATCGAGCTTGTGGAGGGCCTTCCTCTTTCCCGGTGTACCTCTACTTTGCCAAGAGCGATGTCTTTTTCCAGGAAACGGTCTCTCTTCCAGAAGGCTTATGTTAGGCACGATCAATCCTTGGATACAGAGCATCTTAGAGAACTGCCCATGGAGTAGCAGATTCAATATGGAAGGGCAAAGATGAACCAGGGTCTCCACAGGGGCAGAGGTGGGGAGAGAGAGCGGGAGAAAGACCTTCCTGGGAGCCTGCGCTGACAGCCTATCTCAACACTCATACGCCAGTCCCTGGGTTTGTTTACTGTTCATTTTAACGGTGAAGCAGGGGCTGCCAAATTGCTAAATCTACGATTTCACAGGTTGTGTTAGAATCCCTGGCACTGTTAGAGTTTAAAGCAGAGAAAAATCACACTCACTTTCTTTCAAGAGACTGTAACTTTCAGAGTCTTCTTTTTCTTGCTGTATGTTGAACACAAACATCCTACAGGCCCCATTCTCCCCCAACTTTTTTTTCACGCAAAAGCTTTGGATTCTCGTTAGGATATGTGTGTTTAAAGTCACAGCTTCCTCAGTTTGGGAGGTGGGAATTACAGAGGGCTTGGCTAGCTAAGGTGAAGAAGCCTAGCGGCACCGTCAGGGCTTGTACTTCTGAAGAATACCGACATTGAAATCACTGCACTCAACAAGAACGACAACACAACACAGCCCGCTGCCGTGGCATGAGTCCCAACTCAGAGCGAGCCTGAAGCAGGCAATAAAGGTGCTGATAGTGGTTGTAGGTGATGGTTTTATAAAACCAGGTATGCTCAGGTCAGGAGCCCTGGTGGCAGTGTGGTTTTGAGTTGGGCCGCAATCCACATGGTCAGCAGTTGGAAACCACCAGCCTCTCTGTGGGGGAAAGGTGGGACTTTCTACTCCTGTAGACAGTTACAGTCTCAGAAACCCACAGGGGCAATGCCACTCTGCCCTATAGGGTCCTTACGAGTCAGCATCGACTCAGTGGCAGTGAGGGAATGTCAGGGTCAGGTCAGGGAATGTAGATCCAAGGATATGAGAATGAATTTCGTATTTAGGAGAATAAAAGTAGGTAGCAAAAGGATGAAAATTTCTGAGAAGTCCGAAAACAAAATAAATTAGAATCCCCAATTTTTTCTCACAAAAGAAGAGCGGACCTGCTATCTGTAGCGCATTCTCAAAGCATTGCTGACTTACTTCCCCAGTCAAGGGGCAAATAAATGCCAGCACTGGTCATCTAGAACCCTCACTACCCGCTTCCCTGTCTTTTTTAAAAACACCAGCGTCATTCGGAGCAGGCGCGTCTTCTTGTCAATGGCAGGGATTACAGGACTGTTGCTTAACCTGCCTGGCGGTAATCGCGAGTGCGGCTCGGGGTAAATGTTAACTGTCAGAAGCGGTAACCCCGGGCCCTACTTGGGATTACACTGCAGAGAGGCCCCTTAACAAAATTACTGACATAATTAGACCGCCAGGGAGCTTAAGGAACCTAACAGTTCAGACCTCCCTTGGGTTTTCATCACATCTTCTAGCAAAGCAGGAGGGTTGTAAAGAGATGGGGTACAATGGGCATAAAAAGAAGAAAAACAAGGGGGAAAAAGACATGGGTAGCAGGGGAACAGGGCACTAAGTCACCCAAGGGAGGATACTGCTTAGATCTCCACAGGACAGGGAAAAAAGGGGGGCGGATTCAACTGGTGTAACAAGACAGGATGCAACATACCTGCAGGAAGCAGCTAACCAATAGAGAGGTCCGTGGGGCTGGGCCCAATCCCAACTATGTGGACAACAACCTTGCCCCCGAAGAATGTACTTCAGAGGACAGCACTGAACCACAGTTCAGGGAGAGGGGCACATCCAATGAGAGCACACAGGAGCAGATGTAAAGAGGAGAAAGAGTGGAACACATCCTGACCCACCAAGCCCCAGGACAATATTCCTGCTGAGAATACACACAGAGAGGACCATAGGGCCAGCCCCACCACAAGACATGACATCCCTCACTGATCCATAGCAATGCAGGGGACAATACTGGAGACACAGTGTGCGAATTGTGCCAGATCTGACCCCACCACATCAGGGCAAAACACTAAGGGCATGTAACAAAGCAGCCAGGGCAGCAAAACAATGAAGTCTCTGAGGAATACAAAAAATAGATGTTGGGGCCAGGGCATGGCACTCCATCAGACTCCACCAGAAAAATACTCCTAAAGGTCAACAAACAGACCTGGAATTATTTATAGATTTTTCTTTTTGTTGTTGTTGGGTTTTATTTTTGTTGTTTTGTTATTTTGTTTTTGCTTTGTCCTATTTTTGTGCTTATTATTGTCTCTGCAGGTCTATCTATATAAGATAGGCAGGGTAAACAATCCGAAGGAGAAACAAATGGGACCTCTGGGGGAAACATGGAGAGGGGGAAGTGGAGAAAGGAAGGGGGATGCCAACAAACCCAGGGACAAGGGAACAACAAGTGATCTAAAATCAATTTTGAGGAGGGTGTAGGATGCCTGGTGGGGCTTGATGAAGGGCAAGGTAGCTGAGAGAAATTACTGAAACCCAAATGAAGGCAAAACCTGATAGTGGGACAAGAAGAAAGTAAAAGGAAATAGAGAAAAGCACTAGGAGGCCAAGGGCATTTACAGAGGTCTAAATACAAGCATGAACATATGTAAATATACTTATATATAATTTTATGGAAATAGATCTATGTACATATATTTATATGTTAAGTATTGAGGCAGCAGACGGACATTGTGCCTCTACTCCAGTACTCCCTCAATGCAAGAACACTTTGTTCTAATAACCTGGCATTCCGTTATGCTCACCTTCCTGACAGGATCACTGAAGACAAAATGGGTGCATAAGCAAATATGAAGAAAGCTGATGGTGCCCAGCTATCAAAAGATACAGTGGCTTGGGTCTTAACAGCTTGAAGATAAATAAGCAGCCATCTAGCTGAAAAGCAACAATGCCCACATGGACGAAGTACAGCAGCCTGTATGATCATGAGGTATCGATAGGTTCAGATATCAAACATCAAAAACCCAGAACAAAAAATCATATCAATGTGAATGAGGGGCAAGGCAGAGTGGAGACCCAAAGCCCATCTGTAGACAATTGGACATCCCTTTACAGAAGGGTCACAAGGAGGAGGCGAACCAGTCAGGGTGCAGTACAGCATGAATTAAACATACACCTTTCCTCTAGCTCTTGAATGCTTCCTTCTGCCCACTATCATGAGCCCAATTCTACCTTACAAATTTGGCTAGACCAGAACATGTACACAGGTACAGATAAGAGCTCCATCACAGGGAATCCAGGACATATAAACCCCTCAGGACCAATAATGAGAGTAGCCATACCAGGAGGGTAAGGGGAAGTTAGGGGGAACCAATCACAATGATTGACATATAACCCCTCCCAGGGGGGACAGACAACAGAAAAATGGGTGAAGGGAGACAGCAGTCAGTGTAAGACATGAAAAAATTAATTTATAAATTATCAAGGGGTTATGAGGGAGGGAGGGTGTGGGAGAATGAGCTGGTACCCAAGGACTCAAGTAGAAAGCAAATGTTTTGAAAATGATAATGGCAACAAGTGTACAAATGTACTTGGCACAATATATGTATGTATGTATGGATTGTGATAAGAGCGGTAAGAGCCCCCAATAAAATTATTTTAAAAAGAGACTTCAACATGTCTCAATTGTAGGGAGGAGAGGTTAGCTTCCATTTAGGAATGCGTTTGAGAGGAAGGGTTGTTGTGTAGAGGGCAGCTCCATGGAGGCTTTGCTAGGCCCAGGATTGCAGCTATCTCTGAGAAAGAAGACTTCTGAACCCTTCAAGACAGTCAGCAGAAATGTGGGTGAAGGGAGAGATCAGACCATGTAAGATATGAAAATAATAATCATAAATGATCAAGGGTTCACAAGGGTGGGAGGGTGGATGAGGGAGAGGAAAAAGGGGAGCTGATACCAAGGGTTCAAGTAGAAAGAAAATGTTTTGGAAATGATGAGGGTAACATATGTACACATGTGCTTGAGACAATTGATGTATGGATTGTGATAAGAACTGTAAGATCCCCAAATACAATGATTTATTAAAATTTTAAGAAGAAAGGAGCACAATTTGAAAAAAAAAATTAAAAGATTTAATCCAGGAAATAGCAAATGGTGGAAAGGATGCATGATATTGGAAGCCTTATATCCTGTTGATGGAGCTGTCAAATTACAACACACAGCGCTTCTTCCAACAACTGGCAACAGAAATACTGTATAACCAACAATCTCCTCTCTTAGCTTTTCCCGCACAGAAATACGAGTCATAGCACTGAGGACACATGTATGTCCATGTTCACTGCAGTACTATTCACCACTGTTAGAAGAGGGAAACAATCTAAATGTCCATCCGTGGAAGAATGGCTCGATAGACTATGGTATGTATCGCACAAGGGGATAGCACGCATACCTAAAGAAAATCATGAAACTGAGAAACACCTCATGATGGGGATAGAATTGGCGCACATTTTGCGGGGTAAAGTTGTTGTCAGGTGTCACCAAGTGAGTTCCAATTGATAGCAACCCGATGCACAACGGAAACTGTCCAGTCTGCACCGCCATCAAAATTGTTCATGTGATATTGAATCCATTGCTGCCGCGGCTGTCAATCCATCTTGTTGAGGGTCTTCCTCATTTTCACACCCCTCTACTTTACCAGCATGCCCTAGAGGCTCGAAGGAGCACTGTGCCTGCACTTCTTCCTAGACAGATTTATTTGTTCCTCTAGCAGTCCATGGTATAGTCAGTATTCTTCAAAACACCATAATTCAAATGCATCTGTCCGTGTTCTCTTTATTACTACATGGCCAACTTGCGTAGGCATTCTGAAAATACACTGGATCTATGCCGGCATGCGTTAGCCTTCACAATGACATCTTTGTCTTTCAATACCTTAAAAAAAGTTTTATGTAGTAGTTGTGTGTGGGGCAACATGTCATGTGATTTATTGACTGCTGGTTCCACAGGTCTTGATTTTTGATCCAAACAAAATGTTTGGCAACTTCAACGTTTCTCTGTTTATCATGATTTTATTTATGGATCCAGTTATGAGGGTTTTTGCTTTTTTTGTGGTGGTATAATCCCTGCTGAAGCCTGTAACCTTTGCTTCCAGCAAGCAAGGTTGTGTCTCTGAATATTACCAGTTATTAATGACTCTTCCTTCAACCATGGTGCTGTGTTCTTCATATATTCCAACTTCTCAAATTATTTGTTTATTCTACAGATTAAATAAGCCTGGTGATAGAGCACAATGATCCCCTACACCTTCCTGATTGTAAATCATATACCATGCCATAGTTCTATTTAAATACATGCTTCCTGGTATATGTACAGTTTCTAAATTAGTACAATAAAGTATTGCTATACTTCTTGTCTAACTCTAGGTCTTTCCACATTTTATTATAATATTTTACTTTGTCTTCTTGAGCTACCCTTTGAATTCTTCTGTTTAGCTCCTTGATTTCATCATGTATTCCATTTGCTCAGCTACTTAATTGATTGAGAGTAAGGTTTAATCTCTTCTGACCCCCATTTTTATCTTGTTCTTTCTTTCTTGTCTTTTTAAATGACCTTTTGCTTTCTTCGTGTCTGATGTTCTTGATGTCCTCCCACAGTTCATCCAGTCTTCTGCCATTAGTGTTCATGCGGCAAATCTGTTCTTGACAGGTTCTCAAAATTCAGGTGAAATGTACTTAAGGTTGTAGTTTGGCTCTCATGGGCTGACTTGTTTTCTTTTTCTTGAACTTCAACCTGAGCTTTTATATGAGCAATTGATGGTCTGTTCCACAGTGACACCTTGGCCTGGTTTGGGGTTACTGATACTGAGCGTCTCCATCATCTCTTCCCGTAGATGTAGTCAATTTGGCTTCTGAGAATTCCATCTGGAGAAGACCAATGTATAATTGCCATTCCTGTTGTTGAAAAAGTCACTGATTTTACAAAATTCTATCATGCAATTTATAGCTTCATTTTATCACCAATACCATATATTCCAACTTCTCTTCTTTTTTCTTTGTTTCCAACATTTGCATTCCAATCACCAGAAATTATTGATGGATCTTAATTGCATGTCTGACTGATTTTAGACTAAAAATATTGGTAGAATTCTTCGTTTTCTTCATCGTTAGCTTTTGTGGTGGGTGCATAAAATTGAATAGTAATATTGATTGGATTTTCTTGAAGGCAGAGAGGCATAATACTATCTCAGACAGCATTGTACTTCAAGATAGACTGTGAAACGTTCCTTTTGACAACAAATGCAATGCCATTCATGTTGATTGTGTCATTCCCAACATAGTAAACCATATGGTTTTCTGATTCAAAATGGCCAGTTACAGTCCAATTCAGCTTACTAAAACCTAGACTATCAATTTTTATGCATTCCATTTCATTTTTGATGACTTCCAATTCTTATAGATTCATACTTTGTATATTACAAATACCAATTATTATTATTATTAGTTGTTGTTGTCGCAGGTGTTTCTTCTCACGTTGAGTTGTGGACCATTAGTAAAGGAAGTTCTCAAGGATCCATTCCCACAGCATCACTCCACTCATGTCACCATGGTTGACTCTACTTTGAAAAATCAGACCCTCCCCAGTCACACTTCAAGCACCTTCCCTTCCAAGACCGGGGACCCATCCTTGGGCACTACCTCTAACAATGTTCTATTTCCATTTATTAGGTCTCCAGAATCTGACAATGTTTTGAAGCTGGGTGTGAGGGTGAAGTGGACAACCAATTCTTTCTTCTGGTTTCAGCCAGGAGGCTCTGCTGAACCCTTTGGGTGACCTTTCTGGCATTTAACCTTTCAATGACACAGCTTCCAGTATTATAGCAACAAACAAGCCACCACAGTAAGGTCACCTGACTGAAAAATGGTGGCTTGTCTGTCAAACGAAATGTGAAAAGACCAAGAGTTAGAAAACCAAAACGCAAGAACACATTCAGCATATCTTAAACAAATAATTCCAGAAAAAACTCAAGCCTTGAGCTGCAATATTGAAATATTCTATGGTAAAATACCGAATTATGCAGGAAACATCAAAAGAAGATAGGTAAAAAGAATACAGAGAGTCACTGTACCAAAAAGAACTAGTCAACATTCCACCATTTCAGGTGGTAGCATATGAGCAAAAACCAATGTTACTGAAGGAAGAAGTTAAAGCCTCACTGAAAGCATTAACCAAAAACAGGGCTTCCGCAATTGAAAGACTAATTGAGGCACTGGAAGCACTTACTCGTCTATGCCAAGAAATTTGAAAAACAGATACTTGATTAACTAACAGGAAGAGACCATTCCTAAAAAGACTTGAACACCTGAGGACTTGAAGCACTTGATGAAGATCAAGCATTGCACCCTTCAGTACAGATTATGACTCATTGCATCAAAGACCAAAATCCTCACAACTGGGCCAATAGGTAACATCCTGATAAAAGGAGGAAAGGTTGAAGTCGTCAAGGATTTTGGCAACCGGATCCACAACCGATGCTCACGGACGCAGCAGTAAAGAGAGCAAAATACGGGTTGCGTTAGGTAAATCTTCTGCTCAAGACCTCTTTAGAGTGTCGAAAACTAAGGATGTTACTTTGTATACTAAGGTGTGCCTGACCAAAGCCCTAGTATTTCCATTGTCTCATATGCATGTGTAGGTTGAACACCGAATAAGGAAAAACGAAGAATCAATGCCCTTTAATTGTGGTGCTGATGAAAAATAACGACAGTACTAGGGACTGTCAAAAGGTCAAACCAACCTGCCTGGAAAAAAGAATGGTCAGATCCCTTCTTAGAGATAAAGATGGCAAGACTTCATCGTACATATTTGGACATGTAAGTAGAAACCAGTCCCTGGAGAAGTGAAAGGGGAGACTAAAAAAGAGGGAGACCTACGAGATGAATTGACATAGCGGCTGCAACAAGGGGCTCAATACGGGATCAATTGTGAGTAAAGGGCAAACACCAGGCAGTCCTTAGTTCTGTTGTGCATCGCAACTGATCAATGGCACCCGACACCAGAGAGAGGTGACTGAAATGCCAAGGCGTGGGTCAGGTGTGCTGCACTCCTCAAAGTGACATCCGGAGGCTTCAATGCTTCAAAGGTGTTTGTGCATCAATTTGCCCAATAATGCACTGTTTGATTTCTTTTAAAAATAATTTTATTGGGGCTCATACAACTTTTATCACAATCCATACATACGTGAATTGTGTAAAGCACACTTATACATTCGTTGCCTTCATCATTCTCAAAATTCGCTTTCCGCTTGGGTTCCTAGAATCAGCTCCTTGTTTTCCTTTTTCCCCTCCCCTCCTTCCCCCCTCCCCCTCCCTCATGAACCCTTAATAATTTATAAATTATTCTTTTACCTTATCTTACACTGCCCAGCGTCTCCCTTCACCCACTTTTCTGTTGTCCATCCCCCAGGGAGGAGGTTATATGTAGATCCTTGTGATCAGTTCCCCCTTTCTACACTCCCTTCCCTCCTGGTATCACCACTCTGCCCGCTGGTCCTGAGGGGTTCATCTGTCCGGGATTCCCTGTATTTCCAGTTCCCATCTGTACCGCTGTGCATTCTCTGGTCTAACCAGGTTTGCAAGGTAGAATTGGGATCATGATAGTTGGCGGGAGGAAGCATTTAAGAACTAGAGGAAGGTTTTGAGTTTCATTGTTGCTACACTGAACCCTGAGTGACTCATCTCCTCCCCACTACCCCTCTGCAAGGGATGTCCAGTTGGCTACAGATGGGCATTGAGTCCCCATCACGCACTCCCCCTCATTCACGATGATATGATGCCCACCCCCCCACCCCCCGCCTTTGGTGCTTGAAACCTGGTCCTCTCGGCCCTTCATGATCACACATGTTGGTGTGCTGCTTCCATGTGGGCTTTGTTGCTTCTTGACTGTTGGTTCCATGACCACTGATTATGGATCAGTGCAAGCTGAAATCTGTGATGACATCAATCTTCCCTTCATTTATCATGCTGTTCTTTATTAGTTAAGTTGTAAGGCTCTCGGTTTTCTTTATGTTGCGTTGCAATCCATACTGAAGCCTTCAGTTCCTGTGTTTCATTAACAAGTGTTTGAAATCCTACTTGCTTTCAGCATGCAAGGTTATACCACTTGCATATTGCAGGTTGTTAATAAACTTTGTTCCAAAAGGTACCGTGTTCTTCATATAGCTCCTTGGATGATCTGCTCCGCATGTAGACTAAGCATGGTGAGAGGATACAATCCTGTTGCAAACCTTTCCTGAATTTCAGCCACTCGGTCTTCGCTTGAGCTGTTGGAACGAATGCCTCCTGGCCCAGGTATGAGCATAACAAAGTGTCCTCAAATTCACCTTCTTCTCAATGCTATCCAAAGTTGTTATTTTTTAATTAAAAGATCATTTTATTGGGGCCCTTACAGCTCTTATAACAATTCACACATCAGTTGTTTCAAGCATATTTGTATATATGTTGCCATCATTATTGATGATCCACACAGTCGAATGCCTTTGTATAGTCGATAAAAATGCAAGTAAACATCTTTTTTGGTATTCTCTGCTTTTATGCAAGAATCATCTAATCTGATATCAGTAATGCTATCTCTTGTGCCATTTCCTCTTCAGAACCTGGCTTACGTTTCTGGCAGCCCCCTCTTAATGTAGTGCTGCAATCATTGTTGAATGATCTTCAGCAAAGTTTTACTTGCATGCAATGTTGAAGACATTTTTCTTCAACATGAACCTTCTGTTGGTTCTTTTCCTTGGAAGGGGAACAGATACAGACCTTCTCTAGCTGGCTTGTCAGGCAGCTTCCAAGTTTCACTGCTTCAGTGCTTCAACAGCCTTTTGAAATGTGCCGGCTCGGTTTATATCAATTCTCAGAGCCTCGCGTTTGGTAACACTTTCCGTGCAGCTTGGAGTCCCTCCTTCATATACTCGGGCATATGCTACCTCTTTATTTATTTATTATTATTGCTGTAATGTTACCTCTTTAAATGGCTACCTGTCAACTTTGTCCCCCCCTTTTATGCAGTGACTGCATTCTTCCCATCTTTCGGTGCTTCCTGCATCATTTGCTATTTTGCCAAACTCTAGGCTTGAATAATTTTTTCCATTTCTTTGACTTGAGATATCCTGAGTATGTTCTTCCATTATGATTCTTTAACTCCAGGCCTTTGCACATTTGATTACAATACTTTACTTTGCCTTCTCGAGCTGCCCTTCGGAATTTCCTGTCCAGCTCTTTCACGTCATCATTTCTTCCAGTTACTTTAGTTGCTCGACATTCAAGAGCATGTTTCTAATCTCTTCTGACATCCACTGTGATCTTTGCTGTCTTTCCTGTATTTTTAATGGCCTTTTGTTTTCATATGAAGCAAAATCAATGGATGTTGTACTTCATTTCATCCAACAGTTCATCGGGTTTTCCATCATTAGTATTCAATGTGTTAAATCTTTTTTTGAGAACTTCTCCAATTTTGAGATACTCAAAGTAGTATTTTGGTTCTTATGGACTTATTTTAAGTTTCCTCAGCTTCACCCTGACCTTGCATACTGCCATCTTTGAACTGGGTACCATTGTTTCTGACTCTGATAACCAAGAGTTTGGTTGCTATGCCCCACACACACTGTCCTTGCTTTTGACAAGGGAGATGACGTTTCTACAGGCCATACTGGTTCTTGTTCTAGTACGTTCACATTTTACACATCTGGGCCCATTCTAGTTTTGTGTTGTTGACAAATATGGAGTCAGGAAGAGCTCGTCTGAAACCCTGATTATAATATTGATTCCTATGTTTGCTTGTCTAACCATTTCTGATGACTTGCACTTGACTTTATCTTCATATTTCTTATCTATCTTTCATTGTTTTTAAAAATTTTTATTTCATTTCTGTTGCTGTTGAAAATGTACACAGCAGAATGTACCCCAATTGTAAATCACTTCAACATGTCCAGTTGTGTAACACTGACCATATTCTTCGAGTTGTGCAAACCTTCCTTTGCCACGCTCATTCATCACCATACACGAAGGTTCCTAATATTTCAAGTAGTTTGGTGTCCATTTGACCCCATGTAGCTAAGTGTTCAATGAGAACAATGCTTAAAGCAGACATTCTTTATTCGTTAAGGTAAGCAATTACTTTTAAGATGACTATTTTTAGGATAAAGTTTAAGAATTATTTCAGGGGTTCACCTGCCTTCTGTGGCTCTGGGAAGGCCAATTCTGACAGAATTCCCCAGCATTTTTCTCTAATTATTTTATGGTTATAGTTTTCATGTTTAGGTTTTTAATATATTCTGATGTGTGTGTTGTGAGACATGTAGTGGGGAGATGTGGTAGTTGGATGATTTTATATGAACTTGAATTCATATGAAAGTTGAGGAGTGGAGTTCAACTTGTCAATCAGGTCACAGCCTAATGATGCCTTATTAGGGGGTGTCCTTCTTATAAAAAGAAATGGCGAACTTCTCTCCATTTCTCTGCCCCTCTGCCTTTCTGCTTGCTGGGACTCTTCCTGCCTCTAGGGCTGGCCCTATGTAGACCATGCAACTATGAGAGCTCTCACTGCCCTGCCATGTTTCCACCAACTCTGGATCCATGCCACTCTACACCGACTGGCCGGTGAGATCCCGATTCCCACTGCACCTTTCTGCAACATCAGACTGCCCCTACATGAGTCTGAGGATGGCCTTGGCTTGCATCAGACTTATAGACTGAGTTGGACTGGGTTGGATGCCTTCTTGATATAATACTATTTTTTAGATAAAGCTCATTCATATATATATATTATATGATTATCACTGATTTTGTTTCTCTAGAGAACCCAGTTTAACATAAGTTCAGTTAGAGACACACTGAGTTTGGGACATGAAGATGTCTACTGAATCTGACTGGAGATGTCATTGCTAAGAGTACAGATGAAGGGTTGTCAGCATAAGTAATAGGCTCTGGTCTGGGATAAGAACAGTTGTTTTGGGAAAGTGTACAGTGAGAGGAAGGGAGAAGGAAGGTCCAATTCTGGCACTGAACAGGTTGTAGAAGAGCCCATGAGAAAGACTGGTCTGAAAGACCATCAGAAAAGATTACAGGAATCCTTTCAAACCAGATAACTTGGATCCAAATTTCAGTTCTGAGCACCAAACTATCATAAAAGAGACCAACCTTATAGCTCTTCTTCAGCTCTTGAATTAAATACCCCTGTTGTAACATAATCAACCATTTAAGATCAAAAGGGAAGTATTTACCCAAAAATATAGTTCAAGGAGTTAGGAAAGCAAGATGGAAATAGGAGACACAGTGAGAAAGCAGACTAAGTGATGGTACATTGAGGGGATTGCAGCGCATGAGTTGAAAAAAGATGTATGAATTGTTCAATATAAGACTGACAATCTTCTCTGTAACCTTTAATTCACAATAAAAAGGTTTCGAAATTCTAATGGTACTAATGGCACTGTCAAATAAGTATTGGACTGCTAACTGCAAGGTTGGTGTTTCAAACCTACCAGCTGCTTTGAGGAAGAAAGAAGAGGCTGTCTGATTCCCCAAACACTTATAGCTTCAGAAACCTTAGGCAGTGTCACTATGATGTGGAATTGACTCCATTTCAGTGGTTAATGACACATTAGTATTATTCAGGGAAAGCTCCCTTGGTTAGAGAAGTTAGATATTAAATACGTACCATAATGAGGGCAATCACAGACATCGTGTAGTAAATTGAATCTCTCAGCAGGCACCAGGAGGAGAGAGCCACTACCTAAGAGAAAGGAGAAAAACAGGGCATTAGACGAATGAAAATAAGAAACTGAGAGTCCTGCAAGTCTGTCCACTAGAAACAAACAAACAAACAAAAAATCTGTTATTTCTGCTTCCTGTCCTTCAACCCAATCAGTCTACTAATCAATGCATGTTGATAATCTCCTGGCCCACCACTAGCCTGTCAGTGTGTCGGACTGTGGTGACTGGTGTGTTACTGTGATGCTGGAAGCTGTGTCACTGGCATTTCAAATGCCAGCAGGGTCACTGGAAGCATGGAGCTTCCAGACTAAGAGCAGATTACCAAGAAAAAAATCGACTATCCACTTCAGGTGAAGGAGCCTTTGAAAAGCTATGCATAGAACCCAAACACCGTCAGCTCCCGAGGGGCTAATGAGTGGAAGCAGAGCATGATCCGAGACAGTGCCATGGGACAGGCCTCTCATATAGAAAGGCACTCAGAATGTGAGGAGGAGGAGCTTCTTCCTCAGAGTACAGTCTGCCATGGTGCTGTGAATGGAGACAAGCTTGTGGGAGCAAGTGTGGACTGTATGGAGCATGCATCTAGGAAAACTGAAAGTTTAAAGTGCAATGGAATGCCTAGGATCAAGATCCTAGGCATTAGTGAGCTGAAATGGTCTGGCCTGGGGCATCTCTAATCAGAAAGTGATGTGGTTTACTATGCTGGGAATGGCAAAAGCAAGACGAATGGTTCTGCATTATTGTCAAAAGTAAATGTAAAGATACTTAAAAAATATAATGTTCTGTCACAGCATTATATCCATCTGCCTTCAGGAAACCCCAATCAATATAACTATTATTCAAATGTATGCACCAACTAGGGAAGATAGTAACGAAGTTGAAGAATTTTACCAACATCTTCAGTCTGCCTTTGATCAAACATGCAATCAAGATGCATTGGTAATTATTGGTGATTGGAGTGCACAAGTTGGAAGCAAAGAGGAAGGAACAGTACCTGCAAACTATGGGCTTGGTGATAGAAATTAAGCTGGAGATTGCTTGATAGAATTTTGCAGGACCCACGGCTTGTCCATTGCAAATACCTTTTTTTAACAACAGAAAATGTGACTACAGTCATGGAATTTTCCAGATGGAATACACAGAAGTCAAATTGACTACATATGTGGGAAGAAAAAATTGGATATGCTCAAAATCAGCAGCCAAAACAAGGCCAGGCACCAACTGTGGAAAAGACCATTAATTGCTCATATGTAAGCTCAAATTGAAGCTGAATAAAATTGAAACAAGACCATGAGAGCCAATATATGACCTTGGGTACATCCCGATTGAATTTCAAGAACATCTCAAGAACAGTTTTCATTCACTGAACACGAATGAAAGTAGACCTTATAAGCTGTGGGATAATAAATATCAAGACATTACACATGAAGAAAACAACTGATCATTAAAAAGACAGGAAAGAAAGAAAAGATCAAAGCGGTTGTCTAAAAAGACTCTGAAATTTGCTAGAGAAGACAAAGTAAAATATAATGAAATGTACAAGACCTCTAGGCTCACTGCCATTGAGTCAATTCTGACTCAGAGTAACTCTATAGGAGAGAATAGAACTGCCCCTGTAGGTTTATGAGATTGTAACTCTTTATAGTAGTGGAAAGTCAGGTATGTCTCCCACAGATCAGCTGGTGGGTTTGAACTGCAGATCTTGTAGTTAGCAGCTCAACACGTAATCGCTATGCCACCAGGGCTCCTTCAAAGACCTAGAGTTCGAAAACCCAAAAGGAAGAACATGCATAGCATATCTTAAACTGAAAAACTAAAAAAAAGTCAAGCCTTGAGTTACAATATTGAAAGATTCTATGTGCACAAATTTTGAAGAATTCTATGGGAAAATAGTGAACAAGGCTGGAGCATCAAAAAGTATAAGGAAATAAAAACCGTTGTTATAATGGGAATATGTATGTTTATTTTCTTAAGGATTTTCAGTGCTGTGGGTATGTTATTTAATGTCAGTTAAAAGAACTCGTGGAAGACATGCTCTGTGATAGCAGATGCTAGTTGTTCCTTCACATCAATGATACTGAAGGAAGAAGTTCAAGTTTCACTGAAGGTATTAGCCAAAAACAAGGCCCCAGGAATTGATGAAATACCAAATGAAATGTGTACACAAGCTGATGAAATAATCACTCATCTATGCCCCAAAATTTGGAACACACTACTTGGCCAACAAACTGGAAGAGATCCATATCTCTATATATTCCAAAGAAATATGAGCCAACAGAATGCGCAAATTATAGAACAATGTCATTAATACCATATGCAAGTAAAATGTTGCTGAAGATCACAGGGAGCTGCCACAGATGCCAGCCAGAATCAGAAGAGGGCATGGAACAAAAGATAACATTGCTTGTGTTAGATGGACCTTGGTTGGAAGCAGAGAATACCAGAAAATTGTTTACTTGTGTTTTACTGACTAGGCAAAGGCACTCTACTATTTGGCTCATAACAAAGTATGGAGAGTCTTGAGAAGAATGGGAAATCCAGAACTCTTGTGTGCACATAGAACCTGAACACAGACCGAGAGGCAGTTGATCGTAACAAGGGAACACTGCAGTGGTTTAAAACTAAGAAGGATGTGTACCCAGGTTGCATCCTCTCATCATAATTGTTCCAACTATGCTGAGAAAATAACCAGCGAAGCTAGATTGTATAAACAAGAACTGAAAGAACTATAAACGGGATTGGAGAAAGGCTTATTAACAACCCGAGATATGCAGATGACATAAATTTGCTTGCTGAAAGTGAAGAAGATGTGAAGCACGTGCTGATGAAGATCCAGGATTGCAGCTTCCAGTGTGGATTACGACTCATTGTAAAGGAGACCAAAATCCTCACAGCTGGATTAACAGCTGACGTCAGGAGAAAGACTGAAGTTGTCAAGGATTTCATTTGCTTGAATCTATAATCACTGAACATGGAAAGAGTGGTCAAGAGCTCAAAGGACACACGGCACTCGGTGAGTCTGCCGCACAGAGCCTCTGCATAGCACTGAGAAGCAACACCCTCAAAGAGGGCCCAATTAAAAATCAGAAAGCAATAAATGCCAGAGGGAGTGTGCTAAGGATAACATCTCTCATCCAATGCTGGTGGTCTTGTAGGTACATCCAGCCACTGTGGAAAGTGATTTGGCAAGAACTAAAGCAAATGGAAATCAAGTTACTTTACGACCCAGCAATCCCTTTACTGGGCACATACCTAAAAGAAGTAAGAAACATACCATGAGCAGACATCTGTGCTCCAGTGTTCATTTTGGTATAGTTGATAATAGCACAGAATTGGAAACAACCCAAATTTCCCTCAATAGACAAAGAGATGACAAAATGCTGGTGCATACACACAATGGAGTATGACGTATCCCTAGAAAGCAGTGATGAAAGCATGAGGCAGATCGTCTCAGGGGAGGAGTTGGAGGAGATCATGCTAAGCAGAGTTAGCCAAGCACAAAAGGACAAGGACAACACGAGTCCCTGATGTAAGCACAAACAGCACAATGGGTATAGAGGAAATGTAAGTTAATTAATACTTTCTGAGTTAAGGTCCAGGCCCTCTGGCAAGGATCAGACCAAACCCAGGGATGCATGAACAGCCCGCCCCCCCCCCCCAAAAAAAAAGATGGAGATAGCATCAGGGCTGAAAGATATCTTTCCCATCTCTCCCATGCCTTTAAGGACACAGAGGGAAGAGGAAGGGGCAAAAATGATGGCTTTGGGTTAGCAGGGCATTAATCCATCCACAAGGAGGGTATTGTTTATGTCTCCACTGGGAAGGGAGAGAGAATGCAGACCTCATCCTGTGCACCAAGCTTTGAGCGCCACATATCTGCATGGAGCAGCTTCTTAACAGAAAGGATAGCAGGGCCAGACCCATCCAAGTTAGGCCAACCCCCTCTCTAGAAGAATGTGCTGCAGAGGACAGCCCTGAAGAGACAAGCTGGGGAGAGTGGCATGGGAGCAATAGGGAGCGAGCGAGAGAGACGACAGAGACACCTTATCCTGGCACACCAAACCTTGAGGGAGACATTCCTAGTCGCAACAGCTAATGCACAGAGAAAATTGTAGGACCGGCCCCAGTTCGAGACATGAGATCCCCTCACTGGATCACAGTGCTACAGAGGACCATACAGGAGACACAGTGTGGTTATGGGGCGTATGTCTGGTCTGATCTCCTACAGTGGGGTGAATCAACAAGGGAGCATAACAGATCAGCAATGGGAGCAAAGTCACAAAGTGCATGAGGAATCCCCCAAATACACTTCTGACTCAGGGGGCAACACTTGGTGCCTCACCAGACCTGGACGGGGGATATTCATAACGGTCAACAGATAGACCCGGACCTATTTGTATTTGTTATTGTTTTGTTATTATTCATTCATTTAATGGCTATATAAGATAGGCAGGATAAGCAATCCTGAGGAGAAAGCAATGGGACTGACAGTTCCAAGGGACATGGGAGAGGAGGAGGCAGGGGAAGGGAGCAGTGAGCCAATAATGTCAGGGACAGGGGAACAACAAGAGATCTAAAAGTGACACCCAGGAGGGTGCAGAGTTCCTGGTGGTGTTTGATCAATTGTAATGTAGCCAAGAGGAAATACTGCAAGGCGAAGGAGGGGTGAACATGATAGTGGGGGAGGAGGAAAGTAAAAGGAATTAGAGGAAAGAACTAGGAAGTACAAACTATATACAGAGGTATAAATATAGACATGTATATATGTAAATATATTAATATAGAAAGATAGGGGTATTGGTCCATGTACATATTTATATGTTAATATATTATGGCAGTAGATGGTAACTTTGGGCCTCTACTCAAGTCTTTCCTTCACACAAAAACACTTTGTTCTAATAATATGGACTGTGTGATACTCACCTTTCCAACATGATTGCTGAAGATAAGATGGGTGCATAAGCAAATGTGGTAAAGAAATGGATGGTGCCTGGTTATTAAAAGATATAGCATCTGGGTTCTTAAAGGCTTGCAGTCAAATAAGCAGCCATCTAGCAGGGAAACAACTAAGCCCACATGGAAGAAACTCCTCAGCCTGTGTGATCATGAGGTGTTGATGGGAACAGGTGTCAAGAGTTCAAAAACAAACAATCATACTAATGTGAAGAAGAGGGGTGAGAGTGGAGACCCAAAGCCCATCTATTGATAATTGGACATTCCCTCACAGAAGAGCCACATGGAAGGGAAGATATATCCAGGGCATAGTGCAGCATCGATGAAACACATAACATAAAGAACAACTAGTTCTTTAATACCCGCCCCCCCCCATTCACACACACACACACACACACACACACTCAGTTCTGCCTCACAAATCCTGCTTGACCAGTGTATATACATTGTTACAGGTAAAAGCTTTTGATACATGAAATCCAGGATGGATAAACCCTTCAGAAACAGTAATGGGAGTAATGATTCCCTGAGGGTATGGGCAGGAAGAAAGGGGGAGGGGAGGAAGAGGTAACTGATGACAATGATGGCTGTATAACCCACCTTGAAGGGGATGAATAATAGAATTTTAGGTGAAGGGATACATCAGACAGTGTAAGATATAAATATAATAATAATTATGATAATATATACTATAGTAAGGGTTCATGAGGGTGGTAGGAGAGGTGAGGGATGGAGGGAATGAAGAGGAGCTGATCTCAAGGGATTTAAGAAGAAAGATAATATTTTGAAAATGATGATGGCAGTATCTGTACAAGGCCACTTGATATAATTGATTTATGGATGGTTATCATCTCTCTAAGAACCTCCAATAAATTGATTAAAAAATAAAGTACTGAAAAGCAAGGATGTTACCTTGAGGACTAAGGTACTCCTGTCCCAAGATGGTGTTTTTAATGGCTTCACATGCATGTGAGAGTGGTACACTGAATAAGGCAGACCAAAGAAGAATTGATGCGTTTGAATTATGGGGCTGTCAAAGAATACCGAAAGTCCCATGGACACCAAAACAAATCTGTCTTGGAAAAGTACAGCCAGAAATACTCCTTAGAAGCAATGATGGTGCTATTTTGTCATATGAACTTTGCACAATTTCTCAGGCAAGAGTAGCCGCTGGAAAATGCCGTCATGCTTGGTAAAGCAGAGGGGCAGCCGAAAAGAGGGATATCCTCGCCAAGCTGGATGGACACAGCGGCTGCAAGGGGTCAAACACAAGAACAATGGTGAGGATGGAGCCGGTCCAAGTGGTGTTTCATTCCATTGTATTAAAGGTCCCTGAGTTGGAATCGTCTCCATGGCAACCAACAACAACAACGAAACCGTGGAACTGCCTGCACTTTACAGATGTGATGAAGATAAAGATCTTCAGACTGGCAAGTTATTCTGTATTATTCAGGTGGGTTCAATATAATCACAGGGGTCCTTATAAAAAGCAGGCAGGAGGATCAGATGAATTAGTCGTCGATGTGACCACTGAAGCAAAAAAAAAAAAAAAAAAAAAGGGAATTAAACAAGGAAGAGACTGGAAGTCAAGACATGCAGGTGGCTTCTAGAAGCTGAAAAAACAAAGAAATGTTTCTCCCAGGGAATAGGAAATCGAAGCTTCCAGAAGGAGTAGCTTTGCTCTATCTTGATTTTTGGAGTTCTGACCCCCAGAACTGTGAAAGATAAATGTGCGCTGTGTGAAGCTACTGATTTTGTGATACTTCCTTATCGTGGCAACGGGCACTGTGAGGTTGGCATCAGTTATTACTGTCCCCCAAAGCTCTCCAGCGCAGAAGCAGTCTGAAGTAAGGGCCTTAATTGTGTGTAGGTCATTTTCTCAAGCTTGCTGGCGCTCCACAGCCCTGAGCTCTAGGCTGTATGAAGACTGGGGCATCTTTAGCAAATCTCCCACATTATTCAAGTCAACCGTGGAGGACAGCTATCGAGCTTTTTGGATGATCTATTCTTGTCACAAAACTTAATATTTACTAGAAAATTTCAAAGCCACAACACGGTTTTAAACTTATTTTCTGATTGTCTACTGCTTTTATCCTCTTACTATCTTCCCTGCCTCTAGTTGGTGAAGTTTATTCAAAAGAGAACTTTCTGCAACTTTCCACAGCACCTCTGCACAACTATTAAGCACCTCTAAGCTGGTTTCTCCATATTGGTCAGTGATATATGCATGCTCTCATTTATAAGTTGAGGGTACTTCCTTAGTGTGTCTGTTCTTCTTGGCAGCTTTTAAAGATGTTTCTTATAGTTCAAACGAGCTTTTACCTGTGTGAATGTTTTCACTTTTCATTATACAGTAGTTAGAGTTGTTCAGTGCATGAGAAAACCAATTATTTCATCAATCACTTAGCTAGACATGCTTCTTAGGGGAAGGACCCTTGGTCCCCTTTTCTGCTAACTAATGTGGTGGAAGAATTCTGAAATGTTGTCCACGTACAATACATTCTTCCCTTGATTGCCTCTCACAACCTACATTCCTTTTATGCGGAGTCAAAGGACCCTCTTTCCTTCTTTACAGAATCGTACTGCCGACTGATACCAAATTTTGACACACCAGGTAAGAGAGGCTGACATAATCCACTTCTGACACTTAACTGTGTGGTGGATGCTGAGAATGACTTATGTGAATATTAAGTGAAATTGTGGATGTAATAACAATTTAATGCCAACGTGCCCTTGAAGAGCTCAGCTTCACTTCCATGGTTAGTCCCTGATGATAACTGATTATTTCTCTTTCAACCCATCCTCCAGGGCTAGGTCAGTGGGCATCAGTCCCTTATGTTTTTATGTAAGATTATCCATTTAAACAACTCACAAACTTCAGAGAAAGGGCTACTGTTGATCTAGAACGAAAAAGTATACAAACACAAAGAATGAAGTCTTGGCACAGAAATTCCTCAGTTACGCTCCTTCCTTGTTCACTGTCCAATTTTGGCAGGTCTGAAGCTATTGAAAATACCATAACTTGAGGCAGACACACCTTATTGTCCCCGGTGTCATCTTTGACCTTTGATACTTCGAGATATTTTTGCAGCAGTTCTTCCTGATGCAAGATGCTATTTGAATTTTTAGCTACTACTTCAATGGGCATTGATTATAGATAGAAGTTAAATAAAATCCTTGTCAACTTCAATATTTTCTCTATTTATCTGATGTTTATTTGTCCAGTTGTAAGGAGTTTGCTTTTCTTTAAATTGGGATTTAATCTTTATTGAAGGCTGCATTCTTTGCTTTTCGCCACCAAGTGCTTCAAGTCCTCATCATTTTCAGCAAGCAAAGTTATACCACTTGTATATCACAGGTTGTTAAGGAATCTTCTTTCATCCAAATGCAATAAACTTGGAGCCCTTAGGCAATATATATATTTTTCTGCACATTGTTTTCTATTAAGCTCCACTCTCAATCCTGGCGCTGAGAATACTTGTGGGCTGGGTAATTTTACCTAAGTGTTCAAGTTATGGTGCTGACATAGAGCACTTGCGTTGAGGAATAACACATTATATTCAAAGCACTAAGTTTAATGCTTGACACATTGTATTTCCCTAGATAAACCTACTCAGAACCCAGAGGAAAGGACTAAGAAGTATTCACTTCCTGTTGAAGTAAGCTGCATTGCTACCCTTATCATGGATTTGATTCTGTTCCATTCAAGCCTCATCTTTTTGACACCTCTTATGTACAACGGGGAAAAAAAAGATCTTTTGAGAATAGTACAGAAGTTTCAGATTTCATAACAGAAATATGAACTACTGAACTTTGGCCACAATTTCTATCAGGTCTCTGTGTAGTACAATTGGTTTGTAATTAGGTGCTGACCTAAAGTAGTTTACAGCCACCTACAAGCTCCTCGTGATAGACAGAGGTATCTGCTTCAATAAAGATTACAGCCAAGAAAACCATATGGGACTATTTCTACCTTGCATTGTGGAGTCATTATAAATCAATAACTCTCAACAAGAACAAATGACTACCTTATATTTGTGAAATATAAGGTTTCACAAATACAAACATTATTAAAAGATAGTAATTATTACTGAAATTGTTAGACATTTTCCAAAACTGTGGTCATGTGGATGAAACTGATGGAAAGTGAACAAACTATTTTCATAGGCAAATATAAGGAAAAATAGAGTTCAACTAAGGTGCACAAAGGATCAATCCAAAAGAAATTTGAACCAGTTGAATGGATGAGAAATTTCTAATGTGGAAAAGTGTTGCATTAAAATTCTTGGTTAGATGAAATCGAAAACTTGAATTCTATGGAAAAGACATGTCAGTTACTATTTATATCACCTGTGGCCAACTGAATAAAAATACCCCTATAGGAACACATGACACCTTATATCTTTGCCCTGAAAGAATGAAACTATAGAAGCTTGGAGGTTAGTACTATGATTGCAGCTGTTGTTGACAACTGTTATTGGCAGCTGCAACTCTGTCCCTTAGAAAGAAACTGACAGGTGATCCTTGTCATGGAGATTTCTTGGGAGATTCAGATTGTGAATTATTGTTGGTGTGACACTGATCATAACTCATTACCATCGTAATATTAGTATTCTGTTAATATTAACTTATTAAGTCAGATGGCATGTAATGATGTCCCACTGCATAGGCAGAAATTGAGAAGGAGACACATCTTTCCGTGAACTCCAGCTTCACATGTCCATTTGACTCTTTGGGATGCCTGGATACGGTGCGGTTTGGATGTGGACCAAACTTTGTACTTTCAATTCCACTAAGAGATTGTATATCCTGGATCCATCTGTCTGGTTGGTTGCAAGAAAAATGACCCAAGAATCTTTGGAGCAACTTAAGAGATGGAATCTCTTCACAACCCCCATGAATCTGAGATGACCTGCTGTGAGCAATAGGACAGAGTAGACGAAGCAGAAGTCAGTTTGAAGCCTAGGCCTCAAGTGGCCTTGTGCTTTCACTGATGCTGGGACGGTTCCACGACCAAGTGGATAATCCTTTGTAGTCTGCTGGAGAATGTGAATCACAGCCTACCAAGCTGAGACGTGCAAGCAAGCCTATCTAAGAATGTACCACACCAGCAGTGTCATCCCAATAAACAGAGTTCAAATGGCTGAGCCACAGAATTAGGACTACATAAAATAGCTGTTGTTTGAAGCCACTACATTTTCAGGTAGTTTGTTACACATCAACAAATAATTGATATCATACAGACCTCCTCAAATGATTAAGAATTCAATGAATGTGAGCTGGGTGACTGTCTGCTCATCTCCTCCACTCAAACATTGGATGTGGTTTAGTACAGTGTGTTAGCCTTACTTGTTGGCCCTGATTCTACTTACCTCTGGATCCAAACTCTAATCCATTCGGTGTTAAAGTTTTTTCCTGTAAGGTTGTTGTTGTTGATAACTACTATTGAGTTGAGGCTGCTTCATGGAAAGGTATCTATAACAGAACAAATGCGACCTAGTCCTGAATCACCCTCCTACTCTCCAGCATGTCTGAACCTATCATTGTAGTCATTGGTAACAATCCATCTCCCAACGGGACCCTTCCCCTCACAGACACTTTACTTCACCAAACACGATGTGACTGATTTTCTAGTAATCGTTTCCTCATCATGAGGACGATGTCCAAGGAGAGCAAGTGGATACTTCTGTGGCTCATAGGTGTCGTTACTAATTTCTGGAAGTAAATCGCCAGAATATTTTCCTCGACTGTCTTTGTCTGGAAGCACCATTGAAAGTTGCCCACCATAGGTGAGCCTGCTGGCATTTGAAATACTGATGGCAGAGATTCCAGCAGCAGAGGAGCAAACAAGTCACCAGAGTATGACCAACTAACAGAGGAGGGCTCTTAAAAGGTCGAGTGAGCTAGACTGCCACAACAGCTGCAACACTGGAGTCCCCTGTATCAATGATTTTGAAAATAGCCAGGGCTGGACAATGGTTGCTTCTGTTATATATAAGGTCACCGTGAACGGATACTTTCTAACAATTAGTGGGGGCAGCTGGAATGTAAGGGTGGTTTGTTTCATGGCAAGAGTTGATTCAGAAACACAAAACTCTATTCTGCATAGCCAACACAACTGAATCTCCTTCCGAAACAGCAGGTGTCTCGGGGACTGTTCTGGGCCCGTTTTCCAGAATCCTGGGCCCAGGGCTGCTGAACAGTTCCCGGGGGGCTTCATAAAGATGATCTGCAGAGGCTCAGGTGAGATGAAACAGAGAAGAAAAACCAATCAACGCACCCGGGAGAAGGCGTGATGAGACAGTCCTAGACCGGGAATTAAGGCTCACAGCAGGAGCTCGGAAAGCACTATACTCAGCTGCTTCTCTTGGTTCGAAGCCACAGGAATGTGATGGGCCGCAGGGTGCCCCTACCTGTTAGGACGGAACTCTATTCTGGGATGGTCCAGGTGTGGCCTCTCTTTTTAGAGACACACATTAATCCTTTTTCTCTTAAGGGTGTTGCTCATATTCTAGAAGGTGCCTTTTCTATTTGCCAACAGCTATAAATACACTCAGTGTGTGCAGTTTTTGGAGAAGCACTGTCTAAATAGAACTTGTATCAGGACAGAAATCTACTGTAACTGCATGATCCAGCATGGGAGTCCTCATGGGAGCACCCAACCGCAGGCTGTTATGCTACACTTAAGATATAACCAGAGTAACTGAATCTTGTCCTTTAATTTTAATGACCGCCATCCAGGACAACACATTTATAGAGGGCATCGACTAGTCCAATCCCACTGCATTCATTGTGAACTTTTAATAAATGCTACTAATTTAAAATCCAAGGCTATGGATAGACTTTTTGTTGTTAGCTGCCTTCCAGTTGTCTCCCAATCACGGTGTGACCCCATATACGCAGAGCAGAACCGCTCCCTAGATCTTTCAGGACTGAGAGCTCCCCAAAGCAGAGGCCCAGGAGTTTCACCCCTGAATCTTCTGTCTCAGAGTTTAAGCATTGTTGTCACCCTTCTTGTAGCGACTGCCTCAGAGCTGCGTGTGCTTGGCACAATGGCTCCTGAATCCATTTCCTCTCTGCATCCGACCTGATGTGGGCACGGGAGGAGCTTGATGAGGGTCAAGGTTAAGTTTCTAGTGCCAGGGAGTATTCACATTAAGAAAGGTTAGATGGCTTGAGAGTGACCACCATCGAAATAAGAAGGACAACAGCAATATGGGACTGTGGGTCCTGACTTTTCAAGTGGCCATGACAAGTTATTTGAAGTACAAAGACCCCAGGAATTACTCATGGGCACCTCCTTAACTTGCTCTACTAGCTTCGGATTTCAGTCAGCATTCAGTAACTCTTGTTGTTGCTTTTGACAAACAGAACTGAACACTTCACTAATATGAACGCATCCTCATACTGCAAGGTTATAGATAATCTAACCTGTTGCGGTGCTACCTTTCCTCTCAAATACTTTATCCCATAGTTGAGCTAAAACCATGCTTCACTGTTAATAGCCCTCTCGAATGAATGAGAGAGAAAATGTGTTGGGCTTGTTCCTGGAAGCAGACTTTTCATTTCATAGTTTTTCCTAATTGGAAACCTAAATTCATCCTCAGAGTATTATTTGTGACTGCTGGTTTGAAGATACACAAATAACTATCTTTAAGTACTGCTTGCAGATCACCAATGGATATGCTAGGTGTTACCCGATTGATATTTATCTAAGGATACTGAGCCCATGTTCATTCCTTCCAATTGCCCTTTGCTCACTTGGGCCAACATCTTGCCTCCTTAAGTCATCTTCTTTTGAGAACTCAGCTTCAGATCCCATCTGTATCAAGTCCTCTGAGCACTCTCACCCCTAGTTTCTGCTGAACGCTCATAGCACAAATACGTGGTGATAAGGGAACAGCATGCGTTTCTTCTTACTTTCGCTGGTACCTGACTTTTCAAGTGCATAGATGCACCCTGAAGACAGGTACAGACTTGTCACTCGCATCAGCCCCTACGTCCTACCTGATGTGGCACAAGGAGGAGCTTGAGGAGTGTTTGAAGTTGGAGCAGGGGCTGATGCGAGTGACAAGTCTGTGTTTACAACCAGGGTATTTGTCATTTCTGACTTTTGATACCTCCTCACACAAGAACCTTGGTGGCATCGTGGTGACATGTCAGGCTGCTAACCACAAGGCCAGCAGCTTGAAACTACCAGTTGCTTGGCAGGACAAACATGAGGCTTTCAACTCCTATATATGTATTGTGATAAGAGTTGTATGAGCCCCTAATGAAACGATTGAAAAAAAACTTCCAATTTAAAAACCCACAAGAAACATTCTACCCTACCCTATAGGGTCACTATGAGTTGGAATCAACTCGATGGCAGTGAGAGGTTTTTTTTCCGGGGTGGGGGGGGGACGGTGCCAAGGGAGGATGATACATAAATAAATATATAAAATCTATCCGTAGATCAGAGTAGAGGAGAGTTAGTTAGGGAAGGAGGTGGAGCAGGATGGAAAGAACAGAAGAACAGAGAAGTTTTACAGCCTTTAGTATACAGTCGAGACTACGGCATCTGCAGAATCGTTGAGACCTTACTTAAAATACAGAATCTCAGAGCTCGGTCCAGATTTTCTGAATCAGAATATAAATTTCACCAGATCCCCAATGAGTCAGGTTCACATTAGCTATGGAAAAGCATGAATCTATTATGTCTTTTGAGACATAATATCTCAGGGACATAACCCCAGAGATGAGAGCCTAAGAATTCTGACCTTCAAGCACTTCAGGGCCAAAATGTTTTATTTTAGTGAATAATGGTTAAGTATCTTTAGCTACAAAACAAAAAACCCCTCACAAAGTTGTCAAGATTTAGCCTAAGGACTAAGGAAAACTAGTTTGAGGCAGAACTGAGAAATGAAACTTCATTCAAGGAGCCAAGAGAACTAGGGGAAATAAACTCATTTGAAATCCACAGAGGTGAAATTGTTCATTTCTGTGGAAATCCACTAAAGCTTCCACACAGCTTCTGGCAAAGAGTAGCGCACCGATGGAAAGATGCCAGCAAGAGGATCTTGTGGTTAGGAAATCTGGTGGTTTTCCAAAAATTATATTGGTCTTCTTGGCTACCTCCAAAGGATAAGGGTGCAGTGTAGAAACGAAATTCTCTTTGGGCCAAGAAAAAAGAAGAAAATCCTAACACACGCTTTTTCAAATCAAATTCACATCACAAAACAACAATGACAACAAAACTCGTTCATTAGCTTTTACTTTCCAGATAAGAAACTTCTTTGGAGTGAGTGTTATTTTCACCATGCTAGAAACCCAGGTAGATTCCCTTGAAATCTGTCTTTGCAATTGAACATCCCCTTACAGAAGGGTCACAAGGAAGAGATGAGCCGGTCAGGGGGCAGTGTAGCACCAATGAAACATACAACTTTCCTCTAGTTCTTTAATGCTTCTTCTCCCACCCTCCCTACTATCATGACCCTAATTCTACCTTACAAACCCAGCTAGACCCAAGCATGTGCACGGGTACAGATAGGATCTGGGGGGGGGGGGGGAAGAGCTGGAAATAAAGGGAACCCAGGAGAGACAAACCCTTCAGGAATAAAAATTGAGAGTGGCAATACCAGGAGGGTAAGGGGACGGTGGGGGGATAAAGCGGGAATTGATCACAATGATCTACATATAATGTCCTTCCAGGAGGACAGACAGCAGAAAAGTGGGTGAAAGGAGAAATCGATCAGTGTAAGACATGAAAAATAATAATAATTTATAAATTATCAAAGGTTCATGAAGGAGAGAGGGTGGGGGAGAAGAGAAAAAAAAAAACGAGGGAATGATACCGGGGACTCAGGTGGAACGAGAATGTTTTGAAAATGATGATGACGGTAGATGTACAAATGCGCTTGACAATATATGTATATATCTGGATTGTGATGAGTTGTATGAGCCTCCAATAAAATGATTTAAAAAGAAACAAACAAAAAGAAAATGATGGCAAAAAATGTACAGATGTGCTTGACACGATGTATGTATGCATAATAAGAGCTATAAGAGCCCCCCATAAAATGATTTGTTAAAATAAGAAATATGTCATTGGGCTTTGCCAGTATTTACTCTGACAAATGTGGGAGAGCTAGAAATGGCAACGTCCTCTCTCACGGGCTTTGCGAGGCACAGTAAGAAGGCCAGAGCTGCATTTCCCTTCAGCCTAGTGAATGCTCACTAACTTTTTCATATTTCTGATATTGCACTTGGGAGCAGAGGGAAAGTCTCATTCTCAGGCAAAGAACAAATGGATCATCACCCAACTGCTCAACAAACACAAGGCAGAAGACTTGATAATGTCCCAGCAGGTGGGGCCTCATCCGTCTCTCTGATCAAAGTGCTTGTGTGACAATGACATCTGATGACAGAGAATGTGGATTTTTCACATGTCTGCAACCTAGATCAAGCTGTTTCTTGTGGACACTTAAACCCCAACTGTTAAATGTCTGTGATGCGATTTTGTATTATTGCGGCCTCTTTCCTTCAGCAATGCCTACTAGCACATCTTTGATAAGGCCTGCTATTGCACATGCTGCAGAAAGTGCTAGTTTAGAAGAGCTTTGAACGTGCGGGGCCTCTGCAAGCATCCGAGAAAGACGGCCGACAAATACAAACTCTTACGACTCCCCAACTCATCATTTCTTTTATCCAAATGGGAAAAGAATCGCCATTTTAACCTCATTTCTGGAACATGCTGGCAGCTGCGGGGATAATATAAATATCTGATTACCTAGTACAAGTGACTTGAGGTGGCTTTGTGAGGTCATACCCTCGGATGTGAGGGGACTTTGGGCCTTCAAAGGCTTTGCTTTGGTGGTATATCTAACTGCATAATTAACAGTGTAGAACATAGATTCCCAAACTTAATTGGTCTACTACCCTTTTCAGGAAAAAGAATTACTCAATACCCCCTTGGCAGTGAAAAACTTCTGTACTATTGTGTTAGTCCGGGTAAACTAAAAAAGCAAATCCATAGAAACTCATATGTGTGTGAGAGACAGTTTTATATAAAGGGTAATTATATATTAAGAAAGCACCCCAACCCAGTCCAGTCTAAGCCACAGCTCCGAAATTAGCCCATATATCTGATACCAATCTATAAAATCACCTTCAGACTCATGAAACACATGCAATGATGCTGAACGCAGGAAGATCACAGGCCAGCCGGTAGAAAGTTTTTGGATCCAGTGGTGTTGTAAGCATCTCAGCACGGCCAGGGGTCTGGACGTGATTTCTCCAACTTCAGAGGTCTATTTGCATCAGGGTAGGTCCATGTGGCTTCTCCAGCTCAGGGCACTAGTGTAGTGTCATGTGTCTTGTCAGCTGCAACGTCTCCCAGGGAGTGAGCCTTGTCAGTAGAAAGTCTCAAAGGAAGTGAGCAGAGAGAGAGAGAAGTGTCTCCCACCTCCAAGGAGGAAATACTGGAGTTCCCAGAATCCTTAGGGGGAAGGCCATGCCCACACAAGCCTCATTGGCTATGATCCGATTGACAGGCCAGACTCCACCCCTTCACTCATCATCCTCTCAAATTGACACCAGATTATGTAACTACCACAACTATAGTCCAAAATCTAGGAAAAAAGATAGATATCTGATTTTTAAGTTATCCCCCTGAACTCCCAAGAATTGCACCAGGTAGAGGGGAGCTTTTGTAGTATGCATTTTTTACCACTAGGTGAGTATCAAGCAACTCACTCGGAATTCATGCATCCAGTAGCATTGCTTACAAAGGTCCTCTCTGGTCACAGTGATTTTTTTCATAAAAGCAATTTCACTCGAACCTCATTTTTTTTTTTTTAATGTTTAAGGGAATAGTGGAGAGCTGTAAAAATTTTTTTTCCTGCTCAGGAAAGATGCTGCAGAAACTGTCGTGATGTTGAACACAACTTAGAAGGACAGTGCTATGGGGAAAACTCAAGTGCACAGTTGAGTGGTTCTCTCATTTCAGAAAAGGTGAAATGTCAATTGTGACAAACCTTGTTCTGGATGTCTGTCATCTTCCTGAAGGGATGAAAATGTCAACTCCTAGTGCACATCTCACCAGGTCATACTGTACAACCACACTTTGTTTTTAGAAGGTCTGAAAAGACTGTGGAACAGTGTGTGACAAAAAAAAGCGGATGGGGGGCTGGCTCTGCCACCACAGCAATGACCCTGCTCCTGCAGTCATCTCAGTGCACCAGTTTGGGGAAAAAACAGCATGCTTCTCTTGCCACATGAACCTTACTCACCTGACCTTGTTCCGTGAGACTTTTTTGTTACTGTGAATGCAGAGGGACACGAAAGCTCAGCAATTTGACAATGCAGAAGAGGTGAAGAAAAAATAAGGGAGGTGCTGTCAGCCATCGAAACAGATGAGTTTGAAAGTGAATCCAACAATGGAATCAGACTTGGCAAATATATTAAGTGTAATGGAGAGCACTTTGAAGGTGATAAGGTTGTTTTGTAAAAAAAATTTAAATACATAGCTTTGGGGGAAATTTTCTGTTTTTTTGGGGGGTAATCCCTCATAGATTGTGGAAAGTGTTATCCAAAGAAATAAGTGGCTTACTTGTTAGGAAAAACCAAAAAAAAAAAAAATATGGCCTTTTGTTAGTTTTTGACCCTAATAATTTCCAGGGAATTTTATTTTTCTATAGAATAAAGTCTCCTAAAATTAGGCATGATAGAATTTTGTAAGATCTGTTACTTCTTCAATGCAAGCATGTTTTCAACAACACAAACCAATACTGTGCACAGGGATGTAATACACTGGAATCAAATTGAGTACACCTATGGGAAGAGAATATGGAGAAATTAAATATCGTCAGACAAAATGAGACGAGGGGCTGACTATGAAATAGACCATCAATTGCTCCTATGCAACTTCAGGTTGCAGTTGAAGAAAATTAAAACAAGTCCATGAGAGACAAAATATGACCATAAATTTTAAGAATATCTCAAGAACTGATTTAACATATTGAACACTAATGACAGAAGACTAGACAAGCTTTGGGGTGACATTTACATGCTCTGGTTCCTTCAGGCTTCCTCTCCCCCCCCCCCCAGGACCCCAGCGATGCCCCCCGCTTCAGACTAGACTGGAGCACGTACACAGCCATAGATAAGAGATAAGAGCTCAGGACACACGCAAGCCAGGAGCAGGAATGGGAAGAGAGATACCAGATGGGAAGGGGGAGGGGGGAAGGGAAGGAGGGGGGACTGACTGACACACAACCACACACATCCAGGGGAAGAACAACAGAAACCATGTGGAAGGGAGGAAGTGGTTGGTGTGAGACATGGAAATAATAATTTGAAATCTATCAAGGGGTCACAAGGGGGAGGGGAGGGGAAAAAAAGAGGAGGTGATACCAAGGGCTCAATAGAAAGTAACTGTCTAGAAAAGAATGATGGCAACATATGTACAAACATGTCTGATACAATTGATGTATGGATTGTAATAAGCATTGTAAGAGCTCTCAATAAAATGGTTTTTTTGAAAACCAAACCAAACAAACAAACATAAAAGAATATTTACACGAAGAAAGAAAAGGTCATTAAAAAGACAAAAAAAGAAAAGGTGTCTTTTTGCCAAAAGAGATTCTAAAATTTATTAATGAATATAGTCATTAATGCAAAAGATTTTTCTCTGGAAACAATAAAAAATCCTTACAATTGTACCAATAGGTATTATCATGATAAACAGAGAAAAAAATCAACATTGAAAAGGATTTTTTCTTGCTTGGATCCATAATCAGTGCTCATGGAAGTAGCAGATGAGATCAAATGATGCATTGCATCGGGTGCACCAGATACACAGACCTCTTTAAAGTGCTGAAGAGCAAGCAGGTTACTTTGAGGAGCATGGTATACCTGACCCAAGCCACGGTATTTTCAATTGCCTTATACGCATATGAAAGTCAGACACTGAATAAGGAAGACTGAAGCCAAATTGATGCATCTGAACTACGGTGCTGGAGAAGACTATTGAAAGGGCCATGAACTGCCCAAAGAGCAAGCAAATCTGTCTGGGAACAAAGACCACCAAAATGCTCCTTAGCGGCAAAGATGGGGAGACGTTGCCTCATGTATGTTGGACCTATCTTAGGAGTCCCTGGAGAGGACATGGTTCATCAAGAAGTGGACAGGGGAAAAGTGGAAGACTCTTGTGGTAGTTACATAATTTCCTATCAACTTGATAAATAAATGCAGGGGTGGAGTCTAGGCTGTCACTCAGGTCACAGCCTGATGATTCCTCCTTGTGGGTATACCCTTTGCAAGAGGATTCTGGGAACTTCCTCTCTTTGTCCTCGTCCTCCTGTGGGCAAGTCACATGGAGACTTGCTGAGCCCTGTTTCGCCTTCCTGTTGTTGAGAAACTCAGAGAGCTCAAAGATCCATGTGGAGACCTGTGTCAGTGCTGAGATGCTTCCACCACCACTCGATCCACAACTTTGCACCCACCTGTCTGTGGTCTTCCTGTATTTTGCATCATTGCATGTGACTGCATGAGTCTGAAGAGGGTTTTATGGACTAGTATCAGACTTATGGGCTAATATCAGACTTATGGACTTGATCTGGACTAGGCTTGCATGCTGTATCAATATCCGCTGCTCTTTGATATATAGCTCTCTCTTATACACATACGCATGTCTCAGAATTTGTTTCTCTGGTCAACTTGGTCTAATGCAACTCTTGACGAGATGGATTGACACAGTAGCTGCATCAATGAGCTCAGTCATAAGAACAGTTTTGATGATGTCATAGGACCAGGCAGTGTTTTGTTCTGTTGTACATAGGATGCTATGAGTCAGAACTGACTCCTCGTGGCAACTAATAACAACAATAAAGCTATTGGAGGAACCGAAAGGAAAGAGCTGAAAAGAGAAATTTAACGAAAGGCTGGAGAACACAAAGGAGAGCATGACAATGGAATGTGCAAAGACCTGGAGTTAGAAAACCAAAAAGGAAGAACCCACACAAGAGATCTCAATCTGAAGGAAATGAAGAAAAATTTAAGCCTGAAGTTGTAATTTTGAAAGATTCTATGGGAAAAATATTAAATGATGCAGAAAGCATCAAAAGACAATAGAATGAATGCAGTCACTGTACTAAAGCTAGCTCGTTGACATTCAAGCATTTTAAGAGGCAGCATGCGATCAAGAACTGACGGTAATGAAAAAGGAAGCCTCAGCTGCACTGAAGGCATCAGCCGAGAGCAAGGTGCCAGAAATCGACAGAACACCCACTAAAATGTTTCAGTAAACTGCAAAGGCCCCGAAAGAACTCAGTTGTGATCGTAAAAGAAATTTGGAAGACAGCTAGTTACCTGGCCCACTAATTAAGAGATCCATATTTATGTCAATTTCAAAGAAAAGTGGCCCAACGGAATGCAGAAATTACCATTAATACAGCATCATTAATGTCAAATCCAAGTGTACATTTTCTGAAGATAATTCAACAATGGCTGTAGTGTACATCTACAGAGAGCTGCCAGAAATTCAAGCCAGATTCAGAAGAGGACACAGAACGAGGGTATGGTTGTTAACATTAGATGGATCCAGGTTGGAAGCAGAGAAGCTCAGGAAGATATTTACTTGTGTTTTAGTGACTATGCAAAAGCTTTCGATTGTGTGGATAATAGCAAACTGTGGATAGCGTTGAGAAATTCTGTGAGGAACACAGAATTTTTCATCGTGTTCACATGGAGCCTCACATGCATCAAGACAGTCTTTCAAATAGAACAAAGGAACACTGAGTGCTTTAAAGTCCAGAAAGCTGCATGTCACCATATTTATTGAATCTGTACTTTTAACAAGTGATCTGAGAAGCTGGACTATATGAAGAACAAGGCAACAGGACAACTTATTAACAACTCGTGGTATGCAGAGGACACAACCCTGCTTGCTGAAAGCATGGAGCACTTGCTGATAAAGATTTACGGACTGCAGCCATCAGTGTGGATTAGAACTCAATGTAAAGAAGACAACATGCGGCAGTTACATCATCTGGTATCAATTTGAGACTATTAAGAGTGAAGGGGTGGAGGTTAGCCTGTCAAGTAGGTGGCAGCTTGATGACCTCATTTGGAGGTACTATGGAGATAAATAGCTCACTGGAGATAAATACCTCACTCATACTCTCTGCTTCGTCTTCCTCCTGACAAGATACATAGAACTACGCTGATGGAGTGAGAGCCACGTGGAGACCCACGCTAACTCTTCTTGCCATGAATGAGCTGACATGGAGGCAAGAAACAAACAAACAAACAAACACAGCCACCCATCTTTTCATTCTTGACGAACATTTTACTTTCTGAAAATTTCCCTTGCCACATTTAATTTGCACCTATAAATTATCACCCTCACTGCCAACCCACATCCAGGTTTGGTCCTCTTTTAAGACTATCCACGGTCATGGGGCAATAAATAAAATTTTCTGTGGATGGTCTCCA
Organism: Tenrec ecaudatus; assembly: GCF_050624435.1. NCBI lineage: Eukaryota > Metazoa > Chordata > Mammalia > Afrosoricida > Tenrecidae > Tenrec > Tenrec ecaudatus. The sequence continues at coordinate 51,072,673 of NC_134541.1, read as the reverse complement.
ATAACACAATCACATTAAAAAGTTGCAGATTTCAGTATCATTGATCTTCAAGTCAACGGACCAATGAGAGGAGTTATAAGGATCTCCTTGTTTAGAAACATCAAGAATCATGCCATGAAGTTATCCCTGAAGAGCTTGGATGCTATCAAAGTTGGTGGTCCAACCCTACAGGTGTCATAGCAACTGATTCCAAAAAGTAGTGCACAAAAGAATCCTTTCCATATTCGTGTATCTTACGAATCCGTGGGGAAGCTTATCTCTGACCCACCCAACATCGACTGGCATGGCTGGGAGTCAGACACAGGAGTCATCTGAACGCTGCTACTCATGTGTCTGACTCTTGGACTGACAAGCGTAAAATGACCGGGGCAGGAATATCTGGAGCTGGCCAGGTACCCCATTCCATGCCAGTGTGGACTCTTCATGGGGTCTCTCCAGCATGGTGGCTTCAGGGAACCCTAGGAGCCCAGGGTTTCCAAGGTCCCTGTCTCAAGAGGAAGGAAAATAATTTGCTAGAGTGGTAGTAACAAAATTTCATGTCAACTTGCTGGTATGAAGAATGAGTGGGGTGGAGTCTAGCCTATCAGTCAGGTCACAGCCTGATGTCTCTTTGTGGGCATGGCCTTCTTATGGGGACTCTGGGAACTGCATCTCTCTTTCTGCCTTCATTTTCCCGTGGACAAGGCATGGAGAGACTTGCCGAGACCTGAAGGAGTCTCTCTCTCTGCTTCATTCTCCTGCTGTTGAGACACTTGGAGAGCTAGAGGATCTACATGAAGACCTGTGCCAGCGCTGAGATGCTTTCACCGCCACTGGATCCACAAGACTTTTCACCCACCAGCCTGTGATCTTCCTGCATTTGGCACCATTGCATGTGCTGTGTGAGTCTGACGAGGAATCTGTAGACTAGTACTGGACATATGGGCTAATATCGGGCTTATGGACTTTATCTGGACTGGCCTGGGATGTTTTCTCAATACACAATTACTCTTTGATATAAAGCTCTCTCGTTTACACATATGAGTGTCTCTGGATTGGTTTCTCTAGTCAACCTGGACTCCCACAGCTAGTATGTCTGCGTGCTTCCCCTGATGGGTGAGAGAGTGGATGCAGAGGGCACACATGGGGGCTGGGGTAGTATGGAGGAGGCAGCTGCATGCTTTGGTGTGGCTTGGCCGCCGCAGTTTCACATTTCAGCGTGTGGAATTTAACCCATTCACCACTTTCACATCATAATAGTAACAGACCACAAAACCCTTCTGAAATAGGAAAGCATTGGCATGCCTTTTATCACAGATCATTAAAATTAAAGAGTTATGCCTTGAGGATCAGAACTGATTTCCTGTGAAATAACTATTCAAGATGATGTTGTAATGCATTGAATACCCATCTCACTCCCCGTTCCTGCTGAAACTGATAATTCCCAAACTCATTTTATGAAGCAAGAATAACTTTGATACCCAAAACCAGGGAAAGACATTTTCAAAATAGAAAACTACAGACCAATATGGTGCTTTTTCTTTTTTCCTTGGGGCTTGTACAATTCTTATCACAATCCATCCATCCATCCATGTGTCAAGCACATTTGTACAACTGTTGCCATCATCATTCTCAAAACACTTGCTTTCTACTTGAGCCCTTTTTATCAGCTCCTCATTTCCCCCCTCCCTCCTGCTCCCCCCTCCCTCATGAACCCTTGATAATTTATAAATTATTATGATTTTGTGTGTCTTACACTGTCCAATGTCTCCCTTCACCGACTTTTCTTTTGTCCACCCCCCAGGGATCCTTATGATCGGGTCCCCCTTTCTACCCCTCCTTCCCCTGACCTTCCCTTTCATAGACATAGATGAGAAAATTCATAACAAAACACTAGAAGCCAACCAGAAAAAAGGAAAAGAACACACCATGCCCAATTGGGAGTCAGACAAGGTACAGAATCATGCTTCAATATTACAAAAATAATGTAACCTACCACATAAAAACATAAGGAAAGAATCATATAATCATATCTATTGATGGAGAAAAGACATTTGAAATTATCTTATACTCATTCCTGAGTAAAAGAACATGCTGAAACACAGGTATTGAAGGGAAAATTTTCCACACTCTAAAGGTAATTTATGCAAAACCAATGCCCTACACGTGTTCAACAGAGAACAACTGAAATCATTTCCCCTGTAAAAGGGAACCAGACAAGAATGCCTCTTATCACCATTCATATCTAACATTGTGCTGGAAGTCTTAGCCAAAACAATTAGACATCAAACAGAAATAAAAGGGATCCAAATTTTTAAAGAATAAGTAAAATATTTGAAAATTATATGATTTGATATGTAGAAAATCCCAAACTGGAGGAGAAAAAATAGGTTGGATGTAATTGAGAGGTTTGGTAGACGTCAAGATACAAGATTAACATAAAAATAAATCAGATTTCTGTATTCTAAAACAGAGACCTCTGAAGAAGACATCAAGAAAATGCCATTTACAATGGCCTAATAAAATATGAAAAGCTTAGGAGTAAACATAACCAAAATGACAAGACTGGTACAAACAACTACAGATGACTATCGCAAGAAATCAAGAGAGCTGCATGAGTGAGAGATGTTTCTGTGCTCTTTGATGGGAAGGCTGGATTTTTCAAGAGGCTAATATTACCTCAAACAATCTATAAACACAATTTCAGTCCAGGCCCCAACTTTGTTCTTTAAAGAAATGGAGAAACTAATAACTAATTTCCTATGGATTGAGAGAAATACAGGCTAAGCAAATAACTTCTTAAGAAGAGCAAAGAAGAAGGAGGAGGCCTCTCACTTCTCAACCTCAAAACCTATTCCACAGCCACAGTAGTTACGAATGGAACAGAAGAAAGAACCAAGAAATAAATTACATCTACAGACAACTGATATTTGACAAAGGGCCAAAAAACATTAAATGGGAAAGAGATAGTCTCTCAAACAAATGGTGATGCAAAATTGCCTCTCCATCTGCAGAAGAATGAAACAGAACACAAACCTTAACTAATGTGCAAAAGTGTACTCTCAATGAATCAAAAACCTAAATGCAAATCCCAGAAATACAAAGAACATCAATGAAAAAACAAAGGCAAATTTACCGGACCTCTTACAGGGCATAAACACACTATCACATGTAACAAAGGGAACACATGCAGTGGAAGACAAAATAGATGACTGGTACCTACTAAAGATAACACACTTATTTATGTACATCAAAAGTCTTCACCAAAAGAACAAAATAAGAAAAATTCCCCATGGAGCAGGGGAATTCCTCTGACAACGACACAATGCAGAAGGGGCTAATTTTCCCACTATACAGAGAACCGCAACAACTCATTAAGAAAACTATGAACAACAAAGGTGAGCAAAGGACATACGGTCACCAAAAATGACATCCAACAGCCAACAAACGCATGAAAAAATGTTCACAATCACTATCCATCTGGGAGATTCAAATCAAGATATAATGAGATTATCTTGTACTGCCATTGACAGCCAGGTTCAACATAAGAAATAAAAAAACAAATCCTGGGGACAATGCCGAGAGACTGGTACTCTCATGGGTAAAGGAAGGACTAAATCTGAACCACCAAAAAAAGCAATGTGGCAGTCACTAAAAAACTGGGACTAGCAACTCCATATGTTTGGGCAATCTTATGATGGGTATATATCTTAAAGAAGTAAGAGTCATAACACAAATAGACATGTGCATATGTTCCTGCAGCAGTGTTGATAATAGCAAGAAGATGGAAACACCTTCAATGCTCATCAGTAGAAGAATGGATAAAGAAGTTCTGGTACATGCGCACAATGGAATACCATGCATCTCTTAAAAAAAAAGTGACATAACCCTGAAGCATCTCCCGTCATAGATGGACCTGGAACCATCATGCGGAGTAAAATTAAGCACTCCAAAAGGAAAACTATATGAGATCACTGTGAAGAGACAAAGTATTAAAAAAAAAACAAGATAAAGACTTTCATACCAAAGGGTAAAGATTTTGGAGCCTGCCAAGGTTGGGATGTCCAAAGGCAGGAAGATAAAGCAGCAGGGTAGGCAGGGGCTTACTTGGGACTGGAAGACAGTATTCCACAAGAGGGAGAAGAGAAATCAGGGAGTGAGAGAAGGGTAAATTATTGGGGAGCTTGATTAGTACTTTAAACTCTTGAATACAAAGTTAAAGATCTAAAATATAAGGCTCCACCTATTTATAATAATTAAAAATTTTTAAAAAGCTCTCAGAAGCAGGAACATAGTAATCCCAGTGTCACTCAAGAGGAGACTCCAGTGGAGCAAGACCTTGTTCTGCAATGGTGGATGCACCAGTGGTACAGCATAGAGTCCATGAGACAGCTAAGTCAAGAAGAGCACAAGACCAAGACCAGAGGCTAAGTCAAGGTGACCCTAAGAAATGAGGCAGAGCAGCAGGCTGGCTTCTGCCCCATGGAGACAGAAGCCAAAATACCACATAGCTGAGAAGCTAAGAACTAGAGAGACGAAGTGCTGTCTGAGTAGGGTACTGCTGTGGACCAATGATGGTATCCTTATTGTTTCCTGGTCTTTGCTTGTGGTAACCTATTTACTTCCTTAATAAACTTCCATAATTGTGAGATTTGTCTGTGAGTTCTATGTGGCTATGACAAGACATTAACAAATGCAGCATAGAAAAAGAGTGCTGTGAGAAGAAGGTTGGCTATCAACTTCTTAAGGAGCTGCACTAAAAACCTTACGATTAGCAGCAGAGCATTATCAGATACAGTGTCATTAGATGAGCCCCTCAGGCTGAAAGTCACTCAAAACCTGACCGGGGAAGAGCTGCCTCCTCAAAGTAGTTACCTCAATGACATAGATGGAATAAAGCTTTCAGGATCTTCATGTGCTAATGAGACATGAGTCAGAATTGGGAGAAAGCAGCTTCAAACGACTGTTAATGATTGCAATGTGGAATGTACAAAGTAAGAATCAAGGGAAATTGGAAGTCATCAGACTGGAAATGGAATCCATAAAGATTGATATCACAGGCGCTAATGAGCTGACATGGATGGGTCCTGGCCATTTTGAAATGGGATAATCATAAAGTTTACTAGTCAAGAATGACGATTCAAGAACAGGGCATTGCATTCGTCATCAGGAAGAACATTGCGAGATGTATCTCATAGCTGTCTGTGATATGATCGTTATCAAAACGCTTACTATGAAGCCCAGTTGATAAACCACTCTTCACATTTACACACCATCCACAAACTGGGATCATGAAGAAATTGATTAATTCTGCCAGGTTAGCGGTTCGAAACCACCAGTCACCTGGGAGAAAGAAGTGGCTTTCTACTCTTGTACAGAGTCCCAGATTCTAAAACAAGGGCAGCTCTACTCTGTCCTATAGGATCACTAGGAATCAGAATCGACTTGATAGCAGTAACCAAGCAGGCCTTAATACATTTTAAAACATCAAAATAATACAATGTATCTTCTTATATCACAAGGTTATAAAATTAGAAATCAATAGCAGGAAGACCAAGGACAAAGTCATACTACATGGAAACCAAATAACAACCTGCTCAAAAACCACTGGTTACTCATGGGGCTGCTAACAGTAAAGTCAACAGTGTGAAATGACCAGTTACTCCTTGGGAAAAGACCAGGTTTTCTACTCCCATGAAGAATGATCTTCTCAGAAGCCCACAGGGCCAATTCCACCTTGTCATAGAGGATTGCTATGAGTTTGCTTGTTGGGTAAAAACTACTGGGTGGTAGAAATAAAAAATCACAAATTTTAAAGTTCCTTGAATCACATGAGAATGAAATACAATGTACTAAAATTCTACGGAAATGGAAAACTCAATGCGCAATTTATAACAATACATGCACATATCTAAATGAAGGAAAAAATGAAACAAAACAGAAACAACACCTTATTCCAACCACCCCAGCCATTAGAAAAAGAACTGCACACAAACAAAAATGCCTACAGTCACCAGAAGAAAGGAAATAGCGATCACAATGGAAATAAACAGACAATAAAAACATCAGCGGGGCTCCGGAATTGGGGTTAGTGCCTCCTGCCTTGTAGCCTGTTGCACCAGCCCCCCCCCCCCCATACCATTGCTGCTGCTGGGTGCCAGATTCTAAAGCAGCAACTGGTAACATGAAGGTTCTTCAAAAGTTTGATTCACAAAAGAATGTTTCAAAACTGATTGTGGTATCAATTGTACAATACTGTATGAAGTGCCTGAACTGTGGATGATATGATAAATGTATTAACTGCCAGTTAATAATCTTTTTTTTTTTAAAGTTTGGAATCACAAGGATGAAAATTCACATAACATGATGACCTAAAAAAGCTCTCTGTGATGGAGGCCTCTTCGCCTGACTCTCGAGAAGTCCCTGAACCTAGTTTAGGGAGACAGCTGGACAACCTTTAAGGGCAGAGCCTGAGAATTCCCTCTCTAAGGATGAAGGTTTCAGGCAGGTGACAGTTATCCATTGGAAAATCCAAACAGAAAAGGGAGCTCAGATGCGGAATAAATCAAGAAGTCCAATTTCAAATTCCAACTTCTTTGACTTCATAGGGAACCCATGAAAGGGGAAGTCAATCAATATGATACATGTGGTAAAAACTTCACTTATAATTCATTCCTTATTAGACACCAGCTTTCTCATTTGGGGGAGAAACTTTACAAATGTGATCACTGTGGGAGAGCGACAGTCAGAGCTCACACCTTACGAAGCATCAAAGAATTCACAGTGGGGAAACACTCGATGTATGCAATGTGTGTGGGGAAAACTTCAGTGACTATTCAACTCTGATTGCACACCAGAGAATACACACGGGCAAATCCATTCACATGTACTAAGTGTGGGAAAGCTTTCGGTCACATTCAGATATTATCTGACACCAGAAAGTTCATACCTGAGAGAGATGTTTATCACTTTTTTGATATCAGACTTCACATGATAGAAAGAGCCTATGATTGTAAGAAATGTTGAAAGTCCTTCAACAGACCCATACAGCAGTAAAGCGGTGTGAATATAAAGAATGCTGAAAGGTCTACCCTCATGGCCTCAGAGGATCCACATTGAGGAAAGGCCTTGTGAATGCCACAAATGTAGGACAGCCTTTATTCCAAGTTCAAAAGTTACTCAGCCTCAGAGAATAGATACTGAAGAAAGACTGTATGTTTGTAATGAATGTGGAAAACGCTTCAGCCGGATCCAACTTTACTCCACACCAGGAATTCATGCTAGTGAGAAACTGTAAATGCAATGAATGTGGGAAAGCATTTTGTGTAAGTTCATACCTTATTTGATACCAGAAAAGCCACAGTGGGGAATATAAGAATGTAAAAAATGTAGGAGAGCCTTTCTCTAGAAAGCTTGCCTTACTGAACATCAGAAAATCCACACTGGGGAAAGATTCTTCGATGGATATAAAGATTTCATTCACAAAAGATAGACACTCTGTTTATGCAGTCATTGTGAAAAAGGCTTTGTTCGGAGGCCAAACTTAATTCAATAGGAGAAAATTAGTTTTAAAGAGAAACTATGATTATAGTCAGCATCTACCACTTGGCTGTCATTTGTCATACTGTAGTGGCTTATGTGTTACTATGATTTTGGAAGCTATATCACTGGTATTTTAAATGTCATAATGAACAGATTTCAGCTGAGCTTCCAGACTAAGGAGAGACTACGAAGAAGGCTCAGCTGCCCACTTTGGAAGAAGTAGCCACTGAAAACCTTGTGCACACCTTTGAAAATGTGTAAGCTCTTGAAGGACTCGTGCAAGGTAACAGCATTCTCAGAGAGAGTGTGAGCCAGGGCCCCGTGGGTGGGAAGGCACTTGAAACGTAACTGAAGACGAGCTGCTTTCTCAACCTTGAGTGCACCTGGTGACACGAATGGAGTAAGGACTGTGGGTATGGAGCCCTCAGGATCCTCACTTGCTGTTGGAGCACAATTCAGAGTCAGAAGAAACAGCTGCAAAACTCTAATCATCAGAACTTGGAATATAATATGTATGAATGTAGGAAAACTGGAAGTCCTCAAAAAAGAAATAGCATACAGATCGATATCCCAGGTGTTAGTGAACTGAAATAGATTGACCATTTTGCATCAGGAAATCATGTGGTTTACTCTGCTGGAAATGACACGGTCACAAGGAATGGTGGTGCATTCATTGTAAATACGATCTATTTTCGATGAAACATGTAACTTTCCTCTAGTTCCTAAATGCTTCCTCCCTCCCCACTGTCATGATCCCAATTCTACCTTACAAGACTGCTTAGACCAGAGGATGTACACTGGTACAGATAGGAACTGGAAACACAGGGAATCCAGGACAGATGGTTCCTCCAGGACCAATGATGAGAGTGGCGATTCCTAGAGGGTGGAGGGAATGTGGGGTGGAAAGGGGGAACCAATTATAAGAATCTATGTATAGCTTCCTCCCTGGGGGAGGGACAGCAGAGAAGAGGGCAGGGAGAGACGTCGGACAGTGTAACATATGAAAAAATAATAATAATTTATGAATTATGAAGGGTTCATGAGGGAGGGGGAGTAGGGAGGGAGAAGGTAAAATGAGGAGCCGATATAAAGGGCTCAAGTAGAAGGCAAATGTTTTGAGAATGATGATGGCAACAAATGTACATATGTGCTTGACACAATGGATGCATGTATGGATTGTGATAAGAGTTGTACGAGCCCCCAATAAAATGATGAAAAAAAATCACCCCCCCCAAAAAACCCAATCTATCTTGAAGTATAAAGCAGTCTGTGATGGAATTATATCTATCCACCTTCAAGGCAATCCAATCAATAAAACTGTTATTCAAATGTATGCATCAACCACGAAAGCTAGTGATGAGGAAATTGAAGAATTCTACCAACCTCTTGAGTCAGAAATTGATAAAATATGCAATTAAAGGCATGGATATTTATTGGCAATTGGAATTCAAAAGTTGGAAGCCAAAAGGAAGGAGCAGTAGTTGGAAACTATGGTCTCGGTGATAGTAATGAAGCTGGAGACCACAGGATAGAATATTGCAAGGCCGATGACTTGTTCATAGCAAATACCTTTCTCCAACAACACAAGCGAGACTACAGACATGGGCTTCTCCTGATGGAATACACAGAAATCAAACAGACTACCTCTGTGGGAAGAGCTCATGGAGAGATTTGATATTAACAGCTAGAACCATGTCAAGGACTGACTACGGAAAAGATATGTAAGTAAGGTCAGGCTGAGGCTGAAGAAAATGAAAGCAAGTTCACGGAAGCCAATATATAACCTTGAATACATCCCACTCAAATTTTAAGAGTATTTCAAAAATAGATATGATGCATTGAAAACTATTGATGGAAGACCTGATAAGTTGTAGGGGACCTCAGGAACATCATTCGCGAGAAAGCAAAAGGTCACTAAAAACTAGAAAGATAGTAAAGATCAAAGTGGATATCAAGAGAGACTCTGAATCTTGTTCTTAATCATGGAATAGCTAAGGCACAAGAAAGAAATGAAGTCAAAGAGCTGAACAGAACATTTCAATGGTAGTTGGAAAAGACGAAGTAAAATAATTGTAATGAAATGCGAACAGCCCTAGAGTTAGCAAACCAAAAGCGAAGAACATACTTAGCATACCTTAAACTAAAAGAATTCAAGAAAAAAAAAGCTCTGAATTACAATATTGGACGATTCTATGGGCAAAATATTGAATGATTCAGGAAGCATCAAGAGAAGACAGAGAGAACACTGGACCCCAAAGAGACACTGTACCAAAAAAAAATACTAGCTGACAATCCATTTCAGGAGGTAGCATGGGAGCAAGAACTACTGGTACGAAGGAAGTTCAGCCTGCACTGAAAGCATAGCCAAGAACACGGCTCCAAGAATTGATGGAATGTCCACTGAAATGTTTCAACAAGCTGACGAAGCATTCAAAGTACTTACTCATCTGTATCAAGAAATTTGGAAGACAGCTATTTGGCTCACTGGCTGGAAGAGATCTATACTGGTACCCCTTCCAAAGAAAGGGGACCCAACAGAATGCTCAAATTATAAAACAGTATCATTGAAATTACATGCAAGTAAAAGGATCAATGGTTGCAGCAGTATTCTGACAGGGAATAGCAATGTTAGGTAGCAGAATAGAGGGGGCTGTCCCTCCCCATGACTCAAGGGTCCCATTGAGGAGATTGGAAAGGAATCAGGCGAGTCGTAGCCACCCATAAGGACTTTAACTGAGCATGCGCCAATTCAAGCCCCCCAAGCCAGCTGGGCAGTATACCTGGGCAGCCCAAACTAAGCCCAGGTGGGCTTGATTCAGTCAGTGAGGTCAACCAATACCTTCGAACACGCCTCCCCAGCTAGAGATTTAAATACCTTGGCTGTGAGACCACCGGCCTCTTTGGCCCTTTGCCCCCTCTGCCTTCTCCCCTTGGCCCTGCTCTCGCGTCCACTTGGCCGTGCTGTGCTCTCTCTGGCCTCAGGGAACCACGTGTGGGTGAGCAGTCACCTGAGATTAAGCGGTCAGTGGTGTTCAGAAAACGTGTGATCCGGCACACTTTCCCCAAACAGCGTGTGCTCTGAGACTGTAAAACCGGAAAACTCTTCTGTCCTTTATAAAAACCCATTTGGATCACAAACCAGGCTTCAGCGTGAATTCTTTCTTGTGCGAAGCCAAGAACCGAGGTATTTCCCACTCGAGAAATCGAACAGCCAGCGGTCCAGGCTAAATTCAGAAGAGGATGTGGAACAAGGGAGATATCATAGCTGCTGTCAGGTGGATCTTGGCTCACAGCAGAGACTACCAGGAAGATGTTTACTTATGTTTTGTTGACTATGCCAAGGTATTCAACTGTATAGGTAAAAACAAACTATGAAGCGCCATGAGAAAGATGAGAATCCTAGAATACTTAAGTGTGTTCGTGTAGAACTTGTAACTGAACCAAGAGGCAGTTAGTTATGCAACAAGGGCAAGGGAATACTGAATGGCTTAAAATCCGAACATGTGTGTGTAAGGGTTGTATCTTCTCACCATATTTACTTGATCTGTCTGCTGAGCAAATAATCAGAGAAGCTGGAGAACGCAGCATCAGGATGGGAGGAAGGCTTATTAACCTGCAATGTGCAGATGACGCAACAGGGCTTGCTGAAAGTCAGGAGGGCTTAAAATATTTGTTGATGAAGATCAAGGACTGTAGCTTTCAGTATGGATTATGACTCAATCTAAAGAAGACCACCATCCTCACAGATAGACCAACTGGGAACATCATTGCGAATTTGCAAAAGACTGAAGTTGTCAAGGATTTTGCCTTGCATGAATCCCCAATCAAGACTCATAAAAGAAGTAGTCAGGAGATCAAAAGATGCTTTGCACTGGGTAAGGCTGCTCCATAAAACCTCTTTTAAGTGATGAAAGCAAGGAAGTTAATTTGAAGACTAAGGTGTGGCATTTTCAATAGCCTCACCTGCCTGTGAAGGTTGGACACTGAATAAGGAAGACAGAAGACTAATTGGTGTATCTCCATTTCTTAAAGGCAAGGATGTGGAGACTTCAGATTATATACTTTAGACATCACACTTGGTAAAATAGAGGGCAACCCAAAATAAGGCCTTCATTGAGAGGGATTGACACAGTGGCTGCAACACTGAGCTCAGTCAAGCCTAGGCGCAATGTTCCCCTCTGCTGTGCACAGGATCGCTGTTGATTGGCACCGACGGCATGGCACCTAGTGACAATATCATGAGCATGAAATACACTTTAATCCCACCTCAGGTTTTAAAAAAAATCAAAGTGTTCATTAAGAAGCACTTCACTTGTTGGAAGCACCCATACATTTGGCGAGGAGCCTGTGTGTCAGGGGGAAGCACACAAATAATTTATAATTATTTTCCAGCTCAATGAATGGTGCTTGGAAATGTGTGTTCTGGCAATGATTCATACAGCTTTTAAGTTCTCGCTACATAGTAATTTCTCAAAGTCACAGATGGTACTGCGTTTTGAGTGGATACCACCTATACCTCTTGGCAGAGAATGGGACTTCACTACTCTCAGCTATGGCTGCCTGTCCTCAGAGTGACTTGATTTTATGCCTCACTCCGCTCCTAACAGTGACGGGGAAGTGAGGACAAGCCAAAGAAAGTTTCTATTTATTTCATAATTGAATTGTAGCCCTTTAAAAGGTAGAATCATGTAGCTAATGTCAGTACTTAAAAGAGTGTGTCCTAGCAACGTTTAGTTTATCAAATGGGCAAGCTGGTGAGCACGCGCTTACATAAAATCACTGGCTGATCCCCGCTGTTCTTAATATGCAGTCCACGCTCTCTAGCATGCACCCCCAGGCCTTCTGTTTCCTTGGCCTGATCTATCACTGCTTAGCTACTTGCCACTGAGTTGATGTCTGACTCATCTAGCAAATTCTCCAATCCTTCGTCCATATCGGGCCTCTTCTCCCTCTCTCATGTCAAGGATCTATTTCTTCAGACTTAGCGAGGTTTCCCTCTTACAGGTGTTCATGCTCAGTGCTACTTCGGTTACTGTGCTTACTGTGGTATGTCAGGAATATCCTCTTACACACAATCTCTGTGTAGTCCTTGAGGATAGTGATCAAGTCTGGTTTCTATATGTGCCTCAGGGTCTACCATAAAATCAATTTTTAAAAAATCCTCACCATAAAATAAATATCATTGAAACATCTTTGCTATTTCTAAGTTTGCTATTTAAAAATTTACTGAGTGTACTTTATTTTTTCTGTATTAATATGATCTCCCGTTCTATTAGCAATACTCTTTATTCTTAATCATGTGGCAGTGTTTGTTTTCACATAGCAGGAACTAGCATCAGACCATGGCTCCCTGTACTTACTGCTTTAGACCACACCCAGAAGAGCATGTGGTTTTGAAGGCATTGTTGGACTTTGGTGTAATTGAATCTTTCTAATCCACTTAAGGTGTACATACTCTCTGACCTATCTATCTATCTATCTATCTATCTATCTATCTATCTATCTATCTATAGATATATCACATATATCATATGTAGGCGTGCTAAGATTGAGAAAGGCAGGGAAGGAGTTCAACACAAAGTATTTTAATGATCAGGCTACAGTCATAGGAAAATCTTCTCTGTCTTTCTTAATTCATTGTCCAACTTTCCTAGGCATGAGGAGTCTGAAACATCATCAGTCAGGCATACACTTAGTTTTCAAATTTTTATCTTTGCTCTGTAATAGCTTGCAGTATGTTTGCCCAATGCAATGTGTTGTTTTATTTAACTGTTTCTTCCATGAGTGTTGACTGTGGACCCAAGTGAAATGACATCACTGACAACTTCAATCTTTTCTCCATTTATTGCGATGTTGCTCATCGGTCCACTGTGAGGATTTCTGGTTTGTTTTTACATTGATGGGTAATTCTTACTGAAGCTATGTAGTCTTTGATCTTCATCATTAAGTATGTCAAGTCCTCTTCACTTTCAACAAGCAAGGCTATCTTATTTGCATATGTCAGGCTAATAAGCCTTCCTCCAATCTGACGCTGCCTTCTTCTTGATATAGTCTATCACACCCACTGGACAAGCGTGAAAGGATAAAGTCAGATGCACGCCTCCCCTGGTGTTACTCACATGGTATCCCTGAAACTGTCACCAAGTATGATGAAAGAGGCAGAAGAGTTTAGAGGCAAAATAATAAGGGAAAACGGGTTCAAGCTCTAATTAAATCATATCTGATGTATAATTTTAAAAAATGTCAGTAAATTTCATTCATTAAGCTCATTTAGATGAGGCTTTTTTGGGGAGTGGGGGACTTGAAACTGAAACTCTCTTAAATCATCTAATCTTGAGCATGAGAATGTATTGGATTCCAGGGGATCAGTATCAAGTAAGTAAAACAAATCTGAAGGACACATGTTCTCTGAGCCGATGGCATAAGTAACACAGAACTCTGAAGAGGAAAGAGGTACAAAGACAAAGTGGGAGTAACATAGAGCTAGACAGGTGACCTTGGTGGGATTCTTCTCTGGGAATGACCATGTCTAGCAGGGCAAGATCAAATGTGGGACTCTGTTGGAACCTGGATTTGGGTAGCGGGGGCGAACAGGGTTGGTCAATGACCATGGAGTAGTGACAACTCAAGCAGAAGTCAACTTAGACACCCAGTCGTCTGTTAGTGCTGCATGGACGGGCCACCTGTTGCAGGAGGACTACCTCTTTCTCACGGACAAGCTTGGTCCCAGTGTGTGAGTATAGCTGAGCCTGTCAGTGCGCCACAGAGGGTACAGCAGCTCCACTGAATCACTGAAGCAAGGGATGGATGCTCCTGAGATAGGTTACCTTAAAAAACACTGGGGGAAATTGCCATGATGTGAATCCACATTGTCTTGTCCCTAGTCTTGGTGAACTCTGGCACTATAGATCCTGCTATCCTGGTACTCACCAGGTCAATTATAGAAGCATCTGCTTTCTTAAGTGAGACTTTCTCCGGAACCTGCTTTTCTTTTCATCTATGCTTCTTTCATCTTTTCTCTCTGGTGAATGGCATGCCCTCTGACACTATTTTTAGGCTTGGCAACTAGTGGTGTGGGGTATTGGACCTTCCCTTCCTCCAGTCTCTGATCTCCTAGGATATCTGGCTACTCCCCAGAACTGGAACATGGTGTAGAGGCTTGGGCCATGGATCAAACATGAACATGTTTAGCAATTACATAATCTCCTGTCAACTTGAGCGCAGGGGTGTAGTCTAGCCTGCCAATCAGGTCAGCCAATAATTCCTCTGTGTGGGCATAATCTCCTGAGGATTCTGGGAAGTGCTGTCTTCCTCCCTGGAGAAGCACACACACGCTGTTTGTTTCACACTCCTGTTGACAAGCCACACGGAGCTATGCTGATGACAGCCAGGGCACTGGAGCTGGAGGAGCCATGTATAGACCCATACCAGTGCTGAGATTCTTCCACTGCCACAGAATCCACAAGACTTTCCACCCACTGGCATGTGATCTTCCTGTATTCAGTGTCACTGCATGTGTTGCGTGAGTCTAAAGAGGAATTTATTGACTCGTATAGGACATCTGGGCTAATATCAAACTAATGCACTTGATCTGGGCTGGGCTGGGCTGTTTTCTTAATATACCATTAATCTTTAATATAAAGCTCTCTTTACACACACATGAATGTCACTGGACTTGTTTCTCTAGTCAACCCAGACTAACACACATGTGTAGAGTAACCTGGGATGGCTATGTGCCTCTCACTGTTTATTAGTCTGTTCTCCCATCTGATTGCCAAGGTAGCTCATAACTGGGGGGTTTGGATAAATGCATCAGTCCCTGACCTTGGCCACCACCGTTTTCTGGTGTCCATTTTTTGTATTACACCTCATTTCCACATATAAAACATCTCAGGAACACATATGGGCTAATCTAAATATAAGCATGTCATAATAACACCTGTAAATTTTAAACCATAGATTCCACACCGGAAAGAAAACGGATTTTATGGTCAGCAAATGCGGGTTCAAATCCAGGGTTAATCACCTCATGAGAACTCTCTCAAGTATGTTGTGTCCCCATCTGTAAATGAGGATACCATCATCTTAAAACATAGTTGATATATTTTTAATAAATATTTAAACAAAATCTGCTTAGTAAATGGTGGATAGTACTGTTAAAATTAAATAAAATTGTCCAGGCACAAGATGCCCTAACCCAGTACTTTTATTCAGCCTAGAATTGAGATTTGTTTCTCCCAGGGGAGTCAGAGCTGAGCCACAGCAGATGATTTATTTTTAAACCCTTTGAGTCTGCAGCAAATTCTTTCCAGTGTACTCATATCTTCCCACCTTAACACTCCATATCGCCTCTACCTGCTAGTCTCAACATCACCTGGAGCTGAGGGTTTTCCCTGGATCACAAAGCTCCCCTGCCCGTGTCCAGTAAGCTGGAAAGTCAAGGAACTGATGCCTTTTAGAAATAGTACTAAACCAGTAAGAGATGGAAGTTGATGGTTATACACCCCGGCTCACTCATCCCTCGGGTGGTATAATTTAGATCCACGTGTTCTACACTGTCCCCCAGAGTCGACTCCTCACTGAAACAGAGCTCCATTTTCCCATTGTGGTAGCTCACTTGCTAACATCCTCTTCATGACTGCTTTCTCTGTCTTGTATCCGTGTACTCACTCCCCTCCATTTTGGGGATATCATCTTTCAAATGGATTAGTTGCCCCTAAATCCTTGATTAGAGTCTCCTTCCTGGGAAACCCAAAGTAGGCAGGCTTTAATCCCCTTGTGTAGCTAATGGGCACAGCTTGAGTTTGTGTAGGAGAGTCACATGGGCAGAGTGTTTGTGAGGAAACGAGCACCCAGCCAGGGCTAGATGGAGCTCAAACAGAAACATCAGGCTCATTTCTAGGATACCAAGAGAGCTGGTGTTAGGGCTCTTTACTATAACCTCAAGTTACAGACGTTGGACTTGTTGTCAGGAGAGACCAGTCCCTGGGGAAGGGCATCCTGCTGGTGAAGTACCAGGGCAGTGAGAAAGAGCATGATTGACATGGTGACTGCAACGGTGGCCTTGAACATAACAACTGTGAGGACGGCATCGGACTGGGCAGGGTTTCCTGCTGTTCTGCACAGGGTCACTGTGGGTTGGAACTGACTTGATGGTACCTAACAATGACAGCTATTGACAGACCTGCAGCAACTGGAATATGAAAGTCCTAGTATGGGATGCAGGTATCCTGTTTACTCTCTGCACTTATGCAGTTAAAGTATAATATATTCCAAATGGCTTATTTAAATTCATAAGCTCATTCTTTTACAAACTGGACACTAGGGCTTTGAACACACTATGTGAATTTATGTCATAGAAACACTTTCATACATTGCACCACGAGTTTCATGTTTTCTTTGTATTGTTGTTTATTTTTACACAAAGAAAATGTGTAGGATCACAGCTGCATGAAGGTCTTAGGGACACCAAGAACTTCTCTATTGTCCACTTTCTAAGCAGTACTTTTCTTTTGACCCATAAAACTCCCCAAGGCACCTCAGGTGAGCAACAGCGCACTGGATATGTTTGCAAACTACAAAAACAGAAGACATTTAATTATAGCCAGTTCATCAAAACGCTAAATGAGACAGAAACTCAACCCTCACCGCTAAATTACTACAATTTCAGGCAGACGATGGCACACTCGGTCATATGTACCCCTTGATGCTGGAAGGCATCAGCAATGCCCATGACATTCTGCTGATTCTGTTATTCCAATGAGAGTGTTGAGTAACATAAGAGACAATGTTAAGTGAGACCCAGGATTGGATTCTCAATGTCTACCCTTTGTTGTGATGTTTTATTACACCAGCTCAGGCCACCTGGGAGGGCTTTTCTCAGTATTGAAGCTGGGCAGCTTTCAGTCCTTACTGGTTTCTTGTCCTCTTACTGATCAGACAGCACAAAATCCTCTGAGATAGTTCTTAGGATCAGCATCACCTCATTTTGACATACTTTAAAAAGACATTGTTTCTGACTTTCTTTTCCTTGATCAGTTCCACCAAGTGGTCGGTCAAATTATCACAGTGATGTAGGATGAAAATGTTGAAGCTGAAGACTTTAAAGGTTGGCATTATTTTTTAAAGTTACTAATGATGTTTATTTTTTTTAATTAAAAGATCATTTTATCAGGTATCAAACATCAAAGAACAAAAAATCATATCACCTGCCCAATACCAACACTGAAGAATAATGGGTGCATAAGCAAATGTGGTGAAGAAGACTGATGATGGTGCCTGGCTATCAAGAGATATAGCGTCTGGGGTCTTAAAGGGTTGAAGGTAAACAAGCATCCATCTAGCTCAGAAACAACAAAGGCCACATGGAAGAAGCACACCAGCCTGTGCGATCATGAGGTGGCGACGGGATCAGGTATCAGGCATCAAAGAACAAAAAATCATATCATTGTGAATGGGGGTGGGGGTGCAGATTGGGGACCCAAAGCCCATCTGTAGGCAACTGGACATCCCCTTACAGAAGGGTTGCGGGGAGAAGATGAACCAGTCAAGTTGCAGTGTAGCAACAATGAAACACACGACTTTCCTCTAGTTCTTAAATGCTTCCTCCCACCCGCTATCATGATCCCAATTCTACCTTACACATCTGGCTAGACCAGAGGATGTACACTGGGATAGATAGGAACTGGAAACAGGGAATCCAGGACAGATGATCCCTTAAGGACCAGTGGTGAGAGTGGCGATACTGGGAGGGTGGAGGGAAGGTGGGTTAGAAAGGGGGAACCAATTACAAGGATCTACATGTGACCTCCTCCCTGGGGACAGGCAACAGAAAAGTGGGTGAAGGGAGACATCGGATAGTGTAAGAAATGACAAAATAAAAATTTAAAAATGATTAAGGGTTCATGAGGAATGGGGGAGTGGGGAGGGAGGTGGAAAATGAGGATCTGATACCATAGGCTTAAGTAGAAAGCAAATGTTTTGAGAATGATGAAGACAACAAATGTACAAATGTGCTTGACACAATGGGTATATATATATGGATTGTGATAAGAGTTGTAAGAGCCCCCAATAAAATGATTTAAATTAAAAAAACAAGCAACCAAAAAAAAAAGAGATCATTTTATAGAGGGCTCTTACAGCTCTTACAAGAATCCATACCCAATTATATCAAGAATATTTGTACATATGTTGCTATCATTATTTTCCTAATATTTACTTTTTACTGAGCCCTTGGTATCAGCTCCTGTTTTTACTCCCTCCCCCACCAACCTTCATGAACGAAGTCTACATTTTGATGAGCACATACTATTTGGCTAAGTTACTTCGAATGCTAAGCATCTTGTGTTGCACCTTCAGGGCAATGCCAGGAGTGCATGCATGACCAGTTAACAAATGCAGAGACGTTGAGTGCGTCAGGGAGGCTGGGCGACTCCTCCAAGGTTCCAGTCAGAGAGCAGTTGAGTCGGGGTTCAAATCTAGGCTAGTTGGACTCCTGGTTCATGTTCTGTAAAAAACACCATTTTGTCTATTCTGCAAAGACTTCGGGGATTCTATGAAACCCTGAAAAATAGAAGTGATGCCCTTGGAAAGGGAAGGGATCCCAGATGAAAGGATTGCCACCCCTGTCTCCCCCAGAGGCATTGGGCTCTGGGTTCACTCAGGGCTGTTAAATCATGCACTCCGTTCCATGAGGTGGAAGGAAAGCCAAGCCCAAACCTCCTGAAGTAGCTAAAGTGACCAATAGCAACTCCAGTTGATGTTTAGGAGGAAGTTTGCCTTTTAAGCAGGTATTCTAACCACACTGATAATTAACTGCATTGCTAATAAATTATAAAGCACAAATACATCCAAAAATTTTCAAAGGGATTAACTGCTTGGCATGTACTTGACACTTCTATGCTAATTGTTTAATTTCTTTCCATTGTTTCTCCCCTTCGGGGCTTGCTTTGGAACCAAGCTTCAGTCTCTAATGAGTAATAAACAAATGACAGCATTAATAATCGCCAGGATAATAGTCATATGGCTAATGGTGAGGATGTAAATTAAAAGAGCGCTGGAAGCAATAAACTCTCCTTGCTATATTTGGGGATTCGTCCCTGTAAGACCAGGAGAAGGCACCCCTGTAAGACAAGAAGAAGGTGTCTAACACAGAAGAATGCCAGCCGACTGTAAATGCCACCACAGGCAAACAGAAATGAATTTTTGTACTAATTACATTTCTAGGAGATTTAAAAAATCACAGTATTATGGGCCTACACAATCTAAAATGAGACATAATTGATCCGAGGATGCTGGGCAGAATCCAATCACCATTCAGAGAAATAGCTGTCCAGAGCTTCATCCTTCCTGGGCTTGACAGCTGAATTCCTGACGGAGAGTAAAATGTCCCACAGAAGCTGTTAACCCAATAGGCAATCTGGAGAGATCAATTTTCATGAATGAGATGATGTAAGTAAGACAAGTGGGCACGGAAAACCGTAACAGTGCTCCAGAGTGCATTGGGTGCTATTGGCTAGCTGCCGAAAGACAGACGGAGGGGAGGTGGGGGGGTGGGGGTCGCGCAGGGCAAAGCGTTATGAGAAGGACACCATGTCTTTCATTATCCTTAAAATCAGCCTCTAGTTGGACACTTCCTAGTGAGGGAATTGATTAGGACTACCAGATTTCTAAAAGAGAAGCCTGAGAACTACACATGATTAATGTGCTTGGCTGCTAACCCAAAGGTTGGAGGTTCAGGTTTCCCCAGAATCATCTTGCAAGAAAGGCCTGGTGATTTTCTGAAAAATTCACCACTGCCAATCCCGCGGAGCACCGTTCTCTGATACCCATGAGGTTTGCAGGAGTTTCCAGTTGACTTGATGGCAATCGGCTGTGGTTTAAAATAGTAATTCACTGGAATTCTAGAAGTGACCTTTTCTAGAGGCTACTACAGTCCTGAGTGTTCAGGTGGAGGGAACCTCTGACCACATTGCCTCTGAGGAAACTAGGACACAGCACTGGGAAGGCATCCACGGGCCTTCGAGGGCTGCTGCCAATTCTTTTGCCCATAGCTCCCTGTCAGCTTCCACTTTGCTTGGTGATTTTTGACCAACTTCCCATGAGTTTCCAAAACAGACCTCAGTAGTTATGAAGGACACAGGCACAGGACCTCCCCTGACAGTACAAGTCTCCATAGTGAAATTAGGCATCTGAAGTCCTTTAAAGCCCTAGGAAGCAAGCTAAGGTAGCCAGGCAAATAAAATACGAGATTACCATCCACATACATATAAATGTGTATGTATATATAAAGCTGTTTCTGAACTGTGATCATTTCAAACTGTTTTCAGAAAAAGCAAACAAAAATAATTTCTTCAAGTCTCTCTTCTTGATTCTTTCTCTCTTGTACTCTTATGTCCACGGAGGCAAAACCTCCCCTAAAATCTGTCTCAGGTCATTTCAGTTCAAGAAAGTAGCATGTCAAAAGGATTCTGAGCATGATACCTTCAAATACCTGAACTGCATCTTACAGGCCAGTTACTTATTTATGAGGACCTGAGTTCTCTCTCCGTCCTGTCCACCTAGAGGCTAAGTAGCAATGGCTTGAAAGTTCTTAGTTTCAGTTTAGTAGCTTTCTGCATGCATCATTGGGCCCTGAGGCTGTGTTCTAGCAGAATCATTCACTTCATAAGTCTGGCATTCCACCTCCCCAGCTGCACATGCTCCTGTCACAAATGAGCCATTGAACTTACCTGTCCAGCGAAGAGTCCGCAGACACCAATGATACAGAGGATATTGAACACGGCTGAGCCCACGATGGTCCCAACACCCACGTCCCCCTTTGTGATGAAGACGCCTGAAACATAAACCCCATGTCAGCTGCTGTACCAGATGGAGGTGGGGCGTTTTCTAAAGTATCTGGCTGTTCTAACTTATGAATCATCAGGTTTAAAAAATAATTGCTTTACTGAATTATAATTTATATATCATACAATTCAATAGTTTAATCAATTTAAAAAAGCCGTGCAATTCTCACCACGATGAACTTTAGAATATTCTGTTGTTTCGGGTACTCATTGTTGACTTTCTATTTCCCATCAACCTCCCCTTCCATGCCCTGAAGAAGCTATCAAACTAGTTAGAGTCTCTATAGATTTACCTATCCTGTATCACCTATACAGAAAAACATACAAAGACAAAAACAAAAAATAGGCCAAATAAAATAAAATAAACAGGAATAAAAAAATAAAGCAGAAAATATGAAAAATGAATCAATTAAAAAAGGGACCAAAGGGGGGGGATCAAATTATAAGGTGTCAAAATTTAGTTTAATTACAGCTGCCAAAATCCACTTTACAATGCTCTTTATCTGATTATTAATGTTATTTACATCTGTGGAAAATGATCAGACAGGAACTATGACAATGGTCTTTGGGCCTCCTTCTACTATCATCTATAGCCTTCCACAATTGGGTATTTAGAATTTAAGCTCAAAGACTGTTCCCTCCACCTGGTTTAGATTTTATTATTTATGATCTCTGGATCACAATCTCTGGATTCTTCTGTATGGATTTAGCTCACTTCTCACTTAGATAGGTACTATTTTACGACAAGTCTTTATGACCCCAAGCATTATTCTTGCTGATAGCTGGGCACCATCTGGTGTCTTCACCACATTTTTTGATAATACCCATATTGTCATGGGTATTCGTGATCTATTCATGAGGACGAGTATTGAATAGGGTTATGTCATAGACAGAATTTTTCTTACATTGGGGCTATGATTAAATGCGAGCTCAAAATTCATTCCTATATCTATTGTTGATATATGTCCCTGGTTTACATGAGAGATATCAATATAATTTTATTGGAGTAATTATGAATCATCTCCACGGAGCATAAGTTAATTTTATTAATTTAGCAAACTGCGGGTCTCCAGCCCAGTGCAGTTCTTCTGGCATATACATGTGTCTCTGAAGTAGAATTGGAAAACATGTAAGGGCACTATTCAAATCATGGTGATTTCATTTGTTTGTAAAACTACATCTATGGCTCTCACAAAAGGTAAAAAGGTATGAGGAACAGCATTGGCTCTTCTGTATCAAAAGTTTGTCTGACCTTGGCATAGAATATAACACACTGCTGCCAAAAGGAAATCACACATACATAGGATATCTTTTGAGACCACAAGACGTCAATTGCCAACTTGTGCAGACTCAAATTTACGTGACTGGACACTTCTTACACAAACCATGAGGGTTGGAGAGAGAGACACAATACTTTGAGTAACACTCATTTACAAAGGCAGAACCATGCCTGCTGGACTAACACATGGCACAAAAAAAGCAGAGAGAGCATGAAAATGTATGTTAGTCCTGGGTCATTGTGTTAGTCCGGGTAGACTAGAGAAACAAATTCACAGACACATGTATGTGAATAAGAAAGAGCTTTATATACAAGAGCAATTGAATATTGAGGCAACATCCCAGCCCAGTCCAGATCAAGTCCATAATTCTTACATTAACCCTTATGTCCGATACCAATCTATAAATTTCTCTTCAGATTCACGAAACACGTGCAATGATGTTGAATGCAGGAAGATCACAGGCCAGTAGGTGGGAGGGAAGGCTTGTGGATTCAGTGGTGTTGTTAGCATCTCAGCACTGGCAGGGTCTCCACAGGGCTTCTCCAGCTCTGAGGCTCTTACGGCCATCAGCCTCTCTCCACGTGTCTTCTCCACAGGGATGTCTCGGAGGGAGTCAGCAGAGAGAGAGTGTGTGTCTCCCACCTCCAGGGAGGAAAATACAAGAATCCCAGACTCCTCAGGAGAAGGCTATCCCCACACATAGGCCTCATTGGCTATGACCTGAGTGACAGGTAAACTCCACCCCTTCACTTGTAATCCTTTCAAATGGACAACAGATTACCTAACTGCCACTGTCACTTTCCATTGGGCACCCTCAAAGCAAGAGATGTGAACTGAACCAAAGTTCAATGACCCCAAATTCCCTAACTTTGGGATAGTGGTGACTTGCCTCTTCTCCCATGAGGGTGTTTCAGATTTAAGATCAAAGGGAATATTTCAGTTCCTCAAATCTGCTACAAGTGAGTTTAAGGTAAAGTCTAGTTCACTTAGTAATGACTCCAATTCAGGCCCTTGTGGTGTAGCCTCTGAAGGATGCTGTGCACGTCAAGAGGACACGGTTCAGACTCCTAGTTGTCTGTCTGTAGCATGCTGCCTGGCTTGCCAAGGGCTGAACAGACACTAGGTCAAAAGTTACCAACTAGAAACATAAGACCAGGCATAACATTCTCCTCTTGGGGTTCTATGAGCAATGTGAAGCGTTTTTCTCCATAGGGGGTTGCCCCACCTAGTTTACTCAGCATCTGAAGAGTTTTTGCCTTTTCCAACACACTTGTCCCCTGCTCCTCTTGATCTGAGTTCCCAGCCACATTCACGAGTCACTCTGGTCGGAGCGTCTGTTGGTTTGGTGACCATAGAACATTGTTGTATGTTAGAAACCGACTGGTCTTCTTCCTCTCCCCACAAGAGAAATTGACCCGACCTGGAGTGAAACCAACTCTAAGTGGTTTTTTAAGATCTTCAAATAATGGGATCGATAAATGGTTCATGGGAACTAGGCAGACACACTACCTAGTTGCTTGGGGGACAAGATTAGATTACATGACCTTAGATAGAAGTGTGTCTTTGTCTTGATTTTTATCCTTATAGTAATGGACACATACAATGTTTGTCCTTTTGTGATTGACTAACTTTCCTCAGCATAATGGTTTCCAAATCCACCCCTGACACGCAGTGAGTGTTTTGTGGTTTTTGCTGTGTTTTAGGGATGCGAAGTATTTCATTGTGGATATGGAGGAGCTTCTCGATCCAGTTGTCTACTGGCGGGCATCTGAGCTGTTCCAGCTTCTTGCTAGTGTGAAATATGCTGCATTGACTTCTTTGGCTTACACTGGTGGGTCATGGTATCTGCAGTGTCAGTTGTTTAGGATGTTCCGTGTAGTTTTCAACAATGATGATACATGTTTACAGTCCCACCAGCAGTGCCAAGGGCTCCAATTTCTCCCTATCTTCTACAACATTTGTTGCTCCGCTTTTTGTGCGTTGGACTATCATTGGAGGTTCAAGACAATATCTCATCATGTCTTGACTTGCATTTCCTGGAGGGCCAGTGATCATGAGCAGTTACTCATGGGTCTGTTAGCCATTCGAGTGTTATCCCTGGTGAATTCTCTGTTCATGTCCTTTGCCCACCTTTTAATTAGATTATTAGTTTTTTATTGCGTTATTACAGAATTCTGTAAGTTTTAGTGATTAGTCCTTTGTCCACTGTGCCATTGCTAAGGATTTCCTCCTCCCCCAACCTGCGATTCATGGGCTTGCATTTTACTCTTTTGATGAAGTCTTTTGATGCGTGTAAGTGTCTTATTTTTAGTAAGTCCATGTATATTGTCTTCCACTGAGTGGGTTTCCTTTATTATATTTGGTAATCTGTATATGCCCTGAAATCGGGCTTTAAATTTGTCCCACTTTTCTCAATCATGATGATCCTTGTAATCTGCAGTTTCGTTTAGGTCTCTGATCCATCTTGAGGTCGTTCTTGTGGATGGGCACAATATGGGTCCTGTTTCATTCTCCTGCAGACATGGATCCAATGTTTCCAACACCATTTGTTTAAGGGGGTGTCCTTTTACTATTTAATATTTTCTGGTCCTTTTTCAAACATCAGTTTCCTGTGGTGGGAGGTTAGTTTTGGATTTTGTCTATCATGGCACCAATACCAGGTTGTTTGGGCTACTGCGGCTCTGAGACAGGCTTTGAGGTAGGATAGTGCAGGCTCTTCTCCTTTGTTCTTATTTTGGAGTTCTTTGCTTATCCTGAATCTCTTCCCTCTCCATGTGAAGTTGATCATTAATTTTTCTATTTCTTTAAAGAATGAAGTTGGGATTTGGATCAGAATTGCATTGCATTTAGATGTTGCTTTACACAGTATGGGCATTTTCACAATATTGAAGCCTTCCTATCCATGAACATGGAATACCCTATTTGTGTAGGTATCTTTTGGTTTCTCGTAATAATGTTGTGTCGTTTTCTTCATATAGGTACTCTATTTCTTAGGTTAGGTTTATTACTAGGAATTTCAACTTTTATGTGGCTCTTATAAATGGTATTGTTTTCTTGATGTCTTTTTCAGAGATCTCCTGGTTGGCATACAAGAATCCTGTTGATATCTGTTTGTTAATCTTGTATCTTGTTACCATGTCTAATGCCTCAATTGTTTCCAACAATATTTTGCTGGAGTCCTTGGGCTTCTCTCTATATAAAATCACATCATCTGTAAAATCATATCATAGCAAGAGTTTCACATTTGTACAATTTTATCCCCTTAATTTCTTTCTGTTGTTTAACGGTTTCAGCTAAGACTTCCAATATGATATTGAAAAGGGCGGTGATATGTGACATCTTTGTTTAGTTTCTGTTCTCTGGGGAAATGTTTTCTGTTTTTTCCTATTGAGAGTGACATTGAATGATGGATTTTCATATATAGCCCTTATGATTTTGAAAATTTCCCCTTCTATTCCTAATTTAATGTGTGCTTTTATGAGATATAGGTGTTGGATATATTTTTCTTTTTAAATCATTTTATTAGGGGCTCATACAACTCTTATCACAATCCATACATACATCAATTGTGTAAAGCACATCTGTACATTCATTGCCCTCATCATTCTCAAAACATTTGCTCTGCACTTAAACCTCTGCCATCTGGTCCTCATTTTTCCCCCTCCCTCTTCGCTCCCCCCTCCCTCATGAAGCCTTGATAATTTATAAATTATTATTTTGTCATATCTTAACCTGTCCGACATCTCCCTTCACCCACTTTTCTGTTGTCCGTCCCCCAGGGAGGAGGTCACATGTAGGTGCTTGTAATCAATTCCCCCCTTTCCACTCACAACACTGGTCCTGAAGGGATCATCCACCCTGGATTCCCTGTGTTTCTAGTTTCCTATTTGAGCAGTGTCCATCCTCTGGTCTAGACAGACTTGCAAGGTAGAATTGGGATCATGATAATTGGGAGGATGGTGGGGAGGAAGCATTTAGGAACTAGATGAAAGTTGTATTTTTCATCATTGCTACATCGCACCCTGTCTGGCTAGTCTCCTCCCGGAGACCCTCTGCAAGGGGATCTCCAGTGGCCTACACATGGCCTATGGGTCTCCACTCCACACTCCCCCTCTCATTCACTATGGTAAGATTTTTTGTTCTGATGATGCCTGATACCTGATCCCTTCAACATCTCATGATTGCACAGGCTGGTGTGCTTCTTCCATGTGGGCTTTGTTGCTTTTGAGCTAGATGGCCGCTTGTTTACCTTCAAGCCTTTAAGACCCCAGACGCTATATCTTTTGATAGCCAGGCACCATCAGCTTTCTTTCCTACATTTGCTTATGCACCCATTTGTCTCCAGCGATTGATCATGGAGGTGAGCACACAATGATATGATTTTTGTTCTTTGATGCCTGATAACTGATCCCTTTGGAACGTGATCACACAGGCTGCTGTGCTTCTTCCATGTGGGCTTTGTTGCTTCTGAGGTAGGTGGCTGCTTGTTTACCTTCAAGCCTTTAAAACTCCAGACTCTATATCTTTTGATAGCCGGGCACCATCAGCTTTCTTCACCACATTTGCTTATTTACCCGTTTTGTCTTCAGCAGTTGTGTCGAAGGGTGAGCATCATAGAATGCCAATTTAATAGAAGAAAGTATTCTTCTATAGGCACATAGATCTATTTCCCTATCCTCATATATAAATATATTTTCATCTATACATGTCTTTATCTAAACCTCTATAAATGCCCTTTGCCTCCCAGCTCTTTCATCTATTTCCCTTGATTTTCCTCCTGTCCCACTATCATGCTCAGTCCCCACCAGGCTTTCAGCAATTCCTCTTTGTTACATTATACTTGATCATGCCCTACCAGGCCTCCCACATCCTCTGCACCACCAATTTGGATCACTTGTTGTTCCCTTGTCCCTGAATTTGTTAATACCACTTCCTTTCCCCCTACCTCGCCCTCTCCCATGTCCCCCAGAACTGTTGGTCTCGTTGTTTTCTCCTCCAGATTGTTCATGCCAGCATGGAGTAGGGAACCAGTGGAGAGGGCTGGAGGGCCAGCCCCAATCCAACTACTAAGTTGACACCTTCCCCTCCCCCCAGAAGAATTTATTTCAAAAGATGGCATTGAATCTGCAGCTTCAAGAGAGGGACATATCTGATGGGAGCACACAGGTGCTGATGAAGGTGGAGGAGGAGAGAGTGGAGCACATCCTGGCCCATCAGGCCTTGAGGACGATGACCCCAATTACAGAAGCCAGTCCACAGAGAAGACCACATGGTCAGCCCCATGATGAGACATAATGGCCCTCACTGACACATAGCTCTACAGAGGACAACACTGGAGACACAGTGTGGGAATTGTGCTCTATCTGATCCAGCCACACCGAGGCAAAACGCTAAGGTGGTGCAACAGAACAGCAAGGGAATGGAGCAGCGAGGTCCCCAGGTAATGCTGAAGGTAGACTTTGGGGCCAGGGCATAGTACCCCAACAGATTGGACTAGAAAACATTCCTAAAGGCCAATAAACGATCCTTGAGCTAACTACAAACTTTTCTTTCTTGTGTTTTGTTTTGTTGTCATTGGTCTGTTTTTGCTGTTTTGTTATGTATTGTTGCTTGGTTTTGCTCTGTCTTGTTTTTGTGCAGGTCTGTCTAAATAAGATAGGCTGGATGAATAATCGGGAGGAGAAAACAACAGGTGTTGGATATTGTCGAATGCTTTTTCTACATGTATTGATACGATCACGTGATCTAATTCTTTGTGTTATTAACATGATGGACCACATTTGTTGCTTTACTAATGCTGACCCTTCCTTACATCCCTGATATGGTTTCAACATGGTCATGATCATTTTTTTATTTTTTGATATGTTGTTGAATTCTATTGGCCAGAATTTTGTTAAGAATTTTTGCATCTCTGTTCATGAGGGATATTGGTTTTTGGTTTTCTGTCTTTGTGGGGTCCTTGCTTGGTTTTAGTATCAAGGTTGGACACCCTTCATTGAATGAGTTTGGGACTTTCCTGTTGCTTACTATGTTCTGGAATAGTCTGTATAAAATTGGTGGCAGTTTTTCACTGAAAACCTAGTTGAATTCTCCTGCTAAGTCATCTGGTCCTGGGCTTTTCTTGTTTGGAAGATAATTACTGCCTTCTCTGTCTCTTCTTTTGTTATGGGTCCGTTGAGGTTCTACATTCATCTACATTAATTTGCCTAGATGGCTTATTTCTAGGTATTGATCCATTTCTTCTAGCTTATCAAACTTGTTGGAGCACAATTTTCATAATAATGTGTTATTATTCTTTTTATTATACTTGGTTCTATTGCACTTTTCACCCTTTTCATCCCTAGTTCTATAAATTTGCATCTTCTCTTTCTTTCCCTTTGTTTCCTTGGCATGATGTTGTTTAGTTTGCTAATCCTTTCAGAAAACAGACTTGTCTTGTTGATTTTTTTCAGTGATTTTCTACTTTCCAGTTCATTTATTCTCCTTTATTAGTCATGATTTCTTTTTTCTGTTGTTGGAAGGTCTACGCTGTTGACTTTGTTGTAGTTTGGGGAAGTACTGTGTTAATGTGTTGATTTCTTTTTTATCCTCTTTTCTCATGTATGCTTTCAGTGTTATAAATTTCCCTCTGATAACCGCTTTTGTTGTATTCCTATGGTTTTGGTATGTTGTGTCATTTTTCTGATTTATTTTAACGTATTACTTAATTTCATCTCTTGGTCTAGTATCAAGTCATTTTTAGGCATTATGCCATTTAGTCTCTATGTGTTTGATAAAGTGATTGTCACTGAGTTGACTGATTGATTTTCCTTTTCTTCCATTCTATTCCTTAGGTCTTTGATCATGTTGCCTAATTCTGTTATATCATTGTTTATCTTCTGGGATTCTTTATAGTGTGTGACTTAGGTTTTCAGTTTCTTCTCGTGCTTTCATGAGTATCCCCCACATCTCTTGAAGGGATCTAAGTAACATTCTTCTTACTTCTATTTCTTATAATGACATGTCCTCTTTTTCAGAGTACTCCATTGGGAGTGGGTTATTTTAAGTTTTTTAATTTTGTTTTTCTTGATTTTAGGCATGTCCTGAATTTATTACTGCTTCTACAGCATTGTGGTCCAACTGTTAGTGGTGTGTGAGCTGCTGGGCTGGGCTGGGCAAGGGTAGTTGGCTCTCTTGAGTTATGGGGAGAGGTTTAATAGGAGCTGGGAATCATAGAGTGAGGAAATTAAGAAAAAGTGAGAGAGACAGGGAAATGGGGTGGGGGAGAGAGGAGAGGAAATAAACTAAAATAATAGCAGAAGTAATAAGGAGCCTTCTGGATAGACCAAAGTATTTGCATAAATAATGGAAAAATACATTTTAATAGGTCTCCTCACGGGGAGGAGACGAGAAATGATGAAACATACAACTTTCCTCTGGTCCCTAAATGCTTCCTCCCCCTACCCCCCATCATGATCCCAATTCTACCTTACAAATCTGGCTAGACCAGAGGATGTACACTGGTACAGACAGGAACTAGAAACACAGGGAATCCAGGGCAGATGATCCCTTCAGGGCCAGTGGTGTGAGTGGCAATACTGGGAGGATGGAGGGAGGGTAGGGTGGAAAGGGGGAACCGATTACAAGGATCTACATATAACCTCCTCCCTGGGGGACAGACAACAGAAAAGTGAGTGAGGGGATACATTGGACAGTGTAAGATATAACAAAATAATATTAATTTATGAATTATCAAGGGTTCATGGGGGAGGAGGGGAGCAAAGAGGGAGGGAAAAATGAGGAGCTGATAACAAGGGCTCAAGTAGAAAGCAAATGTTTTGAGAATGTTGATGGCAACAAATGTACAAATGTGCTTGACACAATGGATATATGCATGGATTGTGGTGAGAGTTGTACAAGCCCCCAATAAAATTATTTTTAAAATAGGTGTAATAAGACTTAATTGTTAATGTGGAAGTATAATTAACTAGAAGAGGGAGATAGAAAGCAGAACTGGTAGTTGGTGAGGCAGGAGAAGAATGTAAGCAAACTAGGAGAAGAGGATTTAATGTGTATATTTTTAGAAGAAGAAATATAATTGAGTCAGAGAAGAGAGAGAGAAGAAAAAGCAAAAATGAACACCGAAATAGGAAGGGATAAAAAAGGGGATTAAAAGAAGATGGGGGGCTTGGTGGGGTGTGGACATGGCGTTCTGATATGGCAGCCTGCAAGTCGGGGCTTCTGTGCCCTCTGTGACTACAGTCTGCCTTGTTGGTCTGGAAGTGCTCTTTTCTGCTGGGTGGTAGGGCTGAACAAAAAGAAGATGTGAGAGCAAAAAAAAAAAAAAGAATATCAATTAAGCTAAAATAAAGGGGGAATGCATAAACCAAAGAGTGAAAAGGTAATCCTGCAATTTGGGTAGGAATTCCTGCTCCTTTAGGGGGTGTGCTATGAACATGAATCTGCCAGGCAGAAGAGGGAGTTCATGTGATAGGAGGGACTCTGAGGAGAAGAGATAAAGGAAAAAATAAGAGTAGTTAACAAAATGACTAAAAGCATTGCCTGGACTGTGAGGAAACCTGTGCCAGGCTGCCCATGTGGTCTTCCTGTCAAGTGGGCTTCCCAGAGCCCAGTGCAGGGAAGCGCTTAGCCTGGTGGGCTGGGAGGGGTCTGTAACTGATGGGTGATTCTCAGAGGAGAGGAGAGCTCTGGAACAGCTTGGTTCCCTGGTAAGTGGTGAAGGGGAGTCAGTGACATTCCTGGGGTGATGCTGACCTCCAATTTTAAAGACAGGAACCTGAGTTTGGTGTCAGCTGTTTTCCTGGGTCTTCCCAGGGAGCATGTGTAACTGCTGTGGGGCAGGACCAAGCAGAGAGGGGATGTAAGAGTTAAAAAGTAATATAGATTAAACTAAAATTAAAAAAGAGTATAAAAACCGAGAAGTGAACAAATCCCAGGTTTGGGCAGGGATTTCTGCTCCTTTATTGGGGATGGTATGTGGATGCTTCTGCTAGGTGTATGGGGGGGGGAGTGGGCATGGAAGGAGGGTGCCAAAGCAGAGGGGGTAAAGAAAAATGAAGAGAAATGAACAAAATGGCAAAAAGCACTGTTTGGGCTGTCAGGAAGTCTGTGCCAGGCTGCCCATGCAGTCTGCCCTCCATGAATTCATCATCGTTTTTGACTCTCACGTCTTCTTTCTGTGCAGCCCTGCTCCCCCTGCAGAAAAGAATGCTTCCAAGCCAAGATGACAGAGACTGGTGAGGAGAAAGGCTAGGTAGGCTGGTGGGTTGGGACAGAAGTTGGGATGGATCTGCTATTGTTGGGGCAGAGAAGCAGCTCAGGCCACCTTTCAGTGGTGAAGGGGAGTGGAAAAAAACAACACAGCCTGTAGTGCTGATGGATGACTAAAACAAACAAACAAACAAAAAAAGGGGAACACTGCTTTTAAGTTCACCCTTTGGTTCCCAAGTCTCTAGGACCCCCCCTGGCTCTTGCTGAGGAGTTCCCCTCATGCTTGTTATCTGGCGATCATATCCTCCAGTGTCCTGGAGAATCAGCTTTGATGATGCAGCCTTGCCTGATACTGACCCTCAGGAAGGGATCACTGGATATATGGATGTGCTTGGGCCTTGGTCTGTGAACCACAAGCTCAGCAGTTCAAAACTACTAGCCGCTTCATGGGAGAAAGACGAGACTTTCTACTCCTAAAATGAGTTACAGGCTCAGAAACTTGCAGAGACGGTTCCACCCTGTCCTATAGGGTCTCTATGAGTTTATGTGGACTTGATGGCCGTGAGATAGAAAAGTTCAGGAGTCCTGGGGGGATGATGTTTACCCGTGTTGGGCAATATCGAAACCACTAGCTACTTCATGGGAGAAAGACTAGGTTTTCTACTCCCATAAAGAAGTATAGTCTCAGAAACCCACAGAGGCAGGGAGAACTATAGGATCAGCAGGGAAATGTCTAAGTAAATGTAGAACAAGAGGTATCTTATGAAAATTGAACAGGAAAATATTTTCCTTTTTCTTCCAGAGGGTCACTATGAGTCAGAATCAACTAGATGGCAGTGCCTTTGGTTTGGGTTTGTAGTAAAGTGTGGCGAAATGTCTCAGATGATGTCTGGCTATCAGAAATAAAAGTGTCTAGGGTCTTGAGAGCTTGTCTTAACACAAGCAGCCATCTGAGTGAGATGCCAGGTAAGTCCACACAGAAGTAGCACCCTGGCTTGTGACTTCCAAGGGTCCTAAATAATAAAATCCCAGATCAGAGAGGGGATTTTATTAGAGCTTAAAGTTTGAGCACCATTTACAGAAGGCTGTGGGATACATTCTCGGCAAGAAAACGATGAAGCTTTCGAAGCCTGTAAAGAGTTGCCATCTCAGAACCTGACAAGGGCAGGTCTACCCTGAGTTATAGGGTTCCTAAGTCAGTATTGATACTGGCAGTAAGCCTTTCTTTTGGTGTATGGATGACAGTGAAAGCCCAAAATTCATTTCTAGAGACCGCATGGAGAGTAAGCCTCTCGGACTTCTGTCATACCCATGACCAGGGACGTGAACAGTCTTGCCTGCAGACAGAGTGGGCCAGAAAGTGAGTCGATGTAGTAGTTATAGCTAGGTTAAATTTTAAAATATTATCATTTTTTTCCCTTTTTACCACTTTTTTTCCTAGTTACCATTGTTGTTTTAAAATATCATTTTCTTTAAATTTTAAAATACAAAGTTCAGTAGGGGTAAATATATCGAGGCAGTGAATAGACTCGTGTCTTAGGGCTAGGATGGAGCAGGTAGGAGGATACGGGCAGCTAATGACGAGTCCAAAAATGAAGAAAATGTTCTGAAATGGATCATGGGGATGATTGCATAACTCTTTTTAATATTTAAACCATTGAAATGTATGGTATGTGAATTATATCAATAAAACTTAAATTTCAAAATAACTATAGAAAAAGAGGTAACTTACTAAAACTAAACAGGAAACCTTTATACTTTTTTATTATCTTCATACTGTATTGGGCCTTTTTAATTAACAATATTGAATGATTCCAACACCACTTTGGAGATTGTTTTGACAAAATTCTACCTTGAAACAGCAATATAAAAATGTTGACAATTCAAAAGTCTACTTCACATATAAATAAATTGATCTTAGTATATAAAAAAGTATCTGGCTAGCCTCAAAATTTGCAGGAGATAGTGGAGGAGGACAAAGGAGAGTGTCCTACAAGTATATTGTTTGAGGCAAGTTCATGCCAAGTAATGTAAAATAACGATAATATTAATAGAGTAGAAGGTTAGTGCTTTGCTCCTCTGGGTCTCTGGTTCTCATTCCCTGGCAGTTGCAGAGCTGTGGAGTTCTCACTGGAAGGCCTATGTGCTCCTTCATAGGGAGGGCTCGGGGGCTCTTTGTCTCACATACCTATGACCGATGTGAACAGCTCTGGGGCTGAGCTACCCGCTGCCATGAATGTGGCCCCAGCCACATCTTCACTGAGGTGCAGCCGCTATAAGGAAGCAAAGAAAAACACACATGAGTCGAAAATCCATCTGGGAACAAAGGTGACCAGGACCCTAGGGCCCTGTGCCCTGAAAAGTAAAGGTCATGGTTTCAGTGAGAGTGACATGATGGGGCCTGGGCCAGGACTTCAGTCTCTAGGCTTCCCCTCCCAGAGGCTGGGCACATGTCTGAACCACTGCGGGGTCAACTCATCTCCCTACCTTCTTCAGCAAGGTGGGCCCAGAGCTAGCACTGAGCCTCCAGTGCTCATGAGGAAATCTGAGCCCCCAACTGAACAACTCCAGGATGAGTTAGTTTATTGTGCCAACCTGGCCGAGTAACACATATGGGGTTAACTGAAGGGCAGAGAGATAAATGGCTCGGTGAGCCTTGCCTTTCCAGTTCTCGAGTCTCTTGCTTTTTGATGGCCAGACCAGGGTGCAGTTGCCTTAGCCAGTTCCCTGTTCAGCTTTCAAGGCTTACTTCCTGCAAGACATCCCCAAGGAGAAGCCACATGGACCTACCCTGATGCAGCCCTGGGTGCTGGAGCAGCCATGTGGAGACCCCTGCCAGCGCTGAGATGCTTACATGTTCACTGATTTCGTTTTTCCTCCTGCAGTCGGCGTCATTGTGTGTGTTTTGTGAGATGGAGGAGGACTTTTGGTGTCAGACATATGAGTTAATATTGGACTTGTGGGTTTGGGCAGCACTGGGTTGGGATGTTTTCTTGATGTGAACTTAACCTTTATATAAAACTCTCTTATACATGAGTTTCTGTGGATTTGTTTCTCTAAAGTATCCAGACTAACACAAGGGATGAAACAGAAGTGTGAGGCCACAACACATGTTGGGCCAAGACAGCACTGAGTGCTCACCTCACCTCTGAAAGACATGGGCCTACTGTTGCCAAATAGATAAAATCATAAAAGGTGTCAATAGTCCTTATTTTAATGTACAATATCCTGAGTTTTGAAATACTAAGCCAATCTAGCGATTACATGAGGCTCATGGTAGCCAATCTGGAAGGGACACTCTGAAAATTGCGAATGGAGGTAGGACGCTCTCATGAACCCACCGCCCCATCCTCAATGCTGACTTGAAACTCCATGGTAAGTTGAAGGTGCTGTTGATGAGCCCTCTCCACAACCGATCTTACCACATTACCCAACTGTTAAACCACAAGTTGATCTGCAAGAAGACAAAGCTCCCTTTAGAGATTGAACACTGTGTTTTGCCTGTTTACATCTCATCATGACCAAGGAAGTAAGCTGCTGTCAGTAAATAACCAGGCCAATCTCACCTTCTAGCTAGGAGGGGTTCGTCTCAGCCGACTTCTCTCTAGCTGCTCCATCATAGGGAAAGATGTGTCAGCTTACTTCTGGAAAGATCATGGTCTCATAAACCCTATAGGACAGTTCCACGCTCTCCTACAGCATTGGTATAAATTGGAACAGGCTTGACAAAAATAGGGATGATTTAAGGCCTGCATTTCTTTGTTTGCTGAATTGCCTAACTGTACATAGGGTGCTGAGCAGGTTATGTGACGAAAGGTGTGGTGGTGCTGGGTGCCCTACACTTGACTCTCCCCAGGCAGAATCCAGTGAGGAAAGATAGCTCTTACTAGCATGAGGTATGCATGATTGAGACTTTTTCGTTTAGGGTCCTTGATGGACTCCAAACCGGTGTGAGATTCATCCCTGGTTCCTCTCTTCTCTTCATCTCCAAGTCGAATCACTTTTCTTCTTCCTCTACTTCACTATACACTTTCCTCTCTCATCCCTGAGTCACTCCAATCTTGGCATTTTAGAATCACTAGCTAGGGGGTTCTCCTGTCTCTAGACTCTTCCCATCTCCCATGGCACTGCCCCAAAGGTCTTTCCTAGCTCCCTCCTGCGTGCTTACTACCTCCCAGTGCCTGGCTTGGCGCCCAAGGCTTCCCACACTGTGGGTCAGTCAGTCTCTGCCTGCCTCAAGTCCTATTCCTTGAAAGGCTCTGTCATTGGGATGACCCCTCCTAGGTTGCTCCAATCCTGCTCTCGGACATATCCTCTTTCCTTCTCTCTCCTCCATGTCCATTCCAGGGCTCTACTTCCCAAACCTCACAATTATTTTTTCTGAATAGCATTTTAAAACTATTTGAGATTCAGTGAGAATTTCCTCCTAACAGTTGATTTGTTGAACAGTGTGACTTTTTCTTCCAATTCATTTTCTACTAATGCTGAACACACCATTTGAGTTTATATTCGCTTACCCGCAACTTTAGTTTGAGAGCAACAATTCAGAGTGCAGAATCACAGCACTGAAAAATGACTCGGAAAAGCAAAGGAAAGTCAGCCGAGCTCAAGTCAGAGAAACCCTTTAGGCAACGATGGGTTCATGGTCACCATGTCCTCTAAACTGCTGAGAAAGTCTAACTCCAAAGGCAATCAGTCCCACAGCTCTTGGAAGATGGTAACAAACTGGGATTAAAATATATGTAAATTCTTTTCTCATCCTAACTGTCCTTCACTCATAATGCTTCCGCAGCAATTCATACTGTTTGAAGAGGAAGATTCATACGGCTTCATAAGAAACAGGCATGTACTCTGCTTTCTTGTTAGACTGAGCTTGCACATGAGTCTGGACTACGGATATAGGAGCTGGAGTAGCTCTGGAAAATGCCACCCGAGCTGATGTCTCTCTTGTCTGCATCCCTTACCTCTAGCTGTGGGTCTCAAAGGTAGGATAGTGCCAAAAAGAAGCATATCCTGAGCCACATTTTCTTTGCTAAGGGGGTAAAGGTAATGTCAGGAGGCCAAGGAGTCAGAGCAACAAGTTCAAATTTAAGCTGCACCTTTATCTAAGTGTGTAGTCTGGGACAAGTCAACCAATTTCTTGTAATTCTGATATCCTACTCTGTAAAGAGGGGATAATGCTAATTAAAATTAGCTCCACTGGCAGTGACATGTGAGCAGTTTCTGGTACATTCTGATTATCAACAAGTCAACTGCAAATCATGGTGACCCACGTGTGTCAGTGTGGAACTTCCCTACAGGGTTTTCAATGGCTAGTTTGTGTGAAACAATTTGCCACATCTTTAGTCTGAGGTGTCCTAAATACACTCACTACCAAACTTTTGGTTAGCAGCCAAACATATGAACTGCTTGTATCACGTAGGGTCTCCTTTGATGCACTACCATTGAATCATTCCAACACATAGTGACCCTGTAGAGTAGAGCAGAGCAGAATTTACCCCCCACGGGTTTGTTGTTGTCATCAAGTTGGAGCGGACCCATAGTGACTCTTAGGCACACAGTGAACCACTGCACAGTCCTACAACATCCTCACAATTGGGTTGGAAAGAGGGAACCGATTAGAAGGATCTACATGTGACCTCCTCCCTAGGGGACGGACAACAGAAAAGTAGGTGAAGGGAAACGTCGGACAGTGTAAGATATGACAAAATAATAATTTTTAAATTATCAAGGGCTCATGAGGGAGGGGGTAGCGGGGAGAGGGGGGGGAATGAGCAGCCGATGCCAGGGGTTTAAGTGGAGAGCAAATGTTTTGAGAATGACGAGGGCAATGAATGTACAGATGTGCTTTACACAATTGATGTATGTATCGATTGTGATGAGTTGTATGGGGCCCTAATAAAATGATTTTAAAAAAAAAGGCCTGGTCCTGCACCACCCTCCCAATTGGCCTTATGTCTAGTTCATTGTTGCAGCCACTCTGTCCGTCCATCTCATCAAGGGTCTTCCTCTTCTGTGCTGCCCCTTCATTGTACCGACCAGGATGTCCTTCTCCAGGGCCTGTTCTCTTTTGATAACATGTCCAAAGTAAGTGAGAAAAAGTTTTACCATCTTTCCTCCAAGGAGCATCCTGGCTGTACTTTGCCCAAGACAGATTTTGTTTCTCTTCTGGCAGTCCGCCACGCTTTCAGTACTCTTGGCCAACAGCAAATGCATTGATTTTTCTTCCGTCTTCCTTATTCGGTGTCCAACTTTCACGTGCTTATGGGACAACTGAAAATACCATGGCTCGAGTCAGGCACGCTTTAGTCCTCAAAGTAACATTCTTGCTTTTTTAATACTTTAAGGAGGTCTTGTGCAAGTGATTTACCCAATCTTTCAACTGCCGCTTCCATGAACATGGATTGTGGATCCAAGCATGACAAAATCCTTGACCATTTACCATGACATTACCTACTTACTGGTCCAGTTGAAAGGACTTTGGTTCTCTTTACGTTGCATTATGAACTATACTGAAGGCTGCAATCCTTGATGTTCATCACCAAGTGTGTCAAGTCCTCTTCACTTTCAGCAAGCAAGGTTGTGTCATCTGCACATGGCAGGTTGTTAATAAGCCTTCCTCCAATCCCGATGCCACATGCTTCTTTATAGAAGTGAGCTTTCTGATGAGTTGCTTGGCTTACAGATCGAATCAATATGGCGAGAAGCTACAACCCTGACACATAACACACCTAAGCCTCACTTGAAACCACTCAGCATGACCTTGTTCTAGTCCCACAAGTGCCTCTTGATCCAGGCACACTTACTTAAGTGTTCTGAAAGTCCTCTTCTTCCCAAGGCTGTCCACAGTTTGTTATGATCCCACGGTCAAATGCCTTTGCAGAGTCAACGAAACCCAAGTAAACAGTGTTCTGGTAGTCTCTGCTTTCAGCTAACACCCATCTGACATCAGCAAGGATAGCCCTTGTTCCAAGTCCTCTTCTGAATCCAGCCTGAAACTCTGGCAGCTCCCTGTCAAAGTACCGCTGCAAATGTTTTTGGATGATCTTCAGCACAGGTTTGTTTGTATGTGATAGCAATGATATTATTCTGTAATTGGTGGTATGGTTGGGACATCTTTCTCAGCAGTCAATTGGTCAGATAGTTATCTTCCAAATGTCTTCACTTCCTCAGCTTCTTGAGACATTGCAGTTGGTATTCCATTAATTCCTGGAGGCTTGTTTTTGGCTTATTCTTTCAGCGTAGGTTGAATTTCTTCCATCAGCACCATTGGTTCATTCTCATATGCTACCTCTTTTAGTGGTTGAATGATTACTAGTTATTTTTGGTACAGCAATTGACTATATTTTTCCATCTTTTTGAATCCTGCTTGCATCGTTCAATATTTTTCTTACAGAACCTTTCAGTATTGCAACTTGAACCTTGAGTTTTTCCCTTTGGTTATTTCAGCTCAAGATGTTGAACATGTTCTTCTATTTTTGTTTTCTAA
Organism: Tenrec ecaudatus; assembly: GCF_050624435.1. NCBI lineage: Eukaryota > Metazoa > Chordata > Mammalia > Afrosoricida > Tenrecidae > Tenrec > Tenrec ecaudatus. The sequence goes on along the minus strand of NC_134541.1, from coordinate 51,033,329 downwards.
CTCTACGTCTTTTCACAGTTTATTCTAATATTTACCTTAACTTCTCTAATGTCCCTTTGAAATTTTCTGTTGAACTCTTTTGCTTTGTAACTATTTTCCCCATTGCCCTAGATATTTTACAATCAGTAGCAAGTTTTAGAGTCTCTTCTGACATCTACTTTGTTCTGTTCTTTCTATCCTGTCTCTAATGCCTTTTTCCCTTTCTTCATGTATGATTTCTTTTATGTCAACCCACTGCTCAAGTCTTCTGTTATTAGTGTGTAATGCATCAAATCTGTTCTTAAGATGCTCTTAAAATTTTGTTGGGATTTACTCTAGGTCATACTTTGGCTTCCATGAACTCATTTTCATTTTCTTAAAATTCAACTTGAACTTACATATGAGCAATTGATGGTCTGCTCTACAATCCACCTCTGACCTTGTTTTAACTGCTGATATTGAGCTTCTCCATTGTCTTTTCCCATATATGTAGTCATTTGATTTCTGTATCTTCCATCTGGAGAAGTCCTCATATATAGTTGCTGTTTGTGCTTTTGAACAGGTATTTGTCATGACAAAGTGGTTGGTCTTGAAAACCTCTATCACAGGATCTCCAGCATCTTTCCTATCACCCAGACCACATTTACCAACTAGTGTTACTTCCTCTTTGATTCCAATTTTTGCACTCTAATCATCAATAATTAACAATGTATCATGACTATTATTTGATCAATTGCAGACTGAAGGCATTAGTCAAATTCTTCAGTTTAGTGGTTGTTACATGCATTTGAATAATAATTGCGCTGATTAGACAGGCTTGTATGGGGAGAGACATGACCTTATTGCAGATTGCATTGTACTTCAGCACGGCTCTTGAAATGTCCTTGATGTCTATGAATGCAACACCATTCTCCAAAATTATGTCACGTAAGCATCGCAAACCATATGATTTTCTGATTCAAAAGGGCCAATGCCAGTCTATTATAGCTCACGAATCCCTAGAAGATCAATCTCTATATGTTTTATTTCATTTGTGACAACTTCCAATTTTCCTAGATTCATACTTTGTGCATTCCACGTTTAAATGATTAATTGATGTTTGCAGCTGTGTCTCCTTATTTTGAGCCCTGTCCCATCAGCAGATGAAGGTCCTGAACGCTTGACTCCCACAGGCTCCACTCCAGCTGCATCGTTATGGGTGACTTTTCGTCGAGAAGGTGGCTCTTCCACAGTCATATTTTGAGTTGCTTCTGACCTGATAAGCTCATCCTCTGGCATGATGCCTGATAATGTTCTGCTGATAGACAGGAGGCTTTCAGTGACTAACAATGTTTTGATGCTACCCATAGGCTTTTCATTAGCTAACTCCTCTGAAGTGGACATGCTGGTCCTTCTTCGTAGTCAGCTCTGAGTCTGGAAGCTCTGCGGAGGCCTGTTCATTTGTGGTGACCCTGTTGGTATCTGAACGACCAGTGACAGTGTCCAGCATCGCAGAAACGCACAAGCCACCACAGTGTGACAACGGACAGACACATGGTGGGGAAAACAGTAAGTACAAGTCAACTTTTTTTCATTTAATATTTTATTTCCTTTGCATTGTCTGTTTCCTCCCACTATCTTTATTAAACAAACAAAACCAAAAACCCCCTTGCTCCTCTTTTTGGTGCCATTTTTAGGTCTTAAATGGTCTTTTCCTACAAGCAAGTATATAGGCATGCAGATTCCATGAGCTTCTCAACCAGGGTGAACACATTTTGACAGTTATATTTCTAAGATGGGGTCCTAACTATGGTATTAGGGGGGAAATTGTTGTGTGGGAGTGATTGTGTTTTATGTGAAGAAGAAACCCTCAAACATTATTGTAATTCAGATATTACTGAAATCATACCAATTATAGGGACTGAACTGCTTCCTCTTGTTCTAGACAAAGGTGACCCTGATTCTAGGTTAAACTATATTGCTCAAAGGGACTCCACAGCTACCCACTGTCTACCTCAAATACATTTCATTCACGTTCATTCTCATACTTCCACAATCCATTGTGTGGCTGTGATTAGTTTGTAATCACTTATTTTTACTATTTTCCAGAGTACAAAAATCGAATAAGCATCTAGGATTTTGAAGAAACGGATTAAGCTAGATATTCTCAAAGTGTACTCCCTGGATCAGAATCCCCCGTGTCACTCGGGAATTTGTTATAAGCGAAATTCTTAGATCAGAAATTTAGCAGAAAGTAGGGAAGGGGTAGTACAATTTGAGAAGTGCTGGTATAAATAAATCTGAGTTCCAGATGGGAGTGTGTCTGGGAGAGACCCCTTCTGAAAACTGGGGTTCTGAACTCAAAATAAAATGCAATGGAAAGTTTTCAGATAAAGGAAAGTACATTTCAGAGCGGACAGAGGGATGCAAGGGGCGGGGACTGAGAGTCCTTGGCAGGCTGGCTATCGTTGATGAAAAGGATTTAACTAGGGTTGAGCCTGGTGTTCAGTGTGATGCCTTTTCACAGGGTCCATTGCTGATTTGTGTGTCAATTCTTTCATCACCACCGAGGTTTCAGCTTTGAGCATTTCTGCACATGCAGAGAGGAAGCTTGGCGGAGGTGTGTGGCTGCAGACATCTGACGGTGAGAGCCTCCCCTGAGTCCCTGAGGAGAACATGAGAGCAGAGGACATGGAAGAGAAAGGAATGGAGGAGAGGAGAGGGCTACAAGAAGAGTACGTTTTGAAAGAGGGAAAGGAAATTAAGAAAAAGTGCACAAACAGTACTTTTAAACTACCCTATGCCGAATGGAGCAGAAGAAAACTATCTATCTATTTGAGTGAAATTCCGAGTATCAGGACACAGAGTCTAAGCAGGTTTATAGAAAGTCATACTGGCTGTCAAGGAGGGCATGCCTGGCATCCAGAGGCTATGTTGCATGGCAGAGAATTCTCCGAGTCTTGGCTAAGGGGTCACGGCCTGCCTTGGGCTTGTGAATCCTGGAGCTGTGGAACTTGAGAGTCAAGCACAGGAAGACCAAGGTACCTACCTCACAGATCTTTTCCAAGGACGGCACAAAGAAGTCATCACACACAATAGCCAGTGCGTAGAACATGTACATGGCCTGTAAGAGAAGAGAGGAAAGAAGTTGAAGCAATTTATGGTGGAGTGGCTGGGGGAGAAGCCACACTGTGCTCAAAAGCCAGAGAGTTTCAATACGCTTCTCTATCGTCATGAATTGAACGTCTTAATCATAGGGCAGATAGTCCATATGGGACCTGAGCCCAACTTCCTCTTTGTTTCCATTGCCTCCGACTCCTCTTTCATCCACCTCCATGTTCCCAGGCATGCCATGATATTTCTCACAGGATTTTAGAATCCAGGACCCGTATCAGTGGCTCTCTGGGAGTGTTCTGACTTGCCATGTTGGCTCACTTCATCATGCCTTTTAAATGGCTTCTCAAAAGTCAACCTAAGCAAAGGGCCATGGATATCCCTCTTGATCAATTTTCTCTAACCTATTTTTCCTGATCATATGGATGCACACTGACCTGATGTCATTGAGTTGATTCCGACGCAGAGTAATTTCTTTCTGGCCAGAAACCACCTCTCCACCTTACCTATCCCATGTACCCATCCCTCAATCTTTTCTAACAAGACCCTAGTTTTGTTAAAATATACATCCTGCCTCATATGAACAATGACCACTGGCTTTTTTCCCCCCAAAAGTACATACCGATTGATATAGGCCACTCAAGTGCTCAGTATTCCTCTAGTGATGTTTGGCTTCAGGGTGGGCACGTGACACAGGCTAGCTCAACCAAATGGAAAGAAAGGCTCTACAGTCCTTTCCAGAGGGAGGATTTTCTCACTGGGAGCCCCAGCATTTCCTCTGTTGTCATATGAAGGGGAAACCTGACTTGAAGTTAAACTGGCCACGAGTCAGAAACAACCAGAGCACTTAACAAAATCACATAGCCCTCTGGACTGAACAAAATCACATAGCCCTGTTTTAACAGTTTCAGTTTAAGCTTCCCTGTTCCTTGCATCACAAAGAATTCCACGGCCTTGTCTTTTTAATTTCAGCATCCTCAGCAGTAGACATCTTTCTCATTTTTTTGACCCTCAGCATCTTTTGAGAAGTGCCGACAGTCCTCTCCAACTCCCACATCACAGGGAAGAGGCAAATGACCCATGATGGCCACCAAAATGTCCCATCAACAAAGGTCAGCTAGGGGCTCAACAACGTTCCAAGAGAGGCTTGGAGAGGGGTGTTCTCACCTTCTGAAATGGCCAGTGCTAAAGCCATCTGAGGCTGAGGCTGCTGGGAACTGCAGCCACATGGACAGAGTCTCTGAGGATGCAGGCAACACAGAAAGAAGTCGAACCAAGACACGACAGGTAGAGAGATATAAAGTCACTGTTGCCCATTTGGAACACTACTGCCAGCTCCATCTGAAACAAAACGAACTCCAAAATTTCTTGAGCCAGTTACACGCTTGGGCACTTTCTCTGAGTTGACTTCTGTTAACCTCATGATGGCGCTGGAACAGCCAAGCCTGAAACGATGGTTCTACATCTGACTGCTGCACTTATCAGCCACCCACCCCTCCTGCCTCGGGTACAATCCTACTTTTTCCCACATGTACATGCTTGATCCCATCCGTCAGAATGGAATACTTTAAAGTAGTTTAACACTTGAATCTGTAGAAACAGCAGACAAGTGCGCAAGATAGATGCACTGACAGTCAAGATCATTTCAAAACCCCATACGATAATGGTTGTGTGATAAGGTTGTTTTGTGTGTGTGTGTGTGTGTGTGTGTGTGTATAAAACTTGGGAGGAAAATCTGTTTAGGGGACATAACCCCTCATATAGCATGTTCTCTATCAAGTTTATGAGGTGTTGTAAAGAATAGATAATTTCAACTGAAGTCAGCTGTGGTGGTTAGATTTTATGCTAACACGCATCTACATGGAAGTAGGGGCGGAGTCCAACCTATCAATCAATCAATTCACAGCCTCATGATATGTCCTTGAGGGTGTGCTTTAATGAGAGAGGCACTTGGAACACCGCCTCTCACGGCTCCTTCACCCTTCCTACTTGCTGGGATCCTGTGGCTTCTTCCAGGGGCGACCCCTATGGGTCACTGGCCCTGGGAGTCAATCTGGGAGCTGTTGGTATCTTGCCAGGTTCCCACTTGGATCTTGGATCTATGAGGCTCTGTGCCCTCTGCCCTGTGGCATTGCTGCATCCTGCTGACCCTTTCTGTATCATCAGTCTTTGGCTCTGAGAATCTGAACCAGCATTGGACCCATGGACTTGACTTAAACTGGGCGTGGATGCCTTCTTGATATAAAGTTCTTTCTTACATGTATATCAGTGGCTTTGGTTTTGTTTCTCTAGACAACCCAGCCTAACACATAGGCCTTTGTTCTTGCTTTGAACTTGAATATGATATTTAGGAAAGTAACATCCCTCATATGACTGTAAGACACAAGGATGAAAGAACAAACTCATAAGCTGAACATCCCGAGCCCTCAGGAAATCAGGCCCCAGCTAAACTAATGCCCAAATCCATCTCCCTCTGAACTGCTCACTAAATAAGAAAATGAATCCACTGTTGCTTCAGGCATGGTTAGTAACAGTTTGTAGCTTGTGGCCACCATGATAGAACAACAGAAGATGAATTCTTCTGGGCCCCAGGCAATGTAAATCAGCAAAGCCTTCACAGACAAACTAGAAATTTTAAAAAGTAAACAGTGTCTTGTCAGACAATTTCAAAGGCTGATGGGATGAATAAACCAAAGAACTTTAGACTGAAAAGTACTTATGGTAACAGAACACCATTGTGGTCTCTAACTTAATGGAGTTCAACACACTCAAACAAAATGTCAATATATATACAAGGGCTTCTGAATTGTGAGAGAAAAGATATGTGAGTGGCGTATTTACTGCACTGTGTTATGAAACATCTACAGTCAGTGGTTTCTCATAGACAGTTTCCTTTTACTACATCATCAGCATCCCTGTTGCTTTGTCTTTAATTTCAACAAAGGTGTTGCTCAAAGAGGGATTCCTAGAGTGGTATAGTGCTCTGATCTTACTAGAAATTGTTGTAAGTCTCCCAGAAAATGTGGTTTGAATAATATATAATTTCCTTTGATCTCTTCTCTATTTTTCACGATTTAAAGTGATAGTCTAAGGTTAGGTCTGGGGGGGAAATGCTTTTTCTTTTATGATCTGTTTCTACCCGAGGGGCGTGGTGTTGGCTCCATGAGGTCCTGCTACCATTGGCCATGATTTTGGTTCTGTCAGCAGAACAGACATACTTTTCCTTGAGGCATTCACTGACTTCAGGGACTGCAGAGATAAAGGCTTAACCTCAGCTACGGCTAGGGTTCTAAAGAATCGAGTTTCTGGACTTGGATTGTAGGGAAGAAGAATGCAGCCCATGAACCTCATGCCTTCACCTTTGCCATGGTCTTCAGGTTTTACTAATTATAGAGCATTGCCCACTTTCAAATGTCAGAATCTGCCTCAACTTTCTTCAAGCCTTTGGACTTAAGAACACAACCTCATCAAGAAATGCCGGCAAATAAATACTTCTGGCAGCCACCAACCAATGAGCCATAGAAAATGTTGTACCCTCTCCTTATATGCATGTCATCAGAAAAATCTCCAAAAAGGAACTTTACTGGAAAATCCAGTTCAGACCAGGGGAGGGGAGCATCTACATCTCAGAGGAGGCACGGGCCTTTCTGTGGTGGGTGTATGGGGAAGCAACCTCACGTTGGGAAGGTGTGCTACACAGTAAACAACTTCCCTGAGGAAACCCAAGGGAGGAATAAATCCGGTTCTGTGTTCTTGGGGAGACATTTTGAATAAGTTTCTACCCAACCCTCGGTGAATTATGCCATGGCCTAGGCACTAAGGTGATCTCAGATGCTGGCCTTCCAGGGAACATGGCATCCCCCAAGGGCCACACCAGAAGGACTCAACATGGAAACCCAACTGAACAAACTGGGCTTCTACCTCTAAACTTTCTACAACACTTAGACTAAGGACTGAAATTCCCTGAAGGGAGAAAAAGTCAATGATGGTCATCCCAAGACTGTGGAAATGGTGGTAGTTGGACCTAGGGTGGGACCCACGGCTTAGTGGGTGTCCAATGAAAGAAGACCTAGAATGACCATATATTGACACCTCAATGCTCCCCTTCCATGAATATGACAGGTAATTACGATGACAGGCAAGGAGCTCCCCGTGGAAGGAATGTTACAGAAAAGTCTCCCCTGACACTAACCCCAATGCTCAGTGTGAGCAGAGCTCAATCATTTAAGAATTCTGTCTATACAAAGCAATAACTTATGGATTGTAGCTGCAGGTGTACTGTACTCAATGCACTCCTCATATTAACAGTACCTTAAATTCTATGCCATTGAATAAATTATTGATGTTATCAGTGCAATCGCCTTATACCCCAAGGCACTGTTTTTTTGTTTGCTTGTTTTGGTTTGGGGTTTTTTCTTTGTTGTTGTTGTTGTCTTGTTTTGTTATAAGAAGACCACTAAGGTCAACCAGAGCCATTCATAATCTGGAACAAGCAGATGGATTCTGGGTTCCTACGTAATTCTAGCCCCAATCCAAGAAGAGTTAGTTCTTATAACAGGGCCCTGCTCCGGAGGAAAGTCAAGGGAAATGGAGGAAAGAGCTAGGAGGCAAAGGACATTTACAGAGGTCTAGACAAAGACATGTACATGCAAATATATATATATGAGGATGGGGAAATAGATCTATGTGCCTATATTTATAGGTTTAGTATTAAGGTAGTGGAAGGACCTTGGGCCTCTACTCAAGATCTCCCTCAATGCAAGAATACTTTCTTCTATTAAATTGGCATTCTATGATGCTCACCCTCCCGACACAACTGCTGAAGCCAAAGCGGGTGATCAAGCAAATGTGGCGGAGAAAGCTGATGGTGCCCGGCTATCAAAAGAGATAGCGTCTGGGGTCTTAAAGGCTTGAAGACAAACAAGCAGCCATCTAGCTCAGAAGCAACAAAGCCCACATGGAAGAACATATCATCCTGTGTGATCATGTGGTTCCAAAGGGATCAGTTATTGGGCATCAAAGAACCAAAAAAAATCATATCATTGGATGCACACCTCCATGATACGATTGCTGAGTATAAACAGGTGCATAAACAAATGTGGTGAAGAAAGCAGATGGTGCCCGGCTATCGTAAGAGCTAGTGTCTGGAGTCTTAAAGGCTTGAAGGTGAACAAGTGGCCATCTAGCTCAGAAGCAACAAAGCCCACATGGAAGAAGCACACCAGCCTGTGTGATCACGAGGTGTCAAAGGGATCAGGTATAAGGCATCATCAAAAATAAAAAATCTTACCATAGTGAATGAAGGGGGAAGTGCAGAGTGGAGACCCAAAACCCATTTGTCGGCCACTGGAGATCCCCTCACAGAGGGATCTAGAGGAGGAGATGAGTCCGTCAGGGTGCGACGTAGCACCAATAAAGAATACAGCTTTCCTCCAGTTCCTAAATGCTTTCTCCTCTCCCCCCACCCCCCCACTATCATGATCTGAATTCTACCTTGCAAGTCTGGATCGGAGCTGGAGGCACAGGGAATCCAGGGTGGATGATACCTTCAGGACCGGGGGTGTGAGGGGCAATACTGGGAGGGTAGAGGGTGAGTGGGTTGGAAAGGAGGAACTGATTACAAGGATCTACATGTGACCTCCTCCCTGGGGGACGGACAACAGAAAAGGGGGTGAAAGGCGACGCCAGATAGGGCAAGATATGACAAAATAATAACATAAATTATCAAGGGCTCATGAGGGAGTGGGGAGCGGGGAGGGAGGGGGAAAAGAGGACTTGATGCAAAGGGCTTAAGTGGAGAGCAAATGCTTTGAAAATGATGAAGGCAAAGAATGTACAGATGTGCTTTATACAATTGATATATGTACATGTATGGATTGTGATAAGAGTTGTATGAGTCCCTAATAAAAGGTTGGGGAAAAAAAGGCCCCTGCTCCACACTTGCCTTCATGAAAAGCTCACTGAAGACAGTGTGCTATAGGAAAGTGTGGTGAAGAAAGCAAATGGTGCCTGTTACCAGTTGGAATAGTGTCTGGGGTCCTAAAGGCTTGTATTTAAACAAGCAGCCATCTAAGTGAGGTGTCAACTAAGTCCACATTGAAGAAACACACCAGCCAGTGTTATCCAAAGATAACAATAATAAAATCAAAATATGATGAAGGGAAAAGTGTAAGAGCTGAAATTGTGAACATCCAATTTGCAGGAGGCTATGGAGGGTGGTGGGAGTCCAAAGTTCATCTGCAGAGTCTCTACTGAGAATAAGCTTCTGGCAGATCCCCTCTGGCCACAGGGGAGGGGCCCCAACAGCTTCACTCTCAGTCAGACATTACTGTGAACTTGATTGTGGTGGACCCAATTATGGTATAATGTGATACTTGGTCAGTTGACCTCTCTCTTGATACAACCTAAATTTCCTCTAGGCTTAAATATTTTTTGCTTGTTCTACAACAGAAATTTCTTTGCTGTTTTTTTCTTTCTTTCTTACTCTTTATTTTTATCTTTATGTTATTATTATTTCTTCTTTTTTCCTGGTTTGCTTTGTTTTTGTTTCTGTTAGGTTTGCCAGTTTATGAAGCACAGGATTGGAGGCATAGAGACAATAACTGACACAATGGTTTATTGGGGATGGAGATGGGAGGCGGGGTGGGGGGTTACATGGGGGTTGGGGTGGATGAGGGAAATTTGGGAGCAAACAATGAATACCAGAGGGGGGAGGGAGCATTAGAAATGATCGTGATGATGTATAAAGAACTCTTTTTAAAAGCAACTAACTTTTAAAGCATATCATCTCATGGGAAGAGTTGGAGGAAATTATGCTCAGCAAAGTTAGCCAAGCACCAAAGGACAAGTACAACATGAATCCACTGAGGTAAGCTCAGCAAGCACAATGGGAACAGAGAAAAAGTTACTTAATGCATAATGTCTAGGTTGAGGACCAGGCACTCTGGCTGGGGTCAGACCCAACCCAGGGATGCATATGGCAGCCAACTAACAAGCGGGGGCAGACAATGGTAGTGGGGGAAAAGGGCATTAACCCATCCACAGGGAGGGTGTCCTTATGTCTCCACAGGAACAAGAAAGGCCAGGCCTCATTCTAAGGGCCACATACCATCATAGAGCAGTCCATTAACATAGAGGACTGCAGGGTGGCCCCAATCTGAGTTACGTTGACCCCCTTCCTAGAAGAATGTACTGCAGAGGACAGCACTAAAGATATATCTGGGGAGGATGGCTGATCTTTCCTGTCCATATAGGAGCAAACTAAGAGGGAGAGAGTGGACCTCATCCTGGCCCACCAAGCCTTGAGGAAAACATTCCTGCTCAGAACAGCCAATGCACAGAGAGGACTGTATGCCTGACCCCAATATGAGACACAACATCCCCTTACTGGCCTATGGGGGCATGGGGGACAACACCAGAGACACAGTGCGGGAAGTGTGTCTGGTGTGATCCCCCCACGCCACACACACTCAGCAGGGTGAATCATACAGGGACCACAACAGAGCATCAAGGGGAGCAAAGTCACGAGCATCAGAGGAATCCCGAAAATAGACTTCTGACTCGGGGGTCAGTACTTGGCACCTCATCAAACCTGGTTGGAAGACATTCATAAAAGCAGATAGACCTGGGACTATTTATAGGCTTTTAAAATTTTATTTTATATGTCTATCCATATAAGATAGGCAGGACAAACAATCCTGAAGTGAAAGCAAAGGGACCAACGGTTGGGGGTGGGGCAGCAGGGGAGAGGAGGAGGCAGAGGAAAGGGAGTGGGGAGCCAACAAACTCATGGACAGGGGAATAACAAGGGATCTAAAATCTATGGGGCAAGGAGGGTGCAGAATGCCTGGTGGTATTTGATCAATTGTAATGTAGCCGAGAGGAATTACTGAGAGCCCACCGAAGGGTGAACATGATCGTGGGGCAGAAGGAAAGGAAACGGAAATAGAGGAAAGAACTAGGAGGCAGAAACTATATATAGAGGTATAAATATAGGCATATACATATGTAACCATATTGATATAGAGTAATAGAGGTATTGTCCTATGGACATATATTTATATGTTAAAGTATTAAGGTAGCAGATGGACTTTAGGCATCTACTTAAGTCTTCCCTCAACACAAGAACACTTTGTTCTAATAACCTAGCACTGTGTGATACTCACCTTGCCAACACGATCACTGAAGACAAAATGGGTACATAAGCAAATGTGGTGAAGAAAGCTGATGGTGTCCAGCTATTAAAAGATAAAGTATCTGGGAACTTAACGGCTTGAAGTTAAACAAGTGGTCGTCTAGCAGAGAAGCAACAAAGCCCACGTAGAAGAATCATACTGGCCTGTGTGATCACAAGGTGTCAACCAGATCAGGTATCAGAAGATCAAAAACAATTATATCATTGAGAAGGAGAGGCATCAGAGTGGAGATCCAAAGTCCATCTGTACACAATTGGACATCTTTTCACAGAAGGGGCATACGGAAGTGACCATTTAGCCAGGGTGCAAATAGGACTAACTTAACACGCAACATTCTTCTGGTTCTTTAATGCTTCCTCCTCCCCATTATCATAACCCCAGTTCTACTTCACAAATCCTGCTAGACCGAAGTATATATGCTGGTACAGGTAAGAGCTCTCAACATACAGAATCCAGGGCAGATAAACCCCTCAGGAACAGTAGTGGGAGTAGTGATACCATGAGGGGAGAGGAGAAGAGAAAGAAAAGGGGACATGATAGCAATGATGGATGTATAAAGCCCCACCCTCACCCCATGGGGACAAATAACAGAAATGTGGGTGACGGGATACATCAGATCGTGTAAGATATGAAAAATGTAGATATATAATTTATCAAGGGTTCATGAGGGTGGGAAGGTGGGAGAGGGAGGGAAAAATGAGGAGCTGATACCAAGGACTCAAGTAGAAAAATGTTTTGAAAATGTTCATGGCAACACATGTACAAGTGTGCTTGCTATAACTGATTGATGGAATATTATAATATCTGTAATAGCCCCCAAGAAAATGGTTTTAAAAATTAAAAAGTGACTAGAGAAGCCCATATGTAAATTTTATATCAACAAAACAATTAAAAAAGAAATGGTGTATCAATACCCTAGATCCCTTGCCCACTTTATGAGGTAACTCCGCCCTGCCTCTGATATTTCCCCCAGCAGGACCAAGCTTCAAGTGCCCACAATGTTACACCCCATGTATTAGCACCCTCCCTTGCTGCGCCTCAGCTGCCTTCCTCTTCTGGCCTGCTCCTCGGCTGACATGTACCTTTTCTGCTCATAAGACAACCTACCTCAAGATCACTTCTGGGAGAACCCAAATTTTAAAAGAGCAAAGGAAGATCATAGACGAAATGACGTGTATTTCAAAACCAAGATGGGCCACTCCCCAAATCAACCCTCTCTCTTCAGTCTGGGGACTCTCCCTTCAGGATCCGTCTGTTAGTTGGCATGCTGGTGGCGAGCCATGCCACCCGAGGAGCTATCCTGCAGGAGCTCAGATGACAAAGGCTTCGAGCAGATGCTAAAGTGAAAATACACCATCGGCATGCATTCTCCAATGATTTTAACTTACTAGAGCTTTGTGATCCCTCACCAGAGTGGCCCATCTACACAGTGGTTAAGCATTTGGTGGGTAAACACAAGGTTAATGGTTCTAGGTGCTTTTGAGGAGAGAAATGTGGCAGCTGCATCTTTTTACAAGTGTGCAAACCCCCTGGAACAGTTTCACTTTGTCCCACAGAGTCACTACGAGTTGGGATTAATTTGAAGGCAATCCATTTTTTGTTTGTTTTTTAGATTGATACAAGATCATATATTTAATATAGTAATAAAGAATCACACATGCTAGTCTGCCAGCGTGTACTCTAATGTGCACCACATTCACCTGGAAACTTATGCAAGGGGAGGATTCTTCAGCCCCCTTTCTAGGAGATCCGTTCAGGGGGTCCAGCTGGGACTCAGCCATCTGCATTTATAACCACCAGCAGGTAGTTCTGATGCAGTTTTGTCCAAGAGAACACTCGGGAGGAGTCCTCGTGTGTTCCCTGGGCTTTCTGCACAGGAGTCTGAGAGAAAGTCAAGTCCATAAGAGTGGGAAGGCTGAGCTATCTGCCACGGTCTCGCCAGGAAAAGAATCCCTCCAAAAGCAGTTAGCCAAAGATCACTTTAACGGATGAGAATATAGTGAAGGGGTTCTTTGCGGTGCACAGTAGGGCTCTGGACATCTCCAAAACCAGTTGAGGCATTCAAAGTCTAACGACAATGAGGAGCTGTGACCAACCTTTGACCTAGAGCAAGGACCATTGTTACTGCAGCCATTGAACAGCTGCTGCCAGAGTCGTGGAAAACCAGGAGGGAATACAGAACAAACACTTTGACCTCTCTCTCCTTCCAACATTCCATCTTCTGTTGGCTCCTCCCATTGAACTGGAGGGCAGAGGCATGGGGACCGGGGTGGAATGGTCCTCCGAGGCTGGGCTCTCAGCGTTCACAGTCCTTCCTTCAGGGAAAAGTGGGCAATGGAAGTGTGGATGCAGACAGAAAATTTACTCAGTAAAATGTAGCCAAATTTATATTCTCAGAGTTTCAGCTCTACATGCTATGATTAACAAAATTTCACAAGGTATTACTAAATTACAAACCAAGCAGGGTTCTTAAAAATTATTCATAGGCTTCTGTCTCTATTTGAGGTAGGTTCAATGAGAAATGCACATTTCCTGATAGACAGGAAACAACCCTTTTAGTGCTTTATTATTATAATAGACAGGAAATAAAGTAAGCTCTAAGTGTGCCTTTTTTTCTCTTGTTTTTTAAGATTATTTCATTGATAAATATTGTAAGATCGTGAATTTGCCCCTGATGGAAACAATAGCTAGAAGGAATAGAACTCTTGCTTTTTTGGTGAAACCTTAGGGTTTAGCATCAAATGCCATCAAATTGATTAAATGGAGAGTTTAGGGATTCTGTAATCTTCAAAAGCAAAGATCCAAGAAAAATAAAAAATGCGGTGCTTGGAAAACTTAATCAGAAATGTTTGTTCAAATTCCATAACACATACGCAAAAGAGTGAGTTATTTACCCAGAGGGAAAAATAAAAGATAGAGAAGCTGTGACATCTCAGATTTTAAAAATCTTATGAAGGGTCCTCAGAACCTTCTGTGTTGGGGTTTCAGCGGCAGTGTCCCCAGACCTACACCCTACTGAGGTTGAAGGCTACAGACAGCCTTATGTGAGGAAAGCAAACTCATGTAGCTCAACGGATAAGGGACAGCTTGAGTTCACTTACATCCAGAGGCTGAGTTTTAGATGATGGCTGGAAAGGAACTGGATACTCTGGCTGAGATTCTGATTGTGGCCAATTGAGTCTATGAAAGGACAGTTTTGCAGCCTTCTGGGTGACAAGGGGTAACTACTGAGACAGTTCTCCCTGGCCTGACAAGATGAAGTGGACCTAAGCATGACCAGATAAGGTCCGGTGCCCCACAACAATTCCCTTATGCCCTTGGAAAACTGGCTATTCCTCAGGGAACCTGGAACTTTTCCTGTGGCCTACTTGGATATTTTCACCTGAGTGGAAGACAGATCACCTGGCTCGTATCCAACCATGTCTGGTCCCGGTAAGGCCTACCTTAGGCACAAAGGGATGAGAAGTCCAGGAACCATTTCTTACCACTTCTCATTAGCAGGTAAGTAACCCGGAGGAGTCTGCCAAACATGGGACCACCAGCCTTTCCTCATCTTGTCCTCTTACTCGACCCCCACAACTTGAATTTCTGGTCACTGGAGGCTTTCTGGGCTTGAAACCTCTACTTCTAGGATCACGGGTCTCCTATGACTGCCTGAAATCACAGGAAGAGCTACTCACCATTCGAGACCAACTTAAACTTATACCTCTGACACCTGCCATCCCTTCACAGGATACTGCACAGCCCATAGCTGGCACTGGGGCTGGTTCATACCTGCATCTCTTTTCAGGATTAGTTTCTTCAGGGCAAGGGTTGTACCAGCACTAACACAGTTCAGGGGCTCAGGTTATGCTTCCTAAATGTCTGAGGGCAGGAAATGAGGATTTAACTTGTTGCAGTTTTAATGCAAGACTTGTCTGTTGCCTGCTGGCTATGGTAATACCAAATGTTAGCCCTTTAGCATTTTTTTCATCATTTTATTGAGGGCTCTTACAGCTTTTATAACAATCCCTACATCAGCTGTATCTATCACATTTGTGCATATGTTGCCATTATCATTTTCAAAGCATTTTCTTTCTACCATTAGCATTTCTTAATGGACCGGACAGTGTTCATTTAAGCGTTCCTGAGTATCCATCACAACACGCTTGGCAAAGGGAAGAAGAAGAATCATTGATCCCTGCACTCAACAATTAGGTCACATGTGCCAGGCACCTTATGAAGGTGGGCAGAATACAATGCCTTCCTTGAGATCTTCTGTCTCAGTGGAGGAGCTCATACTCAGATGGGTAAGTGAGGCTAGATTAGTCCTTGTCCTCGGGGAAGGTATCAACAGCTCACCATGAACGTTTTCCTGGACAAGATTACAAAAGCACTGTCCACGGTCCATGCTCCTCCTCATCCCACCCTGCCTCCAGTCTGCCCCCACCCACATGTAAGGATACTCCAAACTTCAAGTTTGCCCCCGATGAGGTTCTTCTCCACAGGAAGTGGACTAGATTAAGAGGCCTGAACATGCCCTGGCAGTGGTCTGGGGGATATTTGGCAGATGATTCTGGGGTCCCTGCACTTGGAGAGCGGTCTAGAGGGGCGAGTATGTGCTAAGGGCAGACATAGGCTTTGACCTTTGCATCCATGCCCTAGAGACTTTAAAGCAGGAGTGGGAAAACATTTTTCTGACAAGATCCATCTGAATATTTATAACATCATTTGCAGGCCATACAAAATTATCAACTTAAAAAAATTAGCTGCTTTTTGTTCAAACATTTAATAAACTCGCCCCAATGCTATGGCTGGAACTGTTTCTCTTTGATGAGGTATATGATGTTGGATGGTATGGATGATTTTGTACCATGTATGGCTTTAGGGCCAGGCATTCCCTGATCTTGCTCTCAAATATAGGGCCCAGGTCGGGGTCTAACGATGGCAGAAGACAACAATGTCTAAAGACTGCTAACTTTATCTCTACTTTCTGAAGAAATAACCTTACTGGGAAAAATACCCATGTTTGTCCATTTTGTCTTATTCCAACAGGGGCCACCATGTCCAACAGCAGAGACTGACATGGAATAGGCCCCCGTGGCCCCTGGGCCATTGATTCTCTGACCCAGAAGAAGGGGCAGAGGTTGACAGGAGAAAGGGCCTGACAGCAGCAAGAAGCCACGCCACTTCTGGAGCGTAAACGCGTACGACGTGGGAGCTGAGAGTGCAATTCTCCGATGTCAGGTGTCAAGACATCAGGCTGCCAGGCAATTCTGGATTTGACGTGGCACCAGGGTCTCCTCAGCCTGGGACAGGAGAGCATCCTGGGAACCAAAGGCAGCAGCTGGCGTCCGTACTGATGGCTCAGCGTGCATTCAGCCCTCATGACAGGTAGGGTATTGGGATGTTGGCAAAGAGCCCACCTTATCATTTGGTAACTTCAGAGCATGATTGTGCTGTCGAGTGACTTCTCAGGTGTTTGCTTAGGTTTGTTTGAGATGGTGGGGCTTAAGAGCTTGAAGAGTAGATTTTTTCAGTGAGGAAGGAGTTTGTACCAAGGGTGGTTCGTGGCCCAGAGAGGTTAGTTATCAGTTGTCAGAGGCAATCCCCTCAGCAGGAACAAAAGAATTGGGCTTCAGACACATGCTTAGTTTGACTCCCAAGCCTGAATCTGCTCACTGGCACGGCTTGTCGTAAAGCATGACTACATGCCCTGGATTGTGCTGGAAGGTCCTTATTTCATCCCCTTCGATTATGGTGGGCTGTGACTGCAGTAGGCTGCTGTGGAAACGATGCTGTGTAACTTGGCCGTGAAGGTCCAGCCTTGAACATACCCCTCCCTCTTGGAGTCCCAGCTGCCACATTTAAAAGGCCACGATTTGACGTTTCCACGCTGAGGAGAACACATGCAGGTGTTCTGGGTAGCAGTCCCTGCTGAGCCTGACCTTCAGCTGTCTCAGTCAAGGTACCAACCACCAGGGCGGAAAAGCCATCTTGGAAGTTGATCTTCAGCCCCAGTGGTCTCACCCCATGGCCCCATAACCTGTCTATCAGATGCCCCAGATGTCAGGCAGCAGCCTCCACCTCTGCTCTTTCTGGACTCCAAACGAACAGACCCAGAAACACCCTAAAGCGACTATACGACTGCTCCAATTAAATTGAGAAGTTTATTTCTCAGCAGGAAATCATTGCTGTTGCTGCCAGGTGCCGCTGAGTCAGTTCTGACTCATAGTGGCCTTGTGCGCAACAGAATGAAACACTGTCTTATTCAGTGCCGTCCTCGCCGTTGGCAAGTTTCAGCTCAGTGTTACAACCACGGTGTCAATACACAGGGTCTTCCCATTTTTGCGGTTCCTCTACTTTACCTATGATGTCCCTTCCATGGACTAGTCTCTCCTGGTAACATGTCCAAAGGATATCCTTGCTTCTAAGGGACACTCTGGGTGTACTTCCTCCAAGACAGACTTGTCTGCTCTTCTGGCTGTCCTCAGTACTTTCAGTATTCATTTGTAAACACCGCAATGTAAATACATCAATTCTTTGTAGTCTTCCTTATTCACTGTCTAACTTTCACAGACATATGAGGCAATCAATAGTAACACAGCTGTCAGTTTGGTGTCCTGTGGTGGCTTGTATGTTGTTCTGATGCTGGAAGCGATGTCACTGGTATTTCAGATAGTATAACATGAGGAGTAGATGGCAGTGGACCTTTCAGGCTGAGAACACAGCATACTAGAAATCCCTTCTGAGTGATTAGACCCTACAAGCCTTATCAATCGCAGGAGGACACTGAGGCAGCTTAGAATGACGCAGAATACTGCTCATGCTACTATTACAAATGCCTTCTCACGGTAGAATGGGCCTAAAGACATGGATGGAGGAAAGCTTTGGGGGACGTTCACTTTTTAATAGGGCATGACTGAAAACGAGAAGAAACAGCTGCAGGCATCTAATAGTAATCAGACTGGAATGTATGAAAAATGGATTTAATTAAAGTTGTTAAAAATGAAATAGAATGCATGAAGATCAATATCCTAGTGTAGTAGATAGATTTTATGGCAACTTGCACTTTGGAGAGGTCGAGTCCCACCTGCCAATCAGGTTACAGCCTGATAATGCATCCTGGGAGGTGTGACCCACTGGGGACTCCTCCACTCCCTCTCTCTCTGTGCCTTCCACTTGGCTGAGACCTCCCTGGGTCTCTTTGTCTATCTCCAGGGGTGGCCCCATTTGAGTTGCCTGACCTTGAGCTCTACCAGCGCTCTACCATGTTTCCACTGACCTTACATCCATGGGACTCTGCACCAACTAGCCTGTGATCTTCCTACAGGCCACCTCATCTTTCTGCAACACAGGCCTACAGCGACATGAGTCTGCAGAGGGCTTCAGCTGGTATGGGGCCCTTGGACTTAAGATGGACTGGACTGGGATACCTTCCTGATACAAGATTACTTCTAGATATAAAGCCCTTTCTTATACATATATGAATTTCACTGGTCTTGTTTCTTTAGAAAGCCCAGCCTAACACCGCTAGAGATTAGTGAGTTGAAATGAACTGGTATTGACCATTTTGAGTTGGACAATCATAATGTTTACTATACTGGAAAGAGAAATTTAAGAGGAAGGGTGTCACATCCATTATCATAAAGAACATTTCAAAATGTATCTTGAAATACAATGTTGTCTATGATAGAATAATCTCTAACCCCCTACAAAAGATTCCCAATAATATAACTATTACTCAAATATTTACACCTACCACTAAAACTAAAGATGAAGAAACTGAAATTTTTCTACTGTCTGAAATTGATAAAAAATGCAATCAAGATGCATTGAATTCCAATCGTCTGGAATTCAAAAGTTGGAAATAAACAGGAAGAAATAATACTTGCAAAATATGCCTGGGGAATAGAAATAAAGTTGGAGATCATATGACCAGATTTTACAGGATCAAGGAATTATTCACAAAAAATGTAATTTTCAACAATGAATGGTGACTATATACGTGAATTTTGCCATATGGAATTCACAGGAATCAAACTGACTCTATGTGTAGAAAGATATGATGGGGAAGTTTGCTGTAATGAGCCAAAATAAGGCCAAGAGCTGACTGTGGAAAGGATCATCAGTTGCTCATATGCCAAATTCAAGTTAAAGCTCAGTATCAGCAGCTAAAATTAGTCCAGGAGCCAACTGTGAGACATGCTATTAATTACTCATTGGTAAGTTCAGGTTAAAGCTGAAGAAAATAAAAACAAGTCAATGAAAGCCAAAATGCAACCTTGAATAAACCCCATCTGATTCTAGAGAACATCTCAGGAACAGAGTTGACTCATTGAGCCATACTGACGCACCACCTGATGAACTGGGGAATGACATCAAGACTTTCATACGGGATGACAGCAAAAGGGCATTGAAAACACAGAACAGAAAGTGAATTCAGAGACAGCTTGTGGCTTTGGACCCCTTTCAAGAGTCAGTCTCTGAAGCCCACAGGGGCAGTTCTGCCCCGTCCTGTAGGATCGCTTTGAGTTAGAAAGGACTGGAAGGTTTGTTTTTTTCAATTCAGGTGAGCCTGAATCCCACAGAGCTGGGAGGCTCCATGACATGCCCAGGCCAGAAGCTAGCCTAGATTTTCCCTGGTCTGAAGCCTCTCCTTAAATACGTATTCACACATTCCCTCCTCGAACTTTCAAAACAAGAATCAGACGAATCAAAGTCCTGGTTCCGGAGAGGAAGATTATCGGGTACCAATGGACATTAGGAATCCATAAGACAGATGAATGAACTTTTCTTGAGCATCTACTCTGTACCAGAGACAGCGCCAATTGCTATTGCATTTAATTCAGTAATGTAACAAAGATTTTGTTCCTGCAGAGTACCAGGAATGGGCTTCGCTAGTAAGTCATGTACAAAACATATGGGGTTTACATGTGATTAAGGATGAGGGACATTAAGCAAACACACACATGTTGACCAGTAGTGTGGAGAATCATAAAGTTAGGTGCGGGAAAGATAAAGTCAGCGGTGGTTCGATGGAAGAATTCTCACCTTCTGTTCAGGAGGTTCTGTTCCTTCAGATCAGTCCCGGCTAATGCCCCTCATTCACAGCCACCACCTATTGTCAGTAGAGGTTTGCGTATTGCTAAGATTCTGAATAGGTTTCAATGGAGCTTCCGGACTAAGATAGACTAGAATAAAGGCCTGGCGACCTGTTTCCAAAAATCAGCATATGAAACCCTATGGAGCACAAGGGTCTGATCTGTGAGGTCATGGAAGGGGACAGGTTTAGCTAGCATTTCGTCTCATTGGGCATGGGGTCACCAGGGTTTGTAGACAAACTCAAAAGTTACAAAACCAAAAGGGGAAGACAGGCATTTAGAAAGGCTGACTAGGAAAGGCCTTCCCAAGAGAAGGACGTTTGAGCAAAGGAAGAAAGATTAAATAATGGCAAACAAGTTGATTCGACTTCTAAATCCAGGTTTTTGCCATGAAGAAAACAATTCAGAGAGCTATCTTCTGATCTTTAAAAACTGGTACAGTTCGTTTTCCTTATTTGCACTATTTATGTTCTGCAAAGTCTCCATAAACACTGAGTTAGCCAAAATCAAACCACCGCCCTTTAACTTGTGCTAGGCATTTTTTGTTGTTGTTGCCACTCTGCACATGCGAATGTCTGTGAAACACAGCGAGTGTGCCAGGAATATTTGATTGTGAAGATGTTCATTTGTGAATATAGAAATCTTAAGCAATAAGGAGCCTCCCACCCCCCTCCCCGCCCTGCCCGCATCCCCAGGGTTCTCAGAGGATCTCATCCAAAGTATTTGGAAGTGGCAGGGCTGCTGCAGCACGTAACTCCAACTCAGCCAGGCCCATCCTCTGGCCCCTTCAGGCAGAGCCTAGGGAGTGGTACTTACACAGAGCACATGGAGGACCACTGCCCCTTGTTTTCTGTCCTCATTGCTGAAGATGTCCTTGGGGAACTCCTCCAGGGCTGGAGAAGAGGGGAAAAAAAGCAACTCAGTACAGACAACTTGTTCAGTGCTATAGATTGATACAACGTCACCAGACCTGATTTTAGAATCCTGATTTGGATATGGGGTTGATCAACTTGGACAGGAAAAAAGGCACATCCTTGTTCCCATGACTTGTAGCAACCTAGGACTGAGGACGACTGCCTTTGTGCGTTTCTGAGACTCTAACTCTTTCCAGAGCAGAAAGCCTCATTTGTCTCCCAGGGAGCAGGTCGTGGTTTCAAATCGCTGACCTTGTGGTTCCCAGCCCATGTGTAACCCACTACACCGCCAGAGGTCCATCAATTTGACAACAATTAGATTTTTTTTTCATTTATTTCCCTGAATCTCTACCTGGAAGCATTTCCTTCAGGGAAGCATGCCAGCCACCAGTCACCCTGAGTTAGCAGAACCTGGGACACTGCATCCGAGGCTGTAGTTAAATACCGTATTAATACTTGCTACAGATGTTCTCGTATCGGCTCCAGTTTTATGCTGACTTTAAATAATTAATGAAGCAGCACATGCATGGCCATAGCACACACTGCTGTCCTAATGTTCTGTCAATTTCCTCTCATGATGACCAGTCCCCTTTTGCAATCTTCTACATTTTACTGTATGGATTCAAAATAGCTTGTTTCAGAAGGGATATATAAGTTCACTGGATTACCAAGGGGTTCAGGGAACAAATATGTTTAAGGAAAACTTGCTCTAATTTGTCTTTCATTTTCTTTTCTATTTCCACTCTATCTGCCCTGGCGTGGGTACTTGGGAGTTTTTCATCTATTATAATAACTCTCCTTTTTCTACTAGTGCCACACTTTTTAAATTAATAATAATATGTTATTGATTTTCCGGAACTTGGTGCTTTTCTGTTAACATTTCAAATGTTTGCACACAAGCCACCACTGAACTTTCCAGAAGAGTGTAAATTAGGACTTCAAGATTGTTACTTACAGTCTGTGTCACACAGCCTAGCAATCCCGAGATGTAGCACTGCCCTGACCCAAATGACTAACTACTCTGTTAAATTAGCGGGGGATAATGATGCAAGCGGATGGTGTATTTAGGGCGATCAAATGTTCAATGCGCGCTCTGCTGAAGCAAGAGGAAGATCAATCCAGAAATCATCCCATGTTCACTTTGAAATGCAGCACACAACTTCGATTTTATGTGTTTCCTTTCTATATCATTGTTTGCTTCTGACCAAAGCTGTTGAAATTAAGTTTCTATTCCCTGAGGTAGCTCAGAAGTTTGGCAAAGGTCAAAGCTGAGACCTGAAAATAAAGCAGTTGCGAATCACAAGTGGGTAGCTAGGAGCTCGCTGTGTGTGTAACTGGGTTAGGAGACTCAAAGATGAAGAGATGAGATGTTGACATGGTCGATCAAGCAGCTGCTTCCTAATGCTTGGTTCTTTGATGCTGGGTGTGTTGAGGGCTTTGGGGAATTTGGAGAACTCAATTCCAACATCAAAAGATGCCTTAAAGACTGGGAGGAAAACCTAGGACATGAGAGTTTGCTAATCCATGCTTTGGTTTCTGCCTTCTCCTTGATATGCCTACGTACCAGCAATAAGCTACCTGAAAGCGCCAGAGAGAAGCAGCAGAGGTCAACAACCAGCATGCCTCTTGCTGCGTGTTGGTGATCTCCAATGCTGTCCTCCTTGCAAAGCAACTCAGGAGCTTTTCTCCAGGAAATCTGGAACAGGGCACCTCGCTTTCCCAACAGGAGCCCCCGAACCCCACTGTTTTAGGCTCACAGTCACCCATTTTCTGGACGGTACCACTGTGGGTGGTATACCACCCCCAAGACGGTCCATTTCCTTACCTAGTTTCCTAGGTGGTCCCCTGCTCGAGGACATGAGCACAGGGCTATCCCTCCTGTGCTGGCTCTGGGGTGACCCACCCTCACACGGAACCTGGCTCCTTCCTTAGCTGTGGGCTCTCACACGTGGTCAAGAGTGCCTTCCCTGTGCTGGAGCCACAATTTCTCTTCCATGGATAAGCCAGCCACAGCCTCAGTGCAGCACATGACAGGGACTGCAAGTGGGGTCGACTCACTCACTTAGTTGAATGTGGTTGGTGAAAGGCTCGGGTGAAGGCAGGGTTTAGGTGGGACAAGATAGAAAGGATCAACTAAATGCTTTCTAATCAGTTTGCTCCCAGAACAACAATAATTCTGATTTGGTTGTTAATGAAATCGCCAAATAAACCCACTGCTGTTGAGTAGATTCTGATTCACCGGGATCCTACAGGACAGAGAAGAACTGGCCCATAGGGTTTCCAAGGCTACAATTTTTATGGAAACTGACGGTCACATATTTATCCCTCAGGGTGTCTAGTCAGCTTAGCAACAAAGTACTTCACCACTACACCACTAACATCCTTTGGTTGTTCATAACAGCACTGTAAGAATGACACGGTTAAATGTCTACCCGAGAAGCTCACCAACCCCCTCTCCCGCTCTTGCCACTTTCTCATTCTCGGATCTATCAGCAAGCATGATGGTGGTGATATTCATCACGACGACGACTTCCAAGGGCAAGAAGCAGCCCCGGTGGTGGTGTAGGTAAGCTGTGGACTGAGAGCTTGTGGTTCAAACCCACCAGCGGCTCCTCAGGAGAAAGATGAGTCTGCTTCCATTAGTGACTTAGAAAGCCTCAGAAACCCAAGATAGGGGTGTTATGAGCTACATTCAATGGATGTCAGTGGGTTTGGGATTCAAAGAACGCATGTACAACATGCGATGAGTATGTGTGTGTGTATGTATACATGTGTGTATGTATATGTATATGCCCACACCGTCTTTGGTGGGGAAAATGTTACAAGATTTCTTTTTAAAACCGAGTTGCAGTCACACGATGAGTCCTTTCATCCTGCCCACCCATGGTGGTCTTCCTTTCTATGCCCCACATGGCTGTGTTTTAGGTTAGTTCCTTGAAGATGAGGGCCTTGAATGTCAGCAAGGAATGTGGGAGGTTACCCGAGGCACCAGAGGGGAGAGGAGATGTGACCCTCAAGAGGGAGAGAAGCCAGTGCAATGATATCAGATTTGCGGGGGCCTTTCTCAGAGATGGTGTAAAACATGCCTCAGAATCACCCATCCAGGAGGTCAGTAGCTGGGTTTTAACCACTAATTCCCATTTGGCACTGGCTAGGGCTGCTCCCAAGGCACTTCTGTTAAGCTCTGCACTGGCCAGGCCAAAGACTACACCCAAGTAGCCTCAAGTGCATTTACGTGTGGAGGTATACTGATGCCCAATATCAACAACAGTCTGAATTCCTTGACCGTGCCATCTTCCAAGGATTCTGTGCATGAAAACTGGAAAATAGAGATGCTAGGTGCCTGGATGTGTGGGAACACAAAGGTCACGACCTCTGCATGCATAATTTGGCATCAGTGCAGTGTTTTGAGGGGGTGTCTGGTGGAGGCAAAAATTAAAATACACTGGCTGGGACAGACATCAGGAATCAGATGCAGCTGTGGTTAGCTGCTGTCAAGCAGGCTCTGACCCCTAATCACCTTGTACAAAACAGAATGAAGCACTGTCTGGTCCTGCATCATTGTCTTCATCCCAAGTGTGCTGGATGGCCCCTTACAGCACTTATACCTCTCTGTCTCACTGGGGGTCTTTCGCACCTCTGTCGGCCTCTACTAAACAGGATGCCCTTCCCCGTGATTGATCCCTCCTGATGATGTGCCCAAAGCAGGTGAGTTAGACAGTGTTCTGTTGTGATCCACAAAGCTTTCATGGACTGATTTCTGGAATTATACTGCCAGGCCTTTCTTCGTAGTCTGCCCCTCTGTGACCACTCCAGTGAACACTGCTCACCTAGGAAGCCCTGCTGGTATTTGAAATGCTGCTCGTATACTCTGCACCACAGCAACATACAAGCATGACGCTGGGACCGACGGGGGTGGGGGGCCGGGGGGAGGAGGATCCAGCCGGTTAGGGCCCAAATTGTAAGACTCCTACTGAAACATGCTTTTATGTCAGCCTCAAGTTCTTTCTTTCTTTCTTTTTGAAAGTATCAAGTTCTAATGATATTAAAAGCTTCTGGAATGTATTTGCAAAATACGTTGCCAGATGAGCCCAGAAGCTCAGAATGTGAAACGGGAGAGTGTTATGACCAGAAATTCCTTTGGACAGCTTTTCTATTCGAGGGAGGTCTCTAATGCTCGGCATTTGTCTCAATCATCCTTGACTTACGTACCATGTGCACAAGCCTATGATACACCTATTGTCATTTCATTAGGTGTTGGTTGGTCTTGGTTCTGAAGCAGTTTGTTATGTTTGTGTTTAATCTACATAAGACTCAGCTGGGACCAAGGAAAGCATCCTTAGTTGGGAGTCTGGACATGTGGTCAATCCCAGTTCTCCTATTGGGTAGCCTTTAGCTCAAACTACTGACTTTGTAGTTAGCAGTCCAACGATAACCTATTATGCCCCAAGTGCTCCTAAGAGTGTAGAGCAAATCCAAACCAAGCTCACTGCCATCAAGTGGATGCTGACTCTCCGTGACCCTATAAGACAGGGTAGACCAGCCCCCGGGGTTTTTAGAGATTGTAGCTCTTTACAAGGATAGAAAGCGTGTCTTTTTCCAGAGGAGTGGCTGGTGGTTTTGAACTGCTGGCCTTGCATTAAGCACTATGTCACCACAGCTCCTTTGAGTATAGAAAGCCTTTGTAAAATACCTATCACCATGGGTCTGGGCCACTTGCCACTATTATTAATCACTATAACAACAATAAGATGCTAGTTTAACATGGGAAGAGGATATTTCCCTGGCCTTGGACTGAAGGCGATGCTCTGCTAATTAATTCCAGAATGCCTTGCATGGGCACCTGGAGAGGAACAGCCCCATGCGAGGGAGAAAGGAGCAACCCGAGGTTCCCGAAATACCTTAAAAACCACGAGGACTCTTTCTGCTCTCTCTGAGTTAATGCTGTCTTCCCCATCATTTTCTTTTCATAGCATCTTGGCAGTCCAGGGGGACAGCAAAAGCACAAAGTACCGTTCCCATAGAAACCAGCCAGCATCGAGCTTTGATAGGATTCTCCTTACAAAGGCAATGCCAATCAGCATCCCATGGCTCTCGTAGTTGCTTCATCATGCCTGAGTTTTGTTGGATTAGTCTAAATGGTGGTGTGCAGGAATGAAACACGATTTTTGTGTCGTTTGGAAGAAAACAGCAGCAGGGACGTCCCTGGTGTCTTACTGCATATTGCACATACTTATTTCAAATGAAGCAGCCTGAAATGAAGATGACCATGTCCCAAAATACCCCGTTCCCCTAACACATCTGAGCAAAGGCAGCAGAGCCCTTGTAGCCCCCAGGACACCATTATGTCCCTGGGCACTTTGATCATGCAGCACTGAGTACATCTCAAACGCTCATTCCAAGGGTCAGTCCTGACGATGCTCAGCCATTTCCTCCTCAGCACTTTCATCTATCTAGGGATGTTCCTGGGATGAGCTTTTTGAAAACTCTTCAAGCTTATTTGAAAATTTTCGTAGCCCTCCATGCACTCTTCCCACAGAGTGGTTGGTTGGTTCGAACTGCTGACTTTGTGTGTGCTTGGGTTCCCTTTTTTAAAAAAAATTTTTTGGGGTTCAGCTATTTATTTATCTATTTTTTTCTGTTTTCTTTTCTTTCTTTCTTTTTTTTTTAGATCACTAAGTCTGTTCCACTAAAGGTGAGATTAAAATAGCTTGGATCCATCACTTGGAAAACATCTGTTACTGCACATGCATGAAAATTAAGGGAAGAATCTGATAATGCTAGGCAAAGGTAGAATTTTTATGCCCATTTTCCCATTTTCTTGGACAAATATTTCCCATTTTCTGTGTATGATATATCACAGCTTCCAATGAAACAGACAAGAGCAGTTTTCCTTCCAAATGTGCTTTAAAAGCCAAGTTTCCCATGAGGCTTTGAGAGTAGACCAAGAGTAGAATTCAATGACGAGGAAAGTATCTTTAGAAGGTCATTGTGCTGTGCTGTGATCAGCAGGTCAAGACTAGTAACAGCGTGGGGTAGAAGAGATCAAAGCTAGGGACTTTCCGATCTCCTTGGGTGGCTCGTAATTTTTTCTTGTATATTTCACTTTATGGATAATGTGTTGAAGTGACTCTAGATTCTATGATCCTCTGAAGAGTCTTTTTTCTAAGAATGAATTTGAATTACTGGAGTGTTGTTTTTTGTGGTGCTTTTAGGCTTTGTTATTTATATAAAAAATAAGTTTTAAGTATTTCCTTAGTGTTAGTACGCGGCCGTTCTGAGATATGCAGAGACAGCCCAATTTGCTAATCAACCCCCTTTAATTTGGGGAACTTGAGCTCCAAGTTCTGTCTCCTTCAGGAGGTTGAAATATCTTCTCATCTCTTTCAGCTCTTATTTCCTCTACCTACTTCTCATCTCCCAGGCAAGCACAATTCAAGGGAAGTTGGAATTGAAAACGTTTATCTTTAGATTCGGGGACGCCCTCTCTGTGATTTCTTCTTTTTCAAGATATCCCCACACAAGTTTTACTTGCTGTAGGCATTCCAATCTCTCCTACCCAAACGATTGCCGCCTTCTCCTCGCGCCCCGTCCTCTGTGTACTGCATGTACTGGAGAACTGCATTAGGGAAAACTGATTGGTATGGCTGTCCTCCAATATGGGTTCTGTCTTTCAAGGCTCTGCTTACTTTATTTACTTACTTTCCAGAGCCTTCAAACAGTTGTTTTTCTTTATCTTGTCCAGAATTTAACATTGTTCCCACAGGAGAGTTTATCCATTAAAAGTTACTCTACCATGAATGACAGAAGTCCAATATCAATTCTAGAATGCATATTGAACAGTTATAACAGAATATGCTCTGGGCCTCATTCTTGAAAGAAATCCAACTAGAAAGCTCCTTACAAGCTGAAAGTATACCTTTTATGAATGGCAATAAGACAAGGAGGCTCTTTATCAACACTCATTCAATATTGTACTGGGAGTTTTAGCCGGGACTATTAAACAACAAAATCAAACCAAATGCATGAAAGTAGGTAAAGAAGTAAAACTCTACTTGTGGGTGATATGATTCTACACATAGAAAATCCCAAAAGACTTGACAAAAATTGTGGTACTAATGGGAAGATTCAGCAGCAAGATCAATATATAAAATCAGTTGGATTCCTTTATACAGAGGAAAAGAGGTCTGAAAGGAAACCTAAGAAGTAATATCATTTACAATTATTACCCCAAAGATGAAACACTTGGGAATAAACCTAACCAGAGAAACACAAGACCTGTACAAAGAAAAATACAAATCACTACTACAAGAAACCAAGAGACCTATGGAAATAGAAGCAGGTTACATAGTCATGGACGGGAAGACTTAACATTGTAAAATACTCGCCCAAATGATCTATAAGTATAATACAATCTCATTCCATAGCCTAGTATCATTCTTTAAAAATGTGAAAAAGCTAGTCATCAACTTAATATGAAAAGGAGAGAGACCCCGTATAAGTAAAAGCACCAATAAAAAGCAGAACCAATTTGAGAATGATGATGGCAACAAATGTACATATGTGCTTCACACAATGGATATATGTATGGATAGTGATAAGAATTGTACGAGCCCCCCAATAAAATGATTTATATCTATATAGATATATATAGAGATATATATAGATATAAAAGAACCAAGTGGGAGGCCTCTCACTTCCCAACCTTAAAGACAGAAATGGTAGTCAAAAACAGCCGGGTTTTGAGACAATAATATATGCATAGACCAATGGAACACAATAGAGAATCCAGGGCCATTAAATGGCCATTAAATGGCCTTTTTGCATTCTCAACTCTGTTTCCCCAGTAAAGGGAGGCTGTTGAAATCTCTCCTCATCTGTTTGTCTTTCAGATGTTGTTTCATATTGTTGTTAGGTACCATTGAGTCGGCTCTGACTGATAGCGAACCTGGGCACAACAGGACGAAACACTGCCTGATCCTGTGCCACCACCACTACTGTTCCCAGGCCCGAGCCCATTGATGCAGCCACTGTGTGAACCAATCTCATGGAGGGCCTTCCTCGTTTTCACTGCCCTTCCACTTTAGCAAAGACAATGTCCTTCTCCAGGGACTGGTCTCTCCTGACATGTCCAAAGTCTCGAAGATGAAGTCTTGCCATCCTTGCCTCTGAGGAGCACTCTGGCCTTACCTGTTCCAATACAGGTCGGCTTGTACTTTTCTCAGTCCGTAGTAATTTCAATAATCTTCACCATCACTATGATTCAAATGCATTGTCCTCTTTGGTCTTCCTAACCAATATCCAATTTCACATGTCCATGAAGCAATGGAGAATGCCATGGCTTGGGTCAGGCACACCTTAGTCTTCAAAGTAATATCCTTGCCTTTCAATACTCTAAAGAGATCCTGTGCAGCAGATTTATCTAATGCTACACATATTTTCAACTCTCGACTGCTGCTTCCATGAATATTGATTGTGGATCCAAGCAAGACAAAATCTTGGACTACTTCAACTTTTCCTCCATTTACCATGATGTTATCTATTGGTCCAGTTGTGAGGATTTTGGTCTTCCTTACACAGAGTGGGGATCCGTACTGAAGGCCATAATCCTCAGTCATCATCAAGTGCTTCAATTCATCCTCCCTTTCAGCAAGCAGGGTATGGTAGGATATAACAGCATTCCAAAGCCTTGAACTCTAACTATTTCAAAGTCAAGGCATTACAAAGATGCAGCTGTGTGACAATGATGAGGCTTCTGACAGATTAGGCTTTCAGAATGTGTGAAAAATAATACTAGAAAACGACTTCCGTCAAGTTGAGTGAAATAATTTTCAACTTTTTTTTGGGGGGGGTGTAATTTGAAGATTCTCTTATATCATAAATATCTGATCTGATACCACATGAAGTAGGCAAATTGAAACTCACAGCAATGGAATTTAGGTGCTTAATTGGTGCTTTCAAGCAGGATTTCAAACTGGTTCATTCCAGTCCAATGCCCTGCTGATAATTTGCATTTCTACCCTAGTTATACTAGATCAGATATTCTGCATTGTAACGAGATCTCCAGGTGATTCTTTGGTATGCATAAAATGAATATCTCGTTAAAAACATAGATTTTGATTCAGTATATCTCAAGTCAAAATGCAAACTCTCAGCATGAGCGTTGAATGGAATGAACTAATTCAAAGGCCTGGTTTCAAGTCCTGACAAAATTATAAAACTTATGCAATAGAAAAGAAAGATAGGCAGCAGGAAAATCTTTTGACTAAATCTTACCATTATATAAAACACATTCAATTTTCTGGAAGGAGAAGAAAACGTCTTACTTCTTTAGGTGAGGTTAAAATAAGGTTCACCACTACTCTTGTTCAAAGTAGAGGGGAAGCCGGCAGTGAGGAGAAGGAGGGAACACTTTTGCTTTGTGCGTGCATCCGAACTCAGTGACATCCTGGGTTACAAGTGCAGACCTCCACAGCCTCCTCAGAAATATTATTTAGTGACATTATTAGCTATCTTGTATCTTTTTACTTTCTTATATTTCATTTGTAGCAGTTAAAAGTTTGTGCACATAATTACTTAAAGTAATCAACATGATTATCTGGGGGGAGAAATGCAGAGGCAAGTGCAGTAACAGGGCAGAATGACGTGGTACATTGGATGTGGCAGCACAGAAGCCAGATGCAAATGTGTACATTTATTGTCAAAAGGGAGAACAAATGATAAAGTCTTAAATTTTAACCGGACTAGTCTCATCCCTGGTCGATGGTCAGAGGAGATTCGCCAGAAGCTGGGAACACTGCAAATGGCTTTAGGCTTTCAGTATCATCCATAGGCTTCTGCAAGCCGGGTGCTCAGCTTTTGAGCTCAATGCCTCCCGTCTTAGATGTTACTTGCACTCCTTGGATCACACAGGCTTCTCCTGTGTGGACTGAGTTGTCACCTCACATAGATTGTTGCTTGTTTTAAGAAAAATCTTTAAGACCCAGATACTATTCTTTCTCACCGCCAACCACCAGGTTAGTTCTTCACCACACTGTTGGTGCATGAATATCTTCTGTGATCTCTTCAGGAGGGCAAGTTTCAACTAGGCCACATCCTAAGAATTCACTGTTCTTAGATTAGGGCTAGGATTAAGTGCAAGCTCAAAATCCATCCATATTATCTGTTTTATGTAAGTCCCTGGTCTACTTTAAAAAACATCATTATCATTATATTGGGGAACATTATCCCCATATATATGGTAATTCTAAGAGTAATACACTTTAAAATATATGTAGAAATAAAACAACATACAAGGAGTTGTACTGATTTTTATATACACCAGTTACCCAGGAGAGCATCACACACCATGCCCTGTCACACACTCAGCTAGCTCACTTTTTACTTTCCCAGTGTCGTACGGAGAAACAATGTCCTGGGTAGCTTTGGAGGGACCCTCGTGGCATGGGGGATTATGAGTTGGACTGCTAACTTCAAGGTCAGCAGTTCAAATCCACTAGCCACTCAGTGGGTGATAGATGAGGCTTACTACTCTCAAAATGATTTACACTCTGATAAACCCACAGGGGCGCTTGTACTCTGTCTTATAGCATCGACATGAAGTGGAATCGAGTCAATGGCAGTGAGTTTGGTTTTTGATTTGGGGTAGTTTTATTTGCATTTTTTAAAACCCTAAGATGTTTTTTTCCAATTAGTTGGGATTTAATAAATATAACAACATATCATTCCATATTTCAATCATGTCAAGTAGAAGTGTACGATTGCGACCACAATCAGTTCCCCACCATTCCATTTCTGTATGGACTCCTTGACATCCTGTCCCTTTGACCCCACCCACCCACTGCACCCCACTGCTCCCGAAACCCTTGCTCTACTTGCTGTCCCTATGGGCTCATTAGCCCTGGGTTTGCTATAGGGAAAATGGAAACGCATATAACACAGCTTCAAGAGGGTGACCTCCATTGACATGACACCTCTGAGACACACTCTACTACGAATGCACAAAAGCTGAACAAAATAAAACAGGCTGAAAATACAGAGAATCTAGGAAACCTGATCAGGTCCAGCCAGCGTCATAGGGGGGATCTACTGACAAAGTTTGAACTGTTCAAGTCAGATTTATGCCTTTGGTCCTCAACACTCCTCTCTCCCAAGCTCTCTGTTTAGTGTCCACTTTCCTCCCGTCCCTCAGTTTTAGATAGGGGAAGTCCTCTGGAGGCGTGTTTCCTAGGTAGCTCCACAAACGACTCTTGGGCTCCTACTGTCATCCATCGCCTTCTGCACATCAGATCCTCATAATTTTAGGCTCTGATACTGATCCCTCCTTCGACTTTGTATGATTTGAATTCCGATTCCTCAGGGACTGATGATGGTGCGCTTCTCCCATGGGGACTTAGCTGACATCTCTCGTAGACGGTCCCTTGGTTGGAGACAAGCCTTTAAAAGCCCAGATGCTATTTTATCTGATAGCCGCGCACCATCATGTTCTTCACCACATTTTGCTATAGAAGGTTTTTGTCCAAAGTTTACATAGCATTCAACAATTTCTCATTTAAATTTCAACACAGATTTGTCAGCAACATTGTATTTTTTCAAAATGTGTTAACATTCTTTTCATGTGCAGTCTGAGTGTTCTGTTTGCAGTATTCTTTCTTCCCTGCCTCATCGTATCTTTGTTTTAGAGTACTTTTTGACCTTTTTGTCTTATATAGTTGGTTTTTGTTTTTAAGTTTTCAGTTTTCCTGATGCTGGGTATCTTTCAATATATCTAATGCCATTTTATTTCAATTGATGTTTAAATGACAGCCTACCTCGGTTGCTCAGAAGGCCTTCTCCTTGATCTACAGATCAATTCTATTGCTGAATTTATCTCCTGTTTCCTTAGTTGGCTGTGATGCCCTGGAACCTTGTGCCCAATATCACAGAAGAATATTACACCGATTCCCAGAATGCAGCTCTAGTAGAAACCTAACCTGGCCCAGCAGTGATGAGGCAGTCATCCAAACTCCTGATCCTGTGGTCACATTCGCTCAGTCCTCAGTATCACATGGCTGTATCGTTGCATTGGCAGCTCCCACTCTAGTGTCCACAGAAAAAGAGCCAGCTCCTCTGGGAACCATTTAACCTCATGCATAAGAAAAACACCTAGCACAATGTAGGGTTCTGTGACTCCCACTCTTCTCAAGGTTCACATAGTTTGCTGTGGTCCACACAAATGCCTTAGCCAGAATCCATGACATCAGCAGTGATATCCCTTGTTACAAGTCCTCTTTTGAATCCTACCTCCAGCAGCTATTAATCTATTGCTGCCACCATTGTTGGATGATCTTCAGCAAAATTTTACTTGCATGTGACAGTAACGATATTGTCCTTGAATTTGGCCATTCTGTTGCGGTACCTTTCTTTGGAATGGGTATAAATATGGATCTCTTCCCGTTGGGCAAGTAGCTGTCTTCTAAATTCCCTGGTATGGAGTGCTTCCAGTGCTTCATCAGCTTGTTAGTCAGAACAAGGACCTCTACTGGTGTCGTGGGTTACAAGTTGGGCTGCTAACTATAAGGTGCGTGGTTTGAAACCACCAGGCACTCCACGGGAGAAGGATGAAGCTTTCTGCTACTCCGAAGATTTATAAGCTCGAAACCCTAGGGAGCAGCTCTGCTATGAATTATAAGGTCCTGTGAGTCAGAATCCACTCAATGGCAGTGGATTTGTTCATTTTATATGCTATGTCTCCAAAAAAGAGTCTCTTCAGGCCCGGCCTCTAGCTTACATAATGACTACCATTTAGATGCCACCCTTTCTATACATGACAGTACACTTGACCTTTACCCCCGAACCTATTCTTGCTCTCCACTCCTGATCTCTGCTAAGCCACACACAGAGGAATTTCTCCTGCTTTCCTGTGTAGATACTCAGTCAATGTTCTCTTTTGCATCCTACAAAACTTCCTCTTCTGCCCACCTCTGCCATCACGGCCCTCTCTAACCTGGACCGATGAACAGGCCTCTTCAACATTGCTCTGGCTTTCGCTCTTGCCACCCACGGTCCATTTTTCCCATGAAGCAACCTCCGTGAGCTTTCAAAATGCAAATCCGATTGTGTCACTTTTCTGTCTCATACAAGCACCTGCTTGGTTCTTTCGCAGCATTTATCGTGGGCTGTAATTACTTTGGCTATTTACTTGCCTATTGTCTGCTTCCTCCAACTGGAGCATAATCTCAGGGCTCGGTGACCCTGCCTTAACAAACCACCATGCCTGGTGTGCAGTGTGCAGTATACAATCAGTAAATACCTACTGAAAATGTTATAAAAACACTTTGGGTGGAGATCTTCGAGTCTCATCTCAGGCTTACTGTGTCTCCTTGTCAGCAGAATGTGTGTTCATGAAATGGCAAGATGTGCTTAAATTGGCACAGACCTTGGCCAAAGAAAGACCACTGGAAGAAGTTCATCACTGCGGAACCTTTTATCACCCTCAGAACCTGACGCTTCTAATTATAGCCCACGATGAAAGATTCATGAGCTCCAGCTGTGCTTTATCAGACGGCTGAAAATTAGAGACGTCCATCATAATGGACAGCTTCACATTTGTTACTACTCAGCAAATGCACATCTTTTATTATCTGCAAAGTAAGGCTGGCCAGGGTGATACTTAGGAAACTTAAAGGCTTCCCCATAAGAGCAAAGATTATGTTTCACTCTCCGTTCAAATGCAACCCCCCCGACAAACCTCCCACTAGATATTCCCTGAAGTTAGAGGAGGCCACGGGGTTCTTAGATGCTCCCTTCTGGTGTGGCTTACCTCCATCCAGCTCATCGCTGCCGACACCAATGTAAAACTTGCTTTTTGTCACAAAGCAACAAACTATATTTCTTCTAGAAAAAAAATATATATGAGGGGGTACCTTCCTCTCCCCCCCCCACACACAAAATGGAGAAAAGCTCCACTGGGTGGATCTTTCATAGTACACATTTTTCCTGCTAGTCAACCATTAAACAACACCTCTGAGTTGGTGCACTCAGTGGCATCATCTGGGAAAGTTCTCTCTGGTCACAATGAATTTTTTCATAAAAGCAGTTTTGCTTGGAGCTTGTTTTTTTGCGATGGCCAATTTAAGAGAACAGCATGTGGCCATGAAATTTTGTTTCCTGCTCGGGGAAAAATGCTACAGAAATTGTTGTGATATCAAACACAGTTTACAAGGGCAGTGCTATGGGAAAAGCTCAAGTGTACGAGTGATTTTCTCATTTCAAAAAGATGAAATGTCAATTGAGGACACAAACTCATTCCGGATGTCTGTCAACTTCCCCAATGGACAAAAATGTCAACTTATAGTGCATTTGAATTTCATTCCACCAGGTCAGACTGCGAATCAAGCTTTCTATTTAGAAGTTCTGAAAAGATTGCATAACAGTGTGGGACAAAAAAAGCTGGATGTGTGGTAGATGGGGACTGGTTTTGCCACCATGACAATGCACCTGCTCACGCAGCCATCACAGTGCACCAGTTTTTGGCAAAAACAGCATGCCTCTCTTGCCCCATGCACCTTAGTTACCTGACCTTCGTGCAACTTCTTTTTGTTCGCACAAATGAAGAGGGACATGAAAGGACAGTGATTTGACAACATAGAAGAGGTGAAGAAAAAAAATGAGCGAGGTGCTGTCAGCCATCCAAACCAATAAGTTTGAAATATGTTTCCAAGAATGAAATTGCAGATCTGACACATGTATTAAACATAATGAAGAGTACTTTAAAAGTGATAAGGTTGTTTTGTAAAAAAAATTTAAATAGTATTGGGGGAAAATCTGTTTTTTTTTTTGGGTAGTCCCTTGTATACTCTCTCATAAATCTAACTTGCTTGATTTTATTTTCAAAACCACTTTATTGGAAGTTCATACAGATATCACATCATTCCACAGTTCAGTCCCATCAAGCAGAATTGTACAATTGCTGCCACAACCAGTCTCCAAACATTCTCTTCCTTCCTGAACTTATTAGCTCCCCTTTACTCTGCCCCACCACCACTGTACCGCAGCTCATATTCTACTTGATTTTTGAAGCAGTTTGGAAGTAGCAAACCTGATGGTTCCTTCTGTCTCAAACTTCAGAATAAATGCAAAGTTTTTCAAATCAACCTGAAACAGTGACAGGCAAGCCTGGGTCCTTGTTTGCTGGCATCTGTATGGAGGAGGTAAGGGTGGGAGGGGGGCACTGTCTAGGAAGCAATGTCTATCGATGGTGATAGACAAATTTAGCAACAGATATAGGTGAGAATGTACAACATGATTAGTGAATATGATGTCAGTGACTTATATATGTCAAACAACACTAAATTGACAAATGTGTTATATAAAGTCTAACACGATATGAAAAAAATGTAGATTTTTAAAGCTTATATTTGGTCTACTTCTAAATGGACTTAAAGCAGTTTACAAGAGAATCAAATACAAATAAGATAGCTAAAGGGAAAAGGAAAAGGATAATTTAAAGCAGTGGTTCTTCACATCCCCTTTGATCCACAAGAGAGGAGTCCCTGACCTACCAGCCAAAGACAACAGAACACACTGCCATCCTTTGGTTCCGAGGTAGCTTTAAAAGAGGCAGTTTCCAGACTGTATCCAGAGATTCTGATTTAATTGGTAGAGGGTAGAATCTGGGGTTTGGCTCCCCCCGCCCAACTCCCTACTGTGATAGAGGCATTGACAGAGAGAAAGCCGAGTTAGTTACCAAGTCCCGGTATGACCTGCTGAGTACATTTAGGCAGCGACTTTGCTTGGACATTTTTAGCCTTTGTGGCAAAAGGGAAACACACTGAGCCCCACTAACTTCAATTTCTGCTCAGAGAAGACAAAGACATTGGTCTGCAGAGAAAAAGCTATTCGGTTCTCCCAGAAGACCTCAGACTCCACCATGAACTTAACGCACACATCCTATTCTATAGACTTAGGAACAGAATAGACACACCATCAACGATGGATCTGTGGGAAGTATTGCATATTTTTGGATCACAATAATTTTTTGGATCGAATAATTTTTTGGATCACATGTGATTTGTAGCAACTAATAGAAACAAGAAGGTTCTTTGATTTTACTGGAAAAATAAAAAGATATTTTCTAAGCCCTTTAAGGGAGAATCTGCTTTAAGCAATATCTGGGGGGGACTAGAAAGTGTGGGTTTTTCCCACAATTGCTGATGGCAATCCCCACTCCTAGGCATTCCCAACTCTCCATCCTGCTACCTCCCAGCAATGTTCTTGACACATTTTTCTTTTAAATTCTCTAAATATTTTACATATTATGTAGACATTTATAGATGTTTTTACTACCCAGACAATAAGGGGGTACTGCCAAAAAAACCAGAATCACACTGGGTGAAGCACAGCTTTCTTAGTCTGCATTTTCCCCTCTAGGCAAGCATCGAGCAACTCACACTGAGTTAGTGCACCCAGTGACATTGCCGGGGAAGGTTCTCTCTGGTCACAATGAATTTTTTCATAAAAGCTGCTTCACTCAAACTTTGTTTTTTGTAATGGCCGATTTCAAAGAACAAAATGCAGGTGTGAAATTTTGTTTCCTACTCAGAAAAATGCCTCAGAAACTATCGTGATGTTGAACACAGCTTACAAGCACAGTGCTGTGGGGAAAAAAATCAAGTATACAAGTGGGTTTCTCATTTCCAAAAAGGCAAAATGTCAATTGAGGGCAAATCTCATTCTGGACGTCCACCAACTTCCCAAAAGGATGAAAACATCGACTCGTAGTGCATTTGGAGTTCGTTCTACCAGATCAGACTGTTAATCAAGTTTTCTATTTAGAGGTTCTGAAAAGACTGTGTTAACAGTGTGGGGCAAAAAGGGCAAGATTTGTGGCAGCGGGGGACTAGTTTTGCCACCACGATAATGCAGTTGCTCATGCAGCTGTCTCTGTGTGCCAGTTTTTGGCAAAATAAAAGCATGCCTCTCATGCCCCAAGCACCTGACTCACCTGACCTCACTCCATGTAACTTCTTTTTGCTTCTGCACACAAAGAGGGACATGGGAGGACAGCGATTTGATGATATAGAAGAGGTGAAGAAAAAAAACGAGGACCGTGTTGTCAGCCATTCACACAGACGAGTTTGATAAATGTTCCCAAGAATGGAACTGCGGAGTTGACAAATGTAGTGAGTGTAATGGAGAGAACTTTGAAGGCGATAAGGTTATTTTGTAAAAAAAAAAAAAAAAAAAAAGAGTAAATACATAGCCTGGGTTTTGTGGGGAGTACCCCCATAGATATTGACATGTTAAGTAGTTATATTACTAGCTAAAACATCACCAGGGTCGTTCCTCCACCTAAATACAATGTCTGATCTCTGTTCAATGTTTAATAAATGGTCCTTAATATTTTTAAGACACTCAATATAGAGTCTCTCTGGAAGCGGAATGTAGTTTTTTTTTTAATCTAAAGGTGGTCTGAAGGACACTTGGGGGAACCGTTGGAGTACCTTCCTCTTATTTTATCAATTACTTCCTGAGCACTGCCAAGGTTGACAGGGCCATACAAAGTGAGCAGGTAATTTCTGCCTAACCCCTAGGTCTGCCGTCTTTCAATGCCTATTACGGCTCAGGGGATCTGGAGTGGGACCTAATGCTGTACATTTCTATCAAGCTCTTAGGTGATGCTTATGCCATTGGTTTGTGGACTACTATGAATTGCAAGGCTCTTGGGAACCTAGGAGAATAATGACAACAGGACTAGGTCGCAGGTGCCCAAGGGAATGTTCTCAAGGACAAGACATCACATTATGAAGAACACCCTTCAAAAGCATATGAACACAGAGAGAAAATCATTTTTTAGTACTGGCCAACTTGGAAAAGTTGAAGTTGTTCACCAGCCTTCCCACTTACTTGTTGAAATTAGTTAAGGAAAGTGGAGGAGGAGGAGGAGATGAAGGAGGAGGAGGCAAGCAAGAAAAAGAAAGAAGCAACAGCAGGAACAGAAACTTTGGGAAAGAAGACTTTGACTTTCCTCCCTATTACCTTGAGACTGGTCATCATTAACTTCGGGAATTTTAATTTTCTGTTTCCCTAATAGCCCTGATGATTCCCTAGGGTTTCCCAGGAGATTCAAAGCTGGATAGGAGATCTTTTACCGAATGGGAAATTGTTCTTTGGGAGTGCCTTTTCCGGAGCTTTCCTGTTCAGTATCTTTCAAGTAGCTCCAGGTAAAATCAACTAAACTCAGTGCTCCTTGGTTGGTAGCAATCCAGTTGGGGAGTAGGACTGACCTACAGGGTTTTCAAGGCTACAGAGATTTATGAACACAGACTGCTGCTTCATTCACCTGCAGAGCATCTAGTGGGTTTGAACTGGTGGCCTTTCGGTGAGCAGCTGGTCACCAATGCACCACCAGATTCCTGAGCTCCAGAAAGGAAGAGCATGTTAAATGCAAGTCGCCAACAGAGTTTTCTTTATGGAGCTCTGAAGCTCTCTGAGTGCCCCACTCTAAGTTTAAGAGAAGGCCCAATCTTACAGTCTCATTACATGATTAAAAACCATGTTAGTTGTGGTTATGGACTAGGAAAGGACCATTTGAATTATCTTATGGTTATTCTAGAAGCCTGGCTGAGAACACACATCTACAGGGCTTTAAAAACCATGGTGACTGATCTATAGCACATTCGTAGATCCAGGTATAAAAACAATTCTAAAAAAATTTTAATTTTGTAGCATTAGGAAAATCTGACTAAATGTGGGTGAGGAACTCGAGTCACTTCTTGTATGTCTAAATTTGAATTAATTTAGAAGGAGACTCAGAGATGAGGACTGAGTAATTATTTCAGAAGCAATTATTTCCTCAATGGAATCAACCACAGAAAACATCAGATCGGAGAACTGAGCGACGTTGTGTTCTGCTGTACGTGGGATAGCACATTACAAAGTTCCTCACTTCCTCAGATAGGACTATCTCTTAATCTTTCAGAGGAGTGAAAATAGTGTGAACTTTTCACTGGCATTCTATTCCGTAAATAATTTAAATTGCAAAAGGTGGGTTTCCTTCATAGAATTCAATAAAGTATTTTCATATTAAGTGAAAAAAGCAGGCCATAAATAATTGTTACTTCAGTCTGAACTTGCATCTCGCAATAAAAAATGCTGCCTGAAAATTTCCCAGTCTAATTTTCTCATTTTAAAGTTAAGCCCACGGAGGTACAGTCATTGAAGTCACACAGCAAATTAGGTAGAGCTGAGTAGCACGCAAATGATCATTACCCCCTCTGGTCATAAAGTACAGAGCTCTAGAGCTGACGGTGTGCCTTTGGTTCTGACTCATCGTCTGTGCACAGAAGTAAACACTGCCTGTCTTGCAGCGTCCTCACAACTGTTATGTGTGAGTCCATTGTTGGAGCCACTGTA
This sequence comes from Tenrec ecaudatus, assembly GCF_050624435.1. Lineage (NCBI taxonomy): Eukaryota > Metazoa > Chordata > Mammalia > Afrosoricida > Tenrecidae > Tenrec > Tenrec ecaudatus. The sequence continues at coordinate 50,992,670 of NC_134541.1, read as the reverse complement.
CCGCTGGTCTTATGCGTTTTGCTGATCCTCGACTTTAACAAGCAGGCTGTTCTTTTCCAGGGACGGGTCCTTTTCATTAACATGTCCAAAGCACATGAGATAAAGTTTCACAATCTTCATGTCTAAGAAGATTCTTTCTGTGCTTCTTCCATGATCGATTTCTTTGTTCTTTTGACAGTCCATGGCATTTTACTGTCAGTCTTCTTTTACAGCACTATAATCCGAATGCATCGATTCTGTTTGTCTTTGTTCGCTGTGCAGCTTTCACATGCATGCGAGGTGGCTGGAAATACCACGGCTGGCTCAGGCTCACCTCAGTACTCAAAAGTGACCTCTTTGCCGTTTAACCCTTGAAAGAAGTCTTGTGCACCATGCTTCACCAGGGCACCATGTTGTTTTTTTGACTGTGGCAAGTAGCATGAAATCCTTGAAAAGGTCAATCTTTTCTCCATTTAGCATGATGTTATCTAATGGTCCAGTTGTGAGGATTTTTGTTTTCTTTAGATTGAGATGCAATCCATAATGAAGGCTATAGTTCTTAATATTCATCAACAAGTGCTTCAATTCTTTCTTGCTTCCAGCAAGCAAGGGCATATCATCTGCATATTGCAGGATGTTAAGAAGCCTTTCTCCAATCCTGATGCCATGTTCCATTTCTGATAGCTCAGTTTCTCAGCATACAGCCGGATTAAGTTCGGTGACAGAATACAACCCTGATGCACACCTTTCCTGATTCTAAACCAGCATTCCTTTGTTCTGTTTGCATGATTACCTCTGGGTATGCATACGGGCAGTTCTCTGAGCTGTCAGACCTGGTATTATGCCAGTAGAATTTTCTTTATGCTCAAGTCCCATGCTGGAGTCTAGTCTTTTTCTCTCTTATGTTTGGATGTTTTTCTAGATGTGTTTTGGAGTTCTTTATTTACAGGGTCACATAACATAGAGAGGAGCCAGGCCTGGCATATACTTCCTCTTCACTAATCCCAGGAAAAAGTGCAGGCTCCACTATTTAAGCTTCTAAGATATCACAAGGAGCCTCAGGACAAAGTCTCTGTGAATAGAGTCCACCTGCTAGATTGAGTCCTTGGGAGGGCTTGGTGGCTGTGCAACAACGAGTACATTTTCCGGACTTCCAAGTGCAAGCCGCCAAGGCTTGAAGCCATCCTTAAGATCCACGTTCATCCTCCCTGCCTGTCCTGCTCAATGATCAAGGTTTGGGACTCATAGATTGGTTGAGGTTTTATGAATAGCAAGTAGCTGCAGAGAGGCCAATTGAAAGGATCTGAAGAGGAGGGTGCACATGAAGTCTGTTTCTAGAGTGCATGCATGCAAATACTGTCTTCAGAAGAAAGCCCAAGGATGGATCCAAAGCACAGTCAGGATCTTTATCTAGAGTATCTTTCCTGAAGAAAAGTTTTATAGATCAAGATGATGAAGGTAAGTACAACAAAGGATGCCTGGAGAGTTCATTGTCTGGCAGCATAAAGAGAGAGCTTTCTTGGTGAGATAAATTTATTTTCTCTTCCTCAATACATCATAAACTGATAGCTCATTCATCTTTGTAAAAATTTCCAATAGAGAATATAGTTCCTTGTACACAGTAAGTACCTAATCAATGTTACCGTGTACGTAGTATGGTGACACTTCTAATTTTAGTTCTGATTGTTTCGCTTCTCTTTTGATTTGAGGTCAGATAAGTGTGTTAGTATGAGTAGATTTCCTTGCTGATAAAGAGGGATACCCAGCAGAATAAATGGAGAAAGGGAGAAGGGAGTTGTTTTGACAGTGATTCTATCAGCTACCCCAATTTCTATTAGTGCACATTTTCATCTACATACCATAATAAACTATTTAAGGAAGACAAGAGAATGGATGCATTCTAAATTGGAAAGGATCTTGAATATATACCACCTTAATTGAGAGATAATCTTATGAATAAACATGAATTATTGAATATTAATGACAAAGAGCAGGCAAGTTGTAGGATGACATCAAGGACATCATGCATAAAGAAAGCAAGGTCACTATCCATGATGAGTTTAGTTCTGATTATTTAGCCTACTTCCCTACTGTTGCTTCCTGAGATCACAGCTTACACATTCTACTTGTGCTCACACACTTAGCTCCGTGAAAAATGAAAAGAGGATACTCACAACCAAGCTCTTCACCATACAAGAATAAAGCAAGAAAGGTCATTGAAAAGACAGGAAAGAAAAGGCCAAAATATATGTGTGAAGAGACCCTGAACTTTCCTTTTGAGCACAGAGTATCTAAAGCAAAAGCTGACTAGAAGATCTTAAAAATGGAATCTCAAGAATAAACAGTCAATGAAATATGCACAGATGTAAAGGTAAAAAAAAGACCCAAAAGGAAGGACACATTGGCATTTATCAAGCTGAAATAACTGAAGGAAGATTCCCACCTTGAGTTACAACAACAACATACCCAAGGATGAAAGACACATGATCGCTGAGAAGAAGCTCAGGGACCACATCTGATTTCCTCTTGCTACAGAGAGGAGGAGAATCCCTCTCTAAACTAGCCCAAGGCTTATTGCCATGAGACAGCAGTCAGACATGTGTCCACCTTCCAGTTTTCTCTCTTCCAAACAACTCTAGTTTTCTGCTGGGTTGGATGATTCATTGTGATGGCCATCTAGATCTCACAGCACTCATAATTATAAGGGTTTATTAGAGAAGTTAAAAGGTTACCCCAAGCCAAGAGAAAAAATTCTTAAGGATATAGTCATTGGTCCACAGCAACAACCTCTCCAAATTAGCAGCCAGGTCTCTTCTCAGCCATGGTCCCTGGCTATGCTTCTGTGAGCCACAAGGCCCACCATTGTTCTGCCTCATAACCTCGGAGTCGCCGCGCTGTTCCTCTGCTCTGTCCCACAGCCTCTTTGCCTGGGCCTTTGTCTCAGCATAGCATGGCCTTGGCTGCCTCCACATCTTCAGTCAGGGATCTTGAACGTGTCCTGGGGTTAGCTCTTCCATCCTTGCCCGTGCAGGCTTGGGCAGTGTTTCACTCTGTTGAACATGGGATCACTATGGGATGGAATGGAATCAGTGACACTGAACAATACCAACCCTTGTACAGGTGAAGAACGGTGACTCCAGAAGAACAAACCGACCAGACATAGAAGAAATACAACCAAAATATGCCTTACAAATGAAGGTGGCGACATTGCTGGTCCTATTCTTTGGGCATGTCACAAAGACAGGCCAGTAGCTAGACAAAGACCTCATGTTGGTAAACTAGAGGATCAACAAAAACACGAGGACAACCCGCAATAAGATGCATAGCTATGATAGCCACAACAATAACTTCAAACATACCAACAGGCAAGGTTTTGGGTCTTTTTCCTGTTATACATTGACAACAACTAATAACTACTACTATTTAACGAGAGTAGAAGACACAGGCATTCGAGAGAAATGCTGCTTAGCCAGCGTTTAACCATTCCTGGGTTTTAATAGGTCCAGCTGAGCGCGAAGCAGCACCTAGCTATTACAAGCGTCCCCCTCCCATGATTCTCTCCGCCCCCACCTCTTCCTGCACAAGTGCCAAAGCCTTTCCGTGCTGTCAGAGTTATGTCACCCCACTGTATTCAAACTTCCCAATCAGGAAAATACTAGGTGTCCGCCCTCCACCCCAGCCTAATTATTAACCACCTCCCCAAGGGTATGTTAGTGGTGATTTCTTTGTTTCGCCCTCTTACTCTCTCCTCTCCTCTGCCTGCTCTTCCCTCCAGGCATTCACCCGCCCTGGCTCTCCATCCCTTTTCCTCAACTACTCTAACCTTCCTCCACTCGGCTTCTTTGCTTTCCCTTCTCATCTGCAAAACCTCTGTGACTTGTATTTCCCAATAAAGCCTGTTAATCGATACTCGCTTTCCACTCCAGTCTATAATTTCTGTTAGATTTAAGTTTGGGGGCTTACATGGGGAATTCTGCATTTATTCCTGTTCCTTTTCATCTCACTCATGCCACGCGTTGGACCCTGGACGGAGTCTTGGTTCTTATGATACATGGTGGCTACTTCTACAACCGATGTGCCTTGCAAACGAGATAATCATGCGCGATGTCTTCACCTAAGTTCCTCGGGGCTTGATTTGTTTCCAGTCCACTAACATTTCTAAAAATTTGAATAGTTTGGGGTCAAACACAAACATACCATCACAAACAATCCATCCCTCAGGGCACTATCAATCATATCTTTAAAATCATTCTTCAACCAGCTACTAATATACACATTGTACCACTATCCACCCATGTTAAATACTCTGTCTAGCATATAATAATGGCAATAGAGTCTGAAAACCTGCTCTACCTACCTCACTGGCCTAATTTATCAATGTGATAGGTAGGCTTAGTGTGCCAATCGGGCCAGTAGACACATGTGGGACTGATAAGGTTGCAGTTTAATTAAGGACACAGAGATAAATGGCTCAGCATGCCTTGCCTTTCCATTTCTTGTTCTCTGATGATTGGACCAGTGTGTGGCTGCCTTAGCTAGGTCTCTGCCTCAACTTGTGAGCAACACTACCTATGGGATACCCAACCTGTGGACCATGTCACTACAGTTTGAGGTTCCTTGAGACCTGCTTCACCACGCTGCTGGTGGATACATCTCCTGAGCTGGGGACTGTCGGATCCTCTCATCTGGCTGACTGTTGTTGACTTGCTCTGCTGTTTGCTGCCTGGGGCCAGGTTGCACATATTGCTCTACAGAAGTCTCAGCTGTCTGCTTCCTTGACTGGCACCCAACAGCCCTCGTGAGTTGAAGGACTGCCAGTACATTAACTTTCTCACGGAAGTGAGTTGAACTGAGCCCTCTGTACTGCTCTGTGGACTAATTAACTATTTCATTGTGTTTATTTCACTTCATGATTTCATAGATAGATAACATCTTAAGTGTCCTGGTTTTGTTTCTCTAGAGAACCCTGTTTAACACAATCGACCTAAAAGCCCTAGCCCCCAAAAAGAAAATGAAAGACAAAAAATAACCCCAAATAATCCAAAACTCCTTTAATGAACTTCAAATTCATTATGGGACAGAAAGTCATTCATTGGAGTTACACTAAGATTTTGATGTCTTCTGTTCTCTGATCTGGTGATGGCTGAACCCCTTCGGTGGTGAGGAGGAGGGCAACGCTGGCTGTGCTCTGTGCATCGTGGGGCATGAATATTCAATTACATCTGCCTCTAAAGCACGGACTTGGAGTACACTTTGCAACCCCCTAGCATTTCTGCCCCTTCAACTATGAAACAAATGGCAATATCACTAACCTGCCAGATTGCTGCAAGAAGCAATTCATTAAAATGTAGAGACAGCAGCTTATAACGTGGAAAAGGCTCCGTCAGCACTGTTGGCAATCTTGCCCAAATGCTTGCAGTAAATAAAGCCTTCTGGTATAATTTTAGTCTTCTTAATCAGACAGGGCAATCTGGGAATTTCCTCAACCTCTAAAAGCCTTCTGCCAGGCATTTACTGTTCAATTTCCCTAAATTTATATCAACGGGCAGGGCAAACAAATAGCTCGGGGAGAGAAAATAGACCAGATGCAACGAGAACACGCTGGGCAAAAAGAAAGCAACAAGGGGCTCCAGGGCCAGAGGCTACAAAAGAGCAAGAGAAAAAAAGAGCCTACGGGTTTCGAACCAAACTTGACCATCTTGCCTCCAGGCTCCTGCCTTCCTCCCAATTCTCACACCCCAGACCTTTTGCTTCCTAAACGCTTACAGTGTTTTAAGACCAGAAGCTAAGGATCTTCAGAAACGGATCAGGTTCCCCACAAACAGCATGTTGTTGAGCGCCCCACTACACTCATATAGCTTGCTTGCCAAAGGCCAGGAAGCTGTGTGCAGGGAAACACATCTAGCCATGATCCCGTTATGATGACCTGCGCAAGAGGTGAGGCATAAAATTCTCAGAACCTCTCCCGAGAGGATGGACTGCTTTATCCCGCTTGTTTCCTAACACGACACAGTCTCTGTCTTCCACGTTTAAGTGTCTCTGAGCCTCCCACCACTGTCTAGCCTGTTCTGGTCTTCTTAAACAACCTTCCCCGCCCCCACTCCTCCTTCCCTTCAGACACACACACACACGCATGGACACATGCTCACATACACATGTGTACACACACAGCCCTTAGGTCCTCACATTAACTACTCGCTTTCCATTTTTAAAACTTGGCCCTAGCAACAGCAAATTCAATTAAGACAGAAATACTGCTGGGAAATAACTGGCTTTGATGTGAACCTCTGATAAATAGTAACCCCCTTGGAAAATTCTAACCCTGTTATTTAAAAAGTACACCTCTCTTCTCGGTGGCGCCTCAGATACTGCTCTATGGCTGAAACAGAACCACTGTGCTTGTCAGATAAGCTGCGAGCGCCCTATCTCTCACATGCAACGCTTCCCAAGAGTCGAGGTGGGCTGTTTTTGAAATGTGGTCTTTGACTGTAATAAGATGTAGTCCAAGCTCCTGAAAATAGCTACATTGAAAATCCTGTCTTACAGCATGCCGACAGACAGGCATGTCAGGAGCAGAAGTAAGGATAGGGAGGGCGCTTCTCATCAAAATGTCCTTCTATTTTGTTGGAGCTGAAAGTCTGTTCCGTTACTCCTGGATGGTGGGGGGGGGGGAGGCACCAGGTAAGATTTATTTTGATAGCCTAGATCTCAGATGCCAGCTGCATGGCAAGGACTCCCTAGGCTTCTCCTGGGGGTGGTGTGCAGAGAAAAGGGAAGTGGGAAATAGCACCAGAAAGGAAGAGAGTCAATAAGAAGCCATTGAAAGTAATTTATCAACAGCTGAAAATATGACCATCTGTTGACCTTGAGGATCTTCCAGTCCTAGGATCTCTAATTAGGTTGACGACAGGCATCATTAAATATCTGTAGGACTTAGAACAAGGGATATCACTGCTGATGTCAAATGGATCTTGGCTCCACGCAGACAATACCAGAAAGCTTACTTGTGTTTCATTGACTATGGAAAGGCATTCGCCTGTGTGGACCATAATGAACTGTGGATGCCCTTGAGAAGAATGGGGGCTCCACAACACGTCATTGTGCTCATTCGGAACTTGTACATGGGTCAAAAGGTAGTTGTGTGAACAGAACAAGGGAATATTGCATGATTTAAAATGAGGAAAGTTTTGTGTTAGGGTTGTATTCTCTCACCATATTTGTTCAATCTATATGCTGGGCACATCATCAGAGAAGCTGGATTATATGCATTAGAGTGTGAGATCAGAATTGGAAGAAGACTTGTTAACAACCTATTATATGCAGGTGACAACTTTGCTTGATGAAAGTGAGGGAAACTTGAAGCACTTGCTGATGAAGATCAAGAATTTTAGTCTTCTATATGGATGACAACTCAATGTAAGAAAAACCAAAATCCTCACAACTGCACCAATAGGTAACATCATGATAAGTGGAGAGAAGTTTGAAGTTGTCAAGGATTTTGTATTGCTTGGATCCATAATCAATGTTCATGGAAGCAACAGTCAAGAGTCAAAAAGACATGTTGCATTAGGTACATCTGTTGCACAAGACCTCATTAGTGTCTTCAGAAGAGCAAGGATGTTCCTTTGAGGATTAAGGTGCCTGACCCGAGCCATGGTATTCTCTATTGCATTATATGCATGTGAAAGCTTGACACGGAGTAAAGATGATTGTAGAAGCATCGAGGCATTTGAATTGTGGTTCTGGTGAAGAATATTTAAAGTACCATGGATTGCTAAAAGAACAAACAGAACTGAATTGGAAGAGGTAAGGTCAAAGTGTTTCTTAAATGCAAGGATGTTGAGATAGTTAAAGTTTATTGTGCCAACCTGGCCAATAAACATACATGGGGTTAATTGAAGGGTGGAGGGATAAATGGCTCGGTAAGCCTCTCCTTTCTAGTTCTCGGGTCTCTTGCTTTGTGATGGTCAGACCAGGGTGCAGCTGCCTTAGCCAGTTCCCAGCTGGCAAGGCTCACTTCCTGAAAGACATCCCTGAGGAGAAGCCACATGGACCTCCCCCGATGCAGCCCTGGGTGCTGGAGCAGCCATGTGGCGACCTCTGCCAGCGCTGAGATGCTTACACATTCACTAACTTGGCTTTTCTCCTGCAGTTGGCATCATTGTGTGTGTTTTGTGAGATGGAGGAGGACTTTGTGGATTGGTGTCGGACATATGGGCTAGTGTTGGACTTGTGGGTTTGGGCAGCACTGGGTTGGGATGTTTTCTTGATGCACACTTAACCTTTATATAGAACTCTCTCTTATACATACGAGTTTCTGTGGATTTGTTTCTCTAATGTACCCGGACTAACACAGATGGCAAGATCATCTTATGTCCTTTGGGCGTATTGTCAGGAGAGACCAGTCCCCAGAGAAGGACATCCTGTTTGGTAAAGTGTAAGAGCAGTGCAAAGCAGGAAGGCCCTTAAAGAGATGGACTGACACAGTAGCTGCAACCATGGGCTCGGACGTAGGAGCAATAGGATGGCGCAGGACCACCATGCAGTGTTTTGTTCTGTTGTGTAGAGAGTCACTAACACCTAACAACAACAGCAACCTACTGGACCATCTTTTTTTTTTTTTAGGACACCAGTTCAAGAGATAGAACTTCCAAGTTTGTACAAGTCAACCTTCCACTGTGTCACACAGCACAACTGTCATCACCAGTGAAGGTGATGGAGGCTCAGCATGATTGGTGTACAGACAAATGGGACAACCGTTGAGATAAGCGGCTAGGGAGTTGGCTCAGCTAAAGAAGCTGCCTGGAGCCATACACCACGGAGATCATGTTAGCTATGTACAGTTGTACGGGGTGTGACGGCTTCTGTCTGAAAAGGAAACTGTATTGAAATTTTACCTCAATGCCTCTTTATTAAGCCAAGCTCATCCTCCAAGAGAAGGAATTTTTAAAAAATATTTTCTTTTAAAAATATTTTCTTACATGTTTCATTTTAGGTAAATTTCATTGGAATGTTATAGCCACAGAATAAAAGTACATAAAAGGTTGTGCTGCGACGTTTGAAAAGAATCAAAGGGATCCCGTCTTCCTTTTTTCCTCTTTCATGCTCTTTTTCAAAAAAAAAGAAGAAGAAGAAGAAGAAACAGCCGGGAATGCTTTCTCCCATTGGCAGCTCTTCAAGTGTTGGGGAGAAGGATGGGCAGGTGGGATGCATATCAGAGACTCCACAGCCTTGAGTTTTCCCACTCTTTCCCCAAAGCTTCAAGATGTATCTAAGGTTTGTAAACATGACCGCCAAGGAATACATTCTTATTTGTCTCTGTTTTCCAAGGGCTTTTGAGCCAACAGAATGTTTAAGCTTACCTACCAGATTAACATATGGCACAATAAAGCAAGGAGGGCATTACAATTGTAAGTCTATGGTAGCTCCAGACCATCATTCTTTGTGCATCCTCAAGGCAAGAGGTCCAAAGCCAAAATCCAATGTACAACAGTTCCATGTCCTTGGGCTAGCAGTCATCTGCTTCTGCTCACAGGAGGGAGGAGTTTCGGCCTTCAGACCAAGGTCTACAGGTGAGTTTGAGGAAAAGTCCAGTTCACTTAGTGATGTTTCTGCATCAAATCTTTCTGGGGTGGCCTATGGAGGATGTTGTGCACCTCAAAGAACAGTCTGAAGTCCCAGTCGTCACACAGCCTGGGTCACCAAAGGCTGGATAGAAACTAAGTCAAAAGTGCTTAATTAGGAATATAGCCTTTATTATTTTCATACGTTGCTCACTGTAAACATGTAAAAGACTATACTTTTCATGTGACAGGTACTTTCACCAATAGCACCCCTTTACTTTATCCATGGATGTTACTTTGAGGATTAAGGTGTGATTGACTCAAGACATAGTATTTTCAATCACTTCATGTGCACAAAGAAGACTAATGAAGAATCGATGCATTTGAATTATGGTGCTGGCAAATAATATTTAAAGTATCATGAACTGCCAAATGGACAAGCAAATCTATCTTGGAAGAAATACAGCCTTTCGAGGCGAAGAGGGCTAGACCTCCTTTCACATACTTTGGACATGTTGTTAGGAGAGCTCAGCCCCTGAAGATGGACATCATGCTCAGTAAAGTAGAGGGCAGTGAGAAAGAGGAAGGCCCTTGATGAGACAGACTGACACCATGACTGCAGCCGTGGGCTCAAATAAAGGAGCAGCTGTGAGGATGGTGCAGGACTGGGCACCGCTTCATTCAGTCCTACATAGGGTCACTATGAGTTGGTGCTGACTGGCTGGCACCTACCACCCCACCACCACTGTAGTAGTTACATAAGCTGTTGTCAATCAGGTCAAAGCGTGATGACCTCAGTCACTCCCTGAGAGACATTTCCTTCGGCCGGACACATGGAACTATGCGAGCTCTGGAGTTGAAGGAGCCATGTGGAGATCCCTGTCAGCACTGAGATGCTTACACCACTACTGGATCCACAAGACTTTGCACCAACTGGCCTGTGATCTTCCTGCATTCGGCATCATTACATCTGTTTTCTGAGTCTGAAGAGGACTTTATAGATTGGTATTAGACATATGGGCTAATATCAGATTATGGACTTGATCTGGACTGGGCTGGGATATTTTCTCAATATTCAACTGCTCTTGTATATAAACCTCTTTCTTATACATGTATGAGTGTCTATGAATTTGTTTCCCTAGTTTACCCAGAATAACACAACCACCTTCCCCATGGAGCTATGAAGTAGTTACTATTAAGCTCACTCTAGAGAAGACTTAGATTCTGGAAAGTTTAGAAGATTTCCAAATTTATCTATCTGGTAAGTGGCTAAGCCAGGATTTGAACTGTGACTTGGAAACCTGCTATCTTCCCATTACAAATTATCTTAAAATACAGATGATTTCATATTTTAATATTCTGGCAGGAATCCAAGGAAATGATCAGGTCCACTGATGAACAAATATTTGTCAAAAGATGTTCAAGGAGCTGTGACAACACGTAGGGAAGACCAAGCTTGGTTGTTATGTCATGTTCACAATTAGAAATTGTCATTCTTGTCAGTAAAAAGTGAAGGAGCCTATTCCCTTTCAAGTGTGAAATGAGCATTTTTCCTTTCCCTGCATACATGACACTAGTTAGATATTATGAATTTTGGTACATAACCACAAAGCCAGCCGTTCAAAACCATGAGCTGGTCCACGGTAGAAAGACAGGACTTTCTACTCCTGTAAAGAGTGAGTCTCAGAAACTTACAGGGGCAGTTCTACCCTGTCCCATAGGGCTGCTCTGAGTCGGCATCCACTCCATGGCAGTGAGTTTGGTTTTTAGTTCTTAAAAAAACAAAACAAAACACCAAAAGCTGTGAGGGGAAGAAAAGAATCAAAGATATGCAGATACAAATATGATAAGCTGAATGTTAGAAAAATTACCCAATTAGTCTTTTTCCAATTCAAATGAAAAATCTCAGTGTATTTTCTGTGTTGAGGGAGTTATTAAAACCACTGTCAGCATGGTTTCCAAGGATTTATTTTATATATGCTCATTAGTTTGTGTGAGAGCTCCCTGGGATTTGACCCAGTTTCAACCTTCTAAGTATGAAAATGAAATATGAACTTTTCTGTAAAAAGGACTTTGGCCATCTGTCATTAATCTAATAATAAACTATAGGACCATATTCCCAACATAGAAATGAAATACCCAGAAGACAGATTATGGAGAACGCTCACATTTCATTAAATGCTTAGTGGAAAGAACATCCTAAAGAGAGCGCTACTTTCACTGGATAAAATATTTACCTTAATTGGAACTACCTGAAGAACGAAGTCATACTCCTTCTACAATTATTTAAGACACGGGCCATTACAAGCCCCCCATCCAAAGAAAGTTCATCACAGCTTGAAGCATTCATAGATTTCTACTTTTCATAATAGACAGCATTAAATACATGTTTTGAGATGCTTTGGTGCATACACACTGGTGCATCCAGACATTACGAGCTGACAAACCATTCCTGAGCAGACATCCTCAGCGTGAGCATTGCCCACGTTTACTTGGGTAGCCAAAGACTTGAGATACTGAGATTCTGATGTTGTACATGGGGTTTGGGATGGGAAAATTGCATCAGGATTAGACTTCAACTTGGAGTTCTCTATGGGATCACCTACAGGTACTTGAATTATTTGGGATGTTAGAGAAACTTGATAGATTAATTTTAAGAGAGTCAAAGAAAGAGAGCAAGCAAGTATTTTTAAAACAGTCAAGTACCTTTTCTGCTCTTGTTTGATCTTTCTAACCATATTAACTTATTCATTTTTTAGTCAATGATATCTTATATATATGTAATATGAAGATTACATATCAGCCTATTTGATTTTGTAGATGTAAAGTAGGTGAAAAGCAATTACCTGCTCTTGGCCTTGACCTGTGCTAAGTAGTGTGCTTATAGATTCCTAAATAGCATTGCTTTCACTCTAATACACAGCTTGAGGAAAATCTTTTTGTCACTTAAATACCTTTATCTAAATGAAAAGACACCTAAATTTAAAACAGTGTGCTGAGGTGATGGGGGAAAGGCATAAAACAGAAACCAGTAGCTGATCTTTCAGTTTTAGGAACTTAAAGAATATTTCCCCTCATATGGTCACTCAATTCCTCTTACACCATTAAGATTCAAGCCTGATTTCTGTGGACCCTAAAACAAAATAACTTTATGACCTTTTTCAACGCTTAACATTTCCATCACCATCTGGAAATGTCTTCTTACCTCCCAGTTAAATGTTCTGTGTCACATTTAAGCCCCGGATTTCCTCAGTGCCAATAATAGGAGTACTTACATGCTGTCCCCGTGGGAATCGAGAGAAGACCCCTTGCCTTCAGACTGAGAAAACATTTTATTAGCAATGATTATCTGACTGAATTTACTGTTGCCTTTTCAACCAATTTTTCAGAGTGAGTTATTAATTTTCTGGTTTGGTTTTTTTTTTCCACCCCCCGCCACAGCTCAGCACAGGGGAGCAGGGACACACAGGCCAGGACGAGTCATTTTCTGGTTTCAATCATATGAAATGGTGTGGGGTTATGGATTCTGCCTGCAGCTCTAGGCGGTGTAATGGGTTACAAATTGAGTTGCTAACTACAAGGTCAGCAACCCAAACCCTGCAGTTGCAGGAGGAAGATGAGGCTGGCTGCTCCCTTACAGATTCCCAAAGAGGTAGTTCGACTCGGTTCTGTCGGCACCACGAGGCAGATCCCACATAACAGCTGTGGGTTTTGTTTGGGGTGGGTTTGCGAGGGGTCATCCAGGATGAGGACTGCCCCGTCCTGGGCCGTCCCAACAACTGTGTTGGAGCCCTTTGTTGCAGCCCGATGTCAATCATTTCTTGGAGGATTTTCTTCTCATCACCCTTCTATTTTACCAAAGGACTGGTCTCCTGGAAACACTTCCAAAGTCTCACCAGCCTTGCTTTTAAGGTACTTCTTCCAAAGCAGAGTCGTTTGTCCTTTTGGTGGCCCATGGTCCTTTCCATTTTCACCAGCACCGTAATTCAAATGCATCCGTTTTTCTCCAGTCTTCCGTATTCAATGTCCAACTTGCTCATTTAAATAAGGTAATTGAAAACACCATGGCTTGGGGCAGGAAGGCCTCAGTCCTTAAGGTGACATCCTTTCTCTTCAATGCTTTAAAGAGGTGTTGTTCAGCAGATTTGGCTAATGTACCACATCGTTTGATCTCCTGACTACTGCTTCCAGGAGCATTAGTGGATCAAAGGAAGACAAAATCCTTGATGACTTCCATATTTCCTTCATTTATCACAATCTGACCTATTGGCCTAGTCGTGAGGATTTTGTTTTCTTTACATTGAGTTGTAATCCAAACTGAAGGCGTAAGTTTCTGATCTTCATCAGCAAGTGCTTCAAGTCCTCCCCACTTTCAGCCAGCACACAGCAGGTTGTTAATAAGCTTTCCTCCAACGCTGATATCAAATTCTTCCTCATATAATCCACACTCTCTCATTACCTGCTCATCATCCAGACTGAATAAGTACGGTGAGAGAGGAGACGCCCCTAATGAGCACCTTTCTGGACTTTAAACTGTGCAGTGTTGCCTTGTTCGGTTTACAGCGCTGCCTCTTTATCCAGGTACAAGTGTCACAGAGCACAATGATGTGTTCTGGACCTCCTATACTTCTCAAGGTTATCCAGTTTTTTATTATGTACAGTTTACTGCCTTTGCAAAATTAATAAAACACAAGTAGACATCTTTCTGGTATTCTCTGCTTGCAGGCAAGATCCAGCTGACATCAGCAGTGGCAAACTATTTAAATTTATCTTCCACTTCACGGTGGCACTTTGTAGTGCAGGTAGAAAGGGGCACTCTGGGGCTGCTCCCCCAGTGCTGTGACTGGAAGGGCCAAGAGAGAGGGTCTCGCAGACCTTCAGTGACAAGGAACAATGCTGAAATGTATACATGGGTTGTGGGGTACTGAGCAGAGCTTTCATATTTTTTAAGATTAAAATAAATTTCTAATCATTTTATTGGGGCTTCATACAACTCTTATCACAATCCATACAAACATCCATTGTATAAAGCACATTTGCATCATTCTCAAAACATTTGTTCTCCACGTAAGCCCCGGGCATCATCTCCTCATTTCCCCCCTCCCTCCTTGTTCCCGCCTCCTGCATGAACTCTTGATAATTTATAAATAATTATTATTTTGTCATATCTTACACTGTCTGACATCTCCCTTCACCCAATTTTCTGTTGTCCATCCCCCAGGGAGGAGGTTATATGAAGATCCTTGTAATTGGTTCCCCCTTTCTATCCCACCTTCCCTCCACCCTCCAGGTATTGCCACTCTCAACACTGGTCCTGAAGGGGTCATCTGTCCTGGATTTCCTGTGTTTCCAGTTCCTATCTGTACCAGTGTACATCCTCAGGTCTAGCCAGATTTCTAAGGTAGAATTGAGATCATGATAGTGTGTGGGGGGTGGGAGGAGGGAAAGAAGCATTTAGGAACTAGAGGAAAGTTGTATGTTTCTTCATTGCTACACTGAACCCTGACTGGCTCATGTCCTCCCCATGACCCTTCTGTAAGGGGATGTCTAGTTGCCTACAGATGAGCTTTGGGTCCCCAATCTGCACTCTTCCTCATTCACAATGATATTTTGTTCTTTGATGTCTGATATCTTATCCCTTTGACACCTCGTGATCACACAGGCTGGTGTGCTTCTTCCATGTGGGCTTTGTTGCTTCTGAGCTAGTTGGCTGCTTGTTTATCTTCAAGCCTTTAAAACCCAGATGCTATATCTTTTGATAGGCGGGCACCAGCAGCTTTCTTCACCACATTTGCTTATGCACCTGCTTTGTCTTCAGGGATCATGTTGGGAAGTTGAATATCATGGAATGCCAGTTTAATAGAACAAAGTAATTTTGCACTGAGGGAGTACTTGAGTGGAGGCCCAGTGTTTATCTTCTGCCTTAATACTAAACCTATAAATATATGCACATAAATCTATTTCCCCATCCTCATATAAAAATATATTTACATATGTACAAGCCTGTATTTAGACCTCTATAAATGCCCTTGGCCAACTAATTATTTCCCCTATTTCCTTTTACTTTCCTCTTGTCCCACTATCATGCTTGGCCTTCATTTGGGTTTCAGTAATTCCTCTTGGTTACAATGCCCTTGATCAATCCCAACCAAGCCTCTTACACCCTCCTTGCCACTGATTTTGGATCACTTGTTATTCCCTTGTCCCTGGGTTGATTAACACCATCTCCCCATCTCTTATGCCCCCCCTGGAGCCATCAGTCCTGTTGTTTTCTCCTCCAGCTTGTTTATCCAGACTATCTTATCTAGATAGACCTGCAGAGATAATAATATGCACACACACAAAAAACAGAGCAAAACAGAGTGACAAAAGAAAACAAAACAATGACAAAAAGAAATCCTATAATAGTTCAGTATGTCTGTTGACCTTAGGAGTGTTTTCCAGTTGAGTCTGATGGAGTGCCACACCCAGGCCCCAAAGTCTGTTTTTGTAGTCCCTCAGACTTCCTTGTTCTGCTCCCCTTGCTGTTTTGTTGCACGCCCTTAATGTTTTGGCTGGGTGTGGTGGGGTCAGATTGGGTGCAATTGCCACACTGTGTCTCCAGTGTTTCAGTGAGGGATGTTATATCTCACAGTGGAGCCGGCCATGTGGTCCTCTGTGCATTGGTTGGTCTGAGCGGGGATATGATCCACAATGCCTGTGGGCAGGATGTGCTCCACTCTCCCTTCCTTCCCCTTCATCTGCTTCTGTGTGCTCTGATCAGACATGTCCCTCTCCCTGAGCTGTAGCTTCAGTGCTATCCTCTCAAGTAAATTCTTCTGGGGGAAGGGGCAGCTGTTTAAGTAGTTGGGACTGGGGCCGGCCCCTCAGATCTATCTACTGGTTCCTTGCTTCATGCCGTTATGTTTCATTCACATCTTGGAGCACTGGATTGAAGTCTGGTCCCTCTTTCCCTGTGTTGATATGAGCAATACCCTCTCCTTGGTTGAGTTAGTTCCCCATTCCCCCACTACCCATTTCTCTCTGTTTTTCTTTTTCTTTACCCCTACCGTATATACCCCTGGATTTGGTCTGGTCCTGCCATCCTACCTGGACCTCACCCTAGGAATGTTTGCATACAGTAGCTTTTTCCTTATGCCCCTTTTGCATTTTTAAACTTACCTCAGTGGGCTCAGGTTGTACTTGTCCATTTGTGCTTGGCTTAGAGAAGAGCTTATATGCTGCTTACAGCCAGGGACAGAGCAAGGCAGGAACTAAAGCAGACGGATCCTGCGAGTCCATCCATGGGACTCCTCCGATGGCTGGCTTTACCTCAATGTTTCCCTGATAGGCTTAAGGAACCTAGTCAAGGCTTCCCAAGCAACCGAGAGGATGCTTCCACACAGGCTTCCTGCTTTTCTCTCCGTCAGCTGAAGTCCGATGGCGTAGGGATCTGCTACGCTATCCCAGGCTCCCTCTCACCTTCTACACAGGCATCTCCCTAACGAAATCCTTGCTTGATTAATAAAGCCTTATTTTGCTCATGATGGACTTAGACCAGCAGATGGCCTTGGACACGCCACTAAACCACCTCCCGGTCTGTCATAGGGAGAGATTAGGTCACCTGCACAACCAAAGGCTTCACTAGATTCTTTTGGCCGCACCCTCCCTTCTCATTGGCCAGGCAAGCACTTTCAATGTCCATATCCAACTGATGAAACTGACTGGGCTGCTGTCTTGAGATCAAGCATAATGGTGAGACACACTCTCCATGGGGAACCTACCATTGGATCAATAACAACTTCCAAGGCCAAGATTTCAAAAAGTGAAGGATTTAATGCAATGTGATTGTATGTGTGTGTACATGCACAAGTGTGAGCACAGTGTATGTGCATATGAATATGTGCGTGCATGTATGCTTGTGCATAAATATGTGTATATGTGTATTTATGTATTCATGTGCACAGGAGCGCTTGTGTACATGTGGGAGTGGGTGTAAGTGCATGTACACAAGGGTATGTAGATGTGTGCAATTGTGCGTGTATATGAGCGTTCATGCACATGTGTATATATGGATATATGCACCTGTGTAATCACAGGCTGACATTTAAAGGAAGAAGCACTGCTAACATGGATCAGCTGGGTTTTATGCACTAATTTCCCCCATTAACTCTCTCTCTGAAGACTATAGACATCCTCCAATAGAGGGATATTCTGTTTCCATGCAAATAAACTAGGAAAATGGTCCTTTCTTCCCTTTTCTTGCTTTCCTTCCTTTTCTTCTTCCATCATATCCATCCCTTCCGCCTTCTTCTCTCCCCTCCTTTCCTACATTCTTTTTCCCCAATGTCTCTCTTTATTTCTTTTCCTTCTTCGAGGATGAGAATCGTGGATCTGGTTGGAGCCTACAATCTGTCCCAGCAGTAAACCAATTAGAAATCCTCCTTTTACTTTCCATTATTTCTGCTTTAATCCTTGGTCTCCTCTTTGGTGAGTTCAGAAAACAACAGTAGTGTGTTTGCCCAGGAGCACTAGTGTGAAAGATATCCAGGAGCAGGCCCCCCAGGACAGGTTTGAGCACAAAAGAGGTGACACTCAGCAAAGCAGTGGAGATGGAGAGAGAGAGAGAGAGAGAGAAAGAGAAAGAGAGAGAGAGAGAGAAGCACAATCCCGCCCACTATACTTCCCCTCGTGCCTACAAACCCTTCTGCTTCCTGCAGAGCACCGTCTCTCATTCGGCAGAGCCTAGGGATGAGCATTGCCTCTCCTTTCATCTCATTGAATCACAATCCTAGGCCCTCACCTGTTCTCTAAAGGGGGAAGACAGGCTGGCCTACTGAAGCTCAGAATTTCAAAGGAAAGATTTATTATGAGGAAATCTCCTGCTTCGGTGTGGCATAACTTTGAGTCAAATGATACATTCATAATTAACATTAAGGATAACATTTATGTGTCAATTGGAAATAAAAATCAAGTATTTGTACTTGGGCTCTCTATAAGGTCAGAGTTACAAGCCTCCCGGAGAAACTGCTTATGCATTCAGCTGGCTGGAGTGTTAGTTAGCAGAGAGAAGAGCCTTGAAGACTGTCCTCAGTGCATCTGACTGTCAAATAAGGGACCCAGCCAAACCCCAACCCCACTGCCATCCAGTTGATACCAACTCATAATGAGCCCATAGGATAGGACAGAGCTTCTGTGGGTTCTGAGACTATGACACTTTTTTAGGAGTAAAAAGACTCATCTTTCTCTTTGAAGATGAGGCTTACACAGGAGTTGCATGTCCTTTGGGTATTTATTAGCAGCCGTAAAAGAGTTTGGAACATTGCCCTAGCAGGGCAGAGATCAGGCCGAAAGCTTGAGGATCAGAGAGGCCTGACTTGCAGCACCACAGGGAAGAGGCTATTCCCACTGAACAAACATATCCTGCACATTTCTCACAAAAAGGGTAACCTGTCAATGTCCTTAATAAACCCCACAATCATGATTATTATTTGTGAGTTCTAAGTGCTTATTGGAATCAATTACCCAAACCAGCTAAGAAGTAGAGAGAGCTGTGGGCGAAATGATTGATGTCAGAATTGGTAAGAATATCGGGGAGGTGGGTGGAGGTGAGAGGGAGTGGAGACAAGGAAATAGCCTTGGGCAGGGAAGACTGCTGTTGGTGATTCCACTCTTTACTCTCTTAAGCTCCTGAGGTCAGTAAGCCTAGTCACCCCTCCCCCCAAATTTAGTGCCTGGAGGCACCCACCCCACAAACCTCTTGCCCAAATGCATTCAGGTTTACTTGCTCTGTGAACTGGGAATTTTGCTGCTCTGTCTCACTCTCATTCTTGGTTCTGCTTCTGTCACTCTTCTGGTATCACAGTTGTCTCCAGGAGCAAGGAGGTTGGATGCATACAGATCTCAAGGTACAAAGCATATGTTCCACTCCTGACTCTTCTCTCTTGCTAATAATGAGAGGCCTCCTTCCCAATTCTGAGATGACTCATTTTACACCCAGCAGGCTGGCAATCACAATCAATTCAACTAACAATCACTCCTAACTGACTCTTCCCCTACCCAGACATATGAGGAAAAAATTGTTTGGTGGGAGTAAAAAAGACTATGGCTAAAAAATTCCTATTAAGTAATTCATTGCACCAGAAAACAAGAATGAAAATGACTGAGTAAGAAAAGAACTGTTCAGAGCAAATCAGAAGACAACGAAAGTAATAGCTGGCAAATACCCTTCAAGCAACAAACAATAACTGCAATCATCAGCAAGCCAGGATAAAAATTTTTCAAAGCTATGTATTTAAATTTTTTTTTTTTTATAAAGCAACCTTATCACCTTCAAAGGACTCTTCACTACACTTAACACATTTGTGAAATCTGTGATTCCATTCTTGGAAACATTTTTCAAACTCATCTGTTTGGATGGCTGACAGCACCTCCCTCATTTTTTTCCTTTACTTTTTCTATGTGGTCAAATCGCTGTCCTTTCATGTCCCTCTTCATTCTCAGAAACAAAAGGAAGTCACACGGAGCAAGGTCAGGTGAATAAGGTGTGAGGGACAAGAGAGGTATGCTGTTTTTTTTGCCAAAATTGGTGCACTATGATGGCTGCGTGAGGAGGTGCATTGTTGTGGTGGCAAAACCATTCCCCCATCTGCCACAAATCAGGATTTTTTGTCTCATATTGTTATGCAATCTTTTCAGAACCTCTAAATAGAAAACTTGATTTGCAGTCTGACCTGGTGGAACAAACTCCAAATGCCATATCCCCATCACATCACAAAAACAAATGCGCTCTGTCTTGATCTTTGATTTCACATGACAAACTTTTTATGGGACAAGGTGACAATGGCGTCTTCCACTGCATTCAGAGTTGTAAGAAGAGGACCATGTCTCATCACCAGTAATGACCTTGGGAAAAGTCTGGGTCGCTTCAGAGCTGTACTTTCAAAGCATGGCATGTTTCCAGTAGACACTCTTTTTCCTAGTCAGTCAGAACCCGAGTCACAAATTTCGTGGCAACCCTTCTCATTTCCAAATCTTCTGTTAACATTCGCTGAACTGAGCTCCAAGATAGTCCAAGTAACCTCCCCATAAGGTCCGTCATAGGTCTTGTACGTTTTCGAGCACGAGTGCATGGATTTTGTCAACATTTTCTTTCCATTCAGGAAGTTGACAGACATCCAGAATGAGGTTTATCATCAATCGACATTTGACCTTTTTTGAAATGAGAAAAACACTCATACAATTGAGTTTTTCCCATAGTGCTATCCTTCTAAGCTATGTTCAACATCACAACAGTCTCTGATTTCTTGTTCCTTGATGCTTGATACCTGATCCCTTCGACACCTCGTGGTCACACAGGCTGGTGTGTTTCTTCCATGTGGGTTTTGTTGCTTCTGAACTAGATGGCCATTTGTTTATCTTTGAGCCTTTAAGACCCCAGACGCTATAGCTTTTGCTAGCTGGGCACCATCAGCCTTGTTCACCACATTTGCTTATGCACATGTTTGTCTTCATTGATTGTATCAGGAAGTGGGAACGCACTGATATGATTTTTAGTTCTCTGATATCTGATACCTGGTCCCTTCTGCACCTCATGGTCAGACAGGCTGGTGTGCTTCTTCCATGTGGGCTTTGATGTTTCCCAGCTAGATAGCTGCTTGTTTATCTTCAAGCCCTTAACACCTCAGACACTATATCTTTTGCTAGTCGGGCACCGTCAGCTTTCTTCACCACATTTGCTTATGCACACATTTTTCTTCAGCAATCATGTCGGGAAGTTGTGCATCCTGGAAGGTAAAGGCCCCATTTTCTTCATGTGCTCAGTGTTTGTGGACACTGCAGTATTCTTCTAATTCATGATCATAGTTTTACTGATTTCATTATGCAATTAGCTCAAAAATAATGTTACCCCCACTCCATGCTCCAGGACTGATGTGTTCCGGAAATTATACTCTCCTGCATCCCAAATGCCACATGGTGGAACTCATTCACATACTACAACTTGCCACCCTATATGTATACACAAAACCTCCCCTAAATTTCCTGTGTTATTCACGGATGGCCCAGTTGCCCCTTTCTTATGCACAAACATCTGAGAGTTCCCAGCAGTTCTTGTTATTCCCTTGATATCCACATCTAATCAAGAACAAAGCCTCTAAGCATTCCTTCCCTCCCTGCCAATTGTGCTCTTGGAGTTCCTGATTCACCACTGCCTACAGAAGTCTCAGAATCCATGTACAATGAATGGATGAATGGATTGTGATAAAAGCTGTAAGAGCCCCCAATAAAATGATTTTAAAACAAACAAACAAGTGTCTAGATCCAATTTTATTTCCTTTCAAATCCATTTTCCAAAGGGCCACAGGGCAACAACCTACTGCAAATTCAAATAACAGAGCCCCTGTGGGCAGAAACTAGCAATCTTACAAGATGCCTTGTGTACGAGGGAGTACAAGAAAAAAGTTCCACTGGGCACAGCTTTCATAGTACCATTGTCCCTGCCAGGTAAGCACCAGTCAACTAGCTCTGAGTTGCCTGGGAAGGTTACCTCTGGTCACAGTGAATATTTTCATCAAACCTCATTTATTTTTTATTTTTTGATGGCCGATTTAAAAGAAGAGTGTGTGGCTATGAAATTTTGTTTCGTGCTTGGGAAACACTTTAGTGATGTTGAACACAGCTTCCAAGGACAGCGCTATGGGAAAAACTCAAGTGTACAACTGGGTTTCTCATCTCAAAAAAGGTGAAATGTGGGTTAAAAACAAACTCATTCTGGATGTCCCCCAACTTCCTGAACAGACAAAATTGTTGGCTCAGCGCATTTGGAGGTCGTCCCACCAGGTCAGACTGTTAATCAGGCTTTCTATGTAGAGGCTCTGAAAAGATTGCATAACAGTGTGTGACAAAAAGGCCTGATTTGTGGCAGGTGGGAGACTGGTTTTGCCATCAGGACAATGCACCTGCTCATGCAGCCATCTCAGTGGGCCAGTTTTTGGCAAAAAAAAAAAAAAACCAGCATGCCTCTCTTGACCCACACACCTTACTCACCTCACCTCTCTCCGTGTGACTTCCTTTGTTTCTGTGAATGAAGAAGGGCATGAAAGGACATTGATTTGATGACACAGAGAGGTGAAGGAAAAAACCAAGGGAGGTGCTGTCAGCCATCCAAACAGACGAGTTTGAAAAATATTCCCAAGAATGGAATCTCAGATTTGACAAACATATTAAGTGTAATGGAGGGTATTTTGAAGGTGATAAGGTTGTTTTGTAAAAAAAATTAAATACATAGTTTTGAAAAACAATTCTAGTTTTTTGGGGTATTCCTTTGTATATGTTCTTTAATATAAAACTCCATTTTTGGGACTTTACACAAAATATAAAGCTACGTAAATTTAAATATTCACCATTATTTAAAAACATTGAAAATTACGTACTTACTCAGTCCTGGGAGATTGATTAGATCAACAACTTGATTAAGAGTCTAAAACCATAAATCATAAACCACATAATACATGTCAACTCTGTTTTTCTATAAACAAGTCTGCCAACTTGGGTCACATGCAAAGGCAATTACGGTGCAACAAGAATAAAACTCTAATGGGGTAGAGCACATTGAATAAAAGAGTCCCATGAATTCTAGTCATCTTTTTTTAAAGAGGTGTGTGGTAGGATGTTTTCCCTTAGAGAAAATTGTCGAACTACAAATAGAGAAGGGAACATGGGGTTGTAAAATCATCTGTAATTATAAAGGGGAAAATGCAGGTAATAGAGGCGCAATCACATGAACAAGCAAGTACCCCAATATTGAGACACTGGCATTGTGCGCCTTGTGATGCGTCACAAACGAAAATACTACCTTCTCCTAGAGGGTTCCTTTGCCATAAATGTCTCACCGGGTCTACTTACGGTGAATAATCACAGGTCCAAAATGAGGGACATGCTTACAAGTAATCTTTAAACTTCCTATAGATTTTTTTTAAGGCGCCATCTAGTTGGGTCCTACTCACATTGACTGAGCTATTTGGACTATTTCATGTCAACTAAACACTATGGCTAGGGGTGGAGTCAAACCTGTCAATCAAGTGGTAGCTTGATGACATCTCCTTGGGGTGTGCTCTTCTGTATAAGAATGAGGGGCTCTGGAAACTCCTCTCTCCCCCCCCCCTGCTTTCCTGCCTGTTGGAGCTCTGCCTACCTCAAGGGGGGCTCCATGTGATCCACCTGTTTCCCCATTTATCATTCTGGGTCACCAGCATGAGTCTGAAGAGGGATTTGGGGTCTAGAATCAGACTTATGGGCTTTAATTGGACTGGGGTGGGATGGCTTCTTGATATAAAGCTCTTTTTTCTACCTTTATGAGTGTCATTGGATTTGTTTCTAGCCTAACACAGTGACCCTATGTCCAACAGAAAACAAACAAACAAACAAACAAACGCTGCCTGGTTCTGCGCCATCCTCACAATTGTTATGTATGAGTCCACTCTTGTAACCCTCCTGTCAGTCTATCTCATCGACGGTCTTCTTACTTTTCACTGCAACTTCACGATGTCCTTCTCTAGGGACTGTTCTTCCCTGATAACAAACCGAAGTACGTGTGATGAAATCTCTCCATCCTTGCCACTAAGGAGCATTCTGCCTGGACTTCTTCCAAAGTCATTTGCTTGTTTTGCCAGTCCACGAAACTTTCAATAGTCTTCACCAACACCATAGTTCAAATGCATCAACTTTTCTTTGCTTCGTTTTCCAACTTTCACATGCATATGAGGCGTATGAAAATATAATGGCGTGTCAGGTGCACCTTGATCCTCAAAGCAACATATTTGCTTTTCAACACTTTTCTGTTGGTTAGGAAATATCAACTAAAATGTTGAAAAGTCTGTCCTCATCTCTGCTAGTTACAGAGTAACATCTAGCAAATGGTATTGGGTGTTAGGTCTTTGTTTAATCTCCCGGCTTGATCTGTATCACTCTTCCCTTTTCCAGTTCTACACCCCTACCTCCAATCACAATCATCTGTTTCTAGTTCACCATGGTTTCCCACCCTTCACCGAAAATAAATACTTCACTTCATTCTTTATTTTCCTTTAAACTAGCCCCCCACCCCATCCCCACTCCTTCCCCAGATTCAAGCACCTGCCTCTATTAGATTGTGTACCGTGTTGCACTGAAATGCACTGCTGGTGCACCTGGCATCCCAGGTAGAAATGGTTTCAAATCATGATGGTACCATTGGACCTCACACCCTCTATGCCTACAGAACCAATCATCTGTGAGTGCTGGAAGCCCATCTCTCTAAGCCCACTGCTCTCTGGACACAGCAAGATTGATTCCCCCTGCCTTTGCCTTTGCTCAAGACTGGACAATAGACACTGTGTTATTAATAACAACAAATGAGGTTCTGGGAGACCAATTCTCTTCGATGCCCATTCCAAAACAGAAATTGTGTCCCTGGGAGCTGAGAAAACAATTCTTCCAAATTTCCTGCTGTTTAAGCCCATGTAAAAACAGCCCCAGGGGGTGACTGCTTAGCTAGTCTTTGGGAGGAAAATCAGCCAACAAGCCTTTAAAATGCCTCAGCTACTTGTTTTGATGTCCCAGTTACCCTAGCATTTCTTCTGGGCTGAGTAAAAGCTCTTTATCTTATGCATCGCTTTTGCCCTGCTGTTGAGTTTGATTGAGGCTAAACTGAGCAGGCTGGGCAGGAAACGCTAAAGAGAGATAATCTCTTCTAAATTGGCTCCTCAAATGTCCACCTTTCATGGTGACCAGCACTGAGAAGAGAAACAAACATCATGCCCTCTGATAAAGTGGTTTCACTGTGGCCCCGAACACAGAACCACTAAGCATGATTCCAAGACGGGTGTGGGATGCGTAGCTGCCCAGGCAGGTACCCTGTTCTGTGTTGGATACACACTTTTTCGGAGTTTTTCTCATGCACTATAAACACTGAAACTAGTTGACATTGCCTCCGATCCAACCCACGGTAACCTCATGTGCATCAGAATCGAACTGCGCTCCACAGGGTTTTAAATGGCTGGTTTTTGAGAATTAGCTCATCAGGCATTTATTTCGGGACACTTTCTTTTCCAAGAGTTTTATTGGCAAGTAATTTATACATCATATAATTTGAAAGTTCAATCATTCATCATATCAAGGAGAACTGTATAATCACCCCGACATCGATGATGGAGCATTCCCTCCCCACCCTCCACCATGGTTAAATCGCCTTTAAGATGAGTTATGTAATCCCAATCCATTCTATTGCTCGGTCCTCTCTCCCATCGGGGCACTTCTAGATTGGCTTTCGTCTACCAACTAGCCAAGCACACTAGCCATTTTCACAAGCCAGGGACTCATATCATGCAGCCAACAGTCACCCGATTTATGAAAGTGAAAACAGAAGATTGGGAAGTTGAAGAGCACAGCTGGCTTGCCGTAGACTTTTTTTAAAAACCAGAAAATGACACAGCTGAGGGATTACAGAGACCCCTCCGTCAAATCACATGTTGAGTTATAATACTCAGTCGCAGGCCTGTGGGCACAGGAACTTGCTCACACCGACCCCTGTAAAGTGTCATTCTCTTGCCACCTCAGGAGGGAGAAGCGATAAAGACATAAGGGTGTTTAAAACCAATCGGATCACTACTATGGAATCAGTGCTGATTCATTCTTAGCAACTCAACTCTCTGAGACTAATCGTTGATGGGAGCAGAAAGCCAGTCTTTCTCTTGCAGCGCTGCAGGGGGGTTCCGAACTGCTGACCATGCAGATCACAGCCCAACTCCTAACCACTAGGGCTTCCAGGGATGTTCAAGAAGTGATAAATCCCTGTGTTTACTAAGATAATACTTGGTTGCATTAGAGTGCCTGCTTAAGCCTTTAGAACAGCGGTTCTCAACCTGTGGGTCATGACCCCTTTGGGGGTCAAGTGACCCTTTCCCAGGGGTCACCCAATTCATGACAGTAGCAAAATTACCGTGATGAAGTAGCGACAAAAAGAATTTTATGGTTGGGGGTCACCATAACATGAAGAACTGTATTAAAGGGTCACGGCATTAGCAAGGATGAGAACCAATGCTTTAGAACTTTCACGGAAGTGGTAATTGGTCATTAGAAACACTGGGGAGATGGTAGTCCACGTTTCACCACAGTCAATTACTCCCAAGTCTCTGGGATGGCAGGAACAGGGGCATCAGTAGTTTCAAAGGTTCCCGGGTATGTTCAAGGTTAAGAACTAATAAAAGCATTTCTACCAAAGCTGTCAGGAGAGGAGCAGTTATGCATATTTGAGAAATGGTACAAAAGTTGACGAAGAACTCAAGAAGAAAGAGACATAAATTACCAATTCACTATGGCAAAGGTCTGGAATTGAAATGTCTCCAAAGAATATTTATTGGTGCCCTATAAGCACAGGACAAGATACTCAACTTCACTAGCCAAGTGCAAATTAAGACCACAAGTCTCAAAATACACTACTTTATACCCCCCTAAGATAGCTATAATCTGAAAAACAGAAAAATATTTCTGAGGATGTGGAAAACTTGGAACTCCCATGGGTTGCTGGTAAGAACCCGACATGTGTAAAAAACAGTGGTGTGGATTTCAAAAAGTTTAACAGAATCACTGTATGACCTAGTAATTATGCTCAGAAGTATGTACCCAAGAGTTTTGAAAGCAGAGACGCAAATACACGTACACTAGTGTGTAGAACAGCTCTATTCCAGATAACCCACAGTGGAAAGAACCCGGTGTCCATCAGCAGCTGAAGGGATTAAAGAATGGAGAATATAGTACATCCAAAAATTTCATCCAGAAAGAGAATGAAGTGCTGATACACACTATGACATAGTTGAACCTCTGAAACATTAGCCTTAGTGGAAAATGACAGACACAAAAGGTCACACATTGACTCCATTGGAATAGATAAATGTGTAGAGACAGAAAGGAAACTGTTGGTTGCCAAGGGCTGAGGAAAAGGAGTCAGGAGAAGCAGTGATTAAGGAGTACAGGTTTCTGTTGGGATAATATAAATAGTTTGGAACTAAATATGAGTAGAAGTGGTGAGGCACAGCACTGTGAATGTACTAAATGCTACTTAATTGTTCACTTTAAAATAGTTTTATGATATGTAAAATTGACTCTGAAAACACTGGTCTAATAATACTGACAAAGATGCTGAACTAGGGGCGGAGCTATGTCCCCTCTGAATGCAGGTCCTTGCTAGCGCACCTTGCTCTATGTCAGTCACCCATCCACACTTCCGGCACGTATGTGCCTGCTTTCCTGCCACATGTTACCTGTCACTGCCCACTGGACTTGGGCAAGTCCAGGTGGTATCAGCATGCCCTTTCTGCTGAAGTTCCAAATCTCTATTTATTTTAAAACAACAACAACACTAAGACCAGGAGAATGTAGTGATTACAAGCACAGGTGCTGGGGCAAGCACAACTTGATTTAGGCTTGTGCTGACTTACTGAGACTGGTTCAGGGTTGGCTGTTGAAGACGCACATGCTAAGACATCACAAGACATTGCCTACTCTGAGTCTACGCAGCTTCATCTCTGGGACACAAATGGTCATCAGAAGCACATACAGGACTGCAAAGGAAAGGAGGTGAAGTACAGCGCAGTGGCTTCGCACGCTACCTACCCACGGGAAGAGGAAAGATCAGCTGCTGGGTGGCCCTCAGCACGAGGCTGCCCTCTCCTCTCCATCTGCTTTCTACCTCCTCTCGGTCGGTTCCAGAGTAGATGCAAAGCTGGTCCATCGAGAGTGAGCGTCCTAGGGACACTTCCAACACTGTGCTAGACAGAGACGGAGGGATTTCTTCTTGGAGGCACTGGGTCTCTAGTTAAATATTAAATCAGTTACTTGCAAACTGCTTTACACTGGATCCCCAATCCCTGCCACTATAAACCTCAGCCTAAAATATTCTTCTGTTGAAATAGCCTTGAAAATAGAAACTTGTTTTTTTATCTCTGATTCCAGCCAACAGGAGAGGGACTGTGATGTTTTGATTTCGCGGGTGGTGGTATGTAGTCCCATCAGGAGGTCCATTCTCTGTGATGTTAGCAAGTCTATGGTCATGGCCTAGATCCTTTATTTTATTAGGGTTTGTAATTCGGGTGATGCGCTAACTTATTGTTATTATTATTCCTTCCTGGCTTAATAGCTGAAGTATTTTATAAACAGAAACATTCTTGCACCAACTATTTGGTTACCCGATATACAGTTTCCCCAAGACGACAAATTATGTGCTTAATTCTTTTAGTTCTTTGTCAATTTTCAAAATAATTAGTTGGTTTCCTGGTATCTTCTAAATGTAATCAATGAGTTCTTGTTTAAATGATCACTGCTTACTTGTAAAACACATTTGATGCACTGCATCATTAAACTAAAAAAATAATCAAACTCACTGCCATCAAGTTGATCCTGACGTATAGCTACCCTATAAGACAGAGTAGAATGGCACCTATGGAATCACCAGGGTAAAAACCGTTGTAGTAGCAGAAAGCCTATCTTTCTCCAGCGGAGCAGCTGGTCATTTCAAACTGTGGCCTTTTTGGTTAGCAGCCCAGCTTGTTACTAAGTATGTCGCCAGGCTCCTTTAGTCTGAGTGACGGTCCAATGATCCAATTGTTAGTCAATGAGAGCCTTTCCACGTTGGGTCCACTGCTGTTCATGTGCGTTGGGGGTACAGCGGTGAGCAAAGCTGCCTTCCCAGTGCTGTTCGTGTGACACAAAAAGATAGCGATGGTTTTCCGATTTGACACAATGTCCCATCTTGCACATTTCCTGGTCCAGATTAAAATCAACCACTTCCTCAAGTCTTCTGGTTCTTTTCACACAAATGAAGGTCTTTAGAATTTATAGTCATTTAATTCAAAGTGGAAAACTCATATCTATAGTTCTTAGACATTCTCTTGTATAGTTTCTTTGGTAATTTTCTCTCCTTTTTCTGATTTTTTTTTTGTTTTATTTTGTTTCTGTAGCCATCTAGGTTTTAGATTTCATAAAACAATTTGATAATTTTCTTTTTTTCTCCTATGTCATTACATCTCATTGTACTTTCGTTTCAGTTTGGAAAGATTTCTCAACTTTATGCTACTTTTATTGACTATTTGTTTTGCTATTTTTCCCCTAGGAGCACATTTATGTTCTTAGTGTTCCTTTTTTTATAACATGAAGGTTTTATTTCATGACTGCAGTAACTTCTCATATACCTAAACCTATCCTTAAGTGACATTGAAAATGTCACTGGACATTTTCATATGGGCCCAGTAGTCTCTGTTCTCTACTTAACAGCTCTATGACCATGGGGGTGGTCTTTAACATCTCTTGACCTGTTTCCTCACTTGTATACTTATACAGTAAGAATATCTTCCTGCTTCACTCAGGTAAAGGAATTTCTCTTGCTTGTAAGCAAGATTTTTGATTGATGACAGTCCTGCTATCTCACAGATAAGGAAACCAAGGTCTAGAGAGAGTAGACTTGCAAAAGAATATTTGTAAGGTGGTGTCTTGTCGTACGGATTCATAATCAAAATGTGTACTTGCCGTTAGCGGCCATCAAATCAGCCCCTGACTCATAGCAATCAAAGCACAATAGTCAGATTAGAATGATGTCAGCCACGGGTTTTCATTGACTGCCTTTCCGGGCATGACTTTCCAGGTCTGTCTTACTCTGAAATTATACGGATGACACAGCCTACTTGCAGAAAGTGAGGAGGATTTGGAGCACTTGCTGATGAAGATCAAGAACTGCAGCCTTCAGTAGGGATTACAGCTCAGTGTAAAGAAGCCCAATGTCCTCACAACCGGACCAGTAAACAATGTTATAAACGGGGAAAGATTTAAATTGTCTAGCATTTCATCTTGCTTGGCTCTACAGTCAGTGCTCTTGGAAGCAGCGGTCAAGTGTTCAAGAGACACATTGCACTGGGTAAACCTGCTGTACAAGCTCCCTTTGGAGTGTTGAAAAGTGGGGAGGTTACTTGGAAGATTAAGGTGTCCCCGACGCAGCCATCGTATTTTCAATCGCCTTGTATGAATGTTGCATGTGAAAGTTAGACATTGAATAAGGAAAAGTAAAGAAAAAGTGATGCATTTGAATTATGGTGCTGGTGAAGAACAGTGTAAGAATGAAGGCTGCAAAAAGAAGTACAGTCAGAATGCTCCTTAAACACAAAGACAGTGAGACTTTGTCTCAGGCACTTTGGATATGTTGTCAGGAGAAACTAGATGCAGGAGGAAGACGTAAAGTAGAGGACCAGGAAAAAGAGGGAGGGCCTCACCAAGATGGACTGTACAGTGGTTGCAACTACAGGTTCAAGCACAGGAACAATTGTGAGGATGGTGCAGGGCGGGCTAGTATCTTGTATTGTGCATAGGGTCTCTATGGGTCAGAATTAACTCAATGGCACCTAACAACAACAACAACATAAACACTTCATGGAACTGATATACCATATTTATCGAACCATTGTTGTAACTTGGAGCACATTAACTCATTTATGATTAGTATTTAAGTGAACAAAACATATTTGCATTATGGTTCAAATATCTGATGCTTTCTTCAAGGCATTACTAGAAACTAAATTTCCAGGTCAAGAGGCAGCAGCATTTTTTTTTTGTTTTAAACGTTTTATTAGGGGCTCATACAACTCTTATCACAGTCCATACATATACATACATCAATTGTATAAAGTACATCTGTACATTCTTTGCCCTAATCATTTTCTTTTCTTTCTTTTTTTTTCCTTTTCTTTTTTTACATTTTATTAGGGACTCATACAACTCTTATCACAATCCATACATATACATACATCAATTGTATAAAGCACATCCATACATTCCCCGCCCCAATCATTCTCAAAGCATTTGCTCTCCACTTAAACCCTTTGCATCAGGTCCTCTTTTTTTTTCCCCTCCCTCCCAGCTCCCCCCTCCCTCATGTGCCCTTTGTAATTTATACATTGTTATTTTGTCATATCTTGCTCTATCCGGAGTCTCCCTTCCCCCCCTTCTCTGCCGTCCCTCTCCCAGGGAGGAGGTCACATGTGGATCCCTGTAATCAGTTCCCCCTTTCCAATCCACTCACCCTACACTCTCCCAGCATCGCCCCTCACACCCTTGGTCCTGAAGGTATCATCCACCCTGGATTCCCTGGAGGCAGCAGCATTTTAAGGATTTTGCTTTGTGGACCAATTGCTTTCTAGATATTCTGTGTGTCTCCCAAAGAGCGTATAATTTTGGACCGTAATCTATGTTTTCGGGATCATTATTTTAAAATCTGTTAATTTGGTACAGGAAATAATAATCTCATGCTATTTGAATTTGTATTTTGTTAAAAACCAGTGAGAGTCCACAGCAATTTTCTATTTGCATTTCTTTAGAAATTTGCCTGTCATTTATTCATGTTTCATTTGAGTTTTGACATTTCCCTTATTGATTGGATGGTGACTTTTTATATATTACAAATATTCATCTTTTTCTTCAGTCATATTTCTTCAAATATTTCCTAGCCTTATGAATGCTCCTTAATTTTTTGCATGAGGTTGTTTGATAGAGCTTCTTGTTAGGTGCCATTAAATCACTTCTGACTCACAGCAAACCCATGTACAAGAGAATGAAACGTGGCCTGGTCTTGCACCCTCTTCGCAATCATTGCTATGCTTGGGTAGATTGTTGCAACCACCGTGCTAGTCCATCTCGTTGAGAGTCTTTCTATTTTTCACTGACCTTTCACTTTCCCAAACACGATGTCTTTCTCCAGAGATTTGTCCCTGATCATTACATGTTCAATGTACATGAGATGACGCCTCGCAATCTGTGCCTCTAAGGAGCATCATGACTGTACTTCTTTCAAGACAGATCTGTTCATCATTCTGGGAGTTCTTTGCATATTCTTTGTAACATCATAACTCCCCAATTCAATTATTCAATCTTCATTATTCATTATCCAGCATCCACATGCATATGAAGTCACTGAAAATATCCTGGTTTGGGTCAGGAGCACCTTAGTCCTCAAAGTGACATCTTTGCAACACATTAGCACAATGCAAATGCCTTTGATTTCTTGACTTCTGTTTCACGGGTGATGATTATAGATCCAAGTAAAACCGAATTCTTGACAATTTTAATCTTTTCTCTGTGTGTCAAATTACCTATTAGTTCGGTTGTGAGGATTTTTGTTTTCTTTATGTATCAGAGAAGCAAGCCAGTGGTGCTTATGTAGGTATACAAGAAGAGAAGTTTATATCAAGAAAAATGGCTTACACAGTTGTAGGAGGAGGTTAGTCCAGGCTGGTTTAAGTCCGTGGTCAGATGATAAGCTGGGGGCTTTTCCTGAGCCATTCTGCTGCGGACCAATGGACTAGGAAGCAGGAAGATGGAGCAGGAAACGCACTGGCTGGTAGTTGTCAGCAGCTCAGGCTTGTGGCTGGCAGAGTCAAACAAATCCACAGTCAGCAGGCTCTGATGGCTCCCAGAGTTGGCAGGCAATATGTTGGTCATTAGCTCAAGAACAAGTGATCAATGTGACAGGTGAAGGATGACTAGCAAGAAGAAGGGAAACTCTCCATAGCGTTCTACTTAAATAGTAAGTTGGCTACACCCATGAGGCAATGCCATCAGGACTGTGACCTGAGCAATTACTCAGCTCTTAACAGATCACATCATAAAGTTGATTACATTATGTTAGCTCACGTTATGGGAGAGGCCCAACTGCTAAACCCACTGAGAATCTTGGCCCAGTTAGGTTAACATAAACCCTATAACAGGATACAATCCATATTGTACCCTATCACAGGATACAATCCATATTGTACCCTATCACAGGATACAATCCATATTGAAGGCTGTAGTGTTTGTTAGTCATCAGTCGGTGCTGCTTCATGTCTTCCGCACTTTAAGCAAGCAGGGTTGTCATCTGCATATTGTAGGTCAATGGCAACTGCCCATCAAAAGGGAAGAACACAGTCAGCATTTGCCAAGCTGAAAGAACTGATGATAAAATCCAAGTCTTGATTTGCAAAATACTTGATTAACAAACTACTGAATAACTCAAGAAGCGGTAAAAGAAGATGGAAGGAATATACAGCTGCAGTATAAAAAAGATTTGGACAGTGTTCAACCTTTTCAAGAGGAAGCATATGATCAGGAACTTAAGGTATTGGAGGAAGAAGTCCAAGTTACCCTGAAGCAGTGACAATAAACAAGACTCGAAAATTGACAGAATTCCATTTGAGGCATTTCAATATAGGGATGCAACTTGGAATTACTCATGCACTTGTGGGAAAAAAAAAGAGAGAGCCAGCTAATTGGTCAACCAAGTGGAAATAATCTATTTGTTATGCTCGCTTCAAAGAAATGATCCACTAGCAAGCAGAAATTATTGCATAATGTTGTTAATATCACCAAACTTTGCTGAAGATAATTCAGAAGTGCTTGTAGCAGTACACTGACAAGGAGAAAGTCAAGCCAGATTCATGAGTGCCTGTGAAGCAGGGACTATTATGTTTTTCTCAGATGGATCTACGCTAAAATCAGAGAATCCAAGTAAGATGTTTATCTGTGTTTTATTGACTATGAAAGGCATTAAATTATGTGGATCATAATAAATTATAGATAACATTCAAAGAATATGAATTCTAGAACACTTAATTCTGTTCGTGCAGAATCTGTACATACACCAGGAGCAGTTGTTCACACAGAACATGGGGATATTGTGTAGTTTAAAAAATATTGTGTAGTCTCATGAAGATAGGATTGGAAGGTAAGTTCCTCAAGCTCATACAAGCTATCTATGAAAGACCAACAGCCAACATCATAGTCAATGGAGAAAAGACAAGAACAATACCACTGAAAAAGGGTACAAGACAAGGATGCCCCCTGTCCCCTCTTCTATTCAATATCGTTTTGGAGGTCCTGGCTAACAACATAAGACAGCGGAAGGACATCAAAGGGATCCAGTTGGGAGAGGAGGAGGTGAAACTATCGTTATTTGCAGATGACATGATCCTATACATTGAAGACCCCCAAAACTCCACAGTTGGAATACTTACAGCAATAGAGGAATACGGAAGAGTAGCAGGATACAAGATCAATAAACAGAAGTCGGTAGGGTTTCTATATACATCGGACAGGGCCATGGAAGAGGCGATTAAGAGGGAAGTACCCTTCACAGTAGCCAAGAACAAACTGAAATACCTAGGAATATACTTAACAAAAAATACTAAAGACCTTTATAAGCATAATTATAAAACCCTATTACAGGAAACCAAAAGTGACCTTCACAAATGGATGAAGCTCCCCTGCTCATGGTTAGGTAGGCTGAACATAGTAAAGATGACAGTTCTTCCTAAAGCACTCTACAAGTTCAATGCTATGCCAATCCAATTACCATCAACCTTCTTCAAAGAATTGGAAAAACTGACCACCAACTTCATATGGAGAGGGAAGAAACCCAGAATTAGCAGAGAACTCCTCAAGAAGAAGGACACAATTAGAGGACTCGCCCTACCTGATTTTAATGCCTACTACACAGCTACAGTGGTCAAAACAGCATGGTACTGGCACAATGATAGACACTCAGATCAGTGGAAAAGAATAGAAAGCCCAGGAGTAAAATCATCAGCATATAGACAACTGATCTTCGACAAGGGCCCCAAAAACGTCAAGTGGGAAGCAGATGCCCTCTTTAATAAGTGGTGCTGGAAACAATGGATATCCACATGTAGAAAGTTGAAACAAGACGTCTACCTCACCCCATGCACAAGAATACACTCAAGGTGGATCACAGATCTAGAAGTCAAACCCCAAACCATCAGGACCATTAAGGAGGGAATCGGGACTAATCTCAGAGCACTGGCCCAGGGAGCACATAGGCTCACTGCAACAGGGAAGGGGACACACACACAGGGGATCTGGTGGTGCACACCTGTGCACCTCGAAAGACTTTGCCAAGAGGGTGACAAGGCAACCCACAGACTGGGAGAAGATTTTTAGTAATGACACGTCAGACAAAGGGCTCATTACTAAAATCTACAACACCATCGTGACCTGCAAAAAGAGGAAAACAGTTAACCCCCTAAGGAAGTGGGCAAAAGAAATGAGAAGAACTTTCACTAGAGAGGAGATCAATATGGCCAATAAATATATGAGAAAGTGCTCGAAGTCCCTTGCCATAAGAGAAATGCAAATCAAAACAACCATGAGATACCACCTAACACCCCTGAGGCTAGCCCAGATCAGTAAATCAGAGAGCAACAAGTGTTGGAGGGGCTGTGGTGAAGTAGGAACCCTCCTCCACTGCTGGTGGTCGTGCAGATTTGTACAGACACTGTGGAAAGCAATCTGGCGATACCTAAAGAAAATGGAAATTGATCTACCTTACGACCCAGCCATCCCTCTACTGGGCATATACCCGGTTGAAGCAGCAAATAAAACACGACCAGTCGTATGCGCTCCAATGTTTATTGCGGCACAATTCACAATAGCAAAGACTTGGAAACAGCCTAAGTTTCCATCGATAGACGAGTGGATTAGCAAACTTTGGCACATACACACAATGGAGTATTATGCAGCACTGAAAAGCACCGATGAGCACATGAAACACGTTATTTCGTGGGAAGAGCTGGAAGGAATTATGTTAAGCGAGGTAAGCCAGACCCAAAGGGACAGGTACAACATGAGTCCCCTGAGGTAAGTACAATCAGCATGACAGAAATAGAAGAATAAACATCCATCCCACAATAAACGGGAGGAAGCATAGATAGTTGGAGGGAGGACAGGCCACACCTAGGGAGGTACATGAGAGCCCAGCATAAAGAAGGAGTAGTGGGGTAGAGAGGGGGAGAACCAAGAGGGGGAGAATCTGAATGGATGGTATGGGGGGGCAGGGTATTAACCCACCCGGGGGAGAGTATCGGTTGTGTCCCCACAGATCTGGAACATGCATACGGACCCCAACACGACACACCAAACAAGGAGGGCAACGCAAAGTACAGAGGTCTACACAAAGAGGCTGGACGACAAGCTGGCCCAAACCAGAATTAGGCCGACACCCACACTCGAAGGGAATACCACAGAAAACAAAAACAGAGCGTCTGGAGTGGGAAAGGAACTGACCCACCACACCACATCCAGAAGGAAGCTGAAACAAAAGAAGGAGAAAGGACGTAGTGGAGTACACCTGGGTCCACCAAGCCCAAAGTCGATAGACCAGCTAGAAGGGCCCGTCATACAGAGAGGACCATTCAGCTGACCACACTACGAGATATGACATCCTGCACCAACACATGGCCCTACACGGGACAGCACCTGAGACATAATGGGGGATGGGCGACTGAGCTGACCCCGCCACACTGAGGCAAACACTGGGGGCGTGCAATGGAGCAGCGGAGGAAGCAGAGCAAAGGGAGCCTGAGGGAGTAGAAAGGATGGTCTAAAGGCCAATAAAAGGACGTTGAACTACTAGCAATTTTTCTTTTAATATTTGCTATCTTTTTGCTTAGTCTTTTTTAATTTGTTTTGTTTTTTACCTTGTAAAATTGGTATGTTAGTGGCTTTTCTGCTTATCAGCGTGTCGATGTTGCTTCTGTCAAAGCCATGTTCTTATGGGCCACTTGGGTGCAGTCAAAGTCATATCCATTTGTATGCACATATTACTATGTCAGCAGGTCCACCTAGACAAGATAGGCTGGACAAATAATGAGAGAAGAAAACAACAGGACCAACGGTCCTGGAGGGACATGAGAGTATGGGAGGTAGGGGAAGGGAGGAGGTGTCGACCAACACAGGAACAAGGGAACAGCGAATGGTTCTAAAACAGAGGAGGGAGGGGAGGGGAGGACTGGAAGGGAGTGACCAAGAGCAAGGTAACTGAGAGGAACTACTGAATCCATAATGAAGGCCAAACATGGTAATGGGTTGGGAGGAAAGCGAAAGGAAATAGAGGAAAGGAGTAGGAGGCAAAGTGCATACAGAGAACCCTAAATACAGACATGTACATATGTAAATATATTTATGTTTATGGGGGCAATAGATTTATATGCATATATTTATAGGTTCAGTAGTAGGGTAGCAGATGGACATTGGGCCTCCTCATGCATAATCCCCCAATACAATAGCACCTCGCCCTGCTAAGCAGCCATTGCAGGATACCCATCTTCCCGACATGATCACTGAAGACAGCCGTGTGTGTAAGCAAATGTGGTGAAGAAAGCAGATGGTGTCCGGCTATCAAAAAATGATATAGCGCCTGGGGTCTTAAAGGCTTGAAGGCAAATAAGCGGCCATCTAGCTCAGAAGCAACAAAGCCCACAGAGAAGAAGCACACGGCCTAAGCGAACACAAGGTGTTGAATGGACCATGTAGCAGATACAAAGGAACAAAAACAATCATTGTGTGATCACCTTCCTCACATAATGGCTGAAGACGAAAGTGTGCATAAGCAAGTGTGGTGAAGAAGGCGGATGGTGCCCGGCTACTGAGAGATATAGCGTCTGGGGACTTAAAGGCTTGAAAGCAAACAAGCGGCCATCTAGCCCAGAAGCAACCGAGCCCACACGGAAGCAGCACACCAACATAGGTGACCATGAAGGACAGAGGAGACCAGGTCTCCAACATCAAAGATGGGGTGGTGGTGAGAATCACGTCACCGTGAAAGAGGGGGAGTGCATGATGGGGACCCAATGCCCATCTGTAGACAGCTGAACACCCCTTCCAGAGGGGTAGTGAGGAGGAGATGGGCCACACAGGGTTCAGTGTAACAACAATGAAACTCAAAACCTTCCTCTAGTTCCTGAACGCTTCCTCCCCTCCCAACCATCATGACCCCAATCCTACCTTGCCTTGCGG
Organism: Tenrec ecaudatus; assembly: GCF_050624435.1. Lineage (NCBI taxonomy): Eukaryota > Metazoa > Chordata > Mammalia > Afrosoricida > Tenrecidae > Tenrec > Tenrec ecaudatus. The sequence goes on along the minus strand of NC_134541.1, from coordinate 50,954,289 downwards.
ACCTGGTTGTACCAGAGGATGTACAGCGGTGCAGTGGGGATCTGGAGGCACAGGGAATCTAGGACAGACGAACCCTTCAACACCAGCGGTGGGAGTGGCGACACCAGGAGGGAAGAGCATGTAGAAAGGGAGAACCGATCTCGGAGATCTACGTGTAACCTCCTCTCTGGGAGATTGTCAAGGGGGAGGTGGGTGAGGGGAGACGCCGGGGAGTGTAAGATAAGATATAATAATTATTTATAAACTATCAAGGGACCAGGGGTGGGATCGGGGATGGAGGGGGATGGGGGGAAAAAAGGGAAAACGAGCTGATTCCAGGAACCCAAGTGGAAGGTGAATTATGAGAGTGACGAGTGCAACGAATGTATAAGGGTACTTTGCTCATGTGATGTATGTACAGATTGTGATAAGAGCCTTATGAGCCCCAATAAAGAGATTAAAAAAAAAGAAAGAAAATGATTAGGGCAAAGCATGTACGGATGTGCTTTATACAATTGATGTATGTATATGTTTATGTATGGATTGTGATAAGAGTTGTATGAGCCCCTAATAAAATGTAAATAAATAAAAAATATTGTGTAGTTTAAAAAATTGTGTGTCAGGCAATATCCTTTTATCATACCATATACAAAATAAGTAATCCCAAAAGTTTGACTGCATGAAAAAACACACACAAAAACCAGGATTGAATCTTTATAGATACATATTTTAAATTGTTATAAAGTCAAACCTAGTGATTGCTTTCATTACTATTTCTTCTAATGCATTTATTTTCAGCAGTTCCAACAAAAAGCTTTAGTAACTCATTCCTGGTCTAGGGAACTACAGTGGGAATGTCATCAGTGTTGGCAATTAGCAAACTGAGCATGGGGGACTTGTACTTAGTAATCTTTAATGAACATTTTCACATGTTTTTCACTACAGCAGAGGAGCAGGTCACTTGGACTATTTTCTTTTTTAATAATTTTATTAGGGGGTCATACAACTCATCACAATCCATACATATATCAATTGTGCCGAGCACATCTGTACATTCATTGCCCTCATCATTCTGAAAACATTTTCTCTCCTCTTACGGCCTTGGCATCAGCTCCTCATTTCCCCCCTACCTCCCTGTTCCCCCCTCCCTCATGAACCCTTGATAATTTATAAATTATTATTATTTCGTCATATCTTACACTGTCTGACATCTCCCTCATCCACGTTTCTGTTGTCTGTCCCCCAGGGAGGAGGTTATATGTAGATCCCTGTAATTGGTCCCACCTTCCTGGTATGGCCACTCTCACCATTGGCCCTGAAGGGATCATCTGCCTTAGATTCCCTGTGTTTCCAGTTCCTATCTGTACCAGTGTACATCTTCTGGTCTAGCCGGATTTGTAAGGTAGAATAGGGATCATGATAATGGTGGGGGGAATGGAGGGAAAGAAGCATTTAAGGGTCTCCTCCCTGCGACCCTTCTTTAAGGGGATCACTTGGACTATTTTCAAAGGGACTCTGGATAGGCTCAAACTTACTGCCTTTAAGCTAACAGTCAAGTCTTTAACCATTTATGCCATCCAGGTACACTTTCAGAAAAGGCAAGTGAATATTAAAATGTAATCCTCCTAAAGTTAGGTTGAGAGGTAAAGTTGAGAGGTAAGGTAAAAGATGATTGTTGTGTGTCATAATCCTTGGAAAAACCAACATGAACGAGAGGAGGCTGAATTTGCAATTTGAGGCATATTTCTGGTCCAGGAGTCCTTTAATTAAAGGACTGAGTGCACTGTGGAGCAATTTAAAGGGCCCACCTAGTACTTGCTAATCCTCTAAGAAGGGCATTTTTCTAATCCTTCTGCATTTTTTGCTAAACTTGCGCTGTTTTCAATTGTTATAAAAACACGGATCCCAATAGGTGATACCATTTATTTTTAAAACATATAAATATTCATTGCATCTCGGCTTTCTGTGCTCAAGACACTCCATGAGGCATCATACACATGTAATTACCCAGGTTCTCATTTTTCCTCCTTCATTTTCAGAAAGGTGATTTGCATAATTTGTCAGCAAATAGCTACCTGCCAGCAGCCAGGAGGGCACTGTGTTTGAAGATTTGACTGTTAACAGAAAGGTTGTGGCTTGAATGCTATGCACTCGTTAAGACTTAGGAATTTGCTTCTGGAAAGATTACAGCCTAGGAAGCGCTATGGGGCAGTTCAACTCTGTCACCTGGGGTCACTGTGAGGCAAAACTCAACTTGACGGCCCCCAGCAATGGCAATAACTACCTACAGATCTAGGCCAATTTCCTAAGCCCCATATTTTGGAATGTGATATTTCTCTGATTAAGTAGGTATCCCAAACATTACATCTGTAGCTGACACACTGTGGAAAGGTCCCAATTGGACAGTATATCAGTTACCAGTTGCCTTCATCTTGCTGTCTACTCATGGCAACGTCGTGTGCATCAGAGTAGAACTGTACTCCATCAAATTTGCAATGGCTGTTTCTTTTCTTTTTCTCAGAAGTAGATTGCCTTTCTTTCTAGGTTAGGCACCACAGACATCTGTAGTTAGAATATTCCTAACAAGAGATGTGTACTCAGATAGGAACAATCAAGTTAACCTGCTCTTGCTCATTTAAACCTGCTTCCAATTCTGATTATGTTTTAATCTTATCCTGAAAACAGACCAATATGTTCAACAGAGCTTTGTGGAAGAGAGGCAAGCCTACAAAATAATATCAACTGGCAAGTTACAAAGTTTAGGGGCTGGACGTCAATGTGGTAATGACTTGCAAGCTGTTAAACTGTTACTGCATACATTAGGAAGCAATGGCACCTGGGACTCTAAGCAACTGGCCCATTTCATTCTTTCTTGCAGGATATTAAGTCAAAGTGCATAAAAATATAAATATAAGCATCTACTATGCCATGAGAGATCTTAAATAATTTCATCAGAATGCGCTGGCCACCCTTTTGTGATTGGGTGTTTTTCCTTCTTAGTTTCGCTTTCAGTTTGCCATTTCACCCATGTGGGAGATTCAATGGCCACAACCATCTTCATGATGTCCCACTCCTATTCTCTAGGAAGGTCCTTACAGGAACTTTTCAGCGTAGACAAGCTACCCAATCCAACTCATTTTTCGTTGCCCGAATAAGGTCATTAGGCTAGCAAGAAAGATTCTTGAGATGAGTTTCAATGACCTAAAAACCCCATGAGATACATTTTTCAAGCCAAATACACCTAATTTCTAGAGTTACCATGGTTTGAAATTTGCCTAATGTTCTAGATGATGATACTGTAGTTTAATATTTTCACAGAGTTTTCCAGTTAATTGCAGAAAGGGAGCTATTCACTCTGTGCATACTCACAGTTCCCATCACAATGAAAAACAGGACTGAGGATGGGGAGAGGGATTATGGGAAAACTTTTCCTATCCTCACATTCTGCATTTTTATACCCTGACAGATATGATAGAAGCAGAAATTAAATACATCATACACGAAAGAAACAAAACTCAAATATTTAGGGCATGCCAAGGGAAATTTAATCTCTTCAGATACCCAAAGCCAGAAGATAATTTTCACTGCTGGAGACCTAAGATAATTTAACTGCTAGAACATTTGAGTTTTCACTTCTCAGCAGTATAACCCCAAAGTGTTCAAATTGACTGCAAGGGGGCCAGCACTTTGAGGGGGATCAAGGGAAGTGTTTCCTACATAACACACTGGATTACTCTGTGTTTGCTTTTACCTCAAGCTTCTTTATTAATTCAGTCATGAATCAAATCAAGACTCTTCCAATTGTCAGAGCATGCCTAAAAGCTCTAACTTATTTCTTGTGGCTGGATATACTTAAAAGATCCAGATCTTAAAATCAGGACAAAGGTATTACCCATGTGCCCAATGATGGCCCTGACAAAGCACAAACATATCTTGACACACATCCCAAAGATTAACTTCCCATTTCTGCCAGCGACGATGGCATATACATATATGAATACATGTTCCAAAGAAATAGAACAAGTTCAGTGTACATAGTTCCCTCTAAAACAGAGGTTCTCAACCTTGCTACTGTCATGACCCTTTAATACAGTACCTCATGTTGTGGTGACCCCCAACCATAAAATTATTTTTGCTGCTACTTCATAACTATAATTTTGCTACTGTTATGAATCAGGTGACCCCTGTGAAAGGGTTTTTCAATCCCCAAAGGGGTCACGACCCACAAGTTGAGAACCATTGCTCTAAAAGAACCTTATTTTTCACTAAGAAGGAATTTGAAGAAAGAATATTTTGGGGAAAATAAAGAATATTTGGGGGCCCCAAATGAGTAGGGCTTATATGGTGATGTATTAGTCTGGGTACTTTAGAGAAACAAATACACTGAAACTCATGTATAGAAGAGAGTTTTTTTTTATATAAAGGTTAAGTGCACATCAAGAAAACAACCCAACCCAGTGCTGCCCAATCCCACAAGTCCAACATTAACCCATATACCCAACACCAATCCACAAAGTCCTCCTCCATCTCACAAAACACACACAATGATGCCAACTGCAGGAGGAAAGCTGAGCCAGTGAACGTGTAAGCATCTCAGTGCTGGCAGGGTCTCCACACAGCTGCTCCAGCACCCAGAGCTACATTGGGGCAGGTCCATGTGGCTTCTCCTCGTGAGCCTTACCAGCTGAAGCAGGGAACTGGCTAAGGCAGGTACACCCTGGTCCGACAATCAGAAAGCAAGAGACCCGAGAACTCGAAAGGTGAGGCTCACTGAGCTATTTATCCCTCGCCCTTCAGTTAACCCCACATATGTTTATTGGCCAGGTTAGCACAATAAATTAACTAACTCAGGTGATACTGGGGAAAAGTCATCATTTAGAAAGAGGGGGGGATATAGGAGCAACCTTATCTAGAATACACACAGAAAGAGTTAAGATGCTCATTTTATTTAATTTTTTGTTTGTTTGTAAAGATAATTTTATTGGGGACTTTTACAATCCAAACATCAATTTTACCAAGCATATTTTTACTTATGTTGTCATTATTTTCTTTTTTATTATTTTATTATTGACTTATACACCTCCCATCCCAATCCATACATACATCAATTGTGTAAAACACATTTTTACATTCAATGCCCTCATCATTCTCAAAACATGTGCTCTCCATCCAAGCCCTTGGCATCAGGTCCTCATTTTCCCCCATCCCTCCTTGCTCTCTCCTCCCTCATGTACCCCTGATCATTTATAAATTTTAATAATAATAATTTATTATTTTTAAAAATTATTATTTTGTCATATCTTGCTCTGTCCCATGTCTCCCTTCCCCCACTTTTCTGTTGTATGTCCCCCAGGGAGGAGGTCACATGCAGATCCTTGAAATCGGTTCCCCCTTTCCAACCCACCCTCTCTATGCCCTCCCAGTATCGCCACTCACACCACTGGTCCTGAGGGGATCATCCGCCCTGGCTTCCCTTTGTTTCCAGTTCCCATCTGTACCAGTGTACCTCCTCTGGTCCAGTCAGGCTTGCAAGGTGGGATTCGGATCGTGACAGTGGGAGTGGGGGAAAGGAAGCATTTAGGAACTAGAGGAAAGCTGTATTTTTTATCATTGCTACGTCGCACCCTGACTGTCTCGTCTCCTCCCCAAGACCCTTCTGTAAGGGGATGTCCAGTGGCCTACAAATGGGCTTTGGGTCTCCACTCTGCATTCCCCTGCTCATTCACTACGGTAAGATTTTAAATGGCCTTGGAGCTAACCAGGCTTCCCACACACTAGTCACCATTTTTAACTCTGTCTGGATACTTTCCCAAAGGGCAGAAAGGAACATGTCAACTGTACTGGAAGATCAAGGATTCAGGAATGTAGTCAATAGTGTATGACCATTCCAATCCATTTAGTGAGGCACCAAGGGATGTTGAGTCAATGTAGCTTCTCTCTAGACCTCATTTCAAAATGCCAGGAATTCTAGAAACATCACCAGTCAAATGCGGGCCCATTGATTTAGTGAAGCTTTGTATGCGCGTGTGTCTGTGTATGAATTCGTTTACATTTTATTCCTGTTACACAGAAGACGTTTAATGACTACAAAAAGAATTGAACACATTTATAGTATCACTTACTGGGATACTTTAAACTCATGAGTCACTGGATTATTTTATGCATTTCTTTTCCATGTTTACTGAGTACCTATCATGTGTAGGAAACATGCTATGTGTCAAGGCTGTCAAGAATACGGATCTATGTCAGTGAACTGAAGGACCTGACAAGAGCAGTTTACAAAGCAACATGCTTCCGCCCACTCCTCCAATTCATCATTCTATAATCCGATGCATAATTACTTCTCTCAAAACTGAGAATGTTTTATCTTTTCAATTTGTATTCCAATAACTATAGAGGGGAAGCTGGCTCCATTCCAAGATGACATTGGTGTGTGAGTCTAGTGTCCAGGTACTCTACCTGATTCCCAGTGGCATGAAGCACGCTTATTTCACCAGCATGCCAGATTAGGGGAAGTATCTTGGAATTTTAAATAAAGATATCGGTACTTGCCTCTTATGTGTGCAACATGAAAAATAATAAGGGAAGAGGAAGAAAAAAGAACCGATATATTGATACTGTGGTACTTGTGAAAAATATTAAATATAATTTATAGATCTTAGAAGAACCAATATCAGTCTTAGAAGATGTAAACCAGAATGCTCTTTAGAAGCAAGAATGGCAAGATTTTTCGCTTATTTACTTTGGACACATTATCAGAAAAGACCAACGGACAGAAAAGGACATCATTCTTTGCAAAGCAGAGGGGCAGGAAACCAACCAACAAACAGGGAACCCCTCGATGAGTTGGACTGACCCAAATCTGCAACAATAGATTCAGATACAGCAATAATTATTCTTATAGTAATAGGTCTCAGCCAAGTATTTTATCCGATTTACCCCTCTGAACAACTGAGTCATGGGGAATGCCTACAGCATGTACAGATGGGCACAGGCATCTTACTCCCCAACAACATGGTAGCAACATTCAAGGCATGTGTAGAAGGTTAAACTGGACACGTTGCCCACTGTTCGGAGCTTCTGTTCCCTTATTATCAAACGTGGACATTACATCCATCCTGGTAGTGCTATGAACACCAAGCTTAAAACTCTTGTCTCCTCTCCCACTTGGCTGGGTTTTCTCTATAAATGATAGACCCAATGTCTCTTGGTCATTGACCCAAGTCTCGACTTGGAGCCCCGAGCAGATACAACATTCTCTACTTCTTCTTCTTCTTTTTGTTTTTTTAAACTCACAACGAACTTTAAAATGCCTTCCTTGGTAGAAGGGCTGGTCACATACCACACAGGTGGTTTGGCACATTAGTACAGGAAGGATTTGGTGCAATGCCACGCAGGCTTAGGACACAGAAAGACACAGGAAACCGATGACTCTATATCTCCTACTTCAGGCTGGAAGGTCCCCAGCTGGGTGGTTTCAGGGGCCAAGGAAAGTGTGGGTGTGGGCTAAGTCTTGGTGGTCTCTACTTCTTTTCTGTCCTTTTCTTTCCCACTTTTTTTCTCTTTTGAGGGGCCACGGGCGAAATGGTGGCTTTCAAGGAGTTTACCTAACGTTATCCAGTCAAGGTAGACGTTTGCATTTCCCCCCTGGATATCACATCTGTTTGCGTCTCATACTCATCTCTTTAACCCCTTTGCTCAGACAAGGGAAGACAGATGAGCTCAGAAAATGTTTTCTCAATGAACTAATTGATGGAACCATGGTCAATCTAATTTTCTTGGTAAATGCTTTATGTACTATCTGTTATATTATATGGATGTAATTTGTACCAAAAGAATTTACTACATCTTGAAAATACCTATAAATCTTTGAAGCAGTATTTCACTTCTAGGAACCTTTCTTGATAACTTAGACAGAAAATGGAGATGTCAATTTTGACTTTAAAAAGATCATCGGCGTCCTCTTATAAGTGATGATCAGATGGAAAAGCAGGAAAATTATTAAACATTAAATTCATTTGACTAGTGAATAATTCGGTATGGAAGTGTTAATAGTACATCTTTGAGTGATAATATTATGCTAGTTTCTTTCTTGATAACTTCAGTACTTTACAATTTTTCATCAGTCAGCATTAATGTTTTTACAGAGAATTAAAAAATTTTCTTTAGTGTTTAAGACTATTCTATACGTAACATTTTTCTTCTACATTTTTGTTATGAGACCTTGCCTTCATTTGTATTCTTAGAGATACCTTACAAATAGCAGCAATTTAGAAAGTATTAAAGAAAAAATGATCAGAGAAAGGAATCTACATGTTCACCAACTGCTACCGAGTGGATGCCAACTCCTATTGACAGTATGGAAGCATCAAGCTCATCTTTCTCTTGTGGAATAGATGGTGGGCTTGAACCTCTGACCTTGTGGGTATCAGCCCAATAATTAACCAAATGCACCATCAGGGCTCCTTTCCAGAAGTTTACTCTTGATAAACAGTCCCCTTTAATCTCTCAACAGCCATATTCTTGGTATGCCCCAAGCCCTACTTATGTAGGAAAAAAAGGGGGGGGGGCTCTTTTACCTTCTCATCACTGGGGTAGGAAAGCATGTGACTGTGTGTTTTATATAAATTTTGCATAACATTGTGAAGAATAGGAATTCCAGAGCACTTAATTTTACTCACGCAGAACCTGTGCATTGACCAAGAAGCAGTTATTTGAACAGAACAAGGGGACACTGTCTTGTCTAAAACTAGTAAATATATTTGTCAGGGGTGTATTCTTTCATCATGCTTATTTAATCTGTGTGCTCAATAAACAATCAGAGAAGCTGGAATATATAACGAACATAGCATAGTTGGAAGAATACTAATTATCAATCTGTCGTATGGGATGATAAAATTTAGCTAACAGAAAATGAAAAGGATATGAAGCACTTATGTGAAATCAAGACTTGCAACCTTCAGTATGGATTACACAAAAATAAGATTGAAGTTGTCAAAATTTCATTTCACTTGGACCCACAATCAATGCCCATACAAACATTGGTTAAGAAATCAAGGGCATATTCCATTAAGAAAATCTGCTTGAAAAGACCTATTTACAGGGTGCATAAGCAAATGTGGCCTGAAGATAAACAAGCAGCCATCTAGTTCAGAAGCAGCAAAGCCCACATGGAAGAAGCACACCAGACTGTGTGAACACAAGGTGTCGAAGGGATCAGGCATCAGGCATCATGAGAACAAAAAATCATATCATTGTGAATGAGGGGGAGTGCAGATTGGGGCCCCAAGACCCATCTGTAGGCAACTAGACATCCCCTTACTGAAAGGTCGCGTGGAGGAGAAGAGCCAGTCAGGGTGCAGTGAAGCAACAATGAAACACAACTTTCCTCTAGTTCTTAAATGCTTCCTGCCCCCTCACTATCATGATCCCAATTCTACGTTACAAATCTGGCTAGACCAGAGGATGTACACTAGTACAGATAGGAACTGGAAACATAGGGAATCCAGGGCGAATGATCCCTTCAGGACCAGTAGTGAGAGTGGCGATACCGGGAGGGTGGGGTAGAAAGGGGGAACCAATTACAAGGATCTACATATAACCTCCTCCCTGGGGGATGGACAGTAGAAAAGTGGGTGAATGGAGATGTCGAACAGTGTAAGATATGACAAAATAATAATAATTTATACATTATTAAGGATTCATGAGGGAGGGGAGAGCAGGGAGGGACAGGGAAAATGTGGAGCTGATACCAGGGGCTTAAGCATAAAGCAAATGTTTTGAAAATGATGATGGCAACAAATGTACAAATGTGCTTGACACAATGGATGTATGTGTGGCTTGTGATAAGAGTTGTACGAGCCCCTAATAAAATGATTTTAAAAGAGAGAGCTCTATTTACAGTGTTAAAAAGCAAAGAAAACACCACATTGATAGCTCAGGCATGACTGTCTCAAAATACAGTATTTTCAATGACCTAAAAAGCAAACAAAGCTTGATAATGAACAAGGAAGACTGAAGAAAAAACTGATGCATCTGAATTATGATGTTGATGAAGAATACTTTCCCAGAAGAAAGGACAAACATGTTCTGGAACAAGAACAGCCAGAATGCTCCCTAGACACAAGGATGGCAAGACTTCATCTCAAACACTCTGTTATGCAAACAGGAAACTGCTTGGTAATGTAGAGGTAAAGAGGAAGCTTGCAGTGAGATGGACTGACAGCGTGGCTGCAACAGAGCTCAGCGTAACAACTGTCAGCATGGCCTAAGGGCTGGCAGTGTGGAGCTTTCATAGTACGCATTTTTCCTGCTAGGTGACCATGGAGCAACTTGCTCTGAGTTAGTGCACCCAGTGGCATGGGCTGGGCAGGTTCTCTCTGGTCACATGGACTTTTTTTGTAAAAGCAGTTTTGTCCAAATCTTGTTTTTTTTGTGATGGCTGACTTAAGAGAAGAAAAGCATGCAGCTGTGAAATTTTGTTTTCTGCTGGGGAAAAATGGAGCAGAAACTGTTGTGAGGTTGAACCCAGCTTACAAGGACAGTACTATGGGAAAAACTCAAGTGTACAACTGGTTTTGTTGTTTTAAAAAAGGTGAAATATCGATTATGTCCAAACCTTATCCTGGATGTCTGTCCACATCCCGAATGGATGAAGATGTCAACAAAATGTGTGCATTTGTGCCTGAAGACTGGCAATGGACCTTTGAAGAGATGAGGAAGTTAGCTGGACTATGCTGGATCTCAGTTCTTTCCACGTGTTTTTCTGAGCTCCCTGAAGTGGCTGGAGTGGTCATTTTCAGTCGCGAACATTCTCATGGCCCCCGTCACGTAGCCTTGCACACTTTCCAGAGAGAGCGTGCACTTTGAGACTGTAATACCTGAACCTTCCCGCTCCCTCAAAGAAGCTAATAGGATTTACAAAAGTGCTTCTGTCGCATGAATTCTTTCAGTGCTGAGAAGCAAGAGCCGAGGTAAACCACCCCAGAAACCTAACACTAATGCCATCCAAAATTTTAAAATCAGGCAAAAGATGCAGAAAAACATACTCAGGAAACGATAAGGTTTTGCCAAGATAAATTAAAGGCAAAATTAGTGTATACAGATGTGAAGGAAGGCTCAATATTGTCGTTAGTTTATTGTGCCAACCTGGCCGATAAACACCTGTGGGGCTAATTGAAGGGCAGAGGGATAAATGACTCAGTGAGCCTCGTCTTTCCAGTTCTTGGAACTCTTACTTTCTGATGGTCAGACCAGGGTGCAGCTGCTTTAGCCAGTTCCCTGCTTCAGTTGGCAAGGTTCACTTCCTGCAAGACATCCCTGAGGAGAAGCCACCTGGACCTACCCCAATGCAGCCCTAGGGGCTGGAGAAGACGTGTGGAGACCCACGCCAGCGCTGAGATGCTTACACACTCACTGACTTGGCTTTCCACCTGCAGTTGGCATCATTGCGTCAGTGTTGTGAAATGGAGGAGGAGTTTGTGGATTGGTGTTGGACATAGAGACAATGGGTAAATGTTGGACTTGTGGGCTTGGGCAGCACGGGGTTGGGATGTTTTCTTGATGCACACTTAACCTTTAGATAAAATTCTCTCTTATAAATATGAATTTCTGTGGATTTGTTTCTCTAAAGTACCCAGACTAACACAATTGTCAAGATGGCAGTTCTCTCCAAATTGATTTATAGATTCAAGATAATAGCAATCAAAATTCTACAGGCTTTTTTTGAAGTAGGAAAAAAATTGAGACTAAGAAATTGGATTAAGTAATAAAGTTGTGTTATGCCAAGAGGTCAAAAATCAGACCTTGATCGATTTACAGATTTTTTCTTTTTAAAAATTAAAAAAAATTTTCTTTTTAAAAAATTAATTAATTCTTTTATGAGTCATTGGTTTTCTGTTTTGTTGTCATCATTGTGTTCTCATTTGTTGCTTTGTCTTGCTGTGCCTTGTTTTAGGGTGCATATTATTGTCTCTACAGATCTATCTAGATAAGATAGGCTAGAAGAACAGTCTGGAGGAGAAAACAATGGGACCGGTGGTTCCGGGGGGGACATGGGAGAGGGGGAAGCGGGAGTAAGGAGGTGGTGTTGACCAACCCAGGGACAGGGGAGCAACAAGTGATCCAAAATTAGTGGCAAGAGGATGTGAGAGTCCTGATAGGGATTCAGCAAGGGCAATGTAACAGAGAGAATTACTTAAACCCAAATGAAGGCTGAGCATGATAGTGGGACAAGAGGAAAATAAAAGGAAATAGAGGAAAGAACTAGGAGACAAAGGGTATTTATAGAGGTCTAAATATATGCATGTACATATGTAAATATATTTATATAGGATGGTGGGAAAATATATCTACATGCATTATATTTATAGGTTTAGTATTAAGGGAGCAGATGGACATTGGACTTCCACTCAAGTACTTACTCAATGCAAGAATACGTTGTTCTATTAAATTTGCATTCCATGATGCATATCTTCCCAACACGATCGCTGAAGACAAATGTGTGCATAAGCAAATGTGGTGAAGAAAGCTGATGGCACCTGGCTATCAAAAGATATAGCATCTTGGGTCTTAAAGGCTTGCAGATAAACAATCAGCCATCTAGCTCAGAAGCAACAAAGCCCACATGGGAGAAGCACACCAGCCTGTGTGACCACAAGGTGTCGAAGGAATCGGGTATCAGGCATCAATGAACAAAAAATCATATCATTGTGAATGACCGGTTGTGCAGAGTGGAGACCCAAAGCCCAGTTGTAGACAACTGGACACCCCCTTACTGAAGGGTTGCGGGGAGGAGACGAGCCAGTCAGGGTGCAGTGAAGCAACAATGAAACATACAACTCTCCTCTGGTTCTTAAATGCTTCCTCCCCCCACTATCATGATCCTAATTCTATGTTACAAATCTGGCTAGACCAGAGGATGTACATTGGTTCAGATAGGAACTGGAAACACAGGAAATCCAGGACAGATGATCCCTTCAGGACCAGTGGTGAGAGTGGCGATACCTGGAGGGTGGAGGGAAGGTGGGATAGAAAGGAGGAACCAATTACAAGGATCTACATATAACCTCCTCCCTGGGGGATGGACAGTAGAAAAGTGAGTGAAGGGAGACGTCGGACAGTGTAAGATATGACAAAATAATAATAATTAATGAATTATGAAGGGTTCATGAGGGAGTGGGGAAGGAAGGGGAAAATGAGCTGATATTAAGGGCTCAAATAGAAAGCAAATGTTTTGAGAATGATGATGGCAACAAATATACAAGTGTGCTTGGTACAATGGATATATATGTGGATTGTGATAAGAATTGTACGAGCCCCAATAATTTAATAATAATAATTATAATAAATTTGTGTTAATTTAGAGTTTTGGAAGTAGACAGTAACAAGGAAATGGTTACCAGAAGGACAAAAGAGGTTTCAACTCCTGAAGTCATTTGAAGGCAGACATTTTCTTGTGTTATATGTACTATCACCATGAGTCAGAGGCACCTTGACAACAACCAACAACACAATTTAAGAGAAAGACTCAAGATAGAAAAAAATTAAATATAAGGCACCCAAAATTCATGAAAGGAGGTTCCATTCCTCATGTGTTTTTTAAAAATGTGTTAATTTGCTCTTCTTCTTGCTTGCTCACATCAGGGGAAATGATCCAGGTTTCTCATTTCCTGTTAGAATCTCACTTCCTACTGGAATCTCACTTCCTGTTGTCCAAGACCCTCATAGAACAAAATTCTCAATATAATGCTCATCCAAATTCAGGCTTTCACAAAACTATACCAAGAATCAACGGTCTTTTCAACACCTCAAAGAAAGCTCTAAATGGTGTTCTTCCTGGAAACTTCCAATTTACATAATATATGCAAATAAAATCACTGATTTCACCAACCTCAACCCTTCACCTGGTTGTCCTTATTTGCTTAAGTATCACTTTTTAAAAGCATGACCTTTTCTCTATCGTCACTTATACTTGGGAAAAGGCTGATATAATCCAGGTAAAATGGAATGGGGTAAGGGGAAAAAAAGTCTTACACTGGAAGAAAATAAATCTTTGTTTTCTAATAACTTATTTTTAGTATTTTTTTCTTTAGATATTAAAAATGCTGCTAAACTCTTGAACTTGTTTTCATCTCCAACTGTGGCAGTTCCCACCTCGTGTGCCAGCTTGATTTGAGGGCTGGTATTCAAGGGATGCCGACTCTAAGGATTATTTTATATCTTTGGCGAGAAGCTAAATATTTAATTAAAAAAAAAGAACCTAAATATGATGATAAAAAGATACATCACTGGTCTTTTGAAAGACTTCTGGAAGGAATTTTGTTCATCAAACAAAGACAGTGTATTATTTAAAGAGTTCCAAATGTGTATATTAAAAGAATATTTTAAAATATGGAATGAAGGAAGTTTTGAAAGGTCAATAAAATATGCTTAATAGAAACTGAATGCATGCCTTCTATCGGGTGGGCTTGAAATGCACACATATATAAGAATTCATAAACCAAAGTATCTAGCACATCTTCAATTATTTTCTAAGCCTAAAAATCTGTGCTGTTCACTCGCTCATTTACCTTTAGGTCAAGTTCTAGTCTAAAGTCAATTTACCTACAGTAACACAAGCCACCTGTGCTTATTATGAAGCCAAATTTGTTTCTGGTGTGACAAGAATGAAAATTCAAAATAAATCCAAAAGCAGAGTTGACAAGTGGAGGTGATGTAGACTGTCCATATTCTCCTAACAAGTTTTTTTTTCTGACACTAATTACCATAATTTGATATAATTGTATATTTTTAGATACCATATTATTCAACCAAACATAAGTGTCAGTGAAAATTATACTCCATCAGTTTAAACCTCCCTAAGTGCCAGGAAAGGTATTTGATCTGGGTTGTGATAAAAGCCTTTTAAAAGATGTTGATACCGATCATATTTTATTCCAGTCATAGGAGTAGGAGACTACACAGACATTCTTTCTTTTTTAAACCTTTGCATGTTCCAGACCTGCTCGGTTCAATATGATATCCCCAACTAAGGGTGACTGCTGACTACCCAAAACACATTTTCCTCCCAGCCACCAGTCTTAACTAAGATTTGTGTTAACTGTAAAACAACACACTGGATTTCAGAAACCTGTTTTACCCAAAAAATGCCATTACCTCATTAAAACAAAACAGCAAGCCCACACCAAGTTGACGCAGATCCATAACAACCCCACAGGACAGAGTCGAATTGGCTCCCATGGGATTCCAAAGCTGCACATCTTTATGGGAATGAATAGCCTCATTGTTCTCCCAGAAAGCAGCTGGTTGGTTTGAACCATCAATCTTTTAGGCTAGCAGCTGAGTGCTTAACCATGGTACACCAGGGCCTACGGATGCGGCTGTTGTGTATCCCAAGGCATCACAACTCAGCCTCGGCCGCAGGGGATCTCTTAACACATGCATCCAACTCCCTTCCTGATCCCTCCACACATAAAACTACAGCTCAATGCCATGAGCCCATTCCTGCAGGGAGAGAACTTCCCCTGTGCGTTTCCGAAGCTATACATCTTTACGAGAACAGAAAGTCTCACCTTTCTCCAGAGGAACAGCTGGCGGTTTCCAACGGCAGACTTCTGTTAACAGCCCAACACAGAATCCACTGTGTCACCAGAAATAATAACAACTGAACGCAGCAGCTCTCAATCTGTGGGTCACGACCCCTTGGGGGTTCAAATGACCAACCCTTTCACGGGGGTCGCCCGATTTGTAACAGTAGCAAAATTACAGTGATGAAGTAGCAACAAAAATAATTTTATGGTTGGGGGGTCACCATAACATGAGGAACTGTATTAAAGGGTCACAGCATTCGGAAAGTGGGGAACCACTGAGTTAGGGCAAAAATAAACGAAATAAAACAACAGAAAAATAGAATAAAGAAGTGAAGAAGGTTGGTTCTCTAACAAAGGAAAAAGAGATCATATTTTATGATGCAAATAACATAAATAAGAAACACAATGACTGACATCACAACACAACAACTGAAATATAAAGGAGAATAACACAATACTGTGAAGGACTCTAAAAGAGAGCCCTGCTGGCAGAGTGAATTACTACCAGCAAACGTAGTGATTCTCTGGGGAAGGAAGATGAGGCTGTCTGTTTCCATAAAGATTCATAGCCTCGGGGACCCACAGGAGTAGTTCTATTCTATACTATAGGACCCCCAATGTGTTGAAATCAACTTGATGGTGGTGAGTTTGCGATTGATAAAGCGTACAAAACACGGACAAATTTCTAGAAACACATTATCTACCTACAGCACCACAGATTGGTGTAGACAACCTGAACAGGTCTATAACAAAACAAGGAACTTCCCAACAAAAAATGAGCAGGACCAAACAGCTTTACTGGTGAATTTTATCAAAACGATACCAGTGATAGAAAAGGATGGGAAACCCGGGAATTCCGTTTATAAAGTGACCACAATCCTGCCACCTAAACCAGGCAAAGATATCACTAAAAAAGAATATTGCAGACCAATATACCTCATGGACATAGGTTCTAAACTTCTCAACAAAATTCTTGCCACTATAATCCAAATGTTTGTTTGTTTTTAATGACCAAGTAGCTACCTTGCATATCAGAGATGCAAGGATGGCCCAACATTAGGAAAACAATTAATAGAATCAATCATATAAATAAAAATAGGAAAAATGGCATGATCATATCAGTTGATACAGAAATAGCATTTTGCAAAACTGAACACCCATTCACAAAACACCAAAATATTTCTGTCAACATTATAAAGGCACATATACAAAGCCAATAGCCAACATTATTCTCAATGGTGAGGAACTGAAAATATTCCCTCTACAATAATCCAAGTATAGGTATCTGCTTTTGTTGTCCTCTAAGATTGTTCCAGAACCTGCCAGGTGTCAGGATTACCCACTTTAGGAAACTGCTCTAGAGGGTCCTTGCTGCTAGACAACATGCTCTCTCCAAGACCTACACTCACACAGATCTAGAGTGGGACGTTTGAGAAAGATGGGATTCTTTAAATGAGAGATCAGTCAACTTTTCCCTGCCACTGTCATGGGAAAACAGGAAAAGTGCAAGTGAATAGGTGTGGCTATATCCTAATAAAACTTTATTGACAAAAATAAGAGGGTGACTGGATTTGGCCTGAGGTCATAGTTTTCAAACCCCAGCTTTAGATTCTCTTCCTTCTTAGGAAAAGGCCTTTTGAGAAAACTCGGTGAACAGGAAAAGGCTGCTGGAGAGTCAACTGTCAACGTCAAAGGATTCAACCCGTTCACCTCTACCATGAGGCTCAAAATCCACCCAAGTGTTTGGAAATCTTTTCACCTTTATTTTCTTGAAGAACAATTCACATGCAATAAATGTGCACATATTGAAAAAGGTTTACGTTCATTAGATATTTGCTCAAGAAGGAAACAGAAAATTCCCATCACCCAAAAAGTTCTTTCACACAACCACAGACTTGACTTCCATCAGCAGAATGCTTTAGAACTTCACCCAAACAGAATTACCCAGAACAGCGTGGAGGCCTGGCTTCGTTCAGTGAATAGCTTGCCCTTGCCATCAGCTGTGCTGCTGTGATGTGTGACCTATTCCTTTCATCACCGTGCTGTTGTCTACTTGACTGTGCCACAATTTATTCCTTCACTTTCCTGACTTGGTAACATTCCCTAAGGCTTCTCAAACGAAATTCATTTCAAATCAGAAAGAGGAGGAATACCTACCCCCCTGTATGTATGAACATGACCTGCTTTGAAGGAGAACTTTTAAATTACGCGAATTTTAAATAGAATCATACGGGGATAGGGTAGACCCTAATCTCTTCTAAATGGTATCTTTTAAAAGGGGGAAGGAAATAGAAATAACAGAGAAAGGCACATATTGGAGAAATGTGTCCTGTAAATTTCTACAAACCAAGTTGCTCTAAGAAATGCCCAAGGCCCTCCACTCAAGTACTCCCTCACTTTGTTCTATTAAACTGACATTCCATCGTGCTCACCTTCCCGACATCGCTGAAGACAAAGCAGGTGAAGAAGCAAATGTGGTGAAGAAAGCTGATGGTGCCCGGCTATCAAAAGATGCAGCATCTGGGTTCTTAAAAGCTTGAAGGTAAACAAGCGGCCATATAGCTCAGAAGCAACAAAGCCCACATGGAAGAAGTACACCAGCCTGTGTGATCACAAGGTACCGAAGGGACCAGTTATCAGGCATCAAACAACAAAAAATCATATCATTGTGTGCTCACCTCCCTGATACAATCGCTGAAGACAAATGGGTGCACAGCAAAGGTTTTGAAGAAAGCTGATGGTGCCGGCTATCAAAAGATATAGCATCTGGGGTCTTAAAGGCTTGAATGTAAACAAGCAGCCATCTAGCTCAGAAGCAACAAAACCCACGTGGAAGAAGCACACCAGCCGGTACGATCATGAGGTGTTGAAGGGATCAGGTATCAGGCATCATCCGAACAAAAAAATCATATCATTGTGAATGAGGGGAGAAGTGCGGAGTGGGGACCCAAAGCCTATTTGTAGGCCAATGGACATCCCCTTACAGAAGGGTCTTGGGGAGGAGACAAGCCAGTCAGGGTGCAATGTAGCAACAATGAGACATACAACTTTCCTTTAGTTCCTAAATGCTTATTTTCCCCCACCCCCCACCCCACTATCATGATCCCAATTCTACGTTACAAATCTGACTAGACCAGAGGATGCACATTGGTACAGATAGGAACTGGAAACAGAGAATCCAGGGCAGATTATCCCTTCAGGAACAGTGGTGTGAGTGGTGATACTGGGAGGGTGGAGGGAGGGTGGGTTGGAAAGGGGGAACTGATTACAAGGATCTACATATAACCTCCTCCCTGGGGGATGGACAACAGAAAAGTGGGTGAAGGGAGACGTCGGACAGGGCAAGATATGACAAAATAATAATTTATAAATTATCAAGGGTTCGTGAGGGAAGTGGGAGCAGGGAGGGAGGGGAAAAAAAGAGGACCTGATGTGGCTTAAGTGGAGAGCAAATGTTTTGAGAATGATGAGGGCAATGAATGTACAAATGTGCTTTACACAATTGATATATGTATGGATTGTATGAGCCCCTAATAAAATGATAAAAAGAAAAGAAATGCCCAAGGCTACCAAATGCTGAAAAAGGCAATGGCCTTTTTGGCTCAAGATAAAATTAAAAAGTTACACATTTCAACTAATAAATAATCCATGCTTCACCAAAACCTTAAACAGATAAACTTGACAAATTCTCTTTAAAATGTGAATGTGTCTCTCTAAAGCAGCCACATATGGGACAGGCCATGACATTCCCTCTGACACTCGACAATGAAGCCAGACTGCATAATTAATACCCATGGTTATTTCCCAATGCTTGCATCTGGCACTCTTAATTTAATTATCTTTGCCTTTTCTACAATCCACAGCACACTGGAGACTGCCCCATCTGGCCATCCTTGCTGTGAAGATCCACTTGCCTGTAAGAATTTTCATCCAGAAATAATTTGCCCACCAACCCCACCTCCTTCCCTCAAGTTCCAAAGATGACGGGAGTGGGCAAAGAGGAATTGGAAAGGATAAAAGTACCCAAAAGACACATAGCCATTCCTCCCACCTGACTACTATAAGAATAAGTTAAAATTTAGATATCGCTCAACTGTGAGCTTGAAAATGGCAGATAAGACATGTCCAGAGGCAACAGACACTCCCTAAGGTATAACAAAAAAAAAATACCCGAAACATCACGAAAGCCAGACATTTATGGTAGGAGAGACATATGGACAAAACAGACTTACAAGCAGGAGGCTGAGATGACAGGCTCTCACTCTCCGCTGAGGTGAGCATGCTTGCTTCTCTGCACTTGGTACCTGTGGAGTCTCCGGACTAAGAGGCATAGCAGCAGTGATCCCTCACTGAAGGAAGTACCGCCGACTAAGACCCCTGCAACCAGCACGTTTCCTTGCAAGATGCTGACACAGCATCTACCACAGAAGGGTAATGTTCACTCAATTGCTTAATCATTTGATCATTTATCATATTTGAAAGCGAGTCTTCTGCAAGCTTCGTGGGGCCTTGTGAAGAGGAAACAGAGTCTCTGTGCAAACCTTCATCCCTATATTTGAATGACTTACTCCCTCCCCTCCCCATCCACCTACTCCCCATCCCCCAGCCATCTCGAGGGGACACTTCTCCCCACTCTCAGAAAATAGTACGAGCTCCACCTCCCACTTGACCTCTCATCCTTCAGGAGAGCTGGTTACACTCAGCCTTGACCACCCTGAGAGACCTCGTCACCAATTCAGCAAGAGTTCTGGTCCTTCTGCACCTGCAGTCCCACCCAACCCCTGTGGCCCAGGCCAGCCTCCTACCTAAGCCTGTTCCACACACAGTCCAAGAACTCGATGGGGTTGAGCCACTGGCCTGTAGGCACTGCTTGCAGCGGCTCAACTGATCTTCAAATGTGTGCCTGCTGCACAGGTCTGGAAGCCAGCTATGCGTCCCACCCTTCACAGCCAACTGATCGCACAGGAAAGAGTTTAGATCCCTAACAATAGTAGCTTCTCCTTTTCCTGTTTTATTCTTCTTTAAAATAAAATTTTGTTCTATTTCTATCATTTGTTTTATTGAGTTATTCTTCTTAATAAAACGTTTCCTACTATTTTTACATTCCTCCAATTAGCAATACTCCACTCTCCCAGCAAGCATCCCATTTACAGCACCCCGGGCTGCCAAGAGCAACAGCCTGTCTTCTGGGAAGGGTTGTACCTTGCTCCCTCCCCACTGGGCCATCCGGAGGGAAATCAACTCCCCCTAGACAGTGCCTGGTTCTGCTAACTCCTTCCTGGCCTTTTGCCTCCCCCAAACAGAAAAAAAAAGTCAACAAGAAACTCTCACCCAAGGAAAGTCCAGGACCAGATGGCTTCACCAGAGAATTTTTTTTCATTTTATGATTAATCTAAAAACTTTTATTTATTTATTTTATTTTTTTAACAATTTATTAGGGGCTCATACAACTCTTATCACAGTCCATACATATACATACATCGATTGTATAAAGCACATCTGTACAGTCTTTGCCCTAATCACTTTTTTCTCCTCTTTTCTTTTTTTACATTTTATTAGGGACTCATACAACTCTTACCACAATCCATACATATACATACATCAATTGTATAAAGCACATCCATACATTCCCTGCCCCAATCATTCTCAAAGCATTTGCTCTCCACTTAAGCCCTTTGCATCAGGTCCTCTTTTTTTTCCCCCTCTCTCCCCGCTCCCCCCTCCCTCATGTGCCCTTGGTAACTTATACATCGTTATTTTGTCATATCTTGCCCTATCCGGAGTCTCTCCTCTCCACCTTCTCTGCTGTCCCTCTCCCAGGGAAGAGGTCACATGTTCACCAGAGAATTTTACCGAGCATTCAGAGAAGAGATGCCACCAATCTTACACAGACTATTCCAGAATATAGAAAACATATACATAATCTCTCAACTTGTGAAGGGGTGGAGTCTAGCCTGCCAATCAGGTCACGGCTTGATGACCTCGTTTGAAGGAGCTATGCAGATAAATAACTCACTGGAGGCCAGACCCTCTCTCTCTGCTACACATGCCTCTTGACAAGCCATATGGAGCTACGCTGATAGAGCCAGAGCCCTGGAGCTGGAGGAGCCCCGTGGAGAACCCTGCCAGCACTGAGATGCTTCCACCACAACTGGATCCACTAGAATGTCCACCCACTGGCCTGTGATCTTCCTGCATTTGGGGTCATTGCACATGTTGTGTGAGTCTGGAGAGGAATTTATAGATTGGTGTTGCACGTATGGGCTAATATCGGATTTATGGACTTGATCTGGACTGGGCTGGGATGTTTTCTTAATGTACAATTGCTCTTTGATACAAAGTTCTCTCACACACATATAAGTGCCTCTGGATCCGTTTCTCAAGTCAACCCAGACGAACACACATATGCAAGTAAAATTTTGCTGAAGGTTTTCCAACAGTTTACAGGGATCTGCCAGAGGTTCAGGCCAGATTCAGACGATGTGGAACAAGGGATATCATTGCTTATGTCGAATGGATTGTGGCTGAAAGCAAAGGATATCAGAAAGATGTTTACATGTGTTTTCTTGACTATATAAATTCAGTTGACTGTGTGACTCATAACTAACTATGGATAGCTTTGAGAAGAATGGGAATTCCATAACACTTTTTTGTGCTCATGCAGAACTTCTACATGGATCAAGAGGCATTTGTGGGAACAGAACAGTTTTGACAGCAAGAAATGTATGCATCAGGGTTTTATCTTCTCAACGTATTTATTTAATCTGTAGGCTGAGCAAATAATCAGAGAAGCGGCATTATATGAAGAATGAAGCATCGGATGAGAGGAAGGCTTATTAACGGTCTTTGATATGTAGATGGCACAATTTTGCTTGCTGATGGTAAGGAGGACTTGAAGCACTTGCTGATGCAGATCAAGGATTGTATTCTTTAGTTTGGATTACAGCGCAATGTAAGGAAGACCCAAATCGTCACAACTGGACCAATAGGTAAGATAATGATAAACAGAGAAAAGATTGCAGCCATCAAAGATGTCATCTTCTTGGTTCCACAATCAATACTTGTGGGAGCAGCAGTCAAGAGATCAAATGATGGACTGCATTGGGTAAATCTGTTGCACAAGACCTCTTTAACGTGGTGAAAAGCAAGGACATTTCTTTGAGGACTAAGGTGCGCCTTACCCAAGGATAGTATTTTCAATGGTCTCATCTGCATGTGAAAGTTAGACATTGAATAAAAATACTCACAAAGAATATTTGAAGTACTGTGGGTTATTAAACGGACAAACAAATCTTCATTGGAAGAAATACAGTCAGAATGTTCATAAGAGGCAATGCTGGTAAGACTTCAACTCACATTCTTTGGACAGGCTCTCCGGAGAGAGCAGTCACTGGAGAAAGACATCATGCTTGGTACAGCAGAGGCACAGTGACAGAGAAGAAGACCTTCGAAAAGATAGGGTGACATTGCTTTGTCAACAATGGGATGAAACACAAGAACAATTGTGAGGATATCGCAGAACCAGGCAATGTTTCATATTCTGTTGTAAATAGCGTAGTTACAAGTCGAAACCAACTTGATAGTGGGTAACTAGAACATTTGGCAGTGTTCTACTGCGATCCCTATGAGGTAGCCACTCCTATATAGAGGTTCCATACACTTTGGTGGAGAACCATGACCAAGCAAAGGGAAAGAGATGTCTGTCTCAAATAAGATGATCTCACCTCTGTGTGAGAGACAGGATGGCTTATACTTGGGAAAATGTTTGACATGGTTTTGTTTCCCTCCAGGGTGGAAATATGCCTGGTAATAGATGGCTAATCTTGTATGTTTCAGTGAGTTTCTTTTCAGCACTTGGTGACGCAGACTACATACTATAGGGCAACCATTGTTGGGTGATCTTCAGTAAATTTTACTTGTATGAGATGTCAGTAATATTGTTCTATAATTTGAGCATACTGTGGGTCACCTTTCATCTGAAGGGGTACAAATATGGATCATTTCCAGTCAGCAGTCAAGGTAGGTCTTCCAAATTTCCTGGCATGGACGAGTGGGTTCTATGTTTCCTCAGCTTGTTGGAACATTTCAATGGAGTCTTTTTTTTTTGTTTGTTTATTTGCTTTCAATGAAGCTTGAACTTCTTCCTTCAGCACCATTGGTTTTGCTCACATGCTACCTCCTGAAATGGTGGAATGTTGACTAGTTCTTTTGGGTATATTGACTATGGGTCGTTTTTCCATATACTTTGGATGCTTTCTGCATCATTTAATATTTTGTCCATAGAATCTTTCAATATTGCAACTCCAGACTGGAGGGTTTCTTTTCGTTATTTCTTTTAGTTTAAATACGCTGAGTGTGTCCTTCTTTTTGGTTTTCCAACTCTGGGGCTGTACACATTTCACTATAATATTTTATTTTGTCTTTTTAGCTATTGTGTTAGGCAGAGTTCTCTAGAGAAACAAAACCAGGACACTTATGAATATATATACATATGTATACATATAATGTATATATATACACATATATAAAGATAGATAGATATGTTTATACAGCAAGAAGGAATATAACAGCTAATTAGTCCACATAGCAGTACAGAGGGCTCAGTTCAACACACTTTCGTGATACAGTTAATATATTGGAAATCCTTTACCTCAGGTGGGCTGCTGGGTCCAAGATCAAGGAAGCAGGCAGCAGAATATTCCCTCAGGCAAGGCAGGCAGAGTCTGCCCACAGGCAGCAAACAGCAGGATGCGTCAACAACAGTAAATAGGTCTGGAGCTTAGTGAAGCAGGTCTTGATGGGATCTTGAACTCAAGCACCGTGACAGAATCCACCAGCCTCAAGCTCAAGAAATGTATGTGCCAGCAGCATGGAGAAGCAGGTCTCAAAGGGGTCTCAAGCTCTAGCAACATTCCATGGGTTGGCTTGGCCCACAGGTAGTGTAACACACAGGTCCGATCACCAGGGAGCAAGAGCAAGAGGGAAATGGGCTGCCACTTGTCTTTACTTATTTCAGTTGTCCTCCAATCAATTGCAACCCAACCAAACTCTACCCACATGTTCCCATTGGCCTATTTGATACAATAAACCCAACTATCACGGTCCACCCCTTGCCAACTTGGCACCTGTACATAATTCTTTAGCTATATACAATTTCCAGACATTAATGAACTCACATTAACACCTAGCATCATATATCTATCACACATATAAATGAAAGCACATGGAATCTATTTGTATCTGGTATATTATACATGAACAAGGAAAAGATAGATATTCAATAAACACCTAAAAAGAAGAAATACTGACAATCACAAACCTCACTTTTGCAATTGATCATGTGGTCATAACTGATAGGTAGAACTACTTCTTTCACTACCCACTCTGTATTACCTTTGCACTTGGCCAGCACCTCAGCTGGCCATGGTTCTTTGCCTGGTGGCGTGACTCAGACCTTCATTCCTGAGGGGTGTGGGTCATTAGATGCCCTGTCAGGATTGGGTTGCTGTAGTTTACCATGTACTTTAATCACAGGGCTAGGTAGTACTAAGAGACAGCCTAGGAGATCTCCTGGATTCCAGACATACTCTTTACCTACTCCACTCAGTACAGTGACACCCTTCCTGACCTGTTGATCCAAAGGCATGAGAAGGTCAAAGTGCCCAGGGAAGCATTCTTTACTGCCAGTTCAGTGAAATCAGTGCTGTGATTCCAGGTGGGAGAGCTCCTTCCTTCAGAACTAGTACCTCCAGGCTTGAAGAGCATAGGGTTGCTGGGACAGGAAGCAAAAATGCTGCAAGTGGATCACTAAGTGTAATAGTGAGTGGTGCCACTCTGGCTTCCATCCATTGGTTCCTGGACCTATGAATCCTGGCTTTTGCAGACACAGCACCATATATTGGCAACTGGTTTAAAGCATATACAACCTCTGGGAGAACATTGCCTCAGCCCCACAAGGTGTTGCTACCTATCTGGTGCCAGCTGCTTCAGGGTAATGGGAAACATGATGTGACTAGTGGATTCCATGGTCATAGGTCCATTGCCACACTTCATTTGCTGTACGGTGAGTTCCTTGATCTGAAGCAACACTATGTAGGGTGCCATGCTGGTGGATGAGGCATTCTCTAAGTCTATGAATGGTTGTTTTGGCAGAAGCATTGCATGCAGGGAAGACAAATCCATATCCAGAGTAAGTGTCTACTCCAGTAAGTGTCTACACCATGACAGAAGTGGTCCTATGTAATCAAACTGCCATCAGGTTGCTGGTTGATCTCTCCAAGGAATAGTCCCATATCTTGGACTCAATTTTGGCTTCGGTTGCTGGCAGATGGGGCACTCAGCAGTAGCAATGGTCAAGTCAGCCTTGGTGAGTGGAAGTCTATGTTGTTGCACCCATACATAACATCCATCCCTTCCACCATGTTCATTTTGTTCATGTGCCCATTGGGTGATGACAGGAGTGACATAGGAAAGAGGACTCGTCTCCACAGTGGGTCTCATCTTATCCACTTGATTGTTAAAGTCCTCCTCTTCAGAGGTAACCCTTCGGTGAGCATTCACATGAGACATGATTATCTTCACTTTCTTGGCCCATTGAGAGAGCTTTAGCCACATACCTTTTCCCCACGCTTCCTTGTCACCAATTTTCCAGTTATGTTCCTTCCAATTCCCTGACCATCCAGCCAAGCCATTAGCCATAGCCCATGAATCAATATACAAACACATCTGGCCATTTCTCCTCCCAGGCAAGCTGAACGGCCAGGTGCATTGCTCAAAGTTCTGACCATTGGGAGGACTTCCCTTCACAACTGTCCTTCAGGGAGATCCCAGAAAGGGGCTACAGTGCTGCTGCTGTCCACTTACGAGTGGCACCTGCATTTTGTGCAAAGCCATCAGTAAACCAAGTATGAATTTTCTGTTCCTCAGTCAACTTATCATAAGGAACTCCCAGGAGACCATAGATGCAGACTTGGAAAAGAAGGTACTGTGACAGGAGTGGAGACTGTGGGCAGTTGAGCCACTTCTTCATGCAGCTTACTTGTACCTTCAGGTCCTCCTCTAGCCTTATCTCATATGTACCAACTCCATTTAATACTGGAGTGTTGCTGCGCACGTCCAACTTTATGACTCTGTGGGTCAGACAATACCCAGTTCATGATGGGTAACTCAGGCCTCATGATGACTTGGTGACCCATGGTGAGGTGTTCAGTCTCCAATAAGGCCCAGTAACAGGTCAACAGCTGTTTTTCAAACGGGGAGTATTTGTTTGCAGAGAATGGACCAACTTTACTCCCAAATCCCAAGGGTTTACCCTGTGACGAGCCAGTAGGGCCCTGCCAGACTCCACATTGTATCTAAGACAGATGCTACCAGCACCATTGGGTCAGCTGGATCACGTGGTCCCAGTGGCAAAATGACTTCCACGGCAGCCAGAACCTGTTACAGAGCCTTTTCTTGTTCTGGGCCCCACTCAAATTTGGTGACCTTTTGTGTCACTTGATAAATAAGTCTGAGTAGTACACCTGAAGGAGGGACATGTTGTCTCCAAAATCTGAAGAGGCCCATTAGCCGTTGTGCCTATTTAGTTGTTGGGGGATCAGATGCAATAGCTTATCCTTCACTTTAGTAGCAATATCTTGACATGCCTTACATCACCTGACCCCTAGAAATTTTACTGAGCTAGAGTGTGCCTGAATCTTTGTTGGGTTGATTTCCCACCCTCTTGCATGCAGATGTTGTACCAATGAATCTAGAGTCTTTGATACATCTTCTTTAGTGGGTCTAATCAGCATAATGTCATCAATATAATGGACCAGTGTGACATTTTTATGGAAGAGACAGGTGATCAAGTTCCCCTTGGACTAAATTATGGCACAGGGTGGAAGAATTGAAGTACCCCTGCTAGAGAATTGTGAAGGTATATTGTTTCCCCTGTCAGCTTAAGGTAAACTGCTTCTGCTAGTCCTTCAATACTGGTATTGAGAAGAAGGCATTGGCCAGATCAATAGCTGCATACCAAGTACCAGGAGAAGTATTAATTTGCTCAAACAATGAAATCACATCTGGAACAGCAGCTGCAATTGGAGTCACCACCTGTTTAAGTTTACAATAATCCACTGTCATTCTCCAAGACCCATCTGTTTTGCTTTTTTTTTTTTTTAACAGGGATGTAAAATGGGGATGTGGTAAGAATCACCACCCCAGCATCCTTCAAGCCTTTGATGGTGGCACTGATCTCTGCAATCCCTCCAGGAATGAGGTACTGCTTTTGGTTTACTATTGTCCTAGGCAACAGCAGTTCTTATGGTGTCCACCTGGCCTTTCCCACCACAATATCACATATTCGACATTTCAGGGATGCAATATGGGGTTCTGTCAGTTACTAAGTATGTCGATTCCAATGATGCATTCTGGAACTGGGGAAATAATGACATGAAGGGTTCAGGGCCCACTGTGGGTGCACTAAAACTCCACCCACATGTTCCCATTGTCCTAGTTGGCATAATAAACCCAATAACCACAGCTGTTTAAATGTTCTGGTTTGCTCTTGACTTCATCATTACTTCCATTTGCCTTAATTACTCTGTGATTAAGAGTGAGTTTCAGCGTCTCTTCTGACATCCACTTTGATCTTACTCATCCAGATACGATTGGGCTCCCTGCTTTGTCCATCACTCTACCCTTCCTTCTTTATAGGGTCTCAAGCACAGACATGTTGCCATCAAAGTACCATGAAATCTTGCAAAATGATGGCATGGTATATGAACAATCCTTGTATTAATTAAATGAATGTACCTGAAAAAAGCCATATCTAAGAATAATCCTAGCAGAGATATATGAGCGGCAGACAGATAGAGACTCCTCCACATCCTCTCCAGTACCTTCTTTAAAAGTTTTATATGGTTATGCCTAAAAGCAGAAGCCGCTGGATCCAGAAGTGCCACACTCCCGAGGAGTTCTACCTTAACAACAGCTTACGCTCATCCTCGATCAATCATGTCCCTTGGAAAAGGTCCTCTCCACCTAAGATCTAAGTACAAAGGGTCCACAGGGCTAAGTAGAGAGACATCCCTGGATGCGCTCAATTCTGGGCAAAGTCTAAATCAGAATTGACAGTTGCTAGAATCCAATCCTCAATGGGATCAATGTCCTTCAAGAGCTAGGAGCCATGATTCTAGAGACAAAAGGACACAGGAGCAAAGTGTAGAAGTGGTGATAATTTATAGCTCTAAGAACTCAGATGGCATCTGGGCTACCCTACCCAGAAACACATTGAGTAAAGAGACAGCCTCTTTAAGATTCCACTCGGGTGACCGCAGTCAAAGGAGATAAGAATATGTCTGGATCAAAGGGTTAGTCCTGGTATTTTACTGTTAGGCCCATTCGCATGGGAGAAAGTTCACAGAGATAGAGTCAGGGAAATCTCTGCTTTTTCATAAACTAGCATGCTTTTCTCTTGTGGACACTAGGACTCTTGTTGCTTGTATTATCTTCCCACTTGTAAACAATGGATCAGAATCTCCTAGATCCCCTTTCCCACTTCCCTTACTTTCCCTCTCTCTCAGTCACGTTCAGAAGTGTACTTTTGTGATAGGGGTCTAAGGTGGACTTAGGGACAGAGGAGTGGTGAGTGGTTTAAACTGCTTAATGGGGCAGGGTGTTTATGAAGCACTCTCCTTGGCTCCTGGGTCAGACCTTATCTTAACATTGCATTCAACTTGGGACATGAAGCTTTGAAAGGGGTGTCGACAAAGTGAGAATCCCGGGTTCTAAGGGATCTGGGAATCAGCTCAAAGAAATTGGGGAGGTGTCATTGTCAAGGTGACAAAGTGGTTGCTGCAATGGTATCCCATTTGATTCTCTAAATGTTTGGGCGAGAGATAAATCTCATTTCACTCATGTTTAAATGAGGAAATGCTACCCCATCCATTCCCTACACTGGAGACATGCAGGAATGCCCGGTTCCCCCCGACCCATCCCAGCTTCGGAAGTTTCCATTCCACTGGTGCCGATTTATTCGAATTCAACATGGCCCATCCTTCAGATTACTACACAAACCACTGCTTCCCCAGACTTCAGAACATTTCGACCACACGTATCAAGATGCTTCCCCAGACTTCAGAACATTTCGACCACACGTATCAAGAGTCACATAATATTCCTTCTTCTTGATGCTTTAGTTCTGAGGAAATACACTAAGAAGAAGCTGTGTGCAGGGCTGCTAATGAGCGTCAAACGTGTGACCCACATGATTGTCCAGTGGGAGAGATTGGCTAAATAATGGTATTTAGTGTATATGTGGAGAGGATACTAGTGGCCATGAAAATGGGGGTAACAAAATCTGTGTCACCCCAGAAAACGCTTGTGAAAGAGCAGATCTCAAGACAACATTTATGCTGCGATGAGAATTTATAGATGTGGAAGCATAAGAATGGCAAGGGAAAATGGCAAGTGTGAAAGTGGATATTGGTTAAAGTAGTCGGACAGCGAGTGGAACAAAAATAAACCTTTGGCACTCAATCATTTGTTTTTTAATAGAAAATAGTTTTTGACTGTAAATGTTATAAATTGTCCAGAAAGTGTTCAACATAATCTTAAAATAAGCACCAAAAATCCTACCACAATATGATAACAGTGGTTTTCCTTTTTTCTTACTTTGTTTTAAAAAAAATCATTCCCTATTTCCAACAACCACGTAGTTAGTAAAAGAAAGCATCACTGTTTAAAAAAATAATCATTAATTTTCCATGAACTTTTGAATTCTTCTTGTATAGAGCAGAATTTATGATTCAAATTTTTCTTCATGTATAATTTATAGCATTGATTACAGTCTTAACATTGTGCAATCATTATCACCCTAATTTTCTGAATTGTTCCTTCCCCAGGAACATAAGTTCACTGCTCTCTAGGTTTCTTAGAGAATCTTTCCAGGTTTTGTTGTCAATTTGAACCCACATAGATATATCTTAAAAGGTCACCAAGAGTGCACAAGGCAGACACTCTTTTCTACTTAGGCTTAATTATTGTTTAGTTCTAAGGAGAAGATTTCAGGGGATGTATTTTATTTAAAGTTTAAATAGCCTAAGCCAATAAGTTTCAGAAGTTCATCTAGCTTACTGACTCCAGAAAGTTTGGATTCCATGATCATTTAAAATTCTGTTCAATATTTTCCCCCTTTTGATCAGTTGTCTTCTATAAAGGTATCAGTCTTTAAAATGCAAGCAAAATTTATACTACGACCCTAATATAATCATGCTTGTATTTATAAGATGTGGCTCCCTCCTCCAAATATTCCAATAATAACTTATGCCCAAAGTCAGGCCAAGTTCACTAGCTTCACATACCAAAAAAGGGCAGGCCGCTTCTGGCAACAGTGGTAGGTTTCAAGAAGTCCCTAAGACGCTGCCAGCGCTCATGAAAGGACAAGCGAGGCCCAAACAGAATTCTGAGCCACTAAGTGCCCTGCTCCCGGCTTCTAACAGATCCAGTCCCTGCCCCCTGCCTGCGCGCCTGGCTTTTGCCCTCGTTTCCTCTGGCCCGCCTTTTGAATGTGAGAGGTCATGTTCATCAGGCTCTTTCTCTTCCAAGGAGGTTAAAGGTCCGAGGACTTGGAGTGATTTCCCCCAGCTCATATGGTGAGCTGAAGATGAAGGTCATGAGCCAGTCCTTCCAAGATCCTGACCAGACCTTTTCCCACTGGTGCCTGTCCTTTTTGCATGAGAAATGGGAATCATCGGCTTTTGTTTGTGTGTTTCATTTCTCTGTTTTTGAACTGTTGATGCCATAAATCACTGTATATTGCCACACCATATACCTTCCAGACTGCTTGTCCGGTATCCAATAATCAACAAGGTCAAAGCAGAGGCTAACCCACTCAGGGCCTGTCTTTGCAACGAAGGTGATGACTACTGGCTGAGTTCCCTGGGTTATGTAGGTTAGATCCCTTTTCCAGAACTAAGTACAACAGGAAACAAAAACCAAACCCAACTAAAAGCATATATTTGAAAATATAAAGTGGGTCAAAGGCAGGAGGCCGACATGCAGAGCTAACTGCAGAGCCTCCTTGAATAAAGGGATGCGAAATCACAGGTGTGAAAGATTTTCTTTTCTTTCATCTGGTAACTAAGTCAGGCATATGCCCTCTCTGTGTAACTCCTTTCTCTTGGGTCCCCTCTAGCCTCAGGCTACCTCAGGAAATGGTAGATCACAAGAACTCCGGAGGCAAGTC
Source organism: Tenrec ecaudatus (assembly GCF_050624435.1). Classification (NCBI taxonomy): domain Eukaryota; kingdom Metazoa; phylum Chordata; class Mammalia; order Afrosoricida; family Tenrecidae; genus Tenrec; species Tenrec ecaudatus. Next base: position 50,922,492 of record NC_134541.1, on the reverse strand, counting down.
CAAGTATTTCCCTGCTGGTGCCGCCTGTTCAAATCTATACTCTGACTACTACAAACACAGCGATCTGGAACTCGGTTGGTTGTTACCTCATCCTCTGCTTGGAACTGCTGAGAACACAAAGGGAAAGCCCATGTTTTTCATGGGGACCCTTACTCTAGAGCAGTGGTTCCCCACCTTCCTAATGCAGTGACCCTTTAATACAGTTCCTCACGTTGTGGTGACTCCCCAATCATAAAATTATTTTTGTTGCTACTTCATAGCTGTAACTTTGCTACTGTTATGAACTGGGCAGCCCCTGTGAAAGGGTTGTTCGACTCCCAAAGGGGTCACGACCCCCAGGTTGAGAACCGCTGCCCTAAAGACTCTCTATAATTACTGTGTTAGCCTATGAGTTCAAAAAAAAGCAATCCTAGTGTTGCCACTTGACTCCTGTAAGCAGAAAAGTTTCTCAAAGATATGTCTTGCCTCTCTGGTAATTAACTGTTTTGTCTTTTTTTTCTGTCTTATTCTGTAATAAAACATTTGAATGACAAGTTTGCCCTCAGACAGCAGTAATGAGGGCAAGGTCACAGTCTTGGTTCCCTCAACTTTATGCAGCTAAAGGATTTCAGCAGAGGGATTGAAAATGGATCTTGAATGCTACCCCACAAGGGTGGGAAGACACATCATTAAAAGACAAGGGAATTTAGCACTCTTGTCAAAAATCAATTGGGTCTGGATGTGTGGGTTTATTTCAGACTCTAAAGTCCATGCCATTGGTGCATATGCATGCTCCTATCCCAGTACTTGATTACTGTAACTGTATATTAGTTTTCAAAATCAAGAAGTCTAAGTCCTTCCACTGTGTTCTTTTCTTTCAACATTGCTTTAGCTATTTATGACTTCTAACCACTACATTTAAAGTTGTGGATTGGGTATTCTATGAATGCTAACAATTAAATATAAAGTTGGGGTTTGGGTTTTCTATATAGGAATTTTGAATGGGATTAATTGAATCTATATTTCATTTTGAGTAGTACTGACATCTTAACGATATTAAATCCAATCCACGAACATGGAACATCGTTCCATTTCTTTAAGTTTTCTTTTCATTTCTTTGAGCTGAGTTCATAGTTTTCACAGTATAAATTCTTAATGTCCCAAGTTAGATTTATTCTTAAGTGTTATATTCTCTTAGATGCTGTTGTAAATGGAATTGTCTCCCTAATGTCCCTTTCGGATTTCTCATTACTGGTATATAGAAATCCAATTGACTTTTGTTTGATGTTCTTGCATCCCCAGCTTTTGCTAAATTTCTCTAACAGCTCTGGAAGTGTTGTTGTGGACTCTTTGGGAGTTTCTATATATAAGATCAAAGCTTCCATTAATATAGTTTTATTCTTTTTCAACTGGTACCTTATATTCCTTTGTATTGTCTTATTGCTCTGACTAGGACTTCTCATAGAATATTGGGGAAAGCATCGAGAGCAGTTACCTTTCAGTTCCAAGGGAAAGCACTCAGTCTTTCTCCATTAAGTATAGTGTTGGCTATTGATTTTTCATATAGGTTCAAAATCACACTGGTGCCCTTTTATTTCAAATTTCTTTAGATTCCAACAAGAATGTGTTGGATTTTAGCAAATGCTTTTATGGTATTATAGAGATGGTAATGTGGCTATTTTCCTTTGTTCTATTGATGTAGTGAAAGAAGAAAAAGCTATAATATTATCCAGAAAGTCTACTCCTAGGTTTATACCAAAGAGACGTGTACACCAATGCTTATAGCACTATTTACAATAGCCAAAAGATGGAAATTACTTAAATATCCAACAATAAATAAAAAATAAACAAAAATAAAGTTTTCACACAATAAAACATTACTAGTAGAAGGGATATCATTACTGACGTCAGGTGGATCTTGGCTAAAAGCAGAGAATATCAGAAAGATGTTTACTTGTTCTATTGATTATGCCAAGACATTCAAACTCAACAGGGACTGAAGTAGAATCATAAACTATGGGTAACCTTGAGAAGAATGGGAATTCTAGAACAATCCATTAGGCTCATGCAAAAACTAAACGTGGATCAAGGGTCAGTTGTGCAAAGAGAACAAGAGAACACTTCATGGTTTAAAGTCTGGAAAGGTGGGCAAAAGGGTTGTATCTTCTCAACTACTTATTTAATCTGTATGCTGAGCAAATAATCAGACAAACTAGATTTATGAAGAAGAATGTGGCAGCAGGATTGATGGCATAATTTTGCTTGCTGACAGTAAGGAGGACTTGGAGCATTTGCTGATGAAGATCAAGGATTGCAGCCTTCCTTTTGGATTACAAGTCAATGTAAAGAAGACCCAAATCCTCACAACTGAACTAAGTGGTAACATCATGATCCATAGAGAAAAGGTTGTCAAGGATTTTGTCTTACTTGGATCCACAATCAACACTCATGGAAGCAGCAGTCAAGAGATCAAAAGACACATTGTATTTGGTAATTCTCCTTCACAAGACCTCTTTAGACTATTGAAAAGCAAGGATCTTACTTTGAGGACTAAGGTACACCTGACTCAAGCCAAAGTATTTTCCATTCCCACATATGTATAGAGAGCCCTGGTTTGGTAGTGGTTATGAGTTGGGCTGAAATCTGCAAAGTCAGAAGTTCAAAACCACCAGCTGCTCTGTGGGAGAAGAGGCTTTCTACTCCCATAAAGACTTTCTGCCTCAAAAATTCACTGGGGCTGCTATATTTAGTTCCATATGGTCACTATGAGTCAATAATGACTGGACAGCAGTGAATCTGTTTGGTTATATGCATATTAAAGTTGGGCATTGGATTAAGAAAGACCTACGAAGAACCGATCCATTTGAATTGTGGTGCTGGAGAAGAATATGGAAAATACCATGGATTGCTATGAGGACAAACTGATATGTCTTGGAAGAAGAATGGCCAGTATGCTCCTTAGAGGCAAGAATGGCTGGACTTATTCTTACATACTTTCGACATATTGTCAGGAGACAAGTCCCTTGAAAAAGCCTTCATATCGGGTAACATAGAGGAGCACTGAAAAAGAGGAGGGCTCTCAATGAAATGGGCTGACATAATGGCTGCAGCAATGGGCGGAAGCATAGGAGCAATTGTGAAGATGGCGCAGGATTGGGCTGTGTTTTGTGCCTTTGTGCATAAATTTTCTGTGGATCAAAAGACTTGATGGCACCTAACGATAACAACAGTAGAGGAAGTGGAAGACTTGGTCCATGCTAAATTATGGATGAAGCTTGAATATATTATGTTGCTCACAGTAAGTCAATCACAAAAGGATAGTAAATATTTTATGACTTCATTTATATAAAAAGATGAAGAAAGACAAATGTACAGAAGCCATAGTCTACTAGTGGTTATCAGGAATGTGTAGAAGAAGGTGAGGAGGAAAAATAGTGGTGGAAAATCATATTAATTAAGGGTCGGTTTGCCCACCCATTTATCATAATTGCTGATAATAATTGTGTACATATAAAGGGTCAAATTGACAAAATTTGTATGATAGATTTATATTGAGGCAAAAAAGTAGTTGCTCTTGAGCCTACTTATGTACAACCAAAGACTTCGTAGGAATTAATTGCTTGGGTTTAAGTTTAAGGTCATGGTTACACACCTAACATCCCAGTTAATTGACCTAATCTATTTAGTGCTTTTAGTCGCCCCCCCCCCTCATTCACTGGGGTCTTAAAAACTTGCAAGAGGCCATTCAAGGCACAACTATTCTCCATCTACCTGAAGTAACACACACACACAAATGAGAGTCAACAATAGGAGGATTATAAGGAATGTGTTGAACTACAAGACTAGAAAAACTGGATTGATTCCTGGCTAATGTTAATGAACTTTCACATACATATGAGGCAATCTTGAGTCAAACACACCTTAGTCTTTAAAGTAACATCCTTGCTTTTCAACACTCTAAAGAAATCTTACACAGCAGATTTACCCAATGCAACTCTGAAGTGTATTTATCTTTGAGATCTAGTTGATTGTGTTATTTAATATCTTTGCATATTTTTAAGATCATTTTATTGGGGGCTCTTACAGCTTTTTGTATCTTTTTTATTTCCTTTCTAGTTAATAGATCTTTTGAAAATGATGTATTGAAGTCTCCTAGTCTTATTTGTCTCTTCATTTCCATAAGAATTTGATTAATATGTTTTGATAGTATTTTATTTGATTCATACATGTTAATTATTGCTATGGCTTTCTGTTCAATTAAAGCTTTCCTAATTATATAGTAACTTTCTATGTCTCTCATTATGTCATTAACTTTGCCGTCTATTTTGACTGATTAATATTGCTGCTTCAGCTTCATTTTACTGCTCTTAGCTTGAAACATTCTTTTCCATCTTTTGGTTTTTAGTCTATGTTTATCTTTATAGCCAAGGTGCATCTCTGGTAAGCAGCATATTAAAGGTTCATTTTTTAAGCCCATTTTGTTATTCTTTGTCTTTTAACTGATGAATTCAGTCCATTTATAGGTAATGTTATTGATAAATATTGTTTTGTTGATGTCATTTTATTGTATTTTTTAATAGTAACAGGATTTTTTGTGTTGTGTTCCTATTGGTTTTTGATTGTCTTATTACTTTTTTTGCTTTTATCTTATTGTTTATCGTGCTTATATGGTTTTCATCTTGTTTGTTTTCTTAAAGTTTTTATTTTTTCTTTGTAGGTTTTTTTTGTGATTTTCTTTCCTTATTCAAAGTAGCTTGTGAATGGTTAAATATCTTCCTTGAGTATTTATTGTCTGCTCTGTTCCCTCTGCTCTTATTTATTATTATCTTTATAGCAGAATGTTGTCAACAATTTCTTATTTTATTTAGTTGGTATCACTTAAGTATTTCTTTAGTAGGATGTTTTCTCCTTAATAATTTATTTTCTAATATTTTAGGTTGTCTGTTACAAATTTTCTGCCTAAAGAATTCATTTTAATATTTTGTGTAAAGGTGGTCACATTTTTATAAATTGATTAAGTTTTCCTTGGCTGTAAATGTTTCTATCTCTCTGTCATATTTGAGGATAATTTTGCAGGATATAGGACTCTTGGTAACTGTTTCTTTCAGTATTTTAAATATATCACTCTATTGCCTTCTTGCCTGAATGGTTTCAGTAGAAAAATCTCAATTTATCCTGATTGTTTTGATATGTTCTTTATATGTAATTGTTCTTTTTTTGCCATTCAACTTTAGAATTTTTTCCTTATCATTAATATTAAAAAGTTTAATTATTATATGTCAAGGCGATTTCCTTTTAGGGTCCATTTTGATGGCATTCTATGGTCTTATTTTATAGTCATTTTATATTCTGACATGAGGTTAGGGAAGTTCTCCCTTAATAAATCTATTTTTCAGGAATTGTTATTTCTTTTCTATTCTGAGACATTTTATCAAGTGTATGTTGCTACTTTTGATGGTATCCCATAGTATTCTTAGATTATCTTCAGGTGATTATTGGTTGTTTTCATAACCTATCTTCTTGAATTTTGCTCGAGCGATTCATCTTCTAGATCAGTAATTCTTGGTTCCAATATTTGTATCTTGTTGTTTTAGGCTTCCACAATGGTGTTAAGTTCTAATATTTTGGTGTTTACACTTTGTATTTCTGTTTGAAGTTGTATTCTTTCTAATTTTTCATTCATTTTGCCAGCATGTTCTTTCAAGATCCATCTGAGTTCTTGAATCATGGCACATTTCTCCCATCTAGCTCTAGCTAATCTATCTAGCTCTATCTCCTACCTAGCTCTATCTAATTTTTCACCCAGTCACTTATAGGACCTGGAGACTATAGCTGTCATCTCCATCTTGGGAGGATTGGAGCCCCTCCAGACCCACAGTGGTCTGTGGTGTAGTTACTTGGCTGTTTTCTCCTGTTTCTGCAATGTAAGGAGACTGACTGCTGCCTTGGAGACATGGTGTTATTATTGTCTTTTATATTTGACCCTCAATGCAGAGGTACTCCACACACCTGATGCAGAGCCTGGGTCGTCAAGGGAGGCCAGGAGATTGGGTAGCAGCCTAAACTCAACAGGGGCTGAGTTTGGCAAACAATTAAATATGGGCCCCATCAAAGTCCTGGTCTGAGGCTGGTTTCCAAGTTTCCAAGGAGCACCTGGCAATTCCTGAGGAGCACAGCGATTAATCAGAACATTTGCCAAGATCATCTCCTGCTGTGGAACCTAGATGTGTTGAGCCCAATTACTATTGCCTCTGGGCAGGCAGGTGTTAGTACTTTTGAGTCGTGGCCGCCACAGGAAATGTTCACCCAATACCGAGTCGACGTTTTCCCTAATACTTACCTTTGCACCTGCTTGGAGATGGTCTGTCCTCCGGATACCCTGAGTAAACTCTGCCACCATCAAAACCCCGGGAGGTCCAGCCAGACACTGGGAGCCAGATCACGGTCTCTCCAACATGGCCAGGCCTGAGTAAATCCAGGCCCCCAAGTTCCAGGGCTCAGCGGCCCTTGTGTCCTCCTAACCAAGTTCCCACTCAGTTTCTCCCAGGTCCTGCTGAGGGAGGGCAGCTGATTAATGGCAGCAGATGGGGAGAGTACAGGTACGCACCACTGTGGTCCAGAGCAGCTGCTACCTAGGCTCGGTCCTCCCAGGGCCTACTAGAATCCAAGGCTTTTTCCTCCCCCTTTCTGGGGTTCTTTGGTCACTTTCTCCCTGGGGCACCTTCCTCAACCGCATGTTTTTCTCAGAGACAGGTCTGGAACCCAGGCTGCTGCGATCTTTCTGCTGCTGCAAATTGTTGTTTAGAGAGGGATCCAAAGAGACTCTTACTGCGCCGCTCTGTGGTCTCTCCATCAAAGTCTGACTCACAGATTTGTATGTTACCATGCGTATCATGACGAGTTAATGTCGTCTGATTTCTTTCAGTGCTCAAAGTATCCCATATTTGGCCAGGAGAGCTCCTTCAAGCTGCCTCCGTGTCCGTTTGACATGTCCCAACTGGTACTTTTCACGAGTATTGAGCAACCCCAAACTCAAAAACAAAACTCACTCCCATTGAGTCAATGCCAATTCTTAGCAGCCCTATAGGACAGGGTGGAATTGCCCCTGTTGCTGACCGAGACTGTAACTCCTGTGGGAGCAGAAAACCCTGCCTTCCCCTGCGGAGCAGCTGGTGGTTTTGAACTGCTGACTAGTCAGCAGCCCAGTGTGTAATCAACACACCATCAGGTATCCTTTGAGCACCCAAGAACCCCATTTTCGTTGCAGGGTGGAGTTAACTTTGTTAAAGTTCTTTTAAAAATAAAGCATTATCTGATGGAACGGTTGTGGAATCCTGGTGATACTTTCAGGTAACTGTTGGGCTGCTAACCACAAAGTCAGCTCAAGCCCACTTAGCTGCTTCAGAAGAAGAAAGTAAGGCTCTTGCCTTCTGCAATGGTTTACAGCCTTGGAAATTCCCCGCATGTATCTGTGAGTCAGCATACACTTGACAGTAGTGAGTTACTTCTGTTGCTTTTCATTTTAATTCAACTGTTGGGTATTGGGGGCTCACAGTGGCCATGGCTTCCTGCCCTTGAGAGGAGAGAGAGAAAGACGATAGCTTGAACAGGAGTAGCAACTGGAAGTGAAGCCCACGGAGCATTCGGGACAGATGGCCCATTCCCAGACTTGGCTGAATGCAAGGAGCCTCTGGTGGAGAGGCCACCACAAGCCTAAACAAAGAGCACACACCCAGACACCAAACCAGAGCTAAGATGAAGAGCGTGGTGGGTGGAGACACGGGGCCTACTAGAATATGCCAGGGGCACCAGGACAGAGGGCCAGCATCAGGAAAAGAGTGGACAGAATTAATGGAGGCACAAGGAAGGCGTTTGCCAACTCCCCACAGTAGTCTTCAGCCTTTCCCTTGATGAGTTTCTCTCAGGATGTGCCTGTCTTAAAGTGACAGCATTCGTTGTCACCATTAACTGGATTGTCATCATTAGCAACACCGTCAAGAGGGCTCTCAAGTTAGAAGGAACCCAACATCCTTGTGACAAAAGGAAGCCCGCCATCATGATCAATCACCAATATAACCCAAAGCAGGGATTAGCATCGGAGCCTATAGTTTGCAGAAGGCTGTGGATGACAGCGGGAGCCCAAGATACACTGGTGGGAACTACCCGAGTCGCTGGTGATGGCCTCCATCCGTAATTGAGGATGGGAGGAGAGAGAGGAGTATTAAAGAGCAGAGGAACAGACCTGGCGTGAACAGATCAATTCTGTCGGTTGATTCTCCCCTGTGAGGCATGCTGGCCCTGGTCTGGTTTTCAATGTTATCTGTATTTTTGTTTTACTTTGTTTTGTGTTTGTTCATATTAGGATTTATCTCAGAGATGTTATGTCATTTGGGGTCACGCTCTTGAAGTTGTGTTACATGTTTTTCAGTCAATGCAACCCAGGACTGATGGACTTACAGGGATAGCAAGCTGATTAAGGGTTTGGGGATATGGGGTGGTTGCAGTGATGGGGGGAGGTGGTAAAAGGGAGACGATGTCCAGGAGTCCAGGAAGGAAAAGGATGTTTGGAAACGGTGGTAACTGTACAATACTGCTTGATGTGATTGAACTATGGAATGGTATGTGTATTACCTCCTAATTAATAATAAAAATCTTTTTTAAGTGAAAATAAAAGAGATGCCTAGAAGACCTCCACAAAGAGGTTAAACAGGGCGTGCATTTAAGATTTGGTGACTGCCGAGCGGACCGGTGTGGCGGAGCTGGGCCCATCCAAACAACCCTGCGCATAAAAGTGATCACTGAGTGAGTGCTCTTTCCATACACTGAAGTAAGATGTAAACCGTGTGATCTTTCCAGTTCTAAAAGGTCAGTACTTTTATGCCTCCTATTTTACTGATATAAAACCCGAAGCCTGCAAGGTCAGCAGTTTGCCCAAGGTGCTCACGACAGTCAGCTGTCCTGTTTCTAAAGCCCTACTGGACTGTAGAGCCCTGCCTCCTAAACTCCTCGCCCTCCTCAACAGTTGGTGCAACCCAAACAACTCGATGACATCACACAGCCAATGAGATCACACTGCCGGGTCAGTCAGGACTGCATGGCCTCAGAGGTTAAGACCACTCATCACCAGCCACAAATGTCACTTCCCAATGGTCGCAGGGGCAATGTGCAGACAAGTCTTAGCGATCTTCTACACAGGAAGCAAGAATTCTACCACTGAGTCACCATGCCTTATAACTTCCAATATTTTATGTGAACAAAAGGTGTGATACTGGTCATTTCTAAATTTACTTTTTTATCATTTTTATAACCAATGTATATGTGCATGACAGATGAACTGCAAAAATGTTCCCAATTATTCACACATCTGTATACTCGTGTCCTCTGCAATTGTGTATTTTAGCTCTTCTCCCTATTTAATGGTGCTCTCTTGAACCTGAGTTATTCCCGTGTCTTGATTTGGCCAGTCGAATGTACTGAGCCATTTTCCACCATAAGTCTCAAAAGGTCTTTCCTACTTCCACTCCCTGCCACTACTAGGTGAATAAATCCCACCTGGTTGTGGACAAGTCCCAGCCAACAGTTATCTATCCTCAAAACATACAACGCTACCCGGCTTCAATTAGCGCCCAATTGACCAAAGTCAGCATCATTGCCCTCTGATAAGTGGATTCATGAACCATAATAAAAGCTTATCATTATAAGCAATTGAGTTTATGATGTTTTTTACACAGTTATAGCTAATGGATACAAAGTCTGAATGAAGAATCTTTCCTTCAAGAGCTACCATTTACACAGCTTGGCAAATGTTTGAGGTGCCAGAATAAGCATTTCCAGTCCCTCTCTTAGTCAATGCAGCAGTGGTCTCTCAATGAGAATAACACATAAGAATTGTTGTTTAATATGCTCAAATTACAGATGGTCACAGAGCTGCTAACTAAACAAAAGTTACATGGCAAGAAGATCCAATATTTGACCCCAAGACCATCAGTCTCTGAATTAATGTTGCTGTGCTGTTTTATCCATAGTTATAATAGGAAGTTTATATATTGGATTGGAAACTTCATGAGAAATAGCCTCACCAGTTTTATGCAGTCCAGGAGAGCACAAACACAGCAAATCTAAATCTGTTCCTGGATCGATAGGAAAGAGAGGACTGCGATTGATTACGAATATCTGCCTTTTGCTAAGGAAGAGAGAAAAAAGTATGAAACATGTCAGATGCCCCATGCCTGTGTCGTTTCTGTCCTGTGTCATCACAGCTAAATTTCAGAGAACTCATCATTGATCTTTGGTCTGCTTTTCAGAAGCAGGCATGAATAATCTGAATGCCTTTAATCCAGTAACCTGATTGACATCATCCCTCGCATTATAATAACTGACATCCCTCATATATCTTTATCAAACACAAATAACTTGGAGGTTGTGTTGTTAGCTGTCACCAACTTGGTTCCAATTCACGGGGACTTCATGCGTGTGGAGAGAATTGTTTCCTCCCAGCTCTTTCTTTAAAGGCGCCTCCGGGTGGGTTCCGACACGTGAGCTTTGCCTGGGAATCAAAAGCTTAATTATTTTCACCCATGAAACTATTACAATAAAGGTCAGAGGTGCCAAACCAAATTGTTTAACTCTACTGTATTCAATTCCAGTAACCTTCTTGCAACAAAGCTACCTAAACACGTCATGTGGGTCAATCAATGCAGTTCCACAGACAGTAGGCACTTATCAGCATGTTACTCTTCTTGGGGTAGAGCTAGGATGAAGGGAAAGAGAATGTTCCAGAGAAGTCATGGATATCGTTGTTGAGTTGCATTAATTTGCAATTTGCTTAAACTAAAAAAGCTTAAAATCTTGTCAGTTAAAATGTAAAAGACTGAAGAGTTAAGGGGATATGAAATAAATGCACCCTTAAGTACTATGTAGTTTATTCTCATTATCCCCAAATTGTATGAGATTTTGAAGGATTTGATTTCTAATATTCTATTTAGATTTGCAATATGTTGAGTGTGTTTATTTCTGCATGTAGCTGACTGTATGTTGGTCTCTGGGTGGTCTGCTGCACTTATCATGTGTCTGCTACACTCCCACTTAGTACTGTTTTGTAATGCTAGTCTTGTTTTGTTTTGTTTTGGTTTGGTTTGGTTTTTTAAAATCTTTTTATTGGGGCTCATAAGGCTCTTATCACAGTCTGTACATACATCAGTTGAGCAAAGCACCCTTATACATTCGTTGCACTCGTCATTCTCATAATTCACCTTCCACTTGGGTTCCTGGAATCAGCTCGGTTTCCCTTTTTTCCCCCCATCCCTCTCCCTCCCCGATCCCACCCCTGGTCCCTTTATAGTATATAAATAGTTATTATATCTTATCTTACACTCCCCGGCGTCTCCCCTCACCTGCCTCCCCCTTGCCCATCTCCCAGAGAGGAGGTTACACATAGATCTCCAAGATCGGTTCTCCCTTTCTACACCCCCTTCCCTCCTGGTGTCGCCACTCCCACCGCTGGTGTTGAGGGGTTCGTCTGTCCTAGATTCCCTGTGCCTCCAGATCCCCACTGCACCACTGTACATCCTCTGGTATAACCAGGTCCGCAAGGTAGAATTGGGGTCATGATAATTGGGAGGGGAGGAAGCGTTCAGGAACTAGAGGAAGGTTTTTAGTTTCATTGTTGCTACACTGAACCCTGAGTGGCCCATCTCCTCCACATTACCCCTCTGGAAGGGGTGTCCAGCTGTCTACAGATGGGCATTGGGTCCCCATCATGCACTCCCCCTCTTTCACGGTGATGTGATTCTCGCCACCACCCCACCTTTGTTGTTGGAGACCTGGTCTCCTCTGCCCTTCACGGTCACCTATGTTGGTGTGCTGCTTCCGTGTGGGCTTGGTTGCTTCTGGGCTAGATGGCCGCTTGTTTGCTTTCAAGCCTCTAAGTCCCCAGACGCTATATTTCTCAGTAGCCAGGCACCATCAGCCTTCTTCACCACACTTGCTTGTGCACACTTTCGTCTTCAGTGATTATGTGAGGAAGGTGATCACACAATGATTGTTTTGTTTCTTTGTATCTGCTCCATGGTCCATTCAACACCTTGTATTCGCTTGTCTTGTTTTTATAAATTCTTTTAATTTCTCATTTTCTGGACGGACTCTTATTTCTCCTTCATACTTGAGGAATAATTTTGCTGAGTATAAGATTCTTGGTTCACAATTATTTTTTCTTTCAAGGTTTTATGTCATTATGTTGTCTTCTTGCTTAAGTAGTTTCTGCTTAAATCTGAGCTTATTCTTACTGGGTTTTTTCTTTTTAAGCGACAGTTCCTTTTACTTTGGCTCCTCTCGGGATTCTCTCCTTGTTCCTAATATTTTGAAGTTTGACTACAGTATGCTGTGATGTCTTTCTTTTGGCCATTGCTTAGTTTGAGTATCTCTCCGATTCCTGGGCATATATGTCCTCTTCTTTTGTGCAGTTAGGGAAGCTTTCTTCCATGACTTTTGTACTATTTTCTCTGTAGTTTTTTTTTTGTTTGTTTGTTTGTTTCTGTTCAGAATTACCAGTGAGATATAAGTAATTCCTCCTGATGATGCTCCACATAAATTTTAGGCTTTCTTTATCCTTTTTTGCTCAGTTTCTTAACTGTTCTTCTCAAAGTTGAGAGTCAAGAGATTTTCCTCCAGCTTACTAATTCAACTTTTTACATCTTCTATTGTATTATGTTGTTCTTTTTAACTGCTGTGTCATTCTGTTTTAGTGTTAACCTTCTTGGTTTATGTGTAGTGTTTCTAACGTCTCTAGTTTTCTCTCAAAGTCTTTCTCCATCTGTTTAAAATATGTGAAGATCATTCTTCTGAATTTGTTTTCTGGTAGTTCCAAAGCCTTTTCTTCTCCAACAAATTCATTTGTATCTGGGCATCATTCATTTGTTTGTGCTTTTGTTTTGTTTGGTTGTTTTGTGCAGACATCGTTTCTGCTGGCCCCATGACATCTTGATGCCCTGTTGGCTGTGGGAGGGAGCTGGATTGCACAGGAGTAGTTAACTCTGCGAAGTGGTGCAGGAGAAGAAAAATAGAACCTCAATGGAAAGAGATGAGAAAGAAGAAAGAAGAAGAGAAAAGGCTTTTTTAAAATATAAAGGAGAAGCATACAAGGACTTCTGAAATTATAAAAACGCAATTCAATAAAATCGTGCTGTTTGGTTGGGATCTTCTCTCCCCCCAGGAGCACGGCAGCTGGAGTGGATGAGAGCACAAGGTGCCAGCTGGAGAAAGAGGTGAGCACCCGATGGCCGTGGTGCTTGTCCCGGAGGAGCTCATGGGCCGAGGGCCAGAGGAGCCGGTGTGGGCAGCACTGGGAAGTGAGCAGGTGGTTCAACGTCTGGCAGTGGCACTGACACTTGCAATGTTCACAAGCAGAGTGGGGGTGCTGTTAATATGGCAAATGTCTATTTAATAATTCAGCAACAATAGTATACATTGCCAATTTTCAAGTGTTAATTTGATCAACATCTCATTTGTATTGTTTCAGAACATTCTTAGGAGACTTTCTTTTCTTGAGGGATATTTTCATTATGGGTAAGAATGTAATGCCCTTGTTCTTTAAGAGATTAGGCTAAGGCTTTTAAAGTAAAGCGTTATCTTGATGTCTCTCTACAACATACTTCCAAGTGATTTCATCTTAAAAAAATTATTTACCTAAGTATAACATGTATATACATATGTGTGCATGTTTACATATATAGTAATAATGTGCAGTGAGATGTAATACACAAAAATGTGTGTGTTCATATGGAGATCAAGAATATGTAGTAAGTCCCTGCAGAAGATACTGATGATACAAAACTAAACATGCAGTTTCCATAAGGTCAGGAAGTCCCAGTAGAATAACCACAGTACAAACCAGTGGCGGATACTGTCCCCACTGACAAAGAACAGCAGAGGTTGACACTCCAGCGCTCCGGAATGGCAAACCAGCAGCAATGTCCGAAGTGCGGGAGAAATCGTGTTTTTAAGTTCCACTCAGGCACCCCTCATGCTAATTATACAATCCGACTTGAGGGTATTATTCAATTACCATATTTCGATTGAAACCCAAACCTACATGGCCAAAACCAAATGACAAAACTGAGTACTTCAGCCTGACTGATGATTCACATTGGTGTAACTTAATCCCAGAAGTTCTAAACGACTAGAGATTTTCAAGATTGGATTTTGTTTTGACTAATTTATGAGCCACAACAATTAAGTAACCAGCTGCACGCTTCAAGGTTGTCAGTCAGTCTGAACACACTGACCCCTCAATGGGAGAAAGACTTAGCAATCTACTTCCAAAGAAAGATTAAAAAAAAAAAAGATTACAGCAAAGAAAGGCCTCCAGAGCAGTTGTAAGTCTATATCATGGGTCACTAGGGGTTGAAATCACATGACGGCCCCTAAGGACACTGTCCTGTTGGCCAGGCAATCACATTTGCTGGAGTGAAGTATGGCTGCTGTTTTTACAGTCACCCACCTTGGGTGTCCAGCAACTACTTGCTAACTCCTTTCCACTGTGTTTCATATGCTCTGATGAACCACTTGCCTTCTTTGTTTGTTCCTCTCTCTTCAACTGCACAGCAACCTTGAAGAGGTAATTACAGTGGCCTCTTCTCTGCTTAAGCCCTTCTTACAGTGGGCTATTAGAATCTCCCCAGGTGGTGCAAATGGTTAATATGCACAGCTGTGAAGTGAAAGATTAAAGGTTCAAGTCCACCCAGAGGCACTGCAGAATAAAGGCATGGCAAGTTTCTTCTTAAAAAAATCACACATGAAAACCCTATGGAACACAGTTCTACTCTGACACACATGAGGCTACCATGAGTCAATGTGAACTCAAAGGCAATTGGCACATGTATGAGCACAGGAAAATAACTCTGATAGCAGTAGCTCTGTAACTGGCAGTGAGTCACTCACCACCACACTCCAAGTTCCACACGCATCATAATGGATCACGCAATAGACCTCTGGTCCCTTGAGGCCTCCTCACCCCCCACTATCCTGACCCCCGTGTTGCCTCCTACTCTGGACTAAATGGGAGCATGTACCTAGGTGTAGGCAAGAGATAAACTCACAACACATGGAACCCAGGAACAGGAATGGGACTAGCGTTAACAAAAGGGTGGGGGATAGGATGGGAGACGTGGGGAAGGAGGGGGGTACCGACCGCAATGAATGGCACATAACCGCACACC
Source organism: Tenrec ecaudatus (assembly GCF_050624435.1). Lineage (NCBI taxonomy): Eukaryota > Metazoa > Chordata > Mammalia > Afrosoricida > Tenrecidae > Tenrec > Tenrec ecaudatus. Next base: position 50,907,298 of record NC_134541.1, on the reverse strand, counting down.
CCACCCAGGGAGAAGAACAACAGAAACCAGAGGGAAGGGAGACAGCAGTCGGTATGAGATTTGAAAATAATTAACAATCTACAAATCTATCAAGGGGCCACGAGGGTTGGGGGGGTGTGTTTCAGGGGTGACAAAAAGAGGAGCTGATCCCAAGGGCTCAGTGGAAAGTAAATGTCTAGAAAAGAACGATGGAATATATGTACGGATATGTCAGATACAGTTGACGTATGGGTTGTAACAAAAGTTGTAAGAGCGCCCAATAAAATGATCTTTAAAAAAAGCATCAATGTGTGCATTCTTGTTAAAATTCCAAGAATGGCGCACACCTCATGTATTCATCATGACTAGAGCTTGCCTATGTAAATTGAAGCTGAGAGAGAGAGAGACAGAGAGAGAGAGCCAAAGCTCACTCTTGAGAAAGACTCTCATACAAGGAAGGTTGTTCTTCGGTCATGGTTTCTCATCTGCAGAGCTCAGGGTGTTGCTATGGGTGCTTATTAACTACACCTGTAGCCCTGTTTCCTAGCTATGACAAGACCGTGCACATCCCTACAGCCTCCCACAAGGAGAGACAGCAAAGCGTCGTAACAACACCCCTTGTTACTTACCAGGCCTTGGCGGTCTGTATTTCGGCACAGGCTACCGAATACGGTGGAAGCCTGACGCTGCTGAAGTGTAATTAGCACATGGTGTCTGTGGTGCACAGGGTTACAGTGTCATCCCACCGCCTAAAACATCACTGCATGCTTGCACACTGGGTCAAACGTCACACAGGACAAATGCCGAAGTGGAACTCTGCTTGTCTTTTATGGGTCATAGGCTTGGGGTGCACGTAATCAGGTCACCTCCTTTGGTATCACCCACATTGTATTCCAGTTCTGTCCTATCTTTGTTTTTTTCCAAAGAAAAGGTCTTTTGTGTTTGCTAACACTCAGATCCACTTACACTCATAACCTCATCCCTGTTGTTAGCATTGGTTTTCACACATGATATGCTGCCTTTCCCTGTGCAGAGCACGCCTGCTCCTGCCCGCTGCTTTCCCAACAGACTAGGGCACTTTTATGTGAACATTTGGGGAAAGGCGGTGTATTTGTGGTGCGGAGTGGAGGTGGCTTCTGGAAGTACAGCACTCTAGAACACGGCCTCAGGACTGGTAAACTGTGGAGCAGTATAGTCAAGTTCTACATTTGAAGGGTTTTCCTTTCGGAACCAAATGGAAATAAAGAATAATGTTCTGAAAAGGGGACAGATTTCACCCCAAACCCTGGTACCCTGCTCCCAGCCAATGTGGGGTATCTGACTAGGGGCTAATCCTCAGCCTCTGAGCCTGTGGAGTCTTTCTCCCCATGGGACTGGTGCCTCTCCCTCCAGGCAGGCATGGTTGTTTGCTGTTGGCTGCCACTGAGCCAGTTCCGGCCCATAGTGACCCTACGCACATTAGAATGAATGAAACACCGTTTTCCTCTGTCCACAAAGTGTGGGGTCCTTGAAAACTGAAACTTCCCATCACTACAGCCCCCTACCGTGAGGAGGGTCTGGGCCGCCACCAGTCCTCAGCTACTGTGGGCTTGCTAAGTGAATCCCAGTGTAGAGTCATCACCTCATCCTATATTTCCTGGGTCTGGTCCAGAAGGGATTTGACCACATGGTGAGAAATGCAAGTTGCTCCTCTTAGCCAAGGTTGTCAATGGAGTATCTGTGGATCCTTCTCCAGCTCGGAGCCCAGAACATATGGTTTAAGTTCATGGGCAACTGTCCCCACAGATCTGAACTCAAGCCATGCATGTCTGAAACCAAAACCTCATTCTACCCTCATCCTCAAACCCATGCTTCTCCATACAAAGAGAAAGATGAAAAATTATAGAGAGAAAAAGAAAGTCTTTTAGAAAGACCCCTGGAAAGCAAACCAGTGTAATTGAGAATGAGTTCAAAGAAACATTTCCCCGCAATATTAAAAGTCACCCTAGCAGTTTTGACCTTTCCCCAGAAAAGTTGAACACAGCTAAAGAAATAGGTAGCACAAGATGGGAGCATGTCCATACACAACATCTGGAAAATATGACTCTCGAGCAAGGTTATGTAACACACCGAATGCAGCATCAGGCTGTGTTTATACTCTGATGCCTGGCTGATTGCAACACAGACAAGGGTTGTCTCCAGCACAAATTGCAGACACAGCTACACGGGGCGAATGGTAGCCAGAGAAGAACGTCACTCCCCAGGGAAACGCAAGTCCAACCTGGAGGCACGGTGACCTTCCGCTAGAACGAACTGGAATGAGAGTGGGGAGAGACTGCTCTTACTGATCACTGCCCTGACATCTTGTTCCTGTCTCAAGTACTTATGCAGAGCCCCGTTGATGTGTATTCCACAGACATTACACAGAGGACTAAAGAATGACTATTTACTGAGCTTACTCTCACCTCAGCGTCTCCAGCTTAAATGTGACTATGAGAATCTGGACGCTTGCTGAAATGGATACGCAGACTTGCTAGGTCTGTGCGGGAGCTGGGATTCTGCAGGACCAACAAGCTCCCAGTGATACCCAGCCTTGGTCCCAGGCCACATTCAAAAGCAAAAGTTCAGGATGTGATGGAAAGACCTAAGAAGGGTCAGTGTGAAAGAACTCAAGACAAACTGAAAACTGTGCTCAGATGCTGACAATGCTAGGTAAGGAGGCCAGAAGATGGGACCTCCTATACGCCAGCTGTCTGGCACATACCTCCCAGATGCACCTCCTAAGCACATTCCTATGGGCCGTCCACTAGGCCCTCACCAACCAGGCAGTTCCCTAGGACTACCTTCAATTTGGAATCTAGTTACACTAAGGGGCTAGGGTCTGCTGAACTCTCCGTAGAGAGTGTAGGATATGGTAGAAAGAGCAGGGTGCTCTGTGTCTTGATCTGCCCCAAAGACCCAGGATCCATGGTTCAGGCAGATGACCTGCTTCCCTAGGGACCATGGAAAGCCTTTGTCTATACACCCTCGTGTGTTGATGCCAAGTCTGCTGTGCCTGGTTCAGAAGTCAAAACTAAAGGGAGATCACAAGTTAACCCTCTCCACATAGAGAACCCAGTGAGCCTTTCCTTTTGTGGCAGTTTCTCATCATCCTTAGGACTCCGCACCCTTCCAGAGCTGGAGGTCTTAGCCACCTAGAGGTGGCACATCGCTCTTTTCCTAAAAGACAAAGGAAGATCCAGGCCAGTGTCTCTCAAATTTCAATGTAAAGATGAATGCCCGTGAGCCTGGTAAGATCCTCATTCTGATGTAGAAAGCCTGGAAGTATGACTCTATATGTACGCAGGTCCTCAGCCCACAGTTTGAGTATCAAGAGGCTAGAGAATGTGACAGCCACTTAGCTCCAAGATCCATTACCACAGAGTGTATTCTGACTCATAATGACCCTATAGGACAGAGTAGAACTGTCCCACAGAGTGTCTAAGACTACAAATCTTTATAGAAACAGACATCCTCGTCTTTTTCCTGCAGATAGGTGGTGGGTGTGAACACCTGAACCTTCAAGCCCAGCACCTGAGCCGCTGTGATACCAGGGCTCTCTGTACTTTAATATTTATTAATGAAATCAGAGTAGTAACACCATCAGGTCAAGTAGAGCATCTCCAACAGATAGATAAGGAACCCTGACTGAGTTCTGCAAACAGAAAGTGGGCAGATCTGGGTTTCGATTCTAGCCGGCTTGGCACCAAAGCTATGGTCTTTCCATGGTGCCTGTTACCAAAATGAAAATTTAGGTCAGAGGTTTTTAAATGTTTAAAAGCAGTCTTAGGAATCATTACAAGTGACAGTGAGCTAGCTCCACAGCAAAATAAAGGAAGTTATGTCCTAGTATTTGTAGCCCAATATTTGCAGTTTAATCTGTAGTATAATAATATATGCCCTCCGGAAAGTATGGTCTTGGTTTTTCATGAAAAAGTCAAGCCCACTTTCCATGTACTATGTCTCAGAAAGCATGCATATATAAAATTTCATTTTTAAAGCTATCAATCAAAATGCTTATCATTTTTTAAAGCACGCTTTATTTGAAGGGACGTGTCATTTAGTTTATTTAACCAAATTGAGCAAGCATTTGCTGTTTCCTAGATGTGCGCGGCACTACACTATCACAAAAGTCACTTACCCAGGAGCGACTTCTCCATGATGTCCAATAGCTGAGGCACTTGACCCACAATAAAGCCTCCCTAGCGATGAAATGATGTCTCTACTAGAACCCGGTTTCATATTTCTCCAGGCCACATTGCAAACGACACAGAATTTCAGATTTTTAAAATAGCTCAAGCAAGGTTTGCAGACTATTCCAAGTATAAAACCTATGCAGATAGCCCCTCAGACAAAAATGAGCACAGAAGTAAAGACAGGACTCTGTTGGGATTTTGATTTTTAAATCCTTTTGTTGGGAGCTCCTACATATATGATAACAATCCATAATTCAATTAGATCGAGTATAATTGTACAACTGCTGCCGCCATGAGTGGCAACGCATTTTCTTTCTTCTTGAGCTTCTTGCTATCAGTTCCTCTTTATCCCCTCCCTCCCCCACCCTACCCCCAGGACCCCTTATTATTATATGTTTATATATATAATATGTGCCATATCTCACACCAAACCAGTGGATCTGTTCACCTACAGTTCTGTTATTGATTTCCCTTGAGGTAGCGATACATTGATATCATTGCTATCAGCCTCCCCTCCCCCCTCTCTTCCCTTACCCTCAGGGAATCATTATTCCCATTAATGTTTCTGAAAGGTTATCTATCTTGGCTGTCATCCAAAGAACGATCTTAATTATACAAGTGAACATAGGCAGGTGAGGTAAAACCAGGACCATAATAGTAAGGTGAGAAAATAAAACAGAAAGGGAGTATAGCTATGTGTTTCATCAGTGCAATACTGCACCCTAGATATATCATTCCTTCCATGTGGCCCTACTGGAGGGCTGTCCAATTATCTTGCAGGTGGGTTTTGGGTCTCCACTTTGTCCACACTCCTTCACGCCAATTTGATTGATTGTTTTTGAACTTCTGATACCTATTCCCATCAATACCTATGATCACACAGGCTGGTGTGCTCCTTCCATGTGGGCTTTGTTGCTTCTCAGCTTGATAGCCGCTTGTTTATCCTCAAGCCTTTAAGGTTTCAGATGCTTTATCTTTTGATAACCAGGCACCATCAGCTTTCTTCACTACATTTGCTTATGCACCTGTTTTGTCTTCAGAGATTGTGTCTGGAAGGTGAGTATCATGCAGTGCCAAATTATTTAAATGAACCATTCTTAAAATGGGAGCATAAGCAAATGTGGTGAAGAAGTTGATGATACCTGGCTATCAAAAGATATAGCATATGGGGTCTTAAAGGCTTGTAGATAAACAAGCGGCCTTCTAGCTGAGAAGCAACAAACCCACATGGAAGAAGCACACCAGCCTATGTGATCATGAGGTGTCGATGAGGTCAGGTATCAGGCATCAAAGACCCAGAACAAAAAATTATATCAACGTGAATGAGGGGGAGTGCAGAGTGGAGAACCAAAACCCATCTGTAGACAATTGGGCATCCCAATTACAGAAGGATCACAAGAAAGAGACGAGCCAGTCAGGGTGCAGTATAGCACAGAGGAAACACACAACTTACCTCTAGTTCTTAATGCTTCCTCCCTTCCTCCCACCCCACCCCCCATTATTAGAACCTTAATTCTATTTTATAAATCTGGCTAAACCAGAGCATGTACACTGGTACCTATAAGAGCTGGAAACACAGGGAATCCAGAACAGATAAACCCCTCAGGACCAATAATGAGAGTAGCCATACCAGGAGGGGAAGGGGAAGGTGGAGGTGGGAAAAGAACAATGTTATATGTAAAACAGTGATCTGCATATAACTCCTTCCCAGGGGGACGTACAACAGAAAAGTGGGTGAAAGGAGACAGCAGTTGGTGTAATACATGAAAAAAAAAGATAAAGTATCAAGGTTTCATAAGGGAGGGAGGGAGGTTGAGGGGTACATGAGGAGCTGATATCAAGGGCCTCAAGTAGAAAGAAATGTTTTAAACACATGTGCGGCTAATTGAAGGGCAGAGGGATAAATGGCTCGGTGAGCCTTGCCTTTCTAGTTCTCGGGGCTCTTGCTTTGTGATGGTTACGCCAGGCTGCAGCTGCCTTAGCCAGTTCCCTGCTTCAGCTAGCAAGGCTTACTTCCTGCAAGACATCCCCAAGGAGAAGCCACATGGACCTACCCCGATGCAGCCCTGGGTGCTAGAGCAGCCGTGCTGAGATGCTTACACTTTCACTGATTTGGTTTTCTACCTGCAGTTGGCATCATTGCGTGTGTTTTGTGAGATGGAGGAGGACTTTGTGGATTGGTGTCTGACATATGCACTAATGTTGGACTTGTGGACTTGGACAGCATTGGGTTGGGATATTTACCACCCTTTGTATAAAACTCTCTCTTATACATGTGATTTTTTGTGGATTTGTTTCTCTAATATACCCAGACTTACACAATGATCATGGCAACATATGTACAAATGTTCTTGACATAATGGATGTGTGTATGGATTGTGATAAGAGTTGCAAGAGCACCCATTAAAATGACTTTTTTAAGTGAACCATTCTTGTACTGAGGTAGGATTTAAGTAGAGGCCCAAAGTCCATCTGCTTCCTTGTTATACTTGTGTGTGTGTGTGTATAAACACATATATGTATATACATAGACAAATATGCCTATCTTTATATATAAATATAATATCATATATACACATCTGTATTTATACCTATAGATATAATTTTTACTTTCTTCTTTCCTCTTTCTTCCTGCCCGACTACCATGTTTACTCATTGTTTACCTCTCAGTAATTCCTCTCGGATACATTTCAATTGATCGAACATGACCCAGAGTGCTGCACCCTCCTCACTGTCGATTTTACCCATCATTCACCTCTCGGATACATTTCAATTGATTGAACATGACCCAGAGCGCTGTACCCTCCTCACTGTCGATTTAAAGCCCTTGCTAGTCCTCAGTCCCTGTCGCTAATGCTTTTGAATACCCACTTTCAGAAGAACGCTCTCCCTCGCTAGTCCTTAGTTTTGAGACTGCAAAGATAGAACCATAAGTTTAATTTCTGGGCTCTCAAGAGAAAATGTATCACAAAATAAAAGTTTTATTGTTTTGTAATTTCAAAATTAAGCCATTTTCCACGTAGGACTTTTTTTTCAAGGGTGTCTCAGTATTATTTACATCTGTGGAGTTGGGAAAACCAAAAGTTGAGTTGTTGGCATTATGTAATACCTCTGAAAGCTCCTTTTCCTTCAAAAACATTTAGTAGTTCATTATAAAGCCGCACAGTACTGTACTAAAAAATTAAAAGTGATATACACTCAATTTAACCAATTGCTGGTTAAAAGTATTAACCAGCAATTCCCAACCCTATCAGGTTCCTAAACTCCTCTCTTCGCTCTTGCGCAGTGGACCTTTGTGTACAGGTTTGTCGAGTATGGCGTAGAGCCTGGCACAAGAATCAAGCGACCATTCCCAGGTAGAACAAGTCCATGAAAGGCAGCATGAACTTGGACTCCCTGCAGACATAAACGTGGTCCGCATATCCCCCAGGCACTGAAATTACCCCCACGAACACGATAACTGGTTGCCCAGAATGGGATGTTTGGAAGGCAACAGCACGTTTTTCAAAATAGTTAGCAGTATGTCTTAAAATTTTTTAGAGTATAATTTTCAAGGTAATTCATATTCACCTGAATCACCTTTTCATATGTGATTTTCAGAATTCTAAATTCCTACGATGTTAATACACATCCTAGAAAAGGGTTTTTTTGAAACACACAGTTTGGGAAACACAAGACTAAGCCCATTCAAGTAGATTTCCTCCTGAATCCTTAGATGCCATGAAATCATTATGTCTCTCCAACAATGATGCTTGTTTTCTCCAAACCTAGTGGATCATGGAAGTCTCCCAACCCTTCAGATTTTCCCCCCAAAATTGAACCAGAATGCTACTGTACAGACCACATTTCGACGATGTTGATCCTACTTGCCTGGCTCACCACACGAGGCCCTGCACACAGGTTGGTGTGAAGATGGGGGGTCACTCCCCTGGCTTTACTCCCCATAAATATAACACCTGGTGGTGGTGCTAATCCCCCACGGAAAGCTGCACTTACCCCACACAGCTCTCCCATGAACAAATACCCCAAGTAGCCAAAACAGGAAGAGATATATTTAGAAGTACAACTGTCACTTTACATTCAAGAAGAAAGGAAGCAAAATAGCGCAGCAGGTCTCAAAATTCAGTCAGTGCCAGCCCAACACCCTGGCCTCGGGTTCCTGGGTAGAGATGATCCTAAAAGCCAAGGCTGAGCGTGACCAAGAAGAGACCGCATCACCATTGTCCTCTCTTCAGCATCTCATCTATTCCAAAACATCTTGGCTCTGTTCTGGTGGATTGTGTAGATTTTTACCATACACGTTTCCCCCTGTTAAATATTGGCTTTTAGTTAAAAAATTATCCTATTCATGGTCTCTGAAGAAGGGGGGAAAACCGCAGGAGTAAATAGACATGCTCTCAGATGTCTTTGCCTGTCTGCTTGTTTCACCATGAGGAGCAACAGGACCATCCCTGGGAGCCAGATGTTAGGGGGGGAAAGGAAGAAAAAATACGCAGAGGGCTTTTAAAGAATTAAAGAGATTTCTTTTAAAAACGATTATGTCGCAGTGAATCTCTGATGTTAGGCAGGCCAGGAGGTGGGTATCATAATTATTTTCCTTGAAAGATGAGGAAAGAAAATCTTGAGGAAGTTAAGTTACACAAATGACTGAGGCCACTCAATAGAAAGTAACAAAGTTGAATTGTTTAAGAATAAATGGACATGCCATCTCTTCAGAAGGGAAAAGGGGGTTTCTTATCTCAGAAACAGAACCACCGTTTGATAAAGCTGCAAAACTTGACTAATGTCACTCAAAGCCCAATGTGTAAAGAGAATTTTGGGAAAGGCATGGTTATTCTCTTTTTCTGTTAGCATGTTTGAAAATCTACTCCAGAGTGGTACTCTATTTAGTTGAGAGAATAGAAAGGAAGCTAACCTCCAAGGTAGAGATAGTTCCCTCCATCCCCCCCTCACACACACCCCCCCCCCAACGTTCTCAACCCTCACTCCCAAGGTGGGGTCGTCTTGACCCATCTGAGCTTGGAGAGGAGGTCATCCACGCTCTCCCCAATGTTTCAGCACAATGTAAGTCTGAACATCAGGGAGTGGTGGTTTTCATCTTGTCTTGCCCACACAAGGAGCCTTGAATGACTGGGAAGCAGTTACCAGGGAAGGGTGACTTGGTGACCCTGCTGTTCACACCCAACAATAACAGAGATGGGAAATACGAAGACAAGATTCACGGTCGGTGACAACCTTTCTGTCACAGGCAGGGCCTGGTTTGTCTTTGAAACACAAGGAGGTGAACTCTTTTTGTATTACCTATCTACACTATAAATGAAAACGCTACTCTTCCCTTCCTGGAACTGTTGGATAAAGCTGTTCAAGATTTCCTCCAACATTTCATCTCCGTTTCCTGGAAGGGTCGCAGTGGCGCAGTGGATTAACACACTGCAGTATATGACAGGCTTACAAGGAAGACATGGACCTGTTCTATGGTTCTACAGCATTAAAACTGTGCCACATGCCATGTTGGATGCCCTTCACCTTCTAGGTCAAAGTTTCCTGGCCTTAAATCTTGGGGTGAAAATAGTATCTGCTTACTGGCCGCAGGGAACAGAAAGCAGCCTACATATTTATTACTGGAGAATCGATAAATAAATGTCGATAGACAGATGATGGGATTTGACTAGTTAGTGGTTAAAATGAATAAATTCGTATTTATAAATAGAAACCAAAGAAACCAAACTCACCACCATCAAACAGATTCTCACTCATAGTGATCCAATATAGAATTTATGAGGGAGCAGAAAATCTCATCTCTCCCCGGTGGAGCAGCCAGTTGGGTTTGAAACACAAACCTTACGGTCAGCAGTCCAACACTACCAATTACACTGCCAGGAGGTCCTTTAAAATGTGGACATATTTCAGAAATATACTAGGGAAAAAACCCACTGCAGTACATAACATATAGCAAAATAACCTTTATGCAAATTTTAAAACCCAAAATGTATTGATGATATATCCATATTAGATTAAAATATTAAAGTGTGAGCTATACAATCTAAATTAAGGATGACAACTGCTTCTTTCTGAAGGTAGAAACTTAAAGAGAAAATTTTAAAATATCAATTTAGTATGAAAAAAATTTAGTTCTTAGGAAAGGATAAAAATTGGAAGCAAATATTTTAAAATGTGAACATTGATTAATTCTGAAAGAAAATACACTGAAATTTGTTATAACCTCCACTACATATTTCTGTATCAATTGTTGTTATAAACTAAAATGCAAAACCAAAGCCAAAGGCCATGTCATGGAGAAATTACAAGAATTCATTCATGCATTCAATCGTTTTCTCAAAAGATACATGTACCTCATCAATAAGTATTTAATCTGCAGCTATTGTGTTCCAGGTACTTTCGAAACCCTTAGGACATAATTGAAAGCAAACTACCGTAGTCCCCTGCCCACATTGGGCTTATTCCATGCAGGGCACAGACCAATGTGTGGAAACCATGTTTCCATTTACCATTCTTGCCTGAGATTCACTGGAAAGAGAGTGAGGTGCCAGAAATCAGCACCAGCTGGAAAGGTTTTAACTCCAGCCCTGCCCCACATAGTTAGGTGCTAAGCCTTTTCATAGAATGCACAATTCGTAGAGTTGTTGGAACAATTTAAAAAGATGTTTGGAGCAGAGCACTGCACAAAAGCAATGGATTAAATCCTAATTTAGGAGCATTGGGTTTGGTTCTGAAATAAAAATTATAGCTAACTTATGAATTGAAATCCTAATTCAGGAGGGTTGAGTTTGCACCCGAAACAAAAACTTTAGCTAATCTCTAAGCCTAAAATAAATCAGGTCCAGCTTTCTCTCAAGTTGTTCACACTTGATTAACAAGAGATTCTGAGTTTTAAGTATGGATGAGGAAAGCAACAGATGACCCGGGGGTAAACAGGGTAATCAGGATGGGGACAAGGACGCGTGTCAACTGAGGGACATTAGAAAAACTGAGGAGACAGAAGCCTGAACGAGAAAAAACATAACAGCTAGAAAAAGAACAAGATGTATCCTATAGCACTCAAAATACCTGAAAACGTACGATGGTTCATCCTGGGGACCCATGTAGAAATAGTCTTAAAATGGATGGGGACGGAGTTCTCCATCACTGAGGTATGATGGAAGACTACTTCAACATAATGCCCAAAGGGAACCCACGTAGTATATGTTCTAGAGTCTGAGTGCTGAGAAGCTAAGACTGGTGTACGACCACATGAGGAAATAAGACAGGGGCTTGGTCTGCCGCCCCTGACCAACGAGTCAACGATTGTTAAGCCCTTAACTAGCACCTCCCACTTTTTCAACATCTTTACAAGTTTTCAAGACTCTCTCATATGCATTTCAACTTTGTCCCATCGCAAGAATTAGTGATGAAATGGCAGCGCCATTCTTGGGCTGGACAGGGAGAGGTGTAAGGGAAGAAAAGAGAGAGAAGTTTTCTGCAGGGCACACAACTGCCTGCCCCACCAACTAAGCCAGGGTACTGGACCTGCCCTATCTGTATCATGAAGGCTGCTGATTCCTGAGACCTGAAGGCCATGCAAGTCACAACCCAAAAGCACCAATGTGCACCAGGCATGCTACCACATGCTAGCTATTCTCCAGAGTTGCTGCCTGCACAGTCACGACTGTAACCTGTGAAGTAGGACAGGAATCAGATACTGCTGCCCCCATTCACATCCAGACACCGAACAAACCCTTAACTCTTGACCTGCTCGGGCTGAAAACCACTGAAAAACTCACACCAACTCAGCTGTGTGAGCACTGTGTCATCTTTTATGTCAAACTCTGGAGTCACCTAACTTCTGCTGTACTCTTAAGATGTTAGAACTGAGTTAATAAGACCAGCAATATTCAAGGCAAGGAGAATTTGAGTCCAGGTAGTGTTTTGTATGACTGAAAAATGCCCAGCATAAAATATTAGAGGGAAAAATATCTAAATGAAGGATTATTGAGATTGGTTGGCGAGGGAGAGACAGAATCCAACATTTTAAGTATCATATAAAACGATGACACTGACATGACAATTACTCCAGATTCCTAATGATAACGAGTGACAGGTGCTGTCCTCTGGGATCTGTCAAGCCGAGCTTCCAGGCACTGAGATTTTGGAACGAACTTTGCTAAAAGAAACATCCTCTTGTGAGCCACGAACACAAAATAGTCCCTGCAAAGGGGCCGACATTCCACATGAAACCAAGGTCAATGGATAAAAATACCCAGCAGAGAGGCGGGCTCAGCTGTATTATATGCCTTTCTTTGTTTTCAATTCAGTATTAAATGATAACGGAGTTTAATAAATTGGTCTGCATTTGTGGTTAAAATAGATCTGGCTGTGGGATTTTATGCTAGATTATGGGAAAATGGTTTCTTCTATGGCCTTGAACTTCTTTGGGGGATGATGTGATTTGAGGAGCATTCAAAGTGCAGGCACATAGAACAAATCCCACTCTTTCTCATGTGCTCACTGTCCTTCAATTTCCTTTCCTTCATTGGCTGAAATCCATTCTGCATGCCTGAATGTGCATATCTGTACAAAGCACTGGTGATTTTTCTCAACTTGCCTAGAGCCAATCAACAGCTTTCAGCATAAATGGAATTCATGATTGCCAAAATAGGCTTCGATTGGGAGCTTAGGCTTTTCTGACAGGGTTTTCCTGAGGCTGGCACTTATGCTTTGAAAATTATTGTTTTTTTTAACTTTCTAAGATTTATTTTACTCTCCATATACTAACCCTTCCCATAAACCAAAGAATAGAGAGAGAAATCAACAGCAGCATAATAAGGACAACCTCGTAAGCACACCTTAGGAGTATCTGAGAGACCCTGTAGAATGAGCCTCGGTGGAATGTGATGTGGTGGGTGCTCAGTAAATGGACGTCTGTTCCCAGGTTTAGAACTTGCTGTGGGCATTGACGTCAGGGCCACCCTTGTCTGTTTGCATCATTTAACCCGTCTCCACAAAGGAGGTAACTTGAGTTCTGAGTGACTACATGAGTTGTCTTGGGTCCCACATCCATGTGTTAAGTCAGGATTCCTGACTGGGTCATGGGATGCAGGGCCACGCCCCTAGCTGCTCTATCCAAGAGTACTCAGGATGCTTCTGGATTACTCAGTGATAAGAGGCGCGCGCAGTAGGTACTTTCTATGCCCGTAAAGTCACCGAGATAATAGATATGCAATGAAGTCATCCTCCCTCTTTGGACCCCAGTCCTTTGCTCTGTCTATAGTACCTGCCCTAAAAGTCTGCAGCTTGTTTTATTTTTCTCAGCACAGTGTCCCCAGTGTTGTGAATGTGGGGCCTCCCTGTCAGCCCTGGGTTGGGAAACCCAGGCTCAGAGGCCTCAACAGTATGGATCAGTCATTGTGCTCAAATTCATTTAGTTTTAAGAGATAGCTTCTAAAAATGACCTGTTCATTTTTAATCTAGTGATTGTATCATTCTAACATAAAAATTTTAGTCAAAGTAATGAATTTAACACTGTATCAGGAACTTCAAAAATACTGATGTTAACTTCAATATTTACTTAATTTATATAAATGTATTCTCCAGGCTAGGAGATGAGCCAAGGGTCAGGCCTCATTGGGACCTATCTCAGAATATAAAAACTGAAGGACTAGATGTGGAAGCTAACTAGGCAAAGAAAGCCCTATCACCTCTAGGATGAGGGAAAAGGAGCCTTGGTTCTTAATGTGCTAACAAGGTTCTGTCCAAAGGACATTTAGTGAGAGTTCAGCCTTCCCTCCTTCCCACATCTGTCACCGCCATGCCCCAAAGAGCTCCCCTGAACCTATTCAAAAGTATCTGAGACCTGCAGAAGAGGTGGCATGTCTTTAGGAGAGAGACCTGGACCTCCCTGGAGTTCCCCCAGAGTCCACCCTGGGCTGGAAGTGTCATTCAAGCTCCGCCAAAGTGACCTTGAAGAGGCAGTGAGTTCAGAAGACAGTGCCCTCGGTCCCACATATCACCCAGGACCTCCGGCTTCTGAGAAGGGTGGGAGGAAGCAGATGGGACAGGTGAGTGTGAAGGCAACGATGAGTCAGAAACAAGACTCGATCCTTAGGACAAAGCAGGAACAATCACAACACCTCCCACCCCCGATTTTAATGCACATAGATTTAAAAATATTGCCAGGGTGAATAAGACTTAGAAACAAAACCCACATCCAAAAATAGGATATAAAAACGTATGACTGCTGAACAAAACTCCCAAGGGCGCTTGGTGAATAAGGAGTTTGGTACCTTTGTTTTTTCTTCCCCAAGTTAGCCAATGTCATCCCTTTGTGTATGTGTTAATGTTGAGAGGCACGGTGTTCACGTTGACTCCCAACGCCAACTGACTTCCTCTCTTGTGATTCCCAGGAAGTCTTATAGAAAAACCGTAAAGCGAGGAGCCTCTCTGGCTATGTTTCGGAAGCAACCGAAGCTGCGTACTGGCACCACCGGCAGCTTTAAAAGCACTCACTTGACTGGCCGTCAGAGCTACTGGCCTGGCCTGTGGTGTGGACATTTAAAATGTCCCTGGAAGATTGTGAGATGCAGCTGGGGTCATGAATCAAGAGAAGAAGCAGGGAATGTGGGTCCTGGTCCAAATTCTACTACCGAATGATGGTGGGCCCTGGGGAAGCCACCTCCCGTCTCTCGATTTGGGCACAGCTCCGTCTGCGGAACAAATGAGCAGAACAAGAGCATCTTGAGTGTGGGATTCAAGAAGCGCCTCTGCCCCCCAAGGTGTGTTGGAGCCTCTGAAAGGGCTGAGGAGTAGGACCCTGGTGAGAGAACTCTCAAAGTGTTGAGGACACGGCAGGCCCAATCTATTTCTCAACCGGCAGCCCTCACAGTCAGGGTAACAGGACCAGGAGCAGGAGGTGGTTTCACGCTTGGAACGACTCCAGGTGGCTGCTCCTGGTCACCACTTTGTCACGGTGTGGACAGCTCAGCACTATCTTCCCTGCTTTGGGGGGGCCTGTGTAGTAAGCCATAGGGACACTGGCTATGTGCGGGTAGAACATTCTCAACTAAAGTCAACACTTACAAGGGCACTTTCCTCTGACTCACTGGTGACGCAATACTGAGGAATAAAGGATATTAAACAAATTGTTCCATACACCCCAATATTCCAGCACTAGGGGGCTCATTCAGAAAAGTAGATTTCAAGCCTTTTTTAAAAGGTGACATATACGTCTACAATTAAATTTTAAGCAAACCCCATCACGTGAGCAGACACATGTTGGTAATATGTCTATAATTAGCACAGTAGTGTGCTACATGGAGAAAAGAGTGAAGTTTCAATGGTTTCATTTGGGATCCACAGTCAATACCCATAGAAGCAGCAGTGAGTCTACGGTCCTACCACCCGGAACGCGCCCGAGCTCATCAGAAGCAGCAGTGAAAATGGCATATTGCATTGAGCAAATCTTCGAAAGATCTCTGTGAAGTGTTAGCAGGCAGAGTTATCACTTGGCGGAATGAGGTGTGCATGGATGTCTTTGAACTATAGTGTAGGCAAAGATTAAACATGAGGGGTACCGCCCCCCACCCCCAAAGAAAACAGAAAATTGCTCTGCTCACTCTGAGTTAGTGCACCCAGTGGTGATGCCTGAGAAGGTTCTCTGGTCACAGTGAACTTTTTCCTAAAAGCAGTTTCACTCAAGCCTCCTTTATTGTGATGGCCAATGTAAGAGAACCGTGTGCAGCTCTGGAGTTCTGTTTCCTGCTCGGGAAAAGTGCTGCAGAAACTGTTGTGATGTTTACAAGGACAGCACTATGGGGGGGGGGGGGGACTCAAGTATACGAGTGGTTTACTTGTTTCAAAAACTGGGAACTTTCAATTGATTACAAACCTTGTCTGGACATCTGTCAACTTCCCAGTTGGATAAAAATATTGTCTCATAGTGCATTTGAGTTCTTTCCACCAGGTCAGATTATTCATCACACTTTCTATTTAGAGGTTCTGAAAAGATAGCGTAACAGTTCGCAACAAAAAAGGCCTGATTGGTGACAGACGGGGACCTGGTTCTACCACCATGACAATGCACCTGCTCAGGCAGCCATCTCAGTGCACCGGTTGTTGGCAAAACATAGCATGCCTCTCTTGCCTGACACAACTGACTCATCAAACCTCACTCTGTGCAACTTCTTTTTGTTTCCGTGAATGAAAAGGGATATGAAAGGGCAGCAACTTAATGGCACAGAAGAGATGAAGAAAAAAATGAGGGAGGTGCTGTCAGTCATCCAAAGAGATGAGTTTGAAAAATGTTTCCAAGAATGGAATAGCAGATTTAACAAATGCATTAAATGTAATGAAGCGTACTTTGAAGATGATAAGGTTGTTTCGTTTTTTAAATTAAAATACATAGCTTTGGGGTTTGGGGGGTTTTGTGGTTGTTGTTGTTGTTGTTTTGGGTACCCCCTCATATACCACTAACTGCCAAAAGAACAGTGGGTCTTGAAAGAAGTACAGCCAAAATGCCACTCAGAAGTGAAGCTGCTTAGACTTTGCCTCATCTTATCAGGAATGACTAAGGTGGACCTCCACTCAAGTACTCCCTCAATGCAAGAATACTTTCTTCTATTAAATTGGCATTCTATGATGCTCACCCTCCCGACACAACCGCTGAAGACAAAGCGGGTGAATAAGCAAATGTGGTGAAGGAAGCTGATGGTGCCCGGCTATCAAAAGAGATAGTGTCTGGGGTCTTAAAGTCTTGAAGGTAAACAAGCGGCCATCTAGCTCCAAACCAACAAGGTCCACATGAAAGAAGCACAGCAGCCTGTATGATCCTGAGGTGGTGAAGGGATCAGATATCAGGCATCATCATAACAAAAAATCATATCATAGTGAATGAGGGGAGGAGTGCACAGTGGAAACCCAAAGCTCATTTGTAAGCCACTGGACATTCCCTTACAGAAGGGTCTCGGGGAGGAGACAAGCCAGTCAGGGTGTGATGTAGCAATGATGAAACATACAACTTTCCTCTAGTTCCTAAATGCTTCCTCCTTCCCCACTATCATGATCCCAATTCTACCTTACAAATCTGGCTAGACCAGAGGATGTACACTGGTACAGATAGGAACTGGAAACACAGGGAATCCAGGACAGATGATCCCTTCAGGACCAGTGGTGACAGTGGTGATACCGGGAGGGTGGAGGGAAGGTAGGGTGGAAAGGGGGAACCAATTACAAGGATCTACATATAACGTCCTCCCTGAGGGATGGACAACAGAGAAGTGGGTGAAGGGAGACGTCGGACAGGGTAAGATATGACAAAATAATAATTTATAACTTATCAAGGGTTCATGAAGGAGAGGGGATGGTGAGGGTGAGGGAGGGGTAAAAATGAGGACCTGATGTCAGGGGCTTAAGTGGAGAGCAAATGTTTTGAGAATGATGAGGGCAATGAATGTACAAATTTGCTTACACAATTGATGTATGTATAGACTGTGCTAAGAGTTATATGAGCTCCTAAGAAAACAATGTAAATTTTTTTTTTAAAGGAGAGAGCAATGTATAGGGTCAGTGAAAAAGAGGAAGACCCCATGAGATGGGTTGATACAGGGCTGCAGCAATGGGATTGTGAAGATGGCACAAGGAAAAACAGGACTTCATTTTGTTACTTTAAAAGGTTTCCAGAGCAATCCTATAAACAAGGATTTTTTATAAGACTTAGTAAAAAAGTTTTGGGTTTTTTTTGTTTTTTTAATCATTTTATTAGGGGCTCATACAACTCTTATCACAATCCATCAATTGTATCCAGCACATTCGTACATATGTTGCCATCATCATTCTCAAAACACCTTCTTTCTACTTGAGCCCTTGGTATCAGCTGTAGAAAAGATTTAACAGCATGTCAAAGCTGGATAAAATGAGTAGTGTCTGGAAAATTATGCGCAAGCCTATCTTTAAACCTCTTCATTAGTATCAAGTAGAAAATTCTCTGTTCCCTATTTTTATCTTGTTTGTCTAGAGTAGCCTCTTCCCACCTCTTATCACAGCACGACTAGTAAGACTGCTTCCCTACTACTCAACAGCAATAACTAGCCTCATTCTGAAACCAATCGTAGTGAGCCCACAATATTCTACAGTGCCAACATTACTACAGGGTGGTAAAATAGGAGGTAGATTGATGAATGGATGGAAGGTTGGAGGGAAAGTTCTAAAGGAAAGGAAAAACTAAGGAAGGAAAGATTTCATCAAGTGGATGATTTAGTGTCCAGCATCATAGCCACTTGCAAGTCACCACAGCATAACAGATTGATAGGTGGGTGTCAATGCCTCAACAAATCATCACTACCAATGTGTCCACCATTATAATGCTGGTATCCATGTAGCGACAATTTATTAAGCACCTCCTATGACTGAGGCTCCGGTTGTCAGACAAAATTGACTTCACTTAAAATGCCTGTGAGGTGGACATTTTAATATGCATTTTAGAGACCGTGAAAATGAAGTTACAGGAGTGTAAGAACCTCTTCTGGGATCACAAAGGTGGAAAGTAACGATTTAGTTCAGACCCCAAGCTCTTTGACGCTGCTGCCAATGACTTCTTCTATACCAGAAGATTCTTCATTTTTCCCAGAGTTCTTGTGTCACAAAGAAAGCAATTGGCAGTGATCACAACTGGGAAAAAATGCACCTCGCTCGTGATTTCCCAAGGGGAAGGGAGAAGCACACCACGCCGCCTGAATCAGGGCAGGAGCATGAGGATTAAGTCAAGAAGGAAAAGCCGGGCTTGCAAGACGTGAAGTTTGGGTTATGACTTTTCTATGTGAGAATATTGTTCTTGTAATAAGATAAGCATGAAGGAAAGTTTGTTTTGGCAAAATGAAACACATGTGAGAGAAAATAAATGTGACAGAGTTTGCCTAGCTGTTCATCAAACCTGCTTTCCTCTAAGGCATTCTGCCAACAAGTATTTCCCAGCCTTTCTTGCAGTTAGGTGTTGTCATGTAACTGAGCCAATAGACTGTCAGCAAAATAAGTGTCTAACTTTTGAAACTCTTTCATTCCCAATCATCTTAATATATAGATGCACAATGACCTTGGAAGCCCCATTTTATGATGGGAAAGTCCCCCAAAATTTCAGGACTCTGAGTACATGAACCACTTCTAGCAGCAGGACTACCTACAGATCAGAAATTCTCATGAGAGAGAACCAAACCTCTAATAGATTGAACCCTAAACTAGGGGAACTTACCTGCTATGGCAGCAACTGGTACCCGACCTAATTCAGTAAAGAGTTTGACACAATTTTTAAAAGGTCATATTTGTTTCTAATTTGTTTGGCTTAAGACTGTCAACAGCTGTTATATCATTTTTGAAATCATAACTGCAGAGAAAAGTGAGCTAGTAAAATAATACAAGGATTTTAAACTTTTTAACGTCACTACGGGGTTCAAACCCAGTGGACCCCACTCAGAATGTTGAGCCCTGTTATGGATAATATTCTGCATATACTCAACTAAACAAAATGTTATTAAAATTAATTGCATTTCTCTCTTTAATTTTGCTAATGTAGCTGTGGTAGTTATATAATCTGTTGTCAATATGAAAGGATTATAAGTGAAGGGGTGGAGTCTAGCCTGTCAATCATTATATAGCCAATGAGGGCTCTATGTGGGCATGGCCTTCTCCTGAGGATTCTGGGAATTCGTGTAATTCCTCCTTGGAGAGAGACTCTCTCTCTCTGCTTACTCCCTGAGAAATGCTCTACTGCCAAGACACATGGCACTGTGCTGATAGATCCCCGTGCCCTGGGTACTAGAGGAGCCACATGGAGACCCCAAGCAGCACTGAGAAGCTTCTACCACCACTGGATCCACAAGACTTTCCACACACTGGCCTGTGATCTTCCTGCATTCAGCGTCATTGCATGTGTTTGGGAGTCCGAAGAGGACTTTATAGATTGGTATCAGACACGTGGGCTACTATCGGACTTGGGATGGGCTTGATCTGAACCGGGCTCGATGTTTTCTCAATATTCAATTGCTCTTGTATATAAAGCTCGTTCCTATACACATACAAGTGTCTCTGTGAATTGGTTTCTGTAGTCTACCCGGACTAACTCAGTAGCTACTAGAAAAAGAAAACTACAATTACACCACACATTCTATCTCTGCTGAGCAATGTAACTATAGATCACGTGATTATCAGATGTACTAATTATTCCATCACAGTTACGTGTTCAGTACTGTGTAGAAGTAGGATGCCCCTGCCCTGCTTCTGAAAAGCGCATCATCTTGGGGTGCCACTTGTCCTCCCTGGATCTTAGTTTTTTCATGAAAGGTAAGCGATAAGGACTTCCCATGCTTCTGTAGAGGTCATGCCCAGTCCTCTGATTTAAACTGATTTTTAATCAATAGGATCCTGGCACCTGCCTGTTCACAATGAGTCCTGACTCGGTTAAGCCAGTCTAGGCCTGGCTTCAGTGCTCGCACTCTGCAGCATTACCTCTTACTGTTCACCCCCCGAGCGCAGTTCACATTTCCTTCTCATGGTACATTGTTTCCAACCTTTCTGGTGAACTACTGGCCCAGCCTCTGTACGTGAGGGCCCTATCAGTCCCACTGACCCTGAAACATAAGATCAAGATGTCTTCCTTGCCTTTAGACACGGACTCCAATCATCCAGACAAGCATCTACCAAATAGTATCTCAAACTCTCACAGTGAAGCCCATGTCAGAAGACAGAATTTTAAATATTTTCCTTCCTCTTAAATTTATTTGAAAGAAACGCTTGAAGGAAAAGCTCAATCCCTTAAAATATCAAAGAGCTAGACCTAAAAAAAGATAGATAACTGATTACAAAGTGTCTAAATTACAGTCTGCAAAGGGGATAAATAAATATTGTTAATAATTCATTTCTGCTAATTGGTGAAATATTAAATTGAACCAACTTAACTTTCTTTTAAAAAATATTGTTTTATTGGGGGCTCGTACAATTCTTATCACAATCCATACATACATTCATTGTGTCAAGCACATATGTGCATTTGTTGCCATCATCATTCTCAAAACATTTGCCTTCTACTTGAGCCCTTAATATTGGCTGCTCATTATCCCCCTCCCTCCCCACTCCCCCTACCTCATGAACCCTTCATAATTCATATATTATTATTTTGTCATGTTACACTGTCCAACGTCTCCCCCCACCCTCTTCTCTGCTGTCCATCCCCCCGGGAGAAGGCTATATGTTGATTCTTGTAATCAGTTCCCCCTTTATACCCCACATTCTCTCCACCCTCCAGGTATCACCACTCTCACCACTGGTGCTGAAGGAGTCATCTGTCCTGGATTCCCTGTGTTTCCGGTTGCTATCTGTACCAATGTACATCCTTTGGTGTAGCCAGAATTTCTATGGATCGAATTGGTTCAAACTGAAATTTAACTTAATGGGCCATTTGGGTAAGCAGTTTCGAATGTTATTTTTCAAAAAGTAGTATGTTTTAAGACCTCAGATGAAATCAGCAATGTAAGGCTAAGAAAATATACTTTAAAATTTGCAGATGGTTGAAATAATTGCAGAAAAATTAGAGGCTTATGGTCAGATGTTTCTTTAAGTACTGGAGGTAGAAAGCACAATTTCCCACTAAAACTGTATCTTTGAGAGGCCGAATGATAATGTCATCTTTAAATTTCATTTATAAAATGTATAAAACGCATCCCTTTAAGGTAGTAGCTGCAATACAATGACTGCATCATCTCTGCTGTTGCCATATGAACAATACAAAAGCACTGCCACTTTATACAGGGTATCCAGAACCCTAATATGCCCCTGATCCAAACCAGGCACTGAGAGAAATAAATGTTGAGATGTGGCATGGAATTCTATAAACGCAAACAATTTCTTCTTATTAAGGAAAGTGGAATGTTAAAACAGAAATTTCTGTAAATGTCTGGTCTCAATCTTTGTAATTTTGGGATTTTTTGCAATGGAAAGAAGAGAGGGATAAACGAGTTGAAGGTCTCTTATTGTATGAAAGGAAATGGATAATTGAGAAGTGTACTAGACCAGTATCTCAAGCAAAGTATATGATATGAACACAGTCAACTCCATACCTACTCCCTGGACCAGCAGGGATCTCAAGTCAGGAGTTCTGAGAACTTAGTCTGAGACCCAGAACGTGAGAGGTAAGTCAAGCTGCATGGTAAGTCAAGCTGCATGGTGACTTGGTGGCCCTTGGTGAGGCATTCAGTCTCCACTAACAAGACAAAAGCTGTTTTCAAAAAGGGACTAGTTGTCTGTAGTGATGGCAGAGCATTGCTCCAAAATTTTACAGTTCTGTGCTTGATTCACCAACAGGGCCCTGCCAAAGACACCAAATTGCATCTCTAATGCTACTGAAGCCTCAAGCACCATTGGATCAGACAGATCACATGGCCCAGGTAGCCGAGCAGCATACACTGCATTTTGAAATGGTTACCAAGCCTTTTCTTGTTCTGGGCCCAAATATGCTTCTTCTGGGCTTCAAATATGGAACACATCTAAATATTTCCTCCAAAATCCAAAGAGGTCCATCAGGCATTGTGCTTCCTTTTTAGTTGTGGGAGGGGCCAGATGCAATACCTTATCTTTCATTTTAGTAGGGATACTTTTAACATGCCACACACCACTGGACCCCTAAAATTTCCCTGAGGTGGAAGGTACCTGAATTTTATAGGGTTAGTTTCCCACCTGCAGTGTGCAAATGTTTTACCAGTGAGTCTAAAGTCATTGATACTTCTTGATATCATCAATGTAATGGACTAATTGGACATTTTGTGGAAGGGAAAGGTATTCAAAGACCCTGCAGACCAAATTATGGCATTGTCCTGGAGAGTTGATATAACTCTGAAGGAGAGTTGTGAAAGTGTATTGTCCCTGCCTGAAGGAAACCGGAATTGAGAAAAAGGCATTGGCCAGATCTATAGCTACATACCAGGTACCAGAAGAGGTATTAATTTTCTCAAGCAACGAAACCACATCTGGATCTGCAGCTGCAATTGGAATCATTACCTGATTAAGTTTACAATGATATACTGTTACTTTTGCACAGGCTACATAGGGAGTGACATGGGAGTGACATGGGATGTGATGGGAATCACCACACTGCATCCTTCAAGTCCTTGGTGGTGGCATCAACCTCTCCAATCCCTCCAGGAATGCAGGACCACTTTTGGTCTACTATTTTCCTTACTTGGGGCAGTTCTAATGGTGTTCACTTGGCTTTTCTTGCTATATTATCCATTGTTCCACATTTCAGGGATCTAACAGATGAATTATTCTAGCCATTCAGTTTATCTATTTCAATAATGTATCGTGAAATGGGGAAAATATTATGGGATGGGTTCAGGGACCCACAGGACCTACTGTGAAGTTCATCTGAGCTACGATTCCGTTAATAACTTGACCTCTATGTACTCCCCCTCTGACTAGTGGATCTTCAAAACATTTTGGGTCTCCTGGGATTAAAGTCGATTCATAGCCCGTGTCCAGTAATTCCCCCCAAATGTCTGATTACTACTTCCTTTACTGCAATGAAAAGTCACTCTTGCGATAGGCCACAGATGCCTTTGGGAAAGACTGGGAGAGAGAAAAATAGTATAATCTTTTGATGACACAGTGGGGCTCTTCCTCAAAAGAATCTTGACTCACTTTGATTCAAGGAGTCATGGGTATGTAAGCTGGTTCAAGTCTGCTGAGTGAAGGGTCACGACTCTCTATTCTAGCACTTTGAGTTCAATTGTCATTCACTAGATCTAGAATTTTTCTGCTTGTACAGGTCAAATAAGCATTTAGTAGGCATGCCATATATTTCACTACTAGGGAAACCCTGCCTAGTAGCCAGCACCTTAGGTCCAAACAAGACAAGCTATTTTGATTACTACTTTGACTCTGCTGTCCATTACAGTAACCACCCATACCATGTCTCTGTCCATTGAGCACTGCCACCTGGCCCCTAACCCAGCAGGGCCCAATCAGCACCATTGCAGGCAGGTACTTTAATTCAATTAGGGCAATGTCCTCTGAGAAGCCTGGATGACACCGAAATCACAGGAATCTTCATGGTTGCTGGGGCTCTCTTCACATATTTGTTTCCTACTGTTTTGGTAAAAAGTGGGTCCTCAGGGCACACCCTTTGTGGGTTTATTACTTTATCCTGATAAATCCACTCTAGCATGATAATTTCCCGAAACCTTTGAATACTGAACCTGGTACTTCAACTTGACTTAGTGAAGGTCATCTTTCAACCCATGCTCCAGAAAAACAAGCAAATAAACTATAAGATTCACGCTTAACCTTTCAAGCTGAAATGCTGAATGTTGAATCTGTGATTAGCACACCCATATCATTGAACTCGAGCTGATCCAAACTATGTTCCTTATCCCAAACTCTTAATAACCATTCCCACACATCTTCTCTGAGTTTCTGTCTGTCCTACAGTTCTTCAGGACTTCATTTGGAGGCATTCGCTGTGGTTTAAGTTTATTTATAGTGCTAGAGACAATGGATGGGGAGCTGTTTCCTGTAAACAGGCAGCAGTATCTGGTAAGGCACCTGCCCCAGGAAACGCTCCAGATATGGCCCTAAGTGTCATATTAAACATGCATAGTTAGGTTCATCTCTTCAAGTGTGGAGAGGAAGGATAATAGTTTTACTAAGAATGGATTAATCTCTTCAGATAAGAGGGTTGTTGTTATTGGCTGAAGTGGCTCAATGGAATCTAGGGACTCGATGTTTCCTTTCTGGATTATCAGCATGTGTAGCCCCAGCCCAAGTTTCGGGGTTCCTTTATTTCCAAACAGTACTCTCACTTTAATATCAAACACTGCTCTAGGTTAAGAATTAAGTTGGTGTTGTAATTCAGTCACTGGTATAAGATTTCGAGTTTGGTTTTCAGAAATATCCGTTGTTACTAGAAAATATTTTTTTCATTGCACAAGTAGAAGTTTTGAGGTACTTTATTCTGCATTTGAGCCAGGCTTCCAAAGCAATGAGTTCATTTTTTTCCTTAAACATTTTTCTATTTTCAGTAGTACCAACCAACCAGATTGCCTATACACCTAATCCTCACCAAATTATAGAAAGATGTCAAATACAGGACCACCAAGACCTCACTTCTCACTGACATTTCATCTGTAAGTGATACCATTTGGGGGTATTAGCTTTTCTACTTACACCATGGTTTAGCAAGGCTTCTTTATTAATAATGATAGACATACGCATACTATCAGTGGTGGCGTTCTCAGTGCTTTTAGGCCTAATCAGACTTGAGAACTTATTTAGAAACCTCATCTTTACAATTATATATCTCTAGGACTACTCCCGATACAAATGTGTTAGACTGACTTTCTAGAGAAGCAAAATAATTGATTATATATATATAAAGAGATTTCCATTTAAAAATGGCTTGTACCGTTCATTTTAAGCTACAGTATAATAGCTTAGCTGTGAACACCAGTTTATAGAAGGCTATGGATGACAGTAACCAAAATCAAACTAAACTCACTGTGATCAAGTCCATTACAACTCGTAGCTACCCTGTAGGGAGAAGTAGGTCAGGAAGCAGGTTGATGCAGAAGGAGAACCACAAGCTGGTGAATTCAGAGATACAGTGAATCCTCCTGGAATCAGCAGGTGACACAACAGGAGATCAACAAAGCATGTAGATCCAGAAGGAGGCATAGGGGCAAAAGACGCTTGGTTCTGTTCAAGGTCTCTCTTATACAAAAGGTCACCACTCAAGGAGGTGTCATCCGGCTGTGACCCAATTGATAGGTTCCACTCTTACCCTCACCCAGTATCTAAATCTAACCAGCACCAGCACTGAGTAATGTTTTTGAAAAGGGGGAAGTGGGCCAAATAAGTTTTGGAATCCATGTTGTAAATGAACTAACTCTTTATTGAGTTCACCTCCATCCTCTCATCCTATAAGTTAGTGGTGAAGAAGATGTCTACTATTCAATGACATTGCTGATGTCAGATGGGTCCTGGCTGAGAATAGAGAAAAACAGAATTATGTGTAGCCATGTTTTCTTGACTATGCAAAGTCACTACGGATCATAACAAACTATGGATAACACTGAAGAGAGTGGAAATTACAGAATGCTTAACTGTGCGGATTAGGAATTTCTACATAGGCCATGGGACAGTCAATTAAACAGAACAAAGGGTTGTTGCAAGCTTTAAAATCAGGGTTCTACTAATGAAGAGATCACTGAAGATACGGGTGCTATAGCAAAGTGTGGTGAAGAAACTGGAAAGAATAGGGATCGGGTCTGAAAGGCTTGTCTTTAAAGAAGTAGCCATCTAAGTGAAGTATCAGCTAAGTCCACATGAAAGAAGCACATCAAGCTGTATGACCCATGAATTATAAATAATAAAATCCAAATCCAAAGGAGGGAATGGTACCATGGCTTAAGCTGTGAACACCAGTTTGCAGAAGCTATGAGTGACAGTCACCAAAATCAAGCTAGACTCACTGCCGTCAAGTCAGTTACAGCTCATACTACCCTACAGGGCACAGCGTTGTGGCCCAAGACAGCAACTCTCCACAGGAATGGAGTGAAGGACAGTCGAAGCCCCAAACCCATTGTCAGGTCTCAGTGTGGATTAAGCCTGGTGGAACCCATCTGAACAAAGGCTAGGGATGTGAATAACCTCGTTATCAAGACAGAGACTACTGTAAAGTTGACCAAGGTCTCCCTCTTAACCCATTTTAAATTTGTTTCAGTTTTTAATGTGCTTTCTTTCTTTATGATTGAGGTTTTTCTATGCTTTGTCTAGTGATTGTTTGTTTTGTTGTTGTTGTTTGGGGGGCGTTGTTTACTTGCTTCCTGTTCCTGTTTTGTATGGTTTTCTGTATATGAAATGCCAGGTGGGTAAATCTGAAGAGACAGGAAGTAGGTGAATCATTACCCAGGGGCAGGTAGCGTATGATGGGGGAAACGGGGAGCTAACAACGAGCACAAGAACATGTTCTGAAACTGATTGTGGTGATGACTGATTGCACAACTCTCCTTAATACGATTGAATAATTATTTAAAAATAAACATCAGGGTTGTATCCTGCTACCACTCTTATTCAATCTTTGTATATTGCTACAAAAATAGTTTTAAAAGTTTGGCTAGATGAAGAACATGGTACTGGGACTGAGGAAGACTCGCTAACAAACTGCCGGGTCCAATAACACAACCTTGTTGGTGGCAGGTAAAGAGGACCTGATGCAGTTATGATGGAGAGTACAGGCTACACACCTCCATATGGATTCTTCCTCATCACAAAGGAAACAAAACCCCTCACAACTAGATCAGTAAGCATTGTCATAATTAGCATAGAAAGACTGAAGTTGTCAAGGATTTCATTTTACTTGGATCCACTATCAATGCTCATAGAAGCAGCAGTCAAGAATTTAAACAGTTTATTGCATGGGGCAAATCTACTGTAAAAGATAGTTTTATTGTGTTAAAAATCAAATAAGTCACTTGAAGGACTAAAGTATACCTGACACAAATCACACCTTCTTCAATAACCTTATATTCATGAATAAAGAAAGATGAAGAAGCAACACCTTTGAGTCATGATTTTGGTGAGGAACATAAATATACCATGGACTGTCAGTAAAATAAACAAAGTCTAACAAGAATGCTCCTTAACACATGGTGGCAGTGAATAGGGTCTGACCACCCCCACAATGGGGTGAACCAAGATGGAAACATAGCAGATCAGCAATGGGAGCAAAACAAAGCCACAAAAACCCCTGAGGAGCCCTCAAAACAGACTTCAGCTTAGCAGCGGCAGCTCCCGGAACCCCCCAGGACCAGTGAGAAGATAGTCATAAAGGTCAATAGACAGACCTGGAATTATGTATGCTTTCTCGGGGAGGGGTGGGGGGGGCGTTGCTAACTTTTTCTTTTCTTTTCTTCCTCCTCTTTTAATTAAATCTTTTGTTTTATGTCGGCTATTGTTTTACCTACCAATATAAAACAGAAATGGGAAGCAAGCACGAGAAGAAAGCAATAGGACCAAAGGTTCTGGAGGAACCTGGGGTGGGGAGGGAAGAGGAGGTGGGGGAAAGGAGTGGGGAGCAAACAGTGCATTAGACAGGGGAGCAACTAGGGAATCAAAAGCAACGATGAGGAGGATATGGAGATTCCCATGGTGTGGGAGCAGCAGCAATCTAACTGAGAGGAATTAGTAACGGGCAGAATAAGGGTGAGTGTCATGGTGGGGCAGGAGGAAGGCAAAAGGAAACGGAGGAAAGACCTAGGAAGCAAAGCTATAGATAGAGGCATAAACATAGGTGTGTAAACATATTAATTCATAAAAACGAGGTATTGGCCAATGTACACATAGTTCCATGGCAAAATACTGAGGAAGTGAACAGACTTTGGGTCTCTGCTCAAGTCTTCCCTCAACGCAAGAACACTTTGTTCTAACAACCTGGCACTCTGTGATGCTCGCCCTCCAGACATTATTGCTGAAGACAAAGGAGGTGCATAAGAAAATGTGGTGAAGAAAGGTGATGGTGCCCGTCTATTAAAAGATATAGTGTCTGGAGTCTTAAAGGCTTGAAGATAAACAAGTAGACATCTAGCAGAGAAGCAACAAGCCCACCCAGAAGAAGTACACCAGCCTGTGAGGTGTTGATAGAATCACTAACAGGCACCAGAAGACCCGAAACAAACAAACAAACAAAAATATTGTTGAGAACAAGGCGGGGTCAGAGCAGAGACCCAAAACCCATCTGGAGACACTAGAACATCCTTCACAGAAGGGTCACAAGGAAAGGATGAGTAAACCGGGGAATGGTACAGCAACGATGAAACACAACATTCCTCTGGTTCTTTTAGGCTTCCTCACCACCTCCCTGCCCCCAGTATCATGACCCCAGTCCTGCCTTTCAGTGCTGGGTAGACCAGAACATGTACACTGGTACGGATAAGAGCTCATGACACACAGAATCCAAGTCAGATAAACCCCTCAGGAACAGATATGGGAGTAGCAATACCAGGAGAGTAGGGAGAAGGTGGGGGAGGAGGGGAAGAAGGGAGAATCGATTGCAAATGATTGACACATAACCCCCCACACACACTGGGTGGGTGTGAATAACAGAAACGTGGGTGAAGGGAGACAGTGATCAGTGTCAGATATGAAAAAATAATCATTTATCATTTATCAAGTGGTCACAATGGTGGGCAGGGCGAGAGGAAGGGAAAAAAGGGAAGCTGATACCAAGGGCTCAAATAGAAAAGGGCTTAAGTGGAGAGCAAATGCTTTGAAAATGATTAGGGCAAAGAATGTACAGGTGTGCATGGATTGTGATAAGAGTTGTATGAGCCCCTAATAAAATGTTTAAAAAAAGGAAAAAAAAAAGAAAGTAAATGTTTATAAAATGATGGCAACATGTATACAAATATGCTTGATACAATTGATATATGGAATGTTATAAGGGCTGTAAGAATGCCCAGTAGTATGATTTAAAAATAAATAAATAAATTAAAAGATTTTCAGTATCAGAAGCCCTCAGTATGAGATAGAATTGAAAAAAAAAGAAAAGAATGCTTCTTAGAAGTGAGGATGGCAAAACTTAATTACTTCAATCTTTTGTTCAGAGGGATCAGTGCCTGGACAAGAAAACCATGCTTAGTAAAACAAAATAGAGGACCAATAAAAAGTAGAAAGACAGTTAACAAGATATATTGGCACAGTGGCTGCAACAATGGGCTCATACGATTTTGAGGATGGTACAGGACCAAGCAATGGTTTATCCTGTTATACATAGGGTAGCTATGTATGAGTCAGAAATGACTCAACAACTAATAACAACTTAAAAGTATAGGGTGACTTATGAAGGCTTTGGATCTTGATGTCTTATCAGTGGTTCTCAACCTTCCTAATGCCGCAACCCTTTAATACAGTTCCTCATGTTGTGGTGACCCCCACCCATAAAATTATTTTCGTTGCTACTTCATAACTGTAATTCTGCTACTGTTATTTATTAGGTGACTCCTGTGGAAGGGTTGTTCGACCCCCCAGAGGGGTCACTACCCACAGGTTGAGAACCACTGTATCTCAATATTTGTTTAGTTAGACTGAGGAGCGGAAGTCCAACATCACAGAGCAGAGGCAATTCGGATCTATCTGTGCCAAGCTCTTTATCAGTCTTGCTTGAAATGAACTACCCACCAGAGGTACCTGTGCTTGTTATACTGTGTGACATCTACAAAGTATGTCTCTATGAGAACATGGTTCATCATTGGGAATGGGGGAGGGCAGAGCGGAGACCCAGAGCCCATCTGTAGGTAAGTGGACATCCCCTTACTGAAGAGTCACAAGGAAGAGACAGCCAACCAGAGTGCAGTATAGCACTGTTGAAACATACAATTTTCCTCTAGTTCTTTAATGCTTCCTCGCCCCTACTATGACCCCAATTCTACCTTACAGATCCAGCTAGACAAGAGCATGTACATGGGTACAGATAAGAGCTGGAAACACAAGGAATCCAGGACAGATAAACCCCTCAGGACCAATATTGAGAGTAGCCATACCAGGAGGAGAAGGGAGAGGTGGGTGAAGAATGGGGGAACTGATCACAAGGATCTACATATAACCCCTCCCAGGGGGACAGACAACAGAAAAGTGGGTGAAGGGGGGCATCGGTCAGTATAAGTCATGAAAAAGTAATAATAATTTATGAATTATCAAGGGTGCATGAGGACCAGAGGATAAGGGAGGGAGGGAAAAAATGAGGAGCTGATACCAAGGGGTCAGGCAGAAAGAAAATATTTTGAGAATGAAGATGGCAACAAATGTACAAATATTCTTGGCACAGTGGATGTATGTATGGATTGGGATGAGTTGTATGAGCCCCCAATAAAATGTTATATATATATATATATATATATATATATATATATATATATATATATGAAAATTCAGCATAATAAGTTTTAGAAGATTTTTAGATTGCTTTCAGAAAAATGCTTTTATTAATTTTGAATTTTATCAAGGAATGTTTGATAAATGATTGCGTTCTGTGTAAATAAGCAGTGGGTCTTGAAATCCAATTATATAAGGACATGCAGTTTCTTCTATACGTCACTTAAAAGAATAGTTAAACCTATTACAAATATTGCTAACACAGGTGCGTCTGTACCTGCTGCAGCCTCCTACTTGACCTCTCTTCAAACAGCAGTCAGTTTTGTTGATCATTCTGACTTGAATTCTTAAAAAGAAGCTTCTGGGATGTAGGGTACCCAGAAGAGTTCTTTAGAAATCAAGACTCGGTTATTCCTACTTACTTGTGTCCAGAAGAAAATTTACTAATGAATGCAAGAGTGGGGAATGAGACATAAAATGCACCAAGAGCATAAAAAAGAATTGAAAATATTGTAATTGCAAAAAAGAAGAAGAAGAGGATGGTACCTGAACCTTACTGTCACGCACTGTGGGCAATGCCGTATATGCCGCATCAGCCCTTTTTTTGTAGGGCCCAAACCCACTGCCATCAAGTGGATTTCAACTCATAGCAACCCCATTCAGAGTTTCTGAGTCATAAATCTTCATAGAAGCAAATAGCTTATGGTTCTCCTGAAGAGCAAGCGGTGAGTTTGAACCACTGACCCTGCCATCCAATGCTTAACCCATAGCACCAACAGGGATTTTTTTGTGGAAAACAACCTTAGGAATCTTGCACTATGACTCATATTTACAAGAAAAAAAATAGACACCTTAGCAGATGGTAGAAGATTCTAGGTGAGTTCCTAGTGTAGCAGCCTGAGAGTCACCATTCGCAGATACCAAGTTGTGCACCTTTTATTAAGTCCTGTTACCACCTCTCATAATATATGAGAGATCACTATGTTTATCTCAATTTCAGAAAGAGGCAGAGGCTTGGAGAATTTGACCTGAGCCCAAGACCAAACCCACAGCTCCTATGCAGGTGAGCTAGCATTCAAACTTAATGAGGGTGATCCCCAAGTCTTGGGCTGGAGAGTGGGGCTATGAAGATTTCCATATTCGCCATGTCTTGAGAAATTTTCAACTTCATTGGAAAGATGGAAAATATGACCACTGAGAGCTAGAAGTGATCGACCTGTTGGTCTAAGATAATTTTCTAAGATGGAAATGTGGTGGTTTGTTCTGTCCAAAACTATAGCCGTGTGGCTATTAAGTTTTAAAAATATGGTTTAGAGCAATGGCGAATCTGATCATTTATTTTATTTTATTGGCATTTATAGAGCCATTGAAGGTTCACATCATCCAGCAGATCTATAGACCTGGAGTTCCACAGCATTCAGAAAACGGAAGGTCGCCATGAGCCTCTACTTGTGTTTGGATTTCAGTAGGGCTTCCTGTCTCAGGTCTGTTTCTCCTGTAGTACTTGGTTGAGAGTTACAGACTCCCAAGATTGAGCTCTGACCCATAACTGTATGTATGAAGTAGAGAATGTCCTCCTGGCTCCCCATTATTTGGAAGTACGTGGCACAACATGGCCAAGCTGTCTTTTTCCCCTTCTTCTTTTTCTCTGGAAACCATTCTTCCCCTCCCTTTCTCTACTGCGACCAGCCCCTCGGCCCCCATGACCACTCACTGGGGCTGGGCTCTCTTTAACAGCCTGGACGTTTTCTCTTCTACCGGAAGTATGCCGTCAGGAGAGACCAGACCCTGGAGAAGGACATCATGTTTGGTAAAGTGGAGGCAGTGAATAGGAGGAAGGCCCTCAACAAGGCCTGTCACAGGGGCTGCAGCAACGGGCACAGGAGCAATGGTGAGGATGGCACAGGGCCGGGCAGATTTTTCTATTTCTGTCACTCTGAGAAAAGGCATCTCTTAATACAGCAAGGCAGTACTTCAACACACTTCAGCAACAGGAAATAAGCAACTTCCATTACTGCCTGCCCTTCAAGCAGCTGAGCCCTGGAGCTAGTGACCCTTGGAGTCCAGGCCACTGTTCCTATCTAATTCCATTCTTCCGTAGATCAAATGGGATAATCTGCTCTTCGTGACACTATCTCCTCTGCTTTCTAACAGCTAAGTGGTCAGCAGCCTATTTGTTGTTGAAATGTATTTGGCTACAAGACTGGATCATAAAGCAAGCTTCTCAGCGCAGAAATGGCCCACACTGTCATGGTCATCCTCCAATGCTTTCCAACACCCACAAGGACTTTATCTCTTCAGATTAGAGCACTCAACCTTTAAGTGTCTCTTTCATTTCTATCTCCTGCAGCTGCCTGGGTACTTCAGTAACCTTCAAGATTATCACTTTGTTGTGTTTAACAACAGCCACAACAGGTTAAGGATTCTAAATATATAGTTTTGCTTTATTATTAATTTTAGGGGTTTATATATTTTTAATTCCTTCCAGTTTTTCTTGGGAGCTTAAGCATCTCAGTATGATGAAGGAAGGAATTTCTTCCCGCCTCCCTCAAAATAGTAGACAGCATATTGTCTATACTTAAAAGCACATGGTTCTTTGGGCATGCAATGAAAGTTGTCTATATTTTCCAGGATGACATTAAAAGTGAAGCATGCCTTGGGATGTGGGCTCACTAGGTCGCTGAGTCCTGGAGTTGTAAAGGAATCACATGTGAAGCCAATTCCAGCCACAACACAAGGAAGTAAGTCCCCAAAGAATTTTGAAATGTAACCCAGAGCCTGTTTTAATATAGTCAGTGAACCGATGACAGTTTTTAAGTTTTAAAGAGTATTTAAACATGTTTACAGAAGAAAGATATTCTACAGAGATTATATTTGACCATCAAAACCTAAAATATTTACTATTGGGTCTATTCTAGAAAGAGTTTGGCAAGCCCTGGTCTACGGACCAGGAACCTACTCCATTAAAAAGGGTTCTTGCGTGAGTGAGCTTGGTCTAAGTTGGTTTTATTGTGTTTGTTCTTTTTCTTCATTTCAGTAATATTAGAGGTAAAATGATGCATTTCTTTTTCTGAGAAAAGGCACAATAGATATAAAATATAACAACTGACAAAACAGGTATTCATTTCCTTTAAGATCAGCATTGTGATAAAGATCTGGATCCGTTCCTTACGTCTTTACTATGCTGGAAACAAAGCTCCTTTGACTCGGGAATTAAAGTGAAAATGGCATGAAGGCACAGAACATGCTCAACCACTCAACTTTTGACTCAGTTTCCCACTTGCCTTCACATTTGACATCAGTGAAGGATAAGTAGTAAATAACTGACTTTGACTTATCTTTTCCCTGTTTAAAAAATACACTCTACGTAGCCTTGGAGGCCTGGTGGTTACAAGTTGGGCTGTGATCCGAAAGGTCAGCAGTTCAAAACCACCAGCCACTTCACTGGAGAAAGACGGCGCTTTCTACTCCTGTTAAGAGTTACAGTCTTGGAAACCCATAGGGGCAGTTCTATCCTGTCCCATAGGGTCGCTATGAGTCGGAACACACTCAGTGGCAGAGAGTTTGCTTTGGTTTTGGTTTTTGGCATCTCAGAGCCCTAGTGGCATAGTGGTCATGAGCTCGGATTCGGACTGTAAGGTTGGCCGTTCGAAACCACCAGCTGCTGCTCCGTGGGAGAAAGATAGGACTTCCTACTGTAAAGAGTGCAGTCTCAGAAACTCACAGGAGCAGTTCCACCTGGTCCTAAAGGGTCACTGTGAGTCAGCATTGACCCAATGGCCATGAGTTTGGGGGTTGTTTTTGTTGGGGGTATTTTTGGCAACTCGCCTTTGAGTTTTTTAGATGCTTGCCCTGAGTGCTCCCTAAGTACCTCTGAATGGGAACTGAAAGGAAACAAACAAACAACAGCAACATGACAGGTGGCTCTTCCTCAGCCATAATTAGAGATATAAGCAGCCACTGACCAGCACATGGCGACCACTCTTACCGGGACTCGTGCAGTTCTTCCCTCTCCGGAATCCTACATCTTCAGCAGCAGGGGTGCCATTCACTTGCATTAATTTCCTCCCTACCACCCATTCTCTGTCTTCCCTCAGGAGATCCATGATGTCGAGCTCTGGGGAGAAAAAAGACAACAACCACATTTCAATAAAAGCTGAGAGAATTTAGCATGAACCAATGCTGGGTACCTAGTGCCTCACTCAGTTTATCATTTGTTCAGCCCTGCATATACCTTTGGCATTACCACTGAAGTTCATTGTCCAAACTCACTGCCACAGAGTCAATGTCAACTCATAGCAACCCTAAATGACAGGGTAGAACTCTCCTGGTGAGTTTCCAAGACTCTTTATGGAACTAGAAAGCCTTGTCTTCCAGAGTGGCTACTGGTTTCCAGCAGCTGACCTTGTGAATATCAGCCCAATGGGTAGCCACGACACCACCAGGGTTCCTGAAGCCTGCTTTTAACTAACTGTGTTTCCTCTGGATGTTAGAACCGATTGCGCCTAACAGAGACAGCTCTCAACCAATGGTTGATAAGAACTTATATAAAATTACCCCAGCTTATTTCATCTACAGGATAGTTGTGAGGTGTGTATTCCAAATTGGCTTCCAGAGTTGTTGTTTTTTTAAACATTTTATTAGGGGCTCATACAACTCTTATCACAATCCATACATATACACACATCAATTGTATAAAGCACATCTGTACATTCTTTGCCCTAATCATTTTCTTTTTTTTATCCTCTTTTCTTTTTTACATTTTATTAGGGGCTCATATAACTCTTATCACAATCCATACATATACATACATCAATTGTATAAAGCACATCCGCACATTCCCTGCCCCAATCATTCTCAAAGCATTTGCTCTCCACTTAAGCCCCTTGCATCAGGTCCTCTTTTTTTTTTTTCCCTACCTCCCCTTTCCCCACTCCCTCATGTGCCCTTGGTAATTTATACATCGTTATTTTGTCATATCTTGCCCTATCCGGAGTCTCCCTTCCCCCCTTTCTCTGCCATCCATCTCCCAGTTGTAATCAGTTCCCCATTTCCAACCCACTCACCCTCCACTCTCCCAGCATCGCCCCTCACACCCTTGGTCCTGAAGGTATCATCCACCCTGGATTCCCTGTGCCTCCAGCTCCTATCTGCACCAGTGTACAACCTCTGCCCTATCCAGTCCTGCAAGGTAGAATTCGGATCATGGTAGTTGGGGGGAGGAAGCATCCAGGATCTGGGGGAAAGTTGTGTTCTTCATCGGTACTACCTCGCACCCTGACTGACCCATCTCCTCCCCTAAACCCCGACACTTGGGCCTTGGGTCACTTCCAGAGTTTTTACCAGTGAAAGTAAGCTCCTGTTGTCCAGTGGAGCTCATATTACTTCCCAGTTTCAACTCCCTGTTTCTAGGAACATGTGGGTAACATTTAACAACCAGCTTTTGGTCAATCTCTGTATATAAATACTCCCATTACGGCCAATTTCAAGCTGCCCCATAACCTCACTGAATGTGGAGTTAAGAAAGGCACATAATTAGTTCCACTAAATTCATACAAGCAGCTCCAGCATACCACTATCAACACCCTTCTTGGTTTTTCCTTGTGTCACTTTCAAAATAAGCCAACTGCAACTAAATATTTGTTCCGAATATGCTGCTGTAGAGTTACCCATGTTAAGAAACCATTTCAATGTTCCCAGAGTCTATTAATCTAGTGTGTGCCACATAAGGAGCTTTCAATAAGCAAGAATTGGAGAAATTAAATAGGAAAAAAGCAAACCACTAATGAACAGGCAACAAGACTATAACAGCATTCAGATCTCTGTCAGATGTCCAGGGGATTGTAAGTGCGAGTCAGGAACAGAGATTGCTAAGCACGCCAAAGGGAAAGAAGGCGTGGCTCAGCTGAGCACATGCTAAGTTTGAATTGTCGATGGAATACTGAAAGGGAGAGGCACTGCCTGGTTAAATGTGGGTGAAGATAGCTCAGGCGAGGAGAACTAATAGAGAGAGTTGAAAGAAAACAGAAACAGTTATAAATAAAGCATACGTATTTTCCCAGAGTAACAGGAGAGAGGACTAAAGAGAAAGAGTTGGAAGATGACATCTTGGGTGCACATCACTCATCCAGAGAACAGCTACCATAAAATGATTCCGCAAAGAAACATAAAGGGAAATGTTACCAGGAAAAGGTAGTCAGAAAACTGTATGTCAACTTGAAGACGTATAAAAGGGTAGGGGTAGAATCCAACTTGTCAATCAGGTCACAGCTTGATGCTGCCTCTTTGAGGGTGTGGCCTTCTTATAAGCCGGGGAAAACTGGGAACTTCCCTCTCTTTGCCACTTTGTCTTCCTGCTTGCTGGGACTCTGATGCCTGCCCTGTTTCCACGGTCTTTGGATCCACGTGACTCTGCACCCACCAGCCTGTGATCTTTCTGCTTCCCAGTTCACCATTCTGTGTCACCTGTGTACGCCTCCATGAGTCTGAAGAAGGGTTTATGGACTAGCACTGGACTTATGGATTGGGATGGGTTGCGTCTTGATATATAATTACTTTTTGATATAAATCTCTTTCTTATGAGTAGCTGAGTGCCACTGGATTTGTTTCTTTCGACCACCCAGCCTAACACATGCAGAGAGTAAACAGAAAGACAATTTTTCAAAAATAAAGCATAACCAATGTCCTAACCACTAAGACGGAGGTAGGAAAACAGCAGTTAGGGGTTAATATCAGAGCAGCATTGGGAGGTGAAACAGCAAGCTCTTTTGAGTGGCTTGGCATCAGAGAAAATGGTAACATAAGGCAATGACCACTTCCTGAGTAGCCAACTTTGGTCCAAAGCTGGATGTAAACAACCACTGGTCTTCACTTGTCTGGAATGAAAGAGACTGAAGGAAATCGAAGAGAAACTATTCCACGAGACTAACAGCCCACATGAGCCATGACCTCATCTAGCCTGAAGACGAAATAACTAGA
The DNA here is from genome assembly GCF_050624435.1 of Tenrec ecaudatus. Lineage (NCBI taxonomy): Eukaryota > Metazoa > Chordata > Mammalia > Afrosoricida > Tenrecidae > Tenrec > Tenrec ecaudatus. The sequence continues at coordinate 50,869,229 of NC_134541.1, read as the reverse complement.
TATCACCCGCCTATTTCAACCAACCATTTTAATCAGAAACATAACAGAAGGTCCTAGGTGAAATGGGAGAAAATATAGAAGAAAACTCAAATTCCTACAAAGGGCCAGACTTACTGGATGAGCAGACATTAAAGAAGCCTCCAAGACAAGAGCCATACTCTTTGAACTTCTCACAGACGTCACTTCTGCTGGTCACCTTCAATCCAAATAATATATTAGTTTATAAAATAAACACTATCACCCATGAATACTGTACTCCCTTACTCAATTATAGAAGACCAAATGATCACTATTGTGACTTTAGGCTCTGTCCTTTCAAGATGTACAGAAACCCCATTACGTCAACTGAGCGTGAACTTACACTCACCTATAAGAGATTTATGGAATTGGACTTAAAGCTGAAATGCTCTTGTGTTAGAAGAAGCAGATGACTGCTATCCCAAGGTTATGGAATTGGTGGTCACTGGACTTTGGTTTGGATCCCTTGCATTAAGTGGAACCAATGACTGATGGCCTGGGACTATAATATATATATATATATAATTTTAATGCCCTCCTTGCTTTCGTATGACATGTATTAATCATGTAAGCATAGTTCTGCATTTTGTGAATGAGTGTTATTGAAAGTTTTGCCCTATCAACCCCATCGATTTTGTAAATAGTGTACAGTCACTTATGAGTCTAATCTATATAAGTCAACAATCTATGTACATCAATCTGAACCTTACCCAAATCCATGTATGTCAATCTGAAATTTGTATAATTTCCTTTTCTCAACAGTATTTTAAATTCTGTACCTCTGGTTAAATTAATGACATTATCAATAGAATTAATAGATTAATAATATTTTCTATCATAAAATGATAATAATGTCTCTAAAATGAACCAGAGACATGAAAAGCAGAGATCTGGGCATGAATCTGGGGCTCACACTTAATTCTAGCCCCAATATAAGAACAATTAATTCTTATGACATGGCCCTGCTCAATGTTTGCCCTGATGAAGAGGTCACTGAGGATGTGGGTGCGTTAGCAAAGTGTGGTAAAAAAAAACTAGATGGTTCCAGCTATCAGAAAAAAACTAATGTCCAAGGTCTTAAAAGCTTGTCTCCAAGCAAGCAGCCATTTAAGTGAGGTGTCAACTAAATCCACATGGAAGCAGGACACACTTTTAGTAATAAAACCAAATTCCAAAGGAGGTTATAATATCAGCGCTTAGAGTGTGAACACCCAGTTTGCAGAAGGCTAGGGGTAGCAATGGAAGCCCAAAATCCATTCACAAGATTCCCACATGGATCTCCAGGGGATCCCCTCTCATGATACTTGACGGATGTGAATATCAGAGAGAGCTTGTGAAATCAATTATGGTAAATCTAGTTAGGTTAAAATGCAATATCCTATCATTTGATATCCCTTTCCCCCGTGTTATGTGTTTATTTTAAGTTTTATTGCCATTTCATCCACATGCACAATTCCCTTTTTCCCAATTTAAAGTTGATTCCATTTTTTAATACTTTTAACTTTCTCTTTGAGATTTTCATGTTTTGGCTAGTTCATTTTTGGGGGGTTTTTTTGCTTTGTATGACGTTGTATGATTATTTTGTGTGCCTGTATGTTTGTTTTGTATGGTTTGCTGTATAAGAAACCCAGAGTAGGTAGATCTATAGAAATAGTAACTGGATTAACAGTTTCTTGGGGTTGCGGGAAATGGAGAACTACTAACAATGAGCACAAGAAAAAGGAAAATGAAAAAAAAGTTCTAAAATTGATTAGTGGTGACTGCAGAGCTCCTTTGACTGTGCGTAAACTATTGCATGATATGTCAATTATGTGACAATACGGCGATAAAACTGCAAAAAATGGTTAGAGACCAAATAATCCACCTCTCCTAAAACAAAGATATGAAGCTAAGGTGGTTCAGGGAAACTAGATTAATTATTAAAAAAAAAAGGTGGCAACGTGAAAGTGAGAATGTTGACATATTGTAAAAACTGTTAGCAATGTCATGGAATAATCTTTATAAAAAATTTTCAAGAGGAATCTAATTTTCTCTGTAAACTTTTACTTTATACACAATAAAACATGTTTAACAAAGACAGAAATAAACGGATGTAAATAGAAGACAAGGGCATGCATCAAGGTCATACTGGCCTTCATAAGAGACAACCGGGTGCAAGTGATAACACAAGTAAAGATCCAGTCACCTTGACATGGTTTTTTTTGGAGGTAATACAGATTCAGTTTCCCAAGTGATTTCAGTATTGAACATGATTCTTCAAGACACCACACAGGAAAGAAAGAAGAAGCAACAGTATAACCTATTTTCTCCTTTGTTGCCTTTGAACAGCTAAAGAATGCCCGATTCAGAGTAAAGCACTCAATAAGTATGTTTTGAAAGAAATATCCCCACTTTGTGGCTACATAAATAAGACTCATAAGTGTTATGAGCTCTAAGCTATAAGCTTCTGTGGACCCCATCTAACTCAACCTGAGGCAAAGACTATTCATAGTCCATATACTGAGGATTTTCATCAGTTTAATATAGCTGCTCATTCCAGATATAAAAATTTTAAATATATGTACCTACAACTGATGTGCATCATTTGGTAAAGTCCCTGGTTATCTTTGTTTTTGTTTGTTTTTAACGCATTATGTGAAGTCTAACTAGGACAAACAATTTTTCAGACTTGAAATACAAAACAACATATCTGTGTATATCAGTTTAACGAAAATTGTGAGGTGTGGACAATACCAAAGATAGTTCGTTGGTTAAAGCAAGGAATTATGTTATTTAATTAACCTAAATGGTTATTCGGTCCTGAAATGTGACCATAACACAATACTATCATATCATAACATATCTAAGAGGATGGAAGAAAGAGGCACCTCCTTTGTGTCAAAATGGGTTCCACCCTTCTGGAAGAAACCCCTGATTAAATGGATTCAAGCATAAATAGTTACATGGGGGAGGTGATCCTAGGAGGCATTAGTGTGGGTGAGGAAGTCAGATAAGGAAACAGATGGGTGCATGAGCAAATGTGATGAGGAGGGCTGATGGTATCTGGCTATCAAGGGATATAGCGTCTGGAGTCTTAAAGGCTTGAAGATAAACAAGCAGCCATCTAGCTGAGAAGCAACAAAGCCTATATGGAAGAAGCACAACAGCCTGTGTTATCACAAGGTGTTGAAGGGATCAGGTAGCAGACACTAAAGAATAAATATCACCACTGTGTGCTCACCTTCCCCATGCAAACACTGAAGACACATGTGTGCCTAAGCAAGTGTGGTAAAGAAGGATGATGGTGTCCGGCTATTGAGAGATATAGAGTCTGGGGTCTTTTTTAAAATTTTATTTTATTGGGATCTCATACAACTCTTATCACAATCCATACATATATCAATTGTATAAAGCACATTTGTATATTCATTACCCTCATTATTCTCAATGGCTTGAAGGTAGATGAGCAGCCATCTAGCCTAGAAGCAACAAAACCCTCATGGAAGAAGCACACCAGCTTGTATGATGATGAGGTGTCAAAGGGATCAGGTATCAAGCACGAAAGAACAAAAAAATCATATCATCATGAATGAGGGGGAGTGTGGAGTGGGGACCCAAGGCCCATCTGTAGGCAACTGGACATCCCATTGCAGAGGGGTAGCGGGGAGGAGATGGGTCACTCAGGGTGCAGTGTAGCATTGATGAAACACACAACTTTCCTCTAGTTCTTAAATGCTTCCTCCCCGCACCTGTTATCATGATCCCAATTGTACCTTACAAACCTGGTTAGACCAGAGGATGTACAATGGTGCAGATAGGAACTGGAAACACAGGGAATCCACAACAGATGAGCCCCTCAGGACCAGTGGTGAGAGTAGCGATACTGGGAGGTTAGAAGAAGGGTGGGGTGGAAAGGAGGAACCGATTACAAGGATCTACATATAACCCCCTCCCTGGGAGATGGACAACAGTAAAATGGGTGAAGGGACTTGTCAGGTAGTGTAAGATATGATAAAATAATAATAATAATTTACAAATTATCAAGGGTTCATGAGGGAGGTCAAGGGGGGAGGGAGGGAAAAATGAGGAGCTGATTCCAAGGACCCAAGTGGAAAGCAAATGTTTTGAGAATGATGGGGACAACAAATGTGCAAATGCACTTGATGTAATGAATGTATATATGGATTGTGATAAGAGTTGCAAGAGCCCCCAATAAAATTATTTAAATTACAAAAAAAAAATTTTCAAGAAGGAAGGAAGGTAATATAAGATGTGTTTCAAGTCAATTGCCAAAAAGATTAACTAGACCTTGATAGATCTGGGAAGTTCTGGGATACAATGTTGATATGCATCTCAGAGACCAAAGGGATGAAGGAACTTGACTATTGATGCCATTGGTTGAAGACTGTTCCCGGGACAATCTTTCTAATAAGCACGTGGGTGGCCAAAGTGAGTGATGCTGTCTAGAAAAAAAGCCTTCAGCATTGAGATGTAGTGCAACAAGCTTGACTGTGCCGGTATGTACTGGAGAAGGGAGGAAGAAATGCCGGGAATACTCAGGGAATATTTCAGCCCTTCGTAATATCCACAGACAGAGTCTGTGAAAGACATCAAAGAGAAAGCTGATCTCAATTAATAGACATAAAAATAAAACTAGCTATTGTAGCAGAAAATTAAAGAATGTTTTAACATAATGATTCAATATTTTCAAGAATATTAAAGCAGTACCCCTGGAATTCAACAAAATCTACTTGACCCTGGGCCTGTGATCGAATTTCCATCGACCAGATTGTGAAGAAGAGGTAGAACAATGACGGGAGCAATGTGTTGCAATTCTTTCCTTCCCCGTGAGGACTACATTTGACAACATTTTACCTTGTTTTATTTGCCCTCACAGAATTCCTGGTGAGTTAAAAAGAAATTATTCTTTTATTCTAGAGCCAGTTTAACTTTGAAAAAATAAGCTGAACAAGAAATCATTGGCCCACAATCAGAGCCAACCTACAGCCATACTAACCAGCATGTAGCAGTGTCAGAGATTCATTTATTTTATTATATTATGTGCCAAGGACTTTTTGATCTTTACTATGTTTCATCTTCATAATCATCCTATGTAAAATCATAACCTTTTTTCAATTAAGAAAACTAAAACCCTAACTCAAAAAAAGCCATTGCTTTTTAGTCGATTCCAGTTCATAGTGGCTCTACAGGGAAGAGTAAAATGGCCCTATAGGAATGCTAAGGCTGTAATCTTCCAACGACCTGCCTTTCAGTAGCAGCCAAGGGCTTAGCGACTGTTCCCACAAGAGCTCCTTCAACAGAAGCACAGAGAAGCTAAATAACTCATCTAGGGTCATGCAACAAGCAAGTGGCAGAATGGGGATTTGAACCCAAGTCTGTTGGTACCAAAAGCCAAATTCTCAGGGCATCCACGAAGAAAATAAAGTCCAACATGGTTACATTATTCATGTTTTATAAGACTGCACCTTTTAATAGGCTAAAGGTAGCACAGTCTATACCTATTCCCAATTAGGTAGTTTCCTGGAAACTGGACTTACAGTAAACTGTGAGCATCACATCACAAAAACATCACACGCAAAAAACACAATACCACCAGCACAGTCTGAAAGCCTACTTTAAACATAATGTGTACTCCCAGCTAATCCCGTAAAGACTAAGCTGGCCTCATTGTCCATGACATGGAGCTTTCCCCCTTTATCCAGGGAGGAGGGGCAGAGAAACGGCTTAGAATATGGGAAAGCAAAGGAGCTTGGAAAGAAGCCCTTACTTGGTGTTTTTACTGTTTCCCCTCCTTCCTTAGACTCCTGTGCTACAGCAAAGAGGCCGCTCCCTGAAGCTACACTTGAGCAATATCAACAAAAACACTTGGCACTCCTCCACTGCATTCTTGGCTGTCCATCTGCCAGGCCCTGGAAGTTGCATATTGGCCTAATTAGTCAGGGGAGAGGCCCAGGGATGGGGTCAGCAGGCTCATGTCACATGTCAGCAGCAAAGGCAGTCTGCATAACTGCAGGGTGCGGAGAGGGAACTGGGGTGGCATCGAGAGGGCACACAAGGAGTGCCTGCTGCTAGGGGTAGAAGCACAATTCTCAACCAAGACTCAAACCACATGCACTAAGGAAGGAAAGAAAGTGGTGGCGGAGTGCCAAGTTTCCATTACAGAACTGTGCACTCGCCCTCTGTGTTCCTGCTTGGTCTCCTCCCCCTCCTTCTCCCTCCAACGACTGAGGCATGGGTTTCCTTGGGTGTCCCCTGACAAAAAGCCTTAAAGCCTTTTTTTTTTCTGTTTGTAACCTTGCCCAAAGATCTTTCAATCCTTCCCTAATATTGGTCTAGCCTCAATGAACTGTCTTCTCTCTAATGGATTAGCTCCTTCAGATAACTGGGAAGGTAACAGCATCCTAAGTATGCATCTCACTAACGTACCAAGCATCCTGCCTATATCACCTCATTCCGTTTTCGCAGTAGCTTAAACACAGGTAACATTGAACTCACTTGACCATGAGTGCTAATGCAGTTAACTGGATGAACAGAGAATCAGTCCTTATCATCTGACTCCAAAACCCACTGAGGAGCCCAGGGAAAGTGGCCTTCCAGGATCCAAGAAGCAAGATTGCTCAAGAGGACTCACTAACATTTCCTGGTAACTAGAAGAGTGCTATTCTTTCTGAAAGCTGGAAGGGAGAGAGCCTCCACTCTGAACCACCCTGAGAACCACGGTAACAGCTGCCATCCGCTTTTGAGGAAACTGAGTTTTGGAATGACTGATGCAACAACAAAAAAGGAATGTGCAGGAAAGTTGGTTATCAACACCAGAAATGGAAGCAGCCATTGGGCACGGTTGTGCTGGCAAATACGTACACTCCAGTGGACGATAACTATGTTATCCCGTAGTTTACACAGCTGACTCCACTCGGAGTTCCAACCTGCCATGTAGTTTGGAGGTCAGGTTTGCATAAGCCTAGCACCTGCTTTATACATGCCCCTGTGAGGGGGCACCCCTTGACACACTTTCCAAGAAGCCCTCAAGAATACATATCCATCTCAGCTCAACCCCATCTTTCTGGCATCGATGGGTGAAGTGGGGCTGGGTAGGGGTGCATCTTTTCAGATGATTTTTCCATCTGAAATGAGAACATCCCTCTATACTGCTCTGTCCTTGGGAAGGAGTGAAAACCATGATGAAGTTTGCGAAGCTCCCCAAACCTACCAGGAGCAGCAGACACCAGGGGCCAAAAGGATCACCTGTGCACTGGTGACCCCAACCACCTCCAAGAACCCTGAAATATTTAGAAGACCAATAAGCAGAGGAGGTGGTCAAGCTGACAGCTCTTACTGCAGGGAGGCAACAGACCCCATAGCCAGCCTCTGTCTTCTCTAGACACTTTTAGCCCATGTCAAGGGTGAGGGAAACCCTGAGGCAGCAGATTGGTAAAGTCCCCTCTCTCTCCCCAATGTATTACACTCAGCTGAGCTTGCCCAAATAGCAAGGTGTGGCAAGCTCAGGGCCTCAAAGGGGTCTTCCTTTTCATTCGGAGTCACCCTGCCATCTCCACAGTAGACCGAGAATACTTCTACGGGTGCCGCACTCTAACCAGATCACAGATCGATGTGTTTACGAAAGAAGTCTATCATGCCCCCCACAATCCTGAGAACAAACAGCCTTCCCACCACCTGGCCATGAAAAGGAAGGAAATGAAGAAACATGGAGGCTCCAGTGTGAAAAAGAAACAGTATCTGTCCCTGGCTGACTATTCTTCTCCATTCAATCTAGATGCTGAACACAGAATCCAAATCACTAAGCTGTATAAAGAAGAACACAACATTAGGCTTGGAGGAAGACTCATTAACAATCTGAAATATGCCAATCCACTTTCAGTAGGAGCTTCAACTATAAGTCTTTAAATGTATGCATGCATAAATAAAAAGGTCTCATACAACCCCTACCTTGAAGCACTTATTGATAAAAATAAGACTCCAGACATCAGTGTGGCTTGCACCAGAAATTAAGGGAAACAAACATTATTCCAACTGAACCAATAAACAACATCATGGTAAATAGAAAAACTCTTCTTGGATCAACAATCAATGGGCATAGAAGCAACAGTCAAGATATCAAATTATGTATTGCATTGGGCAAATCTGTTTAACATATATTTTAAGAAGGGTTTGGTGAGCAAACAACACCATAGACAGGGGAACAACTAGGGAATTAAAACCACCATCTAGGAGGTCGTAGAGATGCTGTGGGCATTAGAGCAACACCAATCTAGCTGAGAGGAAGCACTAAGAGGTGGAAGAAGGGGGACCGTAATGGTGGGGCAGGAGGAGGCAAAAGGAAACAGAGGAAACCTCTAGGAAGCAAAGCTAAAGACAGAAGTATTAACAGAGGTATGTACTTATATAAATACACTAATCCATAAAAATAGAGGTATTGGCCCATGTACATATATTTATTTATTTATAATGTTTATTTTTTATAAATAATTTTATTGGGGATTATACAACTCTTAGCACAATCCATCCATCCATTGTGTCAAGCACATTTATATATATGTTGTAATCATCAGTTTCAAAGCATTTTCTTTCTACTTGAGCAGTTGGCATCAGCTTCTCATTTTTTTATCGTTTTATTAGGGGCTCATACAACTCTTATCACCATCCATACATACATCAATTGTGTAAAGCACGTCTATACATTCATTGCCCTCATCATTTACAAAGCATTTGCTCTCCACTTAAGCCCTTTGCATCAGATTCTCTTTTTTCTTGACTCCCTCCCTACATCCCACTCCCTCATGAGTCCTTGATTATAAATTATTATTTTGTCATATCTTGCTCTGTCTGACGTCTCCCTTCACCCCCTTTTCTATTGTCCTTTCCCCATGGAGGAGGTCACATGTAGATCCTTGTAATCAGTTCCCTCTTTCCAACCCACTCTCCCTCTACCCTCCCAGTATCGCCATGAACACCCCTGGTCCTGAAGGTATCATCCGCCCTGGATTCCCTGTGCCTCCAGCTCCTATCTGCACCAGTGTACATCTTCTGCTCTATCCAGACTTGCAAGGTAGAATTCGGATCATCATAGTGCAGGGGGTGGCTGGGGAGTGGAAGCATTTAAGAGCTAGAGGAAAGCTGTATTCTTCATCGTTGCTACATCACACCCTGACTGACTCATCTCCTCCCTTAGACCCCTCTGCAAGGGGATCTCCAGTCGCCGACAAATGGGCTTTGGGTCTCCACTCTGCACTTCCCCCTTCATTCACTATGGTAAGATTTTTTTGTTCTGATGATGCCTGATACCTGATCCCTTCGACACCTCGTGATCTCACAGGCTGGTGTGCTTCTTCCACATGGGCTTTGTTGCTTCTGAGTTATATGGCCACTTGTTTACCTTCAAGCCTTTAAGACCCCAGACACTATACCTTTTTATAGACGGGTACCATCTTTTGCCACATTTGCTTATGCACTCGTTTGTCCTCAGCGATCATATCATGGAGGTGTGCACCCAATGATATGATTTTTTGTTCTTTGATGCCTGATAACTGATCCCTTCTGCACCTCGTGATCACACCAGCTGGTGTGTTCTTCCATGCAGACTTTGTTGCTTCTGAGCTAGATGGTCGCTTGTTTACCTTCAAGCCTTTAAGACCCCAGATGCTGTATCTTTTGATAGCCGGGCACCATCAGCTTTCTTCACCACATTTGCTTATTCACCCACTTTGTCTTCAGCAGTTGTGTCAGGAGAGTGAGTATCATAGTATGCCAATTTAATAGCAGTAAATATTCTTGCCTTGAGGGAGTACTTGAGTGGAGGCCCAATGTCCTTCTGCTACCTTAATACTAAACCTATAAATATCTGCACATAGATCTATTTCCCCATCCTCATATATAAATATATTTGCAGATGTACATGTCTTTATCTAGACCTCTATAAATGCCCTTTGCCTCCCAGCTCTTGCCTCTATTTCCCTTGACTTTCCTCTTGTCCCACTATCATGCTCAGTCCCCACCTGGGTTTCAGCAATTCCTCTTGGTTACATTACCCTTGATCATGCCCTACCAGGCCTCCCACACCCACCTCACCACCAATTTGGATCACTTGTTGTTCCCTTGTCCCTGGATTTGTTAACATCACTTCCTTCCCCCCCCCCCACCTCCCCCTGTCCTATTTCTCCCCGGAACTGTCGGTCCTGTTCTTTTTCCTCCAGATTGTTCAACCAACCTATCTTATTTAGACAGAGATAATAACATGCACAAAAACAAGACAGAGCAAAACCAAATAACAATATACAACAAAACAACAACAAACCACTGACAGAGAACAAAACAAAATACAACAAGAAAGAAAAGCTTGTAGTTAGTTCAAGGATCGTTTGTTGGCCTTTGGGAGTGTTTTCCCTTCCAGTCTTTTGGGCACCACGCCCTGGCCCCATAGTCCACATTCAGCATTCCCTGGGAACCTTGCAGCTCCATTCCCTTGCTGTTCCACTCCACTCCCCCAGTGCTTTGCCTCAGTGTGGTGGGATCAGGTCATTTTCCACACTGTGTCTCCTGTGCTGTCCCCAGCAGGGCATATATTTATAAGGCAGTACACTGAGGCTGTGGATGAGCCTTGGGTCTCAGCTTATACCCTTCCTCAATACGAGAACACTTTGTCCTAACAAAATGGCATTTTGTTATGCTCACCCCACCCCCACCACCCAGCATGATCGCTGAAGGCAAAATGGGTGCATAAACAGATTGTCTTAAAGACTTGAAGTTCAACAAACAACCATCCAACAGTGAAGCAAGAAGCCCACATGGAAGAAGCACACCAGCCAGTGCGATCATGAGGTGTCATCGGGACTGGGTAACAGGTATCAAAAGACTCATAACAAACAACAAACAGAGACTCAAAGTCTGTCTGTAGACAATGAAACATCCCCCCACAGAGGGGTCACAGGGAAGAGATGAGTCAATCAGGGTGTAGTAGAGCACTGATGGATCATGCAATATACCTCTAGTTCCTAGAGGCTTCCTCACCCCCCACTATCATGCCCCCAGTGCTGCTTCTAACTCTGGACTGGACTGGAACATGTGCTGTTCAAAATGGTAGAGGCAAGAGATAAAACTCACAACACATGGAACCCAGGACCAAGAATGGAAATAGTGTTACAAAAAAGGTAGGGGGGAGTGGGGAGACCTGGGGTGGAAGGGAGTACCAATCTCAACGAATGACAACCACACACATCCCTCCAGGGGGAAGAACAACAGAAACCAGAGGGGAAGGGAGACAGCGGTCAGCGTGAGATAAGACAATAATAACATTCTATAATCTATCAAGGGGCCATGGGGGGGGAGGGGCGGGAGGGGAAAAAGAGGAGCTGATCCCAAGGGCTCAATAGAAAGTAAATGTCTAGAAAAGAATAATAGCAATATATGTACTAATATGTCTGATATAGTTGATGTATGGATTGTCACAAGAGTTGTAAGAGTCCCCAATAAAATGACCTTAAAAATAATACCTCTTTAAAGTCTCTAAAAATTAAGATATCATGTTGATAACTCATCCTAGTCATGATATTTTCATTAACTTCATACGTATGCAAAAACAGCACACTGAAAAAAGACAAGCCAAAGCAGAACTGACCCATTCAAAGGGCGGTGTAGGTGAAGAACAGTGAATATCCCTCCACTGAGAGAAAAATCAGCAAACCGTGGGAAGGAAGTATAATCAGAGTGCTCATGAAACAAGGGTGGTAAAATTTCATCTCACTTACTTGGGTTACATCACCACGAGGGAACAGTCGCTGAAGAAAGACTATGGTGAAAAAGTAGAGGGTCAGCGAAAAAGAAAGAGACTCTCAATGAGAGAATTTGACAATAGACTCAACTGTAGCAACAATCAATCGGGAGCATGGTACAGGACTAGGCACCAGCTCCTTTTGTGGTACATATCAGGTTGCAGAGCGTGGGATCTGGAAAGAAATCACTTTCTTTCGGAGCCTGCTGGGTCTCTCGGATTATGATAGAGCAGATAATAAATGCATGCACCACTGAGCTGAGGATGCACAGGACAATGAAGGAAGTTTCCCTCAGCACCGCCAGCTACAGAAGAAACGGGGACAGAAGATCAGGATTGGGCACAGACAATTTGATCTGTGTAATACAGAACCCTAGTTCCGATACTAAAATTAACTTGAGGTTGCAAGTTACATAGCTACCTATACCATTCCCAGTGTACATTCCTTGTGTATCAGCCTGCCAAGGAACTTTGGAAAGCAAATGTAGTAGGTGGGTGGGTACATAATTCAAGGGTTGTCCATTATTTTCTAGGTTCCAAAATGCTTCTCAAGCTGTTGTTAGCTGCCATTGAGTCAGCTCTGTACAATGAAACAAAACACTGTACAGTACGCACCATCCTCACGATTGTTTCTATGCCAGAGCTGATTGATAAAAGTCACTGTGTCAATCCACCTTGTCAAGGGCCTTTGCTTTTTTGCTGAAACACACACACACACACACACACACACACCTCTACCAAATATCATGTCCTTCTCCGGGGACTGGTGTTTCCTAGCAACATGTCCACGGTATGTAAGATGAAGTTTTGCCATCCTTGCCTCTGAGGGGCACACTGACCTTACTTTTTCCAAGACAGATCTGATTGTCCTTTCAACAGCCCGTGGTCCTTTCACTAGTCTTCTCCAGCACCACAGTTCAAATGCATCTATTTGCCCATGGTCTTCTAGGCAGCTGGCATTTGAAATACCAATGATGTAACTTCCAGCATCGCAGCAACCCAGAAGCCACCGCAGAACAACAAGCTGACAGACAAGTGGTAGGCTTCCCCAGATAATGTTCCGCATTTTCAAAGGCAGAAACCTAAATACGACTGTGTATCATCTACACACGTGCTGTCCAAAAGAACTTTATGAGTGATAAAAATTTTCTAGAAGTCTACTGTCCAATTCAATAGCCTCTAGTGACATGTAGCTCTCTCACAACCCTTGAAGTATGGTCACTACAATTGAGAAACTGAATTCTATTTCAAATTAACTTTGAATATCCCTATGAGGCTAGTGTCTAGACTAAAGGTAGGCCTTATCTCCTAAGTAGGATGCTCCTGGCCCAACGGTCCAGGCAGAACCTAAATTCGGTTAATACCCTGCAGGGGTAAGGGAAGAAAAAGACAGTCGTCCTTAAATATATATAGCATTGGCCACACATTCTAAGGAGAAGAAGAAGTTTGCGGGATTATTGTTCTCTTTTGGCGTCCTTTTTTGCTTTAGAAGGAGAAACCCAGTCTTGCTGGGAGAGGAAAATAGGACGAGTTATTAATACCAAAAACTAGCCCCAGCTTCCTTTGACAAAGAAGTTATACTGACCATATGTTATGGCACAAAAGCATCTCTTCAATCAGGACCTAAAGCAAAAATAGCTCATGAGGCTCCAAAAACAGTCATGTGATATCCACCACAGCAGGCAGCTGAGCGTATAGTAACAAGGAGTTAATCCTTTGGAGATTTGACCTTCTGGTCCCATATCTGTCACTAACTTTAGACTACTAGTCAACTTGACTCAGTAACCATGAAAACTGAAGGCCTGAAGGAGCCAACCTCTAACATCCCATAAGCTTGGGCTTTGTTTTTGTTGGCTAGTTTTTGTGTGTCTGTAATGTTTCAGTGGAAATCTATTATTTTTTCATTTTAAAAGTTCCTGTAGTTATAACGAGAAAAACATTTTTAAAAGTCAGACTTACCTGTATCAAAATATCTACAAAGCTAAAAAATCTATGCCAATTTATTTTTTGAGCCTTCTAATGTGCTCTGGTCATAGCTGTCCTTATAACCCAATGGCAATCACACTTAGAATCGTGCGTTTTGTCTGTATATGCTATTGATTTCACTTCCCAGTGTTTTCATCGTCACTGATTTTGTCAAATTTTCTAGTGTTTTTCAGGATGGGAGCAGGCTCCAGCTTTCAGGCTGTTCAGATGAGCTGACCGGAAGAGCCAGGCATCTCAGTAGAGAGCCTGACTAGAGTCCATGGACCATGGACCATCCTCTCCATGTGCGTATCTTGAAAGCTATTTGGGCTGAGGGGCCCTCACATCAGCTGGGATCAGATTTGCAGGAAAGGAGAAGGGAAGGGGGCCTGCACAGTGGCTCCTATGCAAAAGTATGACAAGGTCCCCCTAGACTGGCAGGCAGTCCTACTAGAGTGATGTGGGGTACTGATGGGAAAGACAAGTCAGGAGCTGGGTAAGGAACATACACATCTGGGAGAACACAAGTGCATGTCTGTTGCCAGAAAAAGGGAGAGAATCAAGTTCCTAGAGGGGAAAAATGACTAACTCTACTTATAAGGACCTTAAGGTGAGGGCAGTATGGCTGGTGCTATGCTCTTCATAGGCCACAGTGGTCCGAGTTCCTGAACACTCTCTGGGGATCCAGGCTATGCGCCATAGGACACTGGAACACTGAACTCTGCATCTTCTAGATACACAGCATGTTCCAAAGGCCAGACAGGGGGATGTCATGTGGAAACCTATTAGGTGAATTAGGCTTTACTTCAAACACAACTGTAACCTGAGGACTTAAGATAAGGTGACCAGATGTAACAATCTGTCCCACATCCCACGGAGTTTTTTAAAAGTCCCAATTTTTTGGAAAAAATGCATGGCAAGCTAGGGTATATGGTTTTCGGCTGCCATGTGGCTGTTTTGTCAGGATATGAGTTTTATCAATGGTGTCCCACTTTATCATTGTTAAAATCTGGTCACCTTAATAAACTACATGATGTATGAAGAAGCAGATGGCAGCTGTGCCGAGAGTATTGAACTTCCAGTAGACAGGCTAACCTTCACTTACTACTTCAATGCCCTGTCTGCTGTATTAAGGTATGCATTATTCTGGCAGACCTGTGTCTGGCATTGTTAGTGAGTGTTACTGTAAGTTTGGCCTGACCACTAACTCCCATTATTTGTGTAAATAGCATCCTGAAGGGTATGGTATGGGAGGTGGATGGGGGTAAGGGAGAGCTGATATCAAGGAGTTCAAGAAGAAAGAAAAAAAATTTAAAGTGATTGTGGTAGCATTGTACAACATTTCTTGATAGAATTGAACTATGGAATTGCATAATGTCTGGATTAGCTCCTAATTTTTAAAAATATATAAAAATATGTAAATATATAGACTGTTGATTCAACATGAAAATGCAATCAATGTGAATAAACAATGTGTATAGAAATTGTTCGATAGTAATATAAATAAATAAATTTAAATTAAATGTTTTTTTGGGTTTTAGCTATAAGCTTGCAATAATTAGTATTTGTGAACCTATATCAATAAATTTCTTTTGAATTTTCACAATTTTATTGACATGTCATTTATTTGTCATACAATTCCATTGTTTAAACATATTAAAAAGAGTTGTGTAGACATTACCTCAATCACTTTTATAATGTTTTATTCATTCTTGAACTGATTTTTAGCTCTCTATACCCAGCCAATCTTCCCTGCCATAACATGAAGAAACTATTAATCTAGTTACTTTTTCTATAGACTTATCTATCCTAGATTTCATATAAAGAAAAATATACACACGCACAAAGACCAAAGAAAAAACAACATAAAACACAGAAAAGTCTCAATCCAAAAGAAATCAGAAAATAATAAAAACTAGATCAAATTTAAAACAGGTTAAAAGATAAGGTGTTAAATTTTAACCTAAATTAATCTGCATTAATCCACTTTCAAATGCACTCTGTCTGAAATTCCCTAATACTAACCCTTATTGTTTATATAGTATAATTAATGTCCAGTCACCTAAGAGTTTAATCTGTATAAATCAACAATCCACGTATTGTGATCTGAAATCAGTCAATACTGGTATAAGTTCCTTTTCTCAACAGTATTTTAAATCCATACTATTGGCTAAATTAATGATACTATCAATTATTATGCCCCAGGGGAATTATTTATGGTGTTCTCTATCATAAAATGATAACAATGTCTTGAGAGCAATGGTTCTCAACCTGTGGGTCACGACCCCTTTAGGAGTCAAACGACCCTTTTACAGGGTCACCCAATTCATAACAGTAGCAAAATTACAGTTATGAAGTAGCAACGAAAATAATTGTATGTTTGGGGGGAAATGACTGAATTAAAGGGTAGCGGCATTAAGAAGGTTGAGAACCACTGCTCTAGAGTGTAACAGAAACATATATAAGCCATAGATATATGAATGGATTTGGGGCTTACAGTTAAATTTAGCCCAAATCTAAGAATAATTCAGCCTTATGACATGGCCCTGTTTGATGTTCACGCTCATGAAGATTCGGGAAATATGATAAGTGTGATGAAGAAACAGATGGCCTAGCTATCAGAAACAAAGGCGTCTGGGATCTTAAAATCTTATCTTTAAACAAGTACCCATCTAAAATGAGGCATCTCCCTTGACTTTCCTCCTGCCCATCTACCATGCTCCATCCCCACCTGGGTTACAGCTATACCTCTTCTCTACGCAACCTTACCCTTGATCATTAGTCAAGGGGCATTTATGGAGGTCTAGACAAAGACATGTACATGCAAAGATATATAGGAGGATGGGGAAATAGGTCTATGTGTCTATATTTATAGGTTAAGTATTAAGGTGGCAGAAGGACCTTGGGCCTCTACTCAAACACTCCCTCAATGCATGAATACTTTCTTTTATTAAATTTGCACTCTATGATGCTCACTCTCCCGACACAACTGCTGAAGCCAAAGTGGGTGAACAAGTAAATGTGGTGAAGAAAGCTGATGGTGCCCGGCTATAAAAAGAGATAGTGACTGGGGTCTTAAAGGCTTGAAGATAAACAAGCGGCCATCTAGCTCAGAAGCAACAAAGCCCACATGGAAGAACACACCAACCTGTGTGATTGCGTGGTCCCAAAGGGATCAGTTATCAGGCATCAAAGAACAAAAAATCATATCATTGGCTGCACACCTCCATGATACGATCGCCGAAGACAAACGGGTGCATAAGCAAATGTGGCGAAGAAAGCTGATGGTGCCAAGCTATCGAAAGAGATAGTGTCTGGGGTCTTAAAGGCTTGAAGGTGAACAAGTGGCCATCTAGCTCAGAAGCAATAAAGCCCACATGGAAGAAGCACACCAGCCGGTGCAATCACGAGGTGCCAAAGGGACCAGGTATAAAGCATCATGCACAAAAAAAAAAGAATATATACCATATTGAATGAAGGGGGTAGTGCAGAGTGGAGACCCAAGGCTCAAATGTCGACCACTGGAGATCCCCTCATAGAGGGGTTTAGGGGAGGAGATGGGTCAGTCAGGGTGCGAGGTAGTACCGATGAAGAACACAGCTTTCCCTCAGATCTTGGATGCTTCCTCCCCCCAACTACCATGATCCGAATTCTACCTTGCAGGACTGGATAGGGCAGAGGGTGTGCACTGGTGCATATGGGAGCTGGAGGCACAGGGAACCCAGGGTGGACGATACCTTCAGGACCAGGGGTGTCAGGAGCGAGGCTGGGAGAGTGGAGGGTGAGTGGATTGGAAAGGGGGAACTGATTACAAGGATCCATATGTGACCTCCTCCCAGGGAGTGAACGGCAGAGAAGGGAGGGGGGGGAGACTCCGGACAGGGCAAGATATGACAAAATAACAATCTGTGGATTATCAAGGGCTCATGAGGGAGGGGGGATTGGGGAGGGAAGGGGAAAAAAAAAGAGGACCTGATGCGGAGGGCTTAAATGGAGAGCAAATGCTTTGAGAGTGATTAGGGCAAAGAATGTACAGATGTGCTTTATACAATTGATGTATGTATATGTGTGGATTGTGATAAGAGTTGTATGAGCCCCTAATAAAATGTAAAAAAAGAAAGAAAATGATTAGGGAAAAGAATGTACAGATGTGCTTTATACAATTGATGTATGTATATGTATGGATTGTGATAAGAGTGGTATGAGTCCCTAATAAAATGTTTTTTAAAAAGAGTTGTATGAGCCCCTAATAAAATGTTTAATAAATAAATAGAGGCATCAACTAAGTCCACATTGAAGAAGTACACCAACCTGTATGACCCAAGGATTGTAAATAATAAAACCCAAATCTGAAGAAGGGAATTGTATCAGAGGTGAAATTGTGAACACCTAGTTTGCAGAAGACTTTGGTTGACAGTGGAAGTCCAAAATCTATTTGAAAGATCCCCATATAGATTAAGACTCTGGTCAATCCCTCTAAACACAATCTGGGGGTGTGAATACCCTTGCTATTAGAGAGCATTGTAGAAAACAAAGAAGTCATCTGCAACAACAGTGAGAGAATTCTTGGAGGAAAACTTCCCCAAATTAATGAATGAAAACCAGGCAACCATTCAGGAGGCCGAAAGAACACCAGCTAGACTGAATCCTCAGAAGTCACCAAGGCAAATAATAGTTAAACTATCCAACTGAGGAAAAGGAGAAAATCATGAGAGCAGCTCGGGAACAACAAGCAGTCACATATAAAGGTTCCCAAATAAAAATATCCTCAGACCTATCAGTAGACACTATGAAGAAGAGGAGAGAGAGTGGACGAACATATTCCATAAATTGAAGGAAAACACCACAAACCCAAGAAATCTCTATCCAGTTAAATTATCTCTCAAGGTCAGTGAAGGAAAAACTCAAAGAATACGTTAAAAGAAACCCGGCTCCACAAAAGATCTTTGCCGACCCAGTATGGGTAGAAGAACATCACTCTCAGAGACCACGACATAGAACAACTCCACCCAGAGAGCAACAAAGAGAAAACAGTCTCCAAGATAGCATTGGCTCTTAAGGGTGGAAAGAAGTCAAGAATGAAAGAGCATTGTAAAGCAAATTACAGCAGATGTAGTTAGGTTAACGTGTAATACCTTATCACATGAGATCTCCCTTTTGACCTATTTTAAAGTTGTTTCCCTTTTTAATATTTTCTCCTTTCTGTTCAATTGAAATGTTCTTTGAATTTTCTAGTCATTCTTATTTTCTGTTTTGTTTTGCTTTGCTTTGCTTTTGCATCTTGTTTGTGTTTTGTGTTTCCATGTATGAAATGCAAGGTGAGTAAATCTATCTGCAACTGGACTGACAATTGTCTTGGGGTATGGGTGGAAGAATGGCGGTAAATGGGAAGCTAAGCAAGAGAGCATGAGAAGAAAATGTTCTAAACTTGATCATGTTGATCACTGCACAACTCTTCTTAACACTTTGGAATGATCTCTGATATGTGAAGTATATACACCAATAAACCTATTTTAATGACTTATTAAAATAGTAACAAGGGTAAACAAAGACTGGAATAAACTATTTGGCAGTGATACATCCAATAAAGGGCTGATGTTTTTTAATCTTTAGAAAACTACACTTTCGTAAGAATAATACAAATAACCCATTCAAACTATTGGCACAGAAGATAAATAGTTTACTCAAGATGACAGCTAGAAGGGAAATAATCATCTGAAGAAATATTCTTGACCATTAGCTATATGAGAAATACACATTAAAACAGTGATGAGCTACCACCTCATACCAACAAAATTGAAAAAATAAAACAAAATAATAAATGCTTGAGAGACTGGAGAGATTGGAACACTCACATACTGCTGGTGAAAATGCAGAATTATTCAGCCACAGTGGGAAACAGTATGGCACTCACATAAACAAATGTCTATATAAATGCCATATGAAACTGCAATCTCACTGATTGGTAGATACCCTGAAGAAATGAAGAAGCACAAACACACATATGCACACTCATGTTTATCACAGCAATTTCCATAATAGCAAAGAGACGGCAACAACCAAAACCCCCATCTTTGGAGGAGTAGATTTTTAGAAACGCTGCTTGAGAGGATAGAGACAGGAAAGGAAGGAGAGAGGGTGAACGGGAAAACAATGAAGGAATCAGGAAGTACATACAGGGGGGTCAATGGGGATTCTGTCACTGTTCTGATGTCATGGGTGTGCGACTGCACATAGGATGCTTTTCTTTGTATCTGTCATATTTTACAAATGAGAAGAAAAATAAAATTAAACCATTTAATCAAAAATTAATCTAAAAAGAGAAGATTCTCAGTCTTTAAAAAAATCGCTCCAGATTCCTTACCCATAAGATCTAAACACAGGCCTGAGTGGTTATAAAAAAAGGAAATGTAGGATTGAAACTGACTTCGATTATTTTGTGGCACCGGAGCTAGTTTCAAACAAACAAAAACCGCCAGCTCCAATTCATAGCTACCCCAAGTGTGTCAGAGTAGAACTGAGCTCCCCAGGATTTTCGGTGGCTGATTTTTCAGAAGTAAATTGCCCAGCCTTTCTTCCAAGATAACTTTGGGGGAACTTGAACCTCCAACCTTTCAGTTACCAGCTTAGGGCATTCACTGTGCCACCATGGACTTCATTGGAAAACCTGACTTTGCTATATATAGTTGTGAAACTAGGTCTATTCTTATACTAATGTTAAAAATTGAAGTCTCCTAGACAATATTTTTCTTAGGTGAATTATTACCAGAATGAGAAATGACTTCACTTTTTGTCCCACAAGCCCTCTGATTTCTAAAGAACCTGTCCTTTGACTAGCTCTCCACATTTTGTTTTATCTCCATGCCTGCTTATTTTTCTCTAGAAATATTGAGAAGTCTAAAGGTAAGCATAAAAGCCATTGGAAAATGTTTAGTCTTATTATATCTTCCTGTTCGCTGTTTCTATTACTATTTCTCTGTGAATCTAAAAAGCCATTCAGAGCCTAAAGATGCTTCTCTTGCCTTGTTCCCTTTGAAATATGTTCAAAAGTTCCTTTTACAAAAAGCCTTCACCTCCCCTGTCCTTGCTTAACTTTTCACCTAGTGAGGAGAACTAAAGGAACAGGGGTGGATGCCAAGAGGCCTGAGCTGGTTGAGATGTGAGCGAGGAGTATGGGGGTCCTGCCACAAGACACTTGCAGCCGTCTCAAGATGGAACACTTGCAGCAGTTGTTTTAATGAGAACAGATAAAAAGAGATTCCAGAGGAATAAAAGAGGATAGATGAAAAGGGAGATATTCCAGGAAAAATGAGAAACCGTCTAAATAAGGACCTACCAAGCGCAGATGCTGAAGAATGTCGAGGATGGCAAGGTTCATTGGTGCTGGGTTTTGAGCAGTGGTTCTCAACTTGTGGGTCACAACCCCTTTGGGGGGCTGAAAGACCCCTTCACAGGAGTCCCCCAATTGATAACAGTAGCAAAATTACAGTGATGAAGTAGCAACAAAAATAATTTTATGGTTGGGGGGTCACCACAATGTGAGGAACTGTCTTAAAGGGTCGCAGCATTAGGAAGGTTGAGAACACTGGTGTAGAGATCTTACTGTTCAGAACGCAGAGTCAGGTAGCAGTGGGTAGAGGCTCACCCTCTCTCAAGGGGAATAAAAGCTATTTATAGATACAGGTTCCCTTTCTTTTGCTTTCCTACTTTCCTTTTTGGACACAAACACTTCCAAGATCTAGTCTCTCCCAAAGGAATATCATTTCTACTGTTGGATTTCCCAGAAACATCCAGCGAAAAGCAGGAAAAAGAATTAGCATCCTGTAAATATAAGCCATTTGTCCATCTTTCATATTGTGGTATCTTGGCTGTGGCTTTGATTCTAGAAGTTATGCCACTGGTATTTCAAATATCAGTAGTCACCCACAATGGATACAATTCAGCAGAGCGTCTAGACAGACAGACTAGGCAGAAAAACCAAAATCACTGCCATCGAGTCAGTGCCAACTCATATCAATCCTAAAGGCAACCCCCACCCCCACGTCCACCGCCGTGAATTTCCAAGCTGTAACTCTTCATGGGAGTAGAAAGTCTTGTCTTTCTCCTTGGAGCTGACTCGTAGTTTTGAACTGCTGGTCTTGAGGTTAGCAAGCTAACACATAACCACCAGGTTTGGACGACACCTAAAC
This sequence comes from Tenrec ecaudatus, assembly GCF_050624435.1. NCBI lineage: Eukaryota > Metazoa > Chordata > Mammalia > Afrosoricida > Tenrecidae > Tenrec > Tenrec ecaudatus. The sequence goes on along the minus strand of NC_134541.1, from coordinate 50,847,272 downwards.
TACACAGTGTCTGCCTGATAATGAAGACGGTGCAAGACTGGGCTATGTTTCATTCTGTTGTACATAAGGCTGTTATCTAAGTCAGAGGTGACTCAATGGCAACTAACAATAGCAATAAGTATTTCCTGCAGGAAAGAACTGACAAAACGATTTCTCAACACACATTCCAGCCCTCTGGGAGGTGAAACTGAGGACCAAGGCTTATGCTTTCATATTGTGCCTTTGGGGATAAAAGACAAACCCTTGGTCTCCAGCTAGACTAAAAGGACCTCAGAAGTTTGGTCCTCTGTGTTCATCTGGGCTTCAAAGAAATTCTTGTGCCAACAGAGAATCTGCCACTTACTCCTCTCTTTGTCTGCCTCTCAGCAAAAAAAAAAAAATGATATTCCAGTTACCAAGCAAGAGGAGGATCAATGAAGGGAACAATGTTTCAGAGTCAGAGCCAACAAGACAGCACCTACCAACAGCAAAACACACGTTACCCTAATGAATATTCACTCTCCTTTACCCCTTCACCCCGCCTCCGATGTCTTCCGGTATCCTTTCTATTTCTACAGATTTGCCTATTCTGGGTATTTCATATAAGTGAGATCATACAAGATGTGGTTTTCCATCATTGAGCTCTTTCATTACGTTTAATGATCTCAAGGTTCACCCACATGATCACATGGAGCAACACTTCGTTACTTTTCATGGTTGAATACAACTACTCAAATGGATGAAATGTTAAGTAAGAGTCCTGGTGGTGCAGTGGTTGAGAGCCTACTTGCTATCTGAAAGGTCCATAGAGTGAACCTTGTGCCCAGTGGAGAGAAAAAGATGTGGCTGTCCGCGTCTGTAAACTCAGCCTTGAAGAGCAGAGACAGCCTGGCTGCCTAACTCACAGCCATTCTGAATCCTCTCAAGAAAACTTTGAAAGTTTGAGAAAGATTGTTATAGTCTGAGTTACACATACATACAGAGAGAGAGAGAGAGAGAGAGAGAGAGAGCAATCTGAGAAAAGCAAATATTTGCCAAAGGGGTCACAAGTTGAAACTGACAAAAATACCCCCAGCTCAAAGGTGGATTCTGTTCAACTCTGGCAGGACACCACCAGGTACCAGCCACTCTGGGCAACAGCCGTGAGTACACAGCACCTTCCCGCTCTGATAACTGGGAAGACATTGAATGGGAACTCAACCAGAAAGATGCAGGAGCCTTTGAGCACCAGGATTGCAAGGGTCCTAACTCACTCACTGCATACCAGCCTGACTGGGCAAGCGTGGGTCTGCCGTGGGCTAGCTGCCAGCCTCTGGCTGGACCTCTTGGGGGTTGGCCTGTGGCAGTTTCCCAGGAGCATCAGGAGGACTGAGCATCCCCAGTGAGAACGGAGTCAGGAGGGCACGGATTAGAGGAGGTGGCTGACTGAGTGGTGAGTGAGGGCTTCTCCTTGGGTCCAGGACTCACGTGCTCATATCTGCCTTGCTCAAATAGTAATTGTGTTCAACAGCAACACACAGGCCCACGGGAGGTGGTTTTAGTGAGCACCATTCTAATTAGTCACTTCTCCCCATCAATGTGCTGGTTTGATCAATAATTGCCAGATAGCTCCTAGTGACTGGGGAACCAGCCTCAAAACAAGGACTTTGATGGAGACTATATATAATTGTTTGCTGACTTCTGACCCCTTCAAGACTAGGCTGGAGCAGAACAGCCTGGCTACCCTTGACTACCCAGGTTTCATAGCAAGTGTGTGAAGATAACTCTGTATTCAAAGTCAAAACTAAAAAACCAAGTAACTAATAATAACACCATGTCTCAGAAGTAACAGTTGATCTCCACACACTTGTAAAAACAGGAGAAAACAGCACAAGCAATTACACCACAGAGATGTAGACCCACAGGAGATCCTGGGGGAGGGGAGGTCTACCAATCCTCTCAAGAAAGATTACAATGATGGTCTCCAGTTACTTTAAGCGATTAGAGAAAACAATAGATAGAAGAAACACAAACCATAATTCAAGAACTCAGAAGTGCCTTGAAGGAACACGCTGACGAATGAAAAGATAGAAGTAATACAACTTCAAACAGAAATATAAAAGGCAGACACTAAAATGCTAGATCTGTACGATACTGTAAAAGAGCAAGCTAGAAACTCTGGAATCAAGAAACAGTGATCTTGACGCTAAATCTCTCAAAAACAAAATACAAGAAGACCAAGTTATAAAAATGACACCCCCCCCCCAAAGAAAAACACCTTTAGATAATCTAAGAATACTATGGAACACCGCAAAAGGAACAAAATATACCCGATAAATGTGCTAGAACAGCAAGAAGAAATAATAACTACTAAAAAAATTGTCAATGAAATATTAAGGGAGAATTTCCCTAACATCAATGATAGAACATAAAATAACTGTGCAGAAAGTCCATAGAACACCAAACAAAATTGACCCTAATAATAAAACTTTCTAATATTAAAATAAAGAAATAATCTTGAGCAGCATGGCAAAAAGGAAAAATTACATATAAAAGTCAAGTAATCACCACAAGGACAGATTCCCCCATCACCACCACCCCCCGGAACCAGTCAGGCAAGAAGGAAATGGGATGTTATATGCAAATTCTGAAAGAAAAATAATTGCCAACCAAAAATCCTATAACCAAGCAAAATTATCCCTCAAATCTGAGGAAAAAATAAAAGCATTTACAGATAAAGAAAAACTAAATTTATTTAAATAAATTCAGTAAATAAATGAAGGTATTTTAAAACATGTTGGATGTGCTTTATACAATTGATGTATGTAATATGTATGGATTGTGATAGAGTTGTATGATTCCCTAATAAATTGTTTTAAAAAAATAAAATAAAATGACTAAAAAAAACATTTAAGGAATTCTATGGACACAAAATTTATAAGAATAACAGATAGCAAGCTAAAAATATTAGAGAAAAATTATTATGGAGAAAACACTTTATTTAGGCAATACTCTAAGCAAAAAGGAACTAAATAAATTAAAACAAGGAATGATAGACAGTATTCTTCTCTGAAGAGATAAATAAACAAGAGTAGAAGAAACAGAACAGGCAATAAATACTCTAACAGAGAAGGTATTGAACTGTTCACAAAATACAAGGAAGTTGAAATTGGAAAGAAAACCATGAAAAACAAACAACCTACAAAGAAAAATGAAAACTTCAAGCAAAACAAACAAGATGAAAACCATATAAGCTAGAAAAACAATAGGAGTAAAACAAAAAAGGCAAAGAGAGTATGAAGACAACAAAGAAAGAAAAGTAACACAAGAAAAAAATCATTACGAAAATTGAAACCAGTAACGCCAGAAAAAAATTTTTTAATGACATCAGCAATATCATATTTATCAATAACAACATTGAATGTATGTGGACTGAGTTCACCAGTTAAAAGACAAAGACTAACAGAATGGATAAAACACACACACACACAAAGCACAAACCGTTAATGTGCTGCTACAAGAAATGCACCTTATAGCAGATGGACACTGGGCCTCCACTCAAGTACTCCCTCAATGCAAGAACACTTTGTTCTATTACACTGGCATTCCATTATGCTCACCTTCCAAACACGATTGCTGAAAACAAAACAAGTGTATAAGCAAATGTGGTGAAGAAAGCTGATGGTGCCCGGCTATCAAAAGACATAGCATCTGGGGTCTTAAAGGCTTGCAGGTAAACAAGCAGCCATCTAGCTCAGAAGCAATAAAGCCCACATGGAAGCCCACCAGCCTGTGTGATCATGAGGTGTCAAATGGATCATGTATTAGGCATCAAGGAACAAAAATCGTATCATTATGAATGAGGAGGAGGGCGGATTGGGGACCCAAAGCCCATCTGTAGGCAACTGGACATCCCCTTACAGAAGGATCACAGGGAGGAGACGAGCCAGTATGCAGTGTACCAATGATGAAAAATACAACTTTCCTCTAGTTCTTAAAAGCTTTCTTTCTCTCCACCCCCTCTCACCCCCCACTATAATGATCCTAATTCCACCTTACAAATCTGGCTAGACCAGAGGATACACACTGGTACAGATAGGAACTGGAAACACAGGGAATCCAGGAAAGATGAACCCTTCAGGACCGGTGGTGAGAGTGGCGATACCTAGAGGGTGGAAGGTAGGTAGGGTATAAAGGGGGAACTGATCACAGGATCTACATATAACCTCCTCCCTGGGGGACCGACAACCGAAAAATGGGTGAAGGGAGATGCCGGACAGTATAAGATATGACAAAATTATAATAATTTATAAATTATCAAGGGTTCCTGAGGGAGGGGGCCGGGAAGGGAGGGGAAAAAGGAGGAGCTGATAACAAGAGGTCAAGTAGAAAGCAAATGTTTTGAGAATGATGATGGCAACAAATGTACAAATGTGCTTGACACAGTTGATGTATGTATGGACTGTGGAAAGAGTTGTATGAGTCCCCAATAAAATGATTAAAAAATACAAATGAACTTAGCTATAAATATAAACCATGAAAATCAAAGAAGGGGAAAAACATATCAAGCAGTCAAAAGGGAAGCTGGAATAGAGAGACGGACCTCAGACAAAATACATATCAAAATCAATGACATTATGAGAGACTTGGAAGGTCACTATGTAATTATGAAAGCCTTAGTGGAAAAGGGAACCGTAACCATAATGCATATGTGCCAAATAAAAGACCATAAAATTCCATTAACCAAATTCTTATAGAAATGAAGTGACAAATAGATCACATCATAACAACAGGAGACTTCAATACATCACTTTAAACTAAAAGTCAATCAACTAGAAAAGGAATCAACAAAGATACAAAAATAACAAAATCAATTGATCTCATAGCTATATATAGAACACTTCACTCAACAAAAATTAATTTCACTTTGTTCTCTAGTGCCCATGGTAGCTATTCTAGAACAGATTCTATTTTAGGTCATAAAGCAAGCGTCAACAAATTCAAGAACATTGATAATACCAACCACCTTTTCAGAGTATAATGCTGTGAAATTAGAAATCAACCACAGAACAATCAACTCCAAAAAATGAAATTCGTGGACACTGAAGAACATCGAGGAGCCACTGGGTAATTGAAGAAATAAAGAACACAATCAAAAGATTCCTGGAAACAAATGAGAACAAAAGTACAATGCATCTAAACCGTTGGGGGCACAGAAAAAGCATGAATCAGAGGGCTATTTATAGTATTACTGTGCACATCAATAAAGCAGAAAGACGTAAAATAAGCACCTTAACACATCAACTACAACTGGAAAAAGTGCAGCAAGGCAATCAGGTACTAGAAGAAAAGGAATATTAAGGATTCGGGTAGAAATAAATCATTAAAAAATTTTAAACTATAGAAAAATAAGACAAGATATTGTTTCATTTTTTTAATCATTTTATTGGGGGCTCGTACAATTCTTATCACAATCCATACATGCATCTATGTGTCAAGCACATTTGTACATCAGTTGCCATCATCATTCTCAAAACATGTGCTTTCTACTTGAGCCCTTGATATCAGTGCCTCATTTTCTCAAGATTAACCAAATTTTAAAACAACTGGCAAACCTAAAAGAGGAAGAGAATTAGAGAAAGAAAAATTCTATAAATATGAAGTAAAATGGATGATATTAAAAAAAATAATCATTACAATATCATGAAAAATGTACCCCAACAAATCTGAAAATGTAGGAGAGCGCATGGGTTTGGATTTATGGCAGGCCCAGCCCCATGGGCCTCTCATCATGTCCCATGCCAGAGCAAACTGGAGCCCCGAACCATTGCCCTGCCTCCTAGCCCATAGGCTTCCGGAACTGAAGCGGGTTGCACCATGGGGAGTAGGGGTCTGGCCTGGGCAAGAGACCTATTGACCATCCTTGTGAACACTAAGTCTCCTTTTCAATTAATCTCACTTAGTCAGCTGAGAACAGCGTGGGTACCATCAAAGAGCAGAGGGTCTCCGGACACAGTGCTTCCTCCCTTGGCGTGAGCACCATATGCTAGCTGATGAACTTTTTTGTCCCTCAAGCCAGAAAGAAAGAAAAGAAAAGAAAATCTAGGAGAAATGGCTAGATTTCTATGACTTTATTATTTACCTAAATTACTACAGAATGATGTAGAAAATCTCAACAAATTTATAACACAAGAAGAAATAGATCTAGTCATTTTTTTAAAATCCCAACATCAAAAAGTACAGGTCCAATGTAAGATACAAAATAACAACAATAATATATAATTGATCAAGGGTTCATGAGGGTAGGAGGGTGGGGGAGGGGTTAGAGGAGCTGATATCAAGGGTTCAAGTAGAAAGAAAATGTTTTGGAACTGTTACTGGCAACATATGTACAAGTGTACTTATTACAATTGCATGACGGATTGTCATAAGATTTGTAAGGGCCTCCTTAAAAAATGATAATAAGGCTCTCTCTCTTCCGGTCCCTGGCGTTCCGGGAGCTGCAGGCGTCGGTGCAGACATGGCCAAATCCAAGAACCACACCACGCACAACCAATCCCGGAAATGGCACAGAAACGGCATAAAAAAACCCCGGTCACAACGATACGAATCTCTTAAGGGGGTGGACCCCAAGTTCCTGAGGAACATGCGCTTCGCCAAGAAGCACAACAAGAAGGGCCTGAAGAAAATGCAGGCCAACAACGCCAAGGCTGCGGCTGCTCGCGCTGAGACCATCAAGGATCTTGTGAAGCCCACAGAGGTCAAGGCCAAGATCCCAATGGGCGTCCACCGCAAGCTCAGCTGACTGGCCTACATTGCCCACCCCAAGCTTGGCAAGCGGGCTCGGGCACGTATTGCCAAGGGTCTGAGGCTCTGCCGGCCCAAGGCCAAGGCACAAAGCAAGGCTGATGCTCCAGCCAAGGCCACGACTCCAGCAAAAGCTCCCAAAGGCGCCCCTGCCCCAGCTCAAGCTCCCAAAGGCCCCCAGGCTCCCACAAAGTAGAGTTCTCTGTGAGGGCGAGAGGGACTGGTGTGAGCCCTGGGCTGCTGCCTGCATGGCGCTGGTGTCTTCTTGTGCTGTTTGTTGTACAAATAAACCCACGTGGCGCTCTTAAAAAAAAGATAATAAAAATAAGAATAAAAAGTGCAGGTCCAGATTATTTCACTGGAGAATTCTATAAAACATTTAGAGAAGACATAATACCAATCTCATATAAATTATTGCACAATATACAAATGGACAACATACAATCAAAATAATTTTATGAAGCAACTATAACTTGATACTTAAACCAGGCAAAGAAATCACCAGAATTGAAAGTTACAGACCAACATCTCTCATGAATATAGATGTCAAGATTTTCAATGAAATCCTAGCCAAAATTTTTTTTAAAGCATTAAAAAAACACATCACAATCAGTTGGGATTCATACCAAATATGGAAGGATGTTTTAACACTAAAAACAAACAATCAATGTAATTCACCACATAAACAAAATAATGGAGAAACACCATATCAATCAATGCAGAAAAGGCATTTGGTAAAATTCAACATCCATTCCTGATAAAAATACTGAATCAACCAGGAATAGAGGAAAATTTTTCAAAATAATAAAAGTCATATATGTGAAACCAACAGCCTGCATCTAATATAATAGAGAGAAATTGAAATCATTTAATCTTCAAATGGGAACTAGACAAGATTGCCATTTATCCACACTTTTATTTAATAGAGGTCTGGAAGTTTTAGCTAGATCCATAAAACATCAAAAGAGATGATAAACATATCCACATAGGCTCAAAAGAAATAAAAATCTCCCTATGTGCTTATGACATAATCCTATATATAGAAACCTCTAAAGATTCAATTAAAACATTTCTTGAACGAATTGAAAATTTTTACAGCATAGCAGGCTATAAGATTAACATAAAAAAATCAGTTGTATATGAAGGGTGATCATACTAAAAAGATATCAAAAGAACAATATCATTTAAAATAACTACACCAAAGATAAAATATTTAGGAATAAATCTTAGCAGGAAAAGTATAAAACATTCCTTCAAGAAACTGAAAGAAACTTGCGCAAATGGAACAAGTTACCACGTTCCTGGAGAGGCCGATTAAACATCGTGAAAATGTCAATAGTAGGAGGCCTTTCACTCCCAGGCTTAAAACTTACTCTATAGCCACCGCAATCAAAACAACCTGGTTCTGGTACAACGTTAGATATGATCAGCAGTGGATTAGAATGGTAAACCCAGAAATATAACAAAGTATCTATAGACACCTAGTTTTTTATAAAGGACTGAAACACATTAAAGGGAAAGTGATAGCCTTTCAACAAATGGTGCTCAAAAAACTGGATCTTCACCTGCAAAAGAATGAACTCACACATATCTGACACATGTACAAAAGCAAACTCAACATGGATCAAAGACCTAAATAAATCACACAATTAAGACCATCAAAGTAGGGACAATGCAAAGCGTAAACATACTACTGAACTTAATAAAAAATACCCACATTGTAGAAGATAAAACAAAGAACAGGGACCTACTAAAAGTATGACATTTGTGCACTGGGGGGAAATATTCAGCAATACTACATCACATACAGTCTCTCACAGAAGGGTCATGGGGAAGGAATGAGGCAGCCAGGGAGCAGCAGAGCATGGATGGAACACACAACATTCTTCCAATTCCTTAATGCTTCCTCCTCCCCACTATCATAACCCTAGTTCTACCTTACAAATCCGGCAAGACCGGAGCGTGCACACTGGTGCAGTTAAGAGTTCTTGACACATGGAATCCAGGACAGATAAACCCCTCAAGAACAGCAATACCCTGAGGTTAAGGCAGAGGTGGGGGGGAGAAGGGGGAGAAACAAGGAACCTACTGCAATGACACACAATTCCCGCCCCTCTCCCCAGGGGACAAACAACGGTGATGTGGACAAAGGGAGACAGTGGGCAGTGTAAAATATGAAAATAATTTATAATTTATCAAGGGGTCAATGAGGTGGGGGAGGGGAAAAAGAGGAGCTGATACCACAAGCTCAAAAAGAAAGAAAATATTTTGAAAATGATGAAGGCAACATATGTACAAATGTGCTTGATACAATTGATGTATGGATTGTTCTAAGAGCTATAAAAGCCCCAATAAAATCATTTATTTTTTTTAAAAGTAAATAATAGTAATACATCGCATAAAGGGCTAATCTCCAAAATTACAGAAAACCACAGCATCTATTGAAATCCAGAGTTCAACCCAAACAGACATATGCTCACCTATATTTAATGCAGCAATTTCCATAATAGCAAAAGCCCATAAACAATCAAATATCCTAATCCTAAAGAAGTGGATAAATAAACTCTGGTATATTCATACCAGGTATATTATGCATCAATCAAAAAATGACAACTATCTTAAACACCACAAGACATGGACAAAGCCAGAACATTATACTTAGCAAACTCAGTTACTCTTACAAAGATACGCGTCTAGTGACACCACTGTTAGAAAGAAAAACAAAAGGGGGGAAATGTTGTGTACACACCCTAGACAGACTTTGATGACCATGAGGAGGCCAAGGATGGGAAGGGGGTGGGAACTAGGAGAAGGAAAAGATAGGTTGTTATGGTGGGAGGGAGAAAGGATGCGAGAGGAAGGGAAAAGAGCCACATAAATGGAGGATTTAACAGGATATTGATTTCACTTCTTCAGATGGACTGTGTTAATATATATAGTAAGTTTCTTTTAAAACAACTCTCCAGATCTCTTATCCCTCACACCTAAATAGTGGTGTGAGTGGCTTTAAAAAAGTACAATTGAAATGGACTTGGAGTCTTCAGTGACAAGCAAGTTCAAGCAAAAGCATAACGCTGGAAACCCTTCTCTGTCCCAGATGTCCTTGAGTCGAACTGATTCCACAGAAATGGGTTTGAATTTTGTTAAACTGTTTCACATCCTCTTTTTTTTTCTGTCTTCAAAGATAATTGTGCACTTTATCCTTTTTTACTTTACTTCATTTCCTAAAGGGTGCTAGATTAGATTTTCGGTCTAATCTATCTGGGATTGCGGTTGGTCCAATTGAGATGCACTGAACGTAGAATTATTTGCTCAAAGATACACAGTGAGTAAGGAGTAAATCTTTACTTGAACCTGAATGTTCCTGACTCATTCTCTGGCTCCACGTCTGCTCCTCCTCGCCAACACGTGGGCCACATACAGAATAGAATGATGGACCCCGCTCTCTTCCAGGCTAAAGCAACACTATGCAAATCAGCTTTCTCCCTCAACAGCCTCGATACTTCGTTGCCTACCATATTGATTGCAGCCAAGGCACAGGTGCAATCGCAGGAAAGAGGTAGAACCAAAATTGGGGGATATTTTCCCCAGTGATCTGTTCAAGCTGATCCCAGAGCAGCCAGTGCTAAACTGATGGTTCACCAAGAATACAGCGCTCGACTTCCCTGATGCCCGGGGATGGCCGGTGTGCTAGCTGGTTCAGCACGCTTTATTAATGTCAGTGAACTTTTATCCTTTGCAAGAAACTTTCTCCTGTCCATCCCCACCCAGTGGATCACAGGCATTTTCACTACCATGGGAAACAGCAGGAGCATCTTGTCTTACAATTGTGGAAATAATGAACATGTTTGTGGCAATTATCATGCTCCAGATAGTCTTCTAAGTGGATCATGCACAGTAGGCTTAATGCCCGCCGCCCTGTTTGAGGTATTACTTGTATTATCAACATTTAAAGATTTTTTTTTTTAAAGCATGGCACAGAGAGTAACTTCTTCAAGGCCACAGAACTAGGACACAGCAGAGTAGCACTGAACTCAGGCTCTCTGGATCCAGAATCCAGGCTCTGGGTACCATACTCCCCCCTTATGGCAACCCTAGAGCACCCAGGTAACCCTATTCTTACCTTGTGAGTCTCCTCCTCCTCCGAGGGAATGCGGCCCTCCCCACCCATGAGTGCATGTCCAGACTATGCCTCCCAGCTGCAGCGTGCACGTGTGGCCACCCCTGCCCAGACTTTCCATGCGAGTCATGAGTCAGGAAGACACACGCGCGCAAAATGCTCCTCCTTTTGCTTATAAGTTATTATTACTTGTCCTCGTGCTTGTACAAACCACAAGGCTCTGGATTTATTACACTGGAAGGTATGCTGCTGAGTTCTTGCTGAGGAATGACTCCACAAGGTTTGGATTCACGCGCTCATCAACAAACCCATGCGCCCATTCCTCCCCCCTCCCCCTCCCCCCTTTCCTCCACCAGCTGCCTAAGATGCTTTCTTAGAAATCTCTACCCAAGAGAGAAATGAGTCAAGTGAGGATGGGAAAGGCAGCTAGCTCCTCCACAGGTGAAATCTCCCTGAAGACAAAGCAGGGCTCCCCTGGCCTGTTTAGAAGACAAATAAGAAGTCTCTCTCGAGCAGCTGAGATGACTACACAAAGGCAGCCTGGCCCTGATACAGAGGCAGGAGTGTAGGTACAGGCCACTAGGGAGTGCCCTCTGCAGAAGCATGTTGAGACTACAAATGCCAGAGGGCACATCTGGCCTAGGATGGGTCCCTCACGCACTGCCATTAAGTCAATTCCAGCTCACAGTGACCCTGTAGGACAGGGCAGAACTGTCCCTGTAGGTTTCCAGACGATACATTTTTATGGGAGTGGACAACCTCATCTTTGTCCCAAGGAGGGGCTGGGGGTTTGAATGGTGCTCTACGACATCTCTAGGGAAACTGGGAAGGGCTGGTCTGAATAATGTGGCTTCCATTCCATTTTAGGTTTTTGTTTTGTTTCCTCTTCAGCAAAAAGAGGGGCATAAAAGGAAAATAAAACAGCTATTGAGCACCCACTCATCAGAAAAGATGAAACTAAACCGCTGTGTCAGTTAATTTCAACAGATGACAGCAATGATTAAAATTAGCCCTTTGGGTTAATTAGAGCCTATTACTGCTAACATATTGTTCCCCTGACACCACCACTGCTTTGCCTCTCCAAGTTTGCTACAGCAACTACTAGAAACCACCCACCCCCCACACCCCCCAATAAACTAAGGCTCTCCTTGATGCAAAGGTCCCCTGAGTTCAACCTGTCTCATATCTGCTCCTTCTACTGTTGAAACACTATTGGTTTCATTTCAAAGATAGTTATTGTGATCCTGAGGCCTCTACAGTCCCCAATATATGCTTGTCTGAAGTAACATTCACTCTGGCTGACACAGTTTGCTGTATCAAGAGAAACAAGGCTTTCACAAGATGGCTATAATAGATAACAAGAAACTTATTAGGAACTATGCAAAGTACTCTGTGTGGTATTTAATGGAATCAACCACCACCATAAACTTCAAGCCCCAGAAATGGGTTGCAAACCATTTATGTAGCCCAGCAACAGAGAGAGGCCATCAGGCATCTATACGTCACTTGGCACTGACGTCATGGTTAGGGGCCGTTGAGTTGATTCGGACTCATAGAGACCCAACGTACAACAGAATGAAACACGGTCCAGTCCTGCGCCATCCTCACAACTGTTATGTCTGAGCCTTTGATGTAGCCTCTGTGCCAACCCATCCTGTCAAGGGCCTTCCTCTTTTTCGCTGCCCCAAAACTCTCCAAGCAAGATGTCCTTCTCAGGGACTTGTTTCTCCTGACAACACATCCAAAGTACATAAGACTAAGTCTAATCATCCTTGCTTCTAACTGTACTTCTTTCAAGACAGCTCTGTTCATTCATGTGGCAGTCATGGTACTTTCAATATTCTTCACCAGCACCACAATTCCAATGCACTTGGCATTGGGCATTCAGAATAGAAAGAATCTGGGTAAGTTTCTAAAGTGACTACTGGATCAGATTAATATGGACAAATGTGCTTGACACAATGGATGCATATATGGATTGTGATAAGAGCTACAGAGCCCCCAATAAAATGATTTTTTTTAATAAAAATTCAACTTTACCCCTTAGCCGATGTAAAATACAACATATTAGTTTTTCTGTCTAGACCTCAGGTTCCTCAACTCTATAAATATGATCATTCCATCAGGTATCAGGTATCAAAGAACAAAAAAATCATATTATTGTGAATAATGGGAAGTGTGGAGTGGAGACCCAAAGTCCATCTGTAGGTAACTGGACATCCCCTTGCAGAGGGGTCTTGTGGAGGAGATGAGGTGCAGTATAGCACTGGGGAAACATACAACTTTCCTCTAGTTCTTTAATGCTTACCCCCACACACACACTATCATGATCCCAATTCTACCTTACAAATCCAGCTAGACCAGAGGATGTACACTGGTACAGATAAGAGCTGGAAACACAGGGAATCCAGCACAGATAAACCCCTCAGGACCAATAAGGAGAGTAGCGAAACCAGGAGGGTAAGGGGAAAGTAAGGGAGAAAGGGAGAACCAATCACAATGATCTACATATAACCCCCTCACGGGGGGCCGGACCATAGAAAAGTGGGTGAAGGTAGATAGACATCAGTCAGTATAAGACATGAAAAAAATAATAATAAAGTAATAAGGCTTCAAGAAGGAAAGAGTGTTGGGGAGGGAGGGAGGGGGAAAATGAGGAGCTGATACCAAAGGCTCAAGTAGAAATCAAATGTTTTGAGAATGATGATGGCAACACGTGTACAAATGTGCTGGACATAATGGATGGATGGATGGATGGATGGATGGATGGATGGATGGATGGATGGATGGATGGATGGATGGATGGTGATAAGAGCTGTATAAGCCCAAAAAAATTATTTTCAAAAATACATAACCATGTCTACCTTAAGTATTGCACCCTTATGAAGAACGATCTATGTGAGAATGCGTAGATGACAGCAAAGCAAAAGGTTAGATAAGAAGCTTGCAGAGCAGTGAGTCTAAGTCAATGGTGGTGGAACAATTTGGAGAATGTTTGCACAACTTAGGGAATGTAACCAATGTCACTGGAATATAGAAACCATTGAAGGATATATACCGTATCTATTATCACCAATTTTTTCAAAATAAAAATTTACTCTGGGAGGATTTAACAGCGCCCCCCCCCCAAAAAAAATATGATCATGCCTATCTCATAAAGGTATTGGTGACATAGTGAATGAACTCTCCTGTAACGCTTGGATCAATGAGCATCTTACTCCTTTCAGCACAGGGAGCCAAAGAACTCTATTATAAGAGCAAACACAACAACACCAAAAATGAACCCATTGTTTTCTCCCAACTACTTAATGTATTTAATAAGAAAGCATCTCATAAGAATTTGGGGGTGCGGAGCTCTAAGAGCATGAGTTCCTCCCTTCTGGTTGAAGTGGTTTTCCAGTGAAAGTTAACTCTCGTGTTAAAGACCTTTGAATATATAAATAGACTACAATGCACCCTTTAAAGCATCAGCCAAATCAAATCAAACCCATTGTTACAGAATGGATTCTGACTTACAGGGACTCCACAGGACACAGTAGAACTGCTCTGTAAGGTCTCCACGGTTGTAATCTCTCCTGAAGCGGACGAGCAGACCGCCACATCTTCCTCTAGTAGGTGCTGGGCTCCTGCTGCGAACCTTTCAGTTAGCGGCTGAGTGCTTCATCGCTGTGCCACCAGGGTTTTTCGTTAGAGCATACTGGCCATAACTCCCAGGTCAGGTAAACACACTAAAGAAAGAGGATGCTGAAAACTGTCCCTGGTTCTTCTGAAATATGTTTGAATTATTGACCTACCACTACAGAAGTTGAGCCTTTGTCCACTATTTAATTGTGGACAATTGTTCTATTAGAAGAGGGCTTGTCACCGTTTGCATGCCAAGAGGCAGGCTGTATTTCCATCTCGGGAAGCTGATGCTCCTGACAGTACCAAACGAGATTCTAGAAACCTGTGCAAGCAAGAAGTCATTTTAAAAGCTTGTACAGTGATACAAACAGTGGGTTGGAAAATATACTGGAAAGTAAGCTACTAAAAGCAAAAATGAGAGCATTTAAGACACTTTCCATTGCCAGCCAACATGCCAGAGCCTTCTAGACCTGTGCTGAGCACAGAACTGACTCAAGTTGCTATGTCTCCAATAATTTCATTGAGGATTCTTCCACTACCCTGTACACTGGGGATGGTCATAAGACAACATCAAAAGACAACAAATGAGAAAGCTGGCTTTTCAGATTAAAAATCAAGAGACTAAGACTGGAAGGGGCGGTGTGTCTTCCCTCCAATGAACAGGGGTCCCCAGGTGACACACGTGTTTAAGAGCTTGACTCCTAACTTAAAGCTGGAGCTCTACTCCCATGCAGAAGCATGTTAGAAGGCAGGCCAGGCAATTCACTCCTAAAGACCGCAGCCTTGAAAGTTTTACAGAGGACAGCGCTACTCAGCATATGTAGAGCTGGAATCAACTCAGTGGCAACAAACAACTAAAAAGTCCTCCAGATAATATCCTTCGGAGCATGCCCAGGGCTGGCTGTCTTCACTGCACAGTCCCAATAGGCACGAATGCGTTGCCATGGCTTAGCTAAATTACACCAGTCGTCAAATAACACAGTGCAAATTTCAGCTACCCTGGAATATTAAATGTGAGTAAATTCTAAAAGTGCAAACGTTGCTGCTAGTTCTTCAGTCCACACAGTGCTACACAAATAACACTGTGCATCATAATCAGTGACCAACGCATCATTTTTTGTCCAAAGTTTGTCATGGCTGGACATTGAACAATAGTTACTACATTCATCTACAAAGAGCAAAGTACACGTCACTGCATTTCTTCTTTGTCTTCCAGCAATAAAACCATATGCCATTTTACCCAAATAAATCATCAGGAGAAGAATTTGATCAGCAAAGATGAAAGTGTAGCAAGGAAATGAAAAGTGGCAAAGCTGAAAATGAAACTTGAATCAGTACAGACACAGAATCAATAGCTGGTCATAGGGGTATCAGGCATGGAGATTAGCTATGCGGCCAGAGGAACTCAGTAAAGATGAATTTATCAACATCAATGAAGAAAGTGGTTGTGACAAAATGAATGAAGATGTCCTAGAGAAAATGACATCAGCAAAACACTTCACCTTACAGCAATTCTGGGAGATATTTGATGACATTGATAACCAAAAGTTTAAAGAGTACAAAGCTGATCCAAACTTAGACAAGGGTATAAAATTTGCCAGGGCATAGAATAGATGCTCACCCCATCTTGCAGTTACAGTATGAGAAGAAGAAACAAAGTATGTTCAAATTTGAAAAGAATGGATGTACATTTTCACAAAGAATGGATGCACCTTAATTCTCAATATTTTGAATGGTTTAAAGTACTATGCCAAATAAGTAACAGTATTACTATACATTTACATTCCATAAGACCTTTAAAAGATTTGAAAAAAATAAGGTAACAGAGCAATCATATTTTTTTCTCATTGATTACAAAAATTTGTTTGCATGACTTCCTCCTGCATAATCACTTTTATAATTTTACCGCACCCACGACGGGACATGATTAAAGAGATGAGAACCCAGAATCTTCTCCAAAAGTGGAGGCCAACAAGGAAGGCAGGTCTTCCCTAGGGCCTGGTTCTGATTTCTTGCACCAATATGTAGATAACAGCAATGTGGTCAATTTCTTCCAAGTCTGTATTTATTTCTGGCACAGTCCAGTGCTCTGGAGCAAAAGTAGACTAGCAAATAGGGAACAAAACTCTTTTAGTGCAGACAGAAAGCTTTCTTGTTTCTAAAAACGTGTTTAGGGGGATGGATTTCTCCACTGAATGGTCTCAAGTTTAACTTATCACTCCTATTTTACAAATCAAAAAACTGGGGTTAAAAAATGAAGCACTAACACAAATTCATGCAGTGAAGAATGAAAAGACACAGAACAGCCTGTTCAAGAGAAATCTGATGTGAGTTATAAATGCAAGCCACAAACTAAATCCAAACCCACTGCCATTGAGTTGAGCCAATTCTGATTCATAGCAACTCTGTTGGACAGAATAAAACTGCTGCTCTTTTGGGCTTCTTTATAGAAACAGACTCTTTATAGAAACAGACAGCCTCATTTTTCTCCCTCAAAGAAGCCGGTGGGTTAGCAGCTCAGTGCTCATCCCACATTGCCATTAGGGCTCCTGTAAGCCACAACTATGACTTCAAATATTCGAGTATTCACAATAAAAACTACTCATAAGATAGTGCTATCCTTTTTAATGAAGTCTTTAAATCTTTGGGTATTTACATGTATAACACATCTAAATTCCAAATCTCAGTGGTTATGTGGATAAATAGTAACTATATTGGACAGAATTAGGAACTGTTTTATGACTCCAGGAATGAAAATTTTATGTCAGTAATTATAGGCTTCCTTCCTACAGGGTTTATGAGAAAATCATACCAATTCCAGTGACCGTTGAATCATTTCTGATCCACAGAGACCTCCTGTGGTAAAACTCTGGTGAATGAAGACCTACATATAATCTTTATGGTGATGACTTTTCAGAAATGGAAGCTTGCCAGGTTTTTCTTCAAGCTGTCTCTTGGGATGGATTCAAACTGCCAGTCTTTGTGTACGCAGCCAAGTGCTTAACTGCCAACCAAAGCTAGGTTCCTAAAGATACCTTCCACCACTGGTCTGTCAGTGCGTCCTACTGTGGGGCTTTCTGTTGCTGCAAGGCTGAGAGCGAGGTCAGCAGTGTTTAAAGACTCGCAGGGCACCTAAGGTGAATGGGTTTCAGTGGAGCTTCTAGACTAAGGGCAAACTACGAAGAAAGAATAGGCTCTAAATTTCTGAGATATTCACTATTGAAAGTATTATGACGGGAAATGAAACACTGTTAGATACAGGGCCGGAAGACAAGCTCCTGAGGTTGGAAGGCACTCAAAATATGACTAAAGAGCTGCCTTCTCAAGGCAGTCAAGCGCAATGACAGGGACGGAGTAGAGCTTTCCGGACCTTCCTTTGCTGATGACCAGGACTCAAAATGAGAAGAAGCAACTATCAACATCCGTTAATAATTGGAACATGGAATGTATGAAGCAAAAATCTACGAAAATTGGAAGTAGTCAAAAATGAAATGGAATCCATAAAGATTGACATCCTAGACATTAGTGTGCCGACGTGGACTGATACTGGCCATTTTCAACAAGACACTCATGGCTTACTCACTCCCATCAAGTTGATTCCAACCTATAGCAAGTCACAGGACAAAACAGATCTTCCTCCCCAGCGGGTTTCTGAGACTGTAAGCCTTTACAGGCATCGGAAGCCTCATCTTTTTCCTAAGGAGCTTTTGGTGGTTTTAAACTGCTGACTTTGTGCTTAGCAGCCCAACACTTAACCCACACTGCCACCAGGGCTCCCTAATAATCATATCGTTTCCTAAGCGGGAAATACCAAATTCAAAAGGAATAGTGTCACATTTACCTTGAAGTACATTCATATCTGTGATAGGATAATAGCTATATGTTTATAAGCAAATCCAGTTCATACAATTATTATTCAAATTTACTCATCAATCACTACAGTAATAAAGAAATTGAAAAAAATCTAGCAACTTCTTCAGTCTGGAAATGAAACATGCAACCAAGATGCATTGATAAGAACAAAAATCATGTCATTGTGAATGAGAGGGAGTATGGAGTGGAGATCCAAAGCCCATCTGTAGGCAACTGGACATCCCTTACAGAAGAGTTGCGGGGAGGAGACAAGCCAGTAAAGGTGTAATATAGCACAGATGAAACATACAACTTTCTTCTAGTTCTTTAATGCTTCCTCCTATCATGATCACAATTCTACCTTACAAATCTGGCTAGACAAGAGGATCTTCACTGGTACAGATAAGAGCTGGTAACACAGGTAATCCAGGACAGATAAGCCCTCAGGACCAATGATGATAGTAGCAATACCAGAGGGTAAGGGGCAGGTGGCAGGGAGAAAGGGGTCACTGATCACAATGATCTACATATAACCCCCTTCCTGAGGGAACAGACGACAGAAAAATGGGCAAAGGGAGACATCAGTCAGTGTACTACATGAAAAAATAATCATCATTTATAAATTATCAAGGGTTCATGATGGAGGGATGGTGGGGGAAAGAGGGGAAAAAATGAGAAGCTGATACCAAGGGCTCAAATAAAAAGCAAATATTTTGAGAATGATGATGGCAACAAATGTACAAATGTGCTTGACACGATGTATGTATGTATGTATGTATGGATTGTGATAAGATTTGCATGAGCCCCCTATAAAATTATTTTTAAAGATACATTGATAATTATTATATTGGAAGACCCAATAGTTAGAAAATTGGTGATGGAAACAAAGCTGGAGCTCATTTATAGGATTTTGCAAAACCAAAAATTCCATTTCAGTTTTTGCTACAACTTCTTTATTGAAAATACTTATTTTCAACAAGATAAACAATGAGTGTACACATTCACCTTGCCAGAGAGAATACACAGGACTCAAAGTAACTGCCTCTGTGGGGAGAAAAGAGGGAGGAGCAGGCAAAATAAGGTTAGGGGCCAACTGTGGGACAGACCATCCGTTGCTCATCTGTGGGTTCAGCTTGAAGTTGAGGAAAATTAAAGAAAGTTCAAGAGAGCCAGAATGCAATCTTGAGTATGTCCCACCTGGATTTCAAGAACAGAGTTAGCACATTGAACACTAACAGAAGATCTAACCCACTACGGGACAACATCAACGATATCATACATGAAGAAAGCAAAAGGTCACTAGGGCGGCAGGAAAGAAAGAAACGAACAAAATGAATGTCGGGACAGACTCTGAAACCTGCTCTTGAACTCAGAGGTATGAAATCAAAAGGAAAAAATAATGACGTAAAACAGATGGAGAGAACACTACAGAAGGCTGCTAGAGGAGACAAAATATGGTAATAAAATATGCAAAGACCTGGGGTTAGAAAGTAGAAATGGAAGAATGTGCTCAGCATTTTTCTAACTGAAGAAAACATTGAAGCCTTGATCTACAATACTGAAGGATTCTTGGTCAAAATACTGAACGATGCAGAAGGCATCAAAGGCAATAGAAGTAATACGCTGAGTCACTGTACCAAAAAGAACTGGTTGACAGCCAACCACTTCAAGAGTAGCATATGTCCAAGGAGGCCGGTACTGCAGGCAGGAGCTCAAGCTGCACGGGGGCTTAGCAGAAGACAAGGCTCCGGGAATTGACAAAACGCCAACTGAAATGGGTCCACAATCTGATGAAGCACTAAGCCAAGAAGTTTGGAAGAAAGCTACCACCTGGCCAACTAACTGGAAGAGATTCATATTTGTACCCATTCTGAAGAAAAGTGAGCCAAAAGAATGTAGAAAATTTTAAACAATATTATTAATATATTAGAGACGTAAGATTATACCGAAAACAATTCTAAAACTGTTGGAGTAGTACATCAGCAGGGAGCTGCGAGAAACTCAAGCCTGATTCAAAAGAGGACATGGCAGAAGGGAAATCATTGTTCACACCAAAAAGATCTTGGCTGAAAGCAGAGAGATACTTACTTGTGATTTATTAACTATGCAAACGTACTCAATTGTGTGAATCATAATAAACTACGGACAGAGTGAGAAGAATGGGACTTCCAGAATACTTCCGTGTGCTCATGAGGAACTTGTACATGGACCAAAAAGCCACTGTGCAAACAGAACAATGGAGTACTGCATGTTTTTAAAACAGGAAAGGTGTGCATCAGATAGGTCGTATCCTTTCAAACCTTACTTATTCGATCTGTATGCTGAGCAAATAATTTTATATGGTGGGCTATATGAAGACGAACATGGCAGCAGGAATGGAGTTTTGGAAGACTTATTCATAAACATTTGAGATGCAGATGACACAGTCTTGCTTGCTGAAAGTGAGGAGGACTTGAAGCTTGTGCTGATGAAGATCACCGCCTTCAGTATGGGTTACAGCTCAATGTAAAGAAAACAGAAATTCTCACAGCCAGACCAAGGGACAACATCATGATTAATGAAGAAATTATTGAAGTGGCCAAGGATTTCATTTTATTTGGATCCATATCAATATTCTTTGGAAGCAATAAAAAATGACATGTTGCATTGGGCAAATCTGCTGCACAGACCTCTTTACATTGTTCCGTGCAAGGATGTCACACTGAGGACGATGGTGCACGTGGCCCACATCGTGGTATTTTCAGTGGCCTCAAGTGTATGTGACAGTTGGACAGCGAGCAAGAAAGACTGGTGAATGGATGCATTTCCATTAAGGTGTTGGTGGAGAATGTTGAAAGCTCCATGGACTGCAAGAAGAACAAACAAATCTGTTTGGAAGACGGCTAGCCAGAAGGCTCCTGGAAGGGAGGACGGCAGACCTTAGTCTCACATGCTTGAAGCATGTTCTCCAGAGACACCCCTCCCCGGAAAAGAGCATCAGGCCTGGGAGCAGAAAGCAGAAAGGGAAGAAGAAGCCCTCAACAACACGGACTGGCCCAGTGAACCCTAATAACAATTGTGAGAACGGTGCAAGGTCCGGCATCGTTCTGCTTTGCATAGACGTGTGATAAGTCAGAACTGACTCGGCAAAATAACAACAGTAACTTAGGAAAGCCACACATCACTTCAAAGAGTGTAAAACATTTCAGAAACTGGGCGTTCTTTTGTTATTGTTCATAAGACTGTTAAGAAAACCCAGGTTGTAACGTTGGAGATAACGAATAAGCGGGCAGGATAAAAATATACAAGGAACGGTCTCTGTGCACAAGTCGAAAGGCTTCCTGTCAGGAGGTGGGAACAGGATGGGGCCACAGCCTTGCTTTCTAAGTGGTATATATGTATCTATTTATATCTGCCTGATATGGAGGCATGAAGTTGACTTTTGCACGTTGATATTGTATCTGGTCGTCTTGTTGAGGGAAGAGGAAGAAAAGAAAGGGAGAGAGAGAAGCAGAATTATTTCTTTTTATTTTTCTGTCTATTCACAAGATGAAACTAATTAGTGACCTGAAAGAGATAAATGAAGTGTTATAAATCAACGACTCATCAGTGTTGAGTATTCACAGGTCTTCATGTTATCAAGCCTATAGTCATCTCTTCAATGTACTCTGTTCCGTAACCAGTTTCTTCCCCTCCCTCGATCTTGAACAGAGGGAAATCACGGGAGGCTTATTTTCTGTGTAGATCTCACACATGTATCTAGGGCTTCCACTGTCAATCTATAGGCTTCTGCAAACCAGAATCTCATAATTTAGGCTCTGATAGTAGTCCCTCCTTCAGCTTCAGATTATATGGTTTACGATCCTTCGGTCACGGATGTTGGTGTGCTTCTTCTATGTGAACTTAGTTGGCATCTCGCTTAGAGGACTGCTTGTTTGGAAACAAACCTTAAGACCCCAGATGCTATTTGATTTGATAGCCGGGTACTATCTAATTTCTTCACCACATTGCTGTAGCAACCATGTCTTCTGTGTTCCTTTCCTAAGGGTGAGTATCAAGCAGGGTCATGTTGTTCTTATTGGAGCTAAGATTTATTATGAGCCCCAAATCCACTCCTGCATCTAAGTTGTTCTGTTGGGTTTTTTAAATCTGCTTTTGGTTCCCTTTAGAGACCTCTGTGTTAATTTATGGTAGATCATCCTATCGATCCTCTCCCTGGAGCACAAAGATCTTCCATTAATGTTGTCATTGATTAGCGCCTGGTATTAATTTTTTTAAACACCATTGAGAGAGGGATATTGGGCCAAAAGAGGCTAACTCCTTATCACAATACCTGAAATTATTCATTTGAACACAATAAGTCCTTTCATAGCTGAACAGTCTTTATACAGCAGTAGGAGTTGGTTGTCAGGGAAATTTTACAATAATAATCACTAAGAAGGTCAGTCACAGGCCTGCCAGAATAATCTATATCTTAATATAGCATATATGGCAGTAAGGTTGTAAGTCAACTGTCTGCCTACCAACAGTTTCATACTCTCAGGATAGCGGTCTTCTGCTTCTGCTAACAGCATGACTTTTCAGTCTCAAGTCTTCAGGTCACAAGTGTGTTTGAGGCACAGCCCAGTTCGCCTAGAAGAGTTTCTGCATCAGATCTCTCTGGCAGCCTTCGGAGTGTGTTTTGCACCAAGACCATACTCGTGAATCTTTGTGGAAGCAGGTAACCCGATCTTCCTCCCTTGGGGAGGGTGAATGGGCTTGAACAGCCGATCTTGTGGTGAGAAGTCCCATGCTTACCCAGCAACGTCACTAGGACTCCTTAAACATCAGATGTCATTTCACCTGACTTTCCCAAAATATTGTCAGACTCATTCTTGTTTATCTGTGCTACAGCTGTACCTGGGCCTTCTGGCACATACTTAAAATCCCCGAGTGAGGGATTTGCCGCAGAGTATTTCACTGTTCTTCAAAAAGAACTACATTTTAGTTTGGGCAAATTTATTGATTATACCTGGTTTTTTACTTCATTGATTCTACTCTTATATATAGAATTTCCTTCTATTTTCTTTGGCAAAGGAGTTAAGTGCTTAACTATAATGTAAGGTCGGTAGTTCTCAATGACCTAGAGGGAGGTCCAGAAGACTGTATGGGGCAGCTCTACTCTGTCACATGGGATTACCATGAATCAAAAACAACAACACATAACATTTCTCATGGTTCAATTCACTGTTCTTTCCACTACTTATGCTGAGCAGTTACTTTCCATCTTCTTTCTAATATAAAACAATGTAAGGTAAGATGCTTACTATACACATAGCATTTGAATGGTGTATCTGTGGAATGAAATACAATGGCTCAACCAAGACCGTTCTACACCATAGCTAATCGAGAGCACCACTGTAAAATAATTGGGAACTTATTTATGAATTATTTTTTAAGCTGTGTAAACCTTTGGTGTAATTTCATCAGTCAGCATATTTTCACAATTCAAAATGACCTCCAAACTTAGATGTTTCTATCTTGTCTGCCATTCTGAGGTTTATTGTAAAAAGATGTATAATTGCTTGAAAAATGCAAGAAAGAGAATAATTCCAGCAAGAGAGCTAAGTCGTCACAGACACAAGACAATCCTTTTTATAACAATCAGGAGATCAATGTGAAGGAAAAACCCACGGCCCCTGGAAATTGGGAGGGCAACTTAAAAGCCAAAGTAGACCAAGGATGCCAGAACAGGGAACGAAGGAGCAAAGACACTAGGAGACGCCCAGTGCTCTCTCTGGCTGCTGCTGCTGTCTCCTCCCCACCAGGAGTTGCCTCTGCTGCGGCACACTATCCCCACCCCCACGGAACACAGAACTCCACTGCCCCAGCATGCTCTCCAACAGCGACCACTGTCCCCATGCGCAATCTACCACCACAGAAAGCTCCTCGTGCCTTTCAGTCTCTCACCATTGGATGAGGCTGCCGTCTCACCTTCTCCATCTTAAGTCCTTATCATGCCTTTCTCTGATGCCAAACTCACACTCTGCATGTCCCATCCCCACATGCTGGGACCCTGCCCTTCTCAAGCCTAGAACTGTAATAACCCATGTCAAGTTTCCACTGACCTCAGAGACTCATAACTCTGCCCCGACTGGCCTATGATCTTTGTGCATCCTGCTTCATCTTTCTGGATCATCAGCCTGCAGCTATGTGAGTCTGAAGAGGGCCCTGGCTTGTATCAGACTTACGGACTTGAGTTAGACTGGGATGGATGCCTTCTTGGTATAAAATTATGTCTTGATATAAAATTCCCTCTTATACATAAATGAGTCGCTGGATTTGTTTCTCTAGACAACCTAGCCTAACATAGAGATTAAAAGAACTATGGGAAAATTCAGAAAACTAGAAATGTTACCAAAAAAAAACCATATTGAAAACCAGAAGATCAATCGTAAAATAACAGATCTAAACAATAGCAAATCCAGGAAAATTATCCCTCAAATATGATGGAGAAATAAAAACTGGTAGAAATTTCCAGAATACATAAAAAATTACTAACAATAATTCTTTGGACAGAGAATCAAAAATAACACCAAACAAACCTAAGTTTAATAAACAAGGCAATACCAGCCAAAAAGCACACTTAAAATAGTATTCAAAACAGCAAAGAAATAGAGGAAGAACAAAGATATCAATAACACAACAAGATACTGAAGCAAACCAACAGCAACAAACCCACAAATATGAGTAACAACACTGCATGTTAATAGGAGAAATGCATCAACCAAGAGACAGAATAGCAGGTTTGAAAAGAAAGCAAGATTCAATAATAATTCTTTTTAAGTATTAAATAGATAATACTATATGTTTAAAAGATGCTAAACAGACTCAGTGATCTGTGGGTGTAACTGCTAGGTGTACACAAACAGTTCTGAAAAGTACTAATACAATATGAGCTGTTATATGCAATTTTCAAGTGTATTATGATAAAATATTTGAAGTTTGGGAACAATAAAGCAATTGCTATATTTGCCACACACACAAAAAGAGGTATACAATCACTACCACAATAATTTTAGAACATTTTAAATAATTTTTAAAAAGAAAGTAAGATTCAACATGTTGCCCACAAGGAACACACCTTAGAAACAAAGACTGGGAAACGATATAGCGAGTGAATGGTAACGAGCAGGGAAGCAGGAGGGGCCATGGTCGTCGCTATTAAATAGACTTCAAAGCAAAATCCACCCAGAGAAAAACAAGGGCATCACATAATGATTACAAGAACGCAAAACCGCAATAAACATACTCACTCCACAGTGTTCAGTGGAAATATGCTAATCAGACTCACGTTGAAGAGAGAAATGCACAATACAACAATAATTAGTAGGAGACATCAATGCACCACTCCTGAGGAAGGACAAATCATCCAGAAAGAAACTCAGCAAACACACAGAAGAACTAAGCACAGAAATAAACTCAACCTTCTAGACCAGGGGTAGCAAAATGTGGCTCTTGCATACATGTGGCTCTAAATAAAAACTGAAAATGAAAATAAACTATCATAGTTCCATTTATAAAACATTTAAAGGACATTTTTCAGATAATGGTGATTTCATTTGTTTGTAAAAATATGTTTATGGTTCTCGAGTAATTTTTAAATTGTTGTGAGGGCCAGGATGGGCTCTTCGGGACCCAAAGTTTGCCAACCCCTGTTATAGACAAATATAGAGCATTCTGCCCAAAAATAGCAAAATATGCATTCTTTTCTGATGCACATGGAATATTCTCTAAAACAGACTACATGTTAGGACATGAACGTATACATAATAAATATTAAAATATTGAGATTTACAATCCAGTTTCTCAGACCATAATGCTAAAAACTTAGAAATGCATACTAAAAGGAGCAAGGGTAAAAAGTCAAATACCTGGAAACTGAACAACGTCATGCTTAAAACCTGACGTTTTAATTGATTAGATAAGAAACTAAATTAAAATATTCCCTGGAACAAGTGAGAACACAAATACAAATTATCAAAATCTCTGGAAGAGAGCAAAAGCGGTTCTCATGGAGATATTTATAGCAATAAATACACACATGAAAAAAGAAGGGAGGCCCTAAATCAACACCTTAACCCAGCATCTTTAACAATGAAAGCCTGAGCAGCAAAATAAACTTTCAATCACCAGGAGAAAAGAAATCATAAAGATGAGAGCAGAAATAAAGTAACCTGAAAACAGAAAGACAATAGAAAAATCAATAAGAAATTGGGTCTTTGAAAGGGTTGACAAAATTGAAAAAACACTGAAAGATTCAACAAAGTAAATTAAAGAGAAGATGCACATATCAAGAATAAGCGATTAAATGGGTGACATCACAACAGGTCCAAAAGAAGTAAGTAATAAATTTACTATTAAAAACTATATTCAAACAAATTAGAAAACCTAGCAAAAATGGACAAATATCTAAAAATTGACTACCCCAATTAACACAGATTGTTGTAGAAAACTTCCATAGACTCAGAACAAATGAAGAAATAGAGCAGATCATTAACAAAACTCCAACCAAAAAAGTCCCCGGCCAGATGGCTCGCCCAGCTTTACAAGCTTCCCGAGAGGAGCTGACGCCGATTCTAAAGCAATTCCAGAAGACGGGAAAGGGCGGGAAACTCCTGAATTCACTTTACGAAGAAAGCATAACCCCAACGCCAAATCCTGCCGAAGGCATTACCAAGATAGAGACCTACATAACAAACCGACAGACTCTATAAGCATAGACAGAAAATTCTCAACAAAATCTAGACCAATAGAAACCAGTAATATATCATACGCACACAAAACATAGACCATGATCAAGTGAGATACACACAAAACTCTAAGGATGGTTCGACATTAGAAAATCAATAAAATCCACCATATAAATAAAACAAAAGAACAAAAAGATAAACAAGCGGCCATCTAGCTCAGAAGCAACAGAGCCCACATGGAAGAAGCCCACCAGCCTGTGTGACCGCCAAGCTGTCGAAGGGATCAGGTATCAAGCATCAAAGAACAAAATTCATATCATTGTAAATGAGGGTGAGTTCAGGGTAGAGACTCAAAGCCCATCGGTAGGCAACTTGACACCCCCTTACTGAAGGGTTGTGGGGACGAGATGAGCCAGTCAGGGTGCAGGGTAGCAACGATGAAACATATAACTTTCCTCTAGTTCTTAAATACTTCCTCCCCACCACTATCATGATCCCAACTCTACCTTACAGATCTGGCTAGACCAAAGGATGTATATTGGTACAGATAGCAACTGGAAACACAGGGAATCCAGGACAGATGACCCCTTCAGGACCAGTGGTGAGAGTGGTGATACCTGGAGGGTGGAGGGGATGTGGGGTGGAAAGGGGGAACCAATTACAAGAATCTATGTATAGCCTCCTCCCTGAGGAATGGACAGCAGAGAAGAAGACAGGGGGAGACATCAGATAGTGTGACATATGACAAAATAATAATAATTTATGAATTATGAATGGTTCATGAGGGAGGGAGGGGGAAAATGAGGGGCTGATATTAAGAGCTCATGTAGAAGGCAAATGTTTTGAGAATGATGATGGCAACAAGTGTACATATGTGCTTGACACAATGGATGGATGTAAGAATTGT
Source organism: Tenrec ecaudatus (assembly GCF_050624435.1). Lineage (NCBI taxonomy): Eukaryota > Metazoa > Chordata > Mammalia > Afrosoricida > Tenrecidae > Tenrec > Tenrec ecaudatus. Next base: position 50,819,293 of record NC_134541.1, on the reverse strand, counting down.
GATAAGAATTGTATGAGCCCCCAATAAAATGATTTTTTAAAAGAACCAAATGAGCATATCAATCAACTTATAAGATGAGTTTAACAAAATCCAACACTCATTGCTGCTAAAAATGATCCACAAAATAGGAATAGAAGGGAAATTCTTCAACATAATAAAGACAATAAATATATGCAAAACCAACAGCCAACATCTAGATCAACAGAAGAAACTGAAAGCTTTCCTTTTGTGAATGAAAACCAGACAAGGATGCCCCTTGTCACAACTCTTATTCAATAAGCACTGGAAATCTTAGAGCATTGGACAACAAAAAGAAATCAAAAGAATTCAAATAGTAAAGAAATATATACTCACTGTTTGAAAATGTCACAATTTTATATGTAGAAACCCTCAGAGACTTGACCAAAAAGATGTTGGAAATAATCAAAAGATTCAGCAATGTTACAGGATATGAGTTTAATATACAGAAATCAATTGGATTCTTGTATACTAATGAAGAGTAGTCTGATAAAGAAATGAAGAAAACAATACCATTTACAAAAAAAGATAAAAGATGAAATACTTGGGGATAAACCTAACCAAAGAAATAAAAGTCTTGTACAAAGAAAACTATAGAACACTTCTAAAAGAAATCAAGAAACAAATGAAAGAACATCTCATGTTCATGGATAGGAAGGCTGAATACAGTAAAAATGTTAATACTACTCACAGCAACTTATGAAATTAAATGCAGTTCCGATCTAGATCCCAACTTTGGCCTTTAAAACGTAAAACAAAACTTGCCATCAAGCCAATTATGACTCAAAGAAATTGAAACTCTGATTATTAACCTTATGTAATCAGAAAGAACTTCTTGACATTTCCTCAATATAATACAAGCTATTTATGAAGAGTCAACATGGTAGTCAATGGAGAAAAGACAAAAATAACCGCACTGAAAAAGGGGATCAGACAAGAATGCCCCTTGTGCCCCCTTACTTAACATCGTACTGGAGGTCCTAGCCACAACATAAGGCAAGAAGGAGGAGGAGGTAAAACTCGCTATTTGCAGATGATATGGTTTTATCTATGGAAAATCCCAAAAGCTCCACAAAGGGAGTCCTGGGAGAGATAGAGGAATACAGCAGAGTGGCAGGATACAATATCAACAAACAGAAGTCTATCAGACTGGTACACATCCGACATGACCACAGAAGAAGGGATCAAAAAGGTAGTGTATTTCACAATAGCCAAGCACAAATTGAAATATCTAAGGATATGCCTGAATAAAACAAAAGATGCGTATGAGGAAAACTACAGAACACTATTACAAGAAACCAAGAGTGACCTCAAAAAATGGAAGAATATCCCCTGCTCGAGTATCAGAAGACTCAATACAGTAAAGATGTCAGTTCTGCCCAAGGCACTATATAAGTTTAATGCTATTCCAATACAAAGAGCATCATCTTTCTACAAAGAATTGGAAAAACTGATTACCAACTTCATATGAAGAGGGAAGAAGCCAAGAATTAGCAAAGAACTGCTCAAGAAGGACACAGTGAGAGGGCTTGCTTTACCTCCTGACTTTAGCACATATTATACAGCCACAGTGGTCAAAACAGCATGGTACTGATATAATGGCAGAAACAATGACCAATGGAAAGAACTGAAAACCCCAAAATAAAATCATCAGCATACAGACAACTGATCTTTGATAAGGACCCCAAAAAATATCAAATGGGAATCTGATACCCTCTTCAACAAGTGGTGCTGTTAAAAATAGATATCTACATGCAGAAAAAATGAAGCAAGACCCTTATCTCACTCCATGCACAAGAATAAACTCAAGGTGGATCAAAGATGTTGAGGTAAAACCACAAACAATTAGGGCCATCAATGAAGGAATTGGGACAAACCTGAGATCTTTGGCACAGGGAATATACAGGCCAACAGAAGTAGTGAAGGACACAAATACAGATGAGTCACAAATTTACAAGTGGGATGTACTGAAGATAAAACACCTGTGTACATCGAAAGAATTCACTGAGATTAAGGGGGCACATAGACTGGGAAAACACTTTTAGCAATGACACATCAGACAAAGGCCATATTACTAAAATCTACAATACTCTGCGAGCTTCCAAATAGAAAAAAACGAATTGCCTACTGAGGATGTAGGCAAAGGACATGAACAGAAGTTTCACAGGAGCAGAAATCCGAATGGTCAATAAACATATGAGAAAATGTGCCCGATCATTAGCCATAAGAAATGCAAATTAAAACAACTATGAAATATCCCTGAACACCCTCAAAGATAGCCCAAGTCAAAAAATCAGAAAATAACAAGTGTTGGCTATGGTGAGATAGGAACTATCACCCACTACTGGTGGACATGTAGGTATGTACAGCCATTATAGAAATCTATCTGGCGATATCTAAGACGGAAATCGAGCTACCATATAACCCAGTAAACCCCCTACTGGGCATATACCCAGAAGAGGCAAGAAACAAACCACGGTCAGACATCTGTGCTCCAATGTTCATGGTGGCACAGTTCACAATCGCAAGAAGTAGGACACAACCCAAATTTCCATCAATGATGAATGGATTTAAAAACTTGATACATACATACAATGGAGTACTACACTTCCCTAAAACGCAGTGATGAACACACAAAGCACATTGCCATATGGGAAAAATTGGAGGAAATTATGTTAAGTGAAGTACGCCAAGCACAAAAGGTCAAGTTCAATATGAATCTGCTGAGGTAAGCTTAAAAATGCAAAAGGGGCATAAGGGAAAGGCATTTATAGACATGCATTCCCGGGTGAGATCCAGGTAGTATGGCAGGGACCAGACCCAATCCAGGGATGCATATGGCAGCCAACTAAAAAAGAGGGGGAAAGAAAGAGAGAGAGAGAGAGAGAGAGAGAGAGAAGACATCGCTAGTGGGGGAACCAAGCACTAAACCACCCAAGGGGAAGATAGTGTTTAAATCTCCACAAGAGAGGGACCAGACTTCAACCCAGTGTGCCAAGACGTGAATACAACATTCTGTCATGAATCAGGGAACCAATAGAGAGCTCTTGGGGGCTGGCCCGAATCCCAACTGTGTGGAAAAACTCCACCACCCCCACTACCACCACCAGAACAATGCACTTCAGAGAACAGCAATGAATCTACAGCTCGGGGAGAGGGTCGCATCAGAGCACACAGGAGCAATCAAAGATGGAAGGAGAGAGAGTGGAACAGATCCTGACCCACCAAGCCCCAAGGACGATATTCCTGTTGAGAGAAGACAGAGAGGACCATAGGGCCAGCCCCACCATGAGACACAGACACGACAGCCCTCACTGACTCATAGCACTACTAGGACAACACTGGAGACACAGAGCAGGAACTGTGCCTGATCTGTCTCCATCACACTGGGGCAAAACACTAAGGACGTGCAACAGAGCAGCAAGGGGAGCAAAGCAGTGAAGTCCGCAAGGAGTACCAAAAATAGACTTTGGGTCCAAGCTATGGCATCCCATCAGACTCCCCTGGAAAACATTCCTAAAGGTTAACAGACCTGGAACTATTCCTAAGTTTTTCGCTTTTGTCGTTGGTTTTGTTGTTGTTTTGGTTTGGTTTTTGCTTTCTTTGGATGTTTTGTTTTGTCTTGCTTTTGTCTTTATTATTGTCTCTGCATATCTATCTAGATAAGATAGACAGAATACACAATCTGGAGGAGAAAACAATGGGATCAACAGTTCCAGGGGGACACAGGAGAGTGGGGAGTGGGGGAAAGGATTGGGGGTTGGGCAACAAACCTAGGGGCAAGGAAACAACACATAATCTAAAATCGATGGCAAGGAAGGGCTAGGATGCCTGGTGGGGCCTAATCACGGACAACGTACTGAGAGGAATTACTGAAACCCAAATGAAGGCCAAATATAATAGTGGGACAAGAGGAAAGTAAAAGGAAATAAAGGAAGGAACTAGGAGGCAAAGGACATTTACAAAGGTCTAAATACAGGCATATACATATGTAAATATATTTTTATATAATGATAGGGAAATAGATCTATGTACATATATCTGTGTGTTAAAGCATTAAGATAGCAGACAGACATTGTACCTCTACTCAAGTACTCACTCCCTCAATGCTAGAACACTTTGTTCTAATAACCTGGCATTCTGAGATGGTCACTTTCCCAACATGGTCACTAAAAACATGATGGGTGCATAAGCAAATGTGGTGAAGAAAACTGATGGTGCCAGGCTATCAAAAGATATAGCATCTGGGGTATTAAGGACTTGAAGATAAACAAGCAGCCATCCAGCTGCGAAGCAACAATGTCCACATGGAAGAGGCACACCAGCCTATGTGATCACGAGGTGTCATGGGATCAAGTATCAGGCATCAAAGACCCAGAACAAAAAATATGAATCAATGTGAATGAGTGGGATTGGGAGTGTAGACAATTGGACATCCCCTTACAGCAGGGTCACAAGGAAGAGACGAGCCACCCAGGGTGCAGCACAGCACCTATGAAACATACAACTTTACTCTAGTTCTTTAATGCTTCCTTCCCCATTATCATGACCCCAATTCTACCTTACAAATATGGTTATACCAGAGGATGTACACTGGTACAGATAAGAGCCTGAAACACAGGGAATCCAGGACAGATAAACCCCTCAGGAACAATAATGAGAGTAACCATACCAGGAGGGGAAGGGGAAGGGAGAAAGTGGGAGCCGATCACTATGATCTACATATAACCCTTCCCAGGGGGACAGACAATGGAGAAGTGGGTGAAAGGAGACAGTGGACAGTGTGAGACATGAAAAATATATATATAAATTATCAAGGGTACATGAGGAAGGGAGGGTGAGAGAGGGGAATTAGCTGATACCAAGGGCTCAAGTAGAAAGAGAATGTTTTGAAAATGATAATGGCAACAAATGTATAAATGTGCTTGTCACAATGGATGGATGAATGGATGGATGGATGGATGGATGGATGGATGGATGGATGGATGGATGGGTGGATGGATTGTGATAATAACTGTAAGAGCCCCAATAAAATGATTTTTTTAAAAAAAAAGGACTTCTTAAGAAGACCAAAGTAGGCGACGTCTAACTTCCTGACCTCAAAACTTATTATACAGCCACAGTAGTTAAAACAACCTGGTACTGACACAAAATAGATACACAGACCAGGGGAAAGGACTTAAAAACCCAGAAGGAGCTCCATCTACCAGTGATCTTCATCAAAGGGCCAAAACACAGTACACATGAAAAGGAGAGTCTCCTCCACCAATGGTGTTGGCAATATTGGTCTCCATCTGCAGACAAATGACGCAGGACCTCTCACTCTTGCTATTCTTCCTAGTTCGCTGGCAGCTGTAATCTCCCCCAGCCCAGATATCTGACTCATCCAGGGAGTCAGCTCTCACCTGGGTTCTGATGACAATGATTTTCATACCCCTCCATACCAATATTCACACAGCCACTGGATATTAATATCCTTATCCACATTAATAGCCTTATAATTCACACTAAATATTCATAAAATATAAATAATTGCCTATCTTCCTATGAAATGGAGCTCCTTTAAAAATTTACTCTTCAATCCATTTATCAAATATGTTGCCAAATATTTCTTCTCAATCGCTTTCCCATCTTGCCTTTCTTTTTCATTCCATTCTTACAGCATAATCCAGGACTCGTTCCACTGGGACATGGCAATGATTTCTGCGGTCAATCTTAATTCAATCAATCTTCCTTTAGTGTCTCACGAATGGATACTGGACAGCAGGCACTGGATCTGCTATTTAAGTTCCAATGATGAGAGATTACTGGGAAGTCAGTCATTAACTAAAATTTCATTCTATTAAATTTACAATCATAAAAAACTGTAAGAACGGCAATAAGGTAGAGGGTTAAAAAGACATATAATGAGGATGCCTAAATTGATCAGAAGGGAAAAACAGGACTTCCCTGAAGAAAGGGTCATTAGAGGACATCTAGACAATGATTATAAATGAAGGTAAAGTGATGAGGGATAAACTGACAAGAAAGAAAAGCCCAGCACTTGCTAAGGGAGGAGGAGGACTGGTACATTAGAGATATAGCATGAAATGACTGTGGCTGTTAGGAAATTCATGCAAAGTAGATAACAGAAGGGCACTGGAAACACCGGGAATCCAGAACGGATGAGCCCCTCAGGACCAGTGCTGAGAGTGGTGATACTGAGAGGGTGGAGGGAAGGTGGGTAGAAAGAGGGAACCAATCACAGGGATCTACATATAACCCGCTCGCTGAGGGACAGACAACATAAAGGTGGGTGAAGGGAGATGGCAGACAGTATAAGACATGGGAAAATAATAATAATTTATATATTATCAAGTGTTCAAGAGGGAGGAGGGAAAATGAGGAGCTGATACCAAGGGCTCAGGTAGAAAGTAAATGTTTTGAGAATAATAATGGCAACAAATGTATAAATGTGCTTGACACAATGGATGGATGGATGGATTATTATAAGAGTTGTACAAGCCCCCAAGAAAATGATTAAATAAAGAAAAAAATCCCTACCAGAGGAAGGGGAACCAACTGGAATGATCAACACGTGACCACACACACACACACACACACACACACACAAAACCAAGGGGATGAATAATAGAAACTGTGGGGGATGGGAGACAACGATCAGTGTAATATATGAAAGTAAAAATAACTTATAATTTATCATGGGATCACGAGGGTGAGATGGAGGGGGAGGGAGGGTAAAAAGAGGAGATGATATCAAGGCCTCAAATAGAAAGTAAGTGCTTAGAAAATAATTATGGCAACATATGTACAAATATGCTTGATACAATTGATATATGGATTGTTATAAGAGCTGTAAGAGCCCCCATCAAATGATCTTAAAAAAAAACCTTCCCCCCCCATCCTTGCTTAAAAAATAAAAAAGCAAAAACAAAAAACACTTTAGGCCCAGATGGCTGATTCTACTCAAGCTTTTCCAGCATATAGAAAGGAATGGAAAGCGCTCGATTATTTTATTAAGTAAGCAAGACCTTGACCCTGCTGGCATTTGAAATACCGGTGACAGAGCTTCCAGCAACACACAAGCCACCACAGTACAACAAACGGACAGACAAGGGGTGTCATGAGGAACCTGTACATGGATCAAGAGGCAGTTATGCAAACAGAACAAGGGCATACTGTCTGGTTTAAAATCAGGAGAGGTGTGTGTCAGGGTGGTTTCATCTCACCATACTTGTTCAATCTGTATGCTGAGCAAATCATCAGAGATGTTGGTTTATATGAAGAAGAATGTGGCATCAGGATTGGAGGACGGCTTATTAACCTACGATATGGAGATGACACAGCCTTGCTTGCTGAAAGTGAGGAAGACTTGAAGAACTTGCTGATGAAGATCAAGGACTGTAGTCTTCAGCGTGGCTTACAGCTCAATTAAGAAGGCCAGAATGGTCCTTAGAGGCAAGGATGGCGTGACTTCATCTTACATACTTTGTACATATTGTCAGGAGAGACCAGTACCAGGAGAAGGACATCATGTTTGGTAAAGTGGAGGGGCAGTGAAAAAGAGAAAGGCCCTCTCAACAAGGCAGACTGACACAGTGGCTGCATCACTGGGGTCGGATAGAGGAACAATTGTGCGTATGGCACAGGACCAGGCAGTGTTTTGTTTTGTTGTGCATAGGGCTGCTATTGGTCAGAGCAGACTCAATGGCACCTAACAGCAGCATAGCCTTGGTACTAAAATGAAACAAAGATATCACTAGAAAATAAAATTATATACCAGTACTTCTCATAAACAGAGCTGTAAAAATTCTCAACAAAAATACTAAGTAATATAACTCAATAAGATATGTTTTAAAATACATCAATACAAAGAGGGACTCATACTAGATATACAAGGGTGGATCAACATTAGGAAAAAAATCCATGTAATCCATCACATAAAAGAACCAAATAAAATTAAGAAAAGGAATCATGGGATCATCCCAAATGATACATTAAAGGTATCTGACAAAATCCAACACTCATTCCTGATGAAAACACCCAACAAAATAGAAATAGAAGGGAAATATCACAACATAATAAAGGGCATATATTCAAAGCCTAATGCCATCATTATTCTCAAGGGAGAGAAACTGAAAGCATTCCCCTTAAGAGTGAGAGGAAGTTTCATACTCAATTCTGTGCTGGCAGTCCTAGCCAGCAAGCACTATAAAGCAATAGAGAGAAATTAAAGACATCTACATTGGCAGAGAAGAAAAACCTATTTACAGATTGCATGAGCTCCAGGGACGTAGTGAGCTACACACTGAGCTGTTAACTACATGGTAAGTGGTTCTGACTCCATGGCAAAAAGATGAGGCTGTCTACTCCTGTAAATATTTAAACTCTCAAACTCTAAGGGACAGTTCGATTCTATCATATAAGGACACTATGAGTAGGAATCAACTCGACAGCAGTGATATTCATAAAAAAAATCGCAGACTTGTCAACAAAATCATTGAACTAAATAGTCAACAAAATTGTAGAACACAAGAACAACATGCAAAAATCACTGACACTAACAAAGATAGCTCCACAAAGGAAATCAGGAAAATGATAGCAGTTATAATAGCCACGCCCCCAAAGTGAGATCATTAGGAATAAAATATAACTTGAGAAGCCAAAGACCAGTACAAAGAAAACTACAAAATACTACTACAAGAAACCTAAAGAGGAATGGGCTATGGAGTTCCCGTTCGATGTGGACGCCCTGTTCCCGGAGCGGATCACGGTGCTGGATCAGCACCTGCGGCCCCCGGCCCGACGGCACGGAACAGCAACGCCGGCCCGAACGGACCTGCAGCAGCAAATCATGACCATTGTTGATGAGCTGGGCAAGGCATCTGCCAAGGCTCAGCATCTTCCTTCTCCGATCACCAGTGCATCGCGGATGCAGAGTAATCGCCATGTCATGTATGTGCTCAAAGACACTTCAGCCAGACCGGCTGTCAAAGGTGCCGTTGTTGGCTTTCTCAAAGTTGGATACAAGAAACTCTTTGTTCTGGATGATCGTGAGGCCCACAATGAGGTAGAACCACTCTGTATCTTGGACTTCTATATCCACGAGTCGCTTCAACGTCACGGCCATGGGCGAGAACTCTTCCAACACATGTTGCAGAAAGAGCGAGTGGAACCATACCAACTGGCTATCGATCGGCCCTCACAGAAGCTCCTGAAGTTCCTGAACAAGCACTACAACCTGGAGACCACAGTGCCACAGGTGAACAACTTTGTGGTCTTCGAAGGCTTCTTCGCGCATCAGCATCGGCCCCCTGCTCACTCTCTGAGGGCAGCTCGACACGCCCGTGCTGCTGTGCTGGATCCCACGCCCACGGCCCCAGCAAGGAAGCTGCCGCCCAAGAGAGCAGAGGGTGACATTAAACCATATTCCTCAAGTGACCGAGAATCTCTGAAGGTAGCCGTGGAGCCTCCGTGGCCCCTAAACAGGGTCCCACGCCGCACCACACCTCCAGCCCACCCACCTCCCCGCTCCAGCAGCCTGGGAAACTCACCTGAACGGGGCCCCCTCCGCCCTTTTGTGCCAGAGCAGGAGCTGCTGCGGTCCCTGCGCCTCTGCCCCCCCACATCCCACCACCCGCCTTCTGCTTGCCACTGACTGGGGGTGGGGGGCAGCCCAGCCCAACGACGCCGCACCAGGGAGACCACCCCAGGGCTGGTAGCCCAGAGCTGCTGTTACAGCCGCCACGGGGGATTGAATGTCTCACCCCTAGACACAGGCAAGCAAGAATGGAAGCAGGGCAGACAGGAAACAGAGACTAGGTCTGCCAGTGCGGATCAGATCGTGTCCCAGAATGGGCCCAGGGAGCAACCCTCGCACACAGTCTCCTTGCAGGTCCAGGACCGACCTACCCAGGCCTGGAGAGTAGGTGGGGGCTTGTTCAAGGCCAGGTTCATTCGAAACTTGCAGGAAGGTCGCAGCACCAGGCCCTGGTGAGCCTCAGCTACCTCTCACGGTGCCAAAGATCGCGTACCTTCCCTATTAGGGGACACAGACAATGCCTGATGCATTCATTCATTCAACAGGCTTCAAATAGGGTTTTTTTTAATAAAGCAGTATAATAAAAAATAAATAAAAGAAACCAAAAGAGACCCACATTAATGGAAAACTACCACACTCATGGATAGGATGTTTTGCCATAACAAAAATGCCAATATTGGCATTCTGTGATGCTCACCTTCCCAACACAACCGCTGAAGACAAAGCAGGTGAATAAGTAAATATGGTGAAGAAAGTTGATGGTGCCCAGCCTGTGTGCTTATCAGGCATCAAAGAACAAAAAAAAATAATGTCATTGTGTGCTCATCTCCCTGATAGGATCCCTGAAAACAAATGGGTACATAAGCAAAGGTGTCAATGAAAGCTGACAGTGCCCGGCTATCAAAAGATATAGCATCTGGGGTCTTAAAGGCTTGAAGGTAAACAAGCAGCCATCTAGCTCAGAAGCAACAAAGCCCACATGGAAGAAGCACACCAGCCTGTGCGATCACGAGGTGTCGAAGGTATCAGGGATCATCAGAACAAAAAATCATATCATAGTGAATGAGGGTGGAGAGTGTGGAGTGGAGACCCAAAGCCCATTTGTTGGCCAATGGACATCCCCTTACAGAAGGGTCGCGGGAAGGAGACAAGCCAGTCAGGGTGCGACAAAGCAATGATGAAATATACAACTTTCCTCTAGTTCCTAAATGCTTCCTCCTCCCCCACTATCATGATCCCAATTCTACCTTACAAATCTGGCTAGACCAGAGGATGTACACTGGTACAGATAGGATCTGGAAACACAGGGAATCCAGGGCAGATGATCCCTTCAGGACCAGAGGTGTGAGTGGCGATACTGGGAGGGTGGGTTGAAAAGGGGGAACCGATTACAAGGATCTACATGTGACCTCCTCCCTGGGATCGGACAACAGAAGAGTGGGTGAGGGGAGATGTCGGAAAGGTCAAGATATGACAAAATATTAATTTATAAATTATCAAGGGTTCATTAGGGAGGGGTAGTGTGGAGGGAGGGGAAAAAATGAGAACCTGATGCCAGGGTCTTAGGTGGAGAGCAAATGTTTTGAGAATGATGAGGGCAATGAATGTACAAATGTGCTTTACACAACTGATGCATGTATGGGTTGTGACAAGAGTTATATGAGCCTCTAATAAAATGATTAAAAAGGGGGAAAAAGTTAGCCACCAAAGAATACATCCTGGGCAATTGCATTTACTGGAAGTTCTAGAAGAGGTACAGAGCATCTTTGTATGGGGGATTTACTGAAAAGAAACAAGAAGGATCTTTCTGCAGAGGTAGAAACTGTGTCTCTTGACAGAAACAAGGGTATACATGTGGATGTAATTGTCCAAACTGGCTTCATTCACACTCCACTGCACTCACTGTGTAGTAAAGATATACATATCCCATGGTATGTAAAAAATAATAATAAAACAAAAAAGCACCTTAAAAAAAGATAGAAAATGCCAATACTATCAAAAACCATATACAGATATAATGAAATCCCAATCCAGATCTTGTCATGATTTCTTACAGAGATGGAGACACTAATCACCAACATTAGAAGGAAAGGAAAGAGACCTCAAATAAGCAAGCATTGCTGAAGAAGAAAAACAAAATGGGATGTGTCTTTCTTCCAAATCTTAAAACTACACAGCATGCTTGTCAAAATAGCTTGGTATACATTCAACAAAAGCTACATAGACCATTAGAAAAGAATCGAGAATCCAGAAGTAAATCCATCCACCTACAGACAGCTGACCTTTGAGAAAGGACTGAACCATATAAAATAGGGAAGAGTTAGTCTCTTTAACAAATATTACTGACAAATTGGATATTCACTTGCAGAAGAATGACACAGGTCCCTATTTCACACCACAAACAAAAATAAACTTGATATGCATCAAGATTGGTAAAAAATCGGAAAAATATGGTCCCTAATTCTTGGCATAAATAAGCTCGTGTAACCAACATTATTTTACTTAATACAGTGAGGAAAATCCCCTTACAAAAGGCTAATGGCCTAACATACTTGACTGAAAACTCTCCATGGAATTTATAGCTCCCAGTATTGATCAAAAGCAGCCAGGTTGGATATGGATGTCACATGAAAAGGTCAGATAATGCTGAGAGTCTCCTCTTTATTTACCTTTTAGTGATTCAAAGCCAGGCCCTGCTGTCTAGTTAGTCAATCAAATCCTGAGGCTGACCTAAGACTTAACCTTATTGTTCTGTTTGTTTGTTCATGCTCAACAGTGGTTTCCTGTGGTTAACTGGAAACCTGAGTTATAAGATATAATTAAATCATATAGAGTGACGGCTATATCTGTATGTGACTCCACAAAATATAAGTTCCAAGGCAAAAGACATATGGTCTCTATGTATTCTGATTTCAAACAGGACATAACGAAGATAGTCTGTTTTGCATTGCTGTGGTCTCCTCACTTGTATACCTTCTAAATGAAAAACCTCTTTTTCTCTCTCTGACTTGGAGTGAGTCGACTGGCTGCCCTGCTTCAGGGTAAAATATCTGTATTTCAGATGACACCAGCAAACATAATAAAAATCACACAAACAGCAAAAGACAAACTATATGACTGTGACCCTCTAAAAATTAGACATTTATGTGCAACAAAAGATTTCACCAAAATGGTAAAAAGAGAACCCCTGAACTGGGGAGAAAATTGACTATGAGAGAATATAATCTAAAATCGTAGAAAATTACAATACCTCAGAAAGGAAAAGATAAATTATTCAATTATAAAAATTGGCAGAGGACAAAAACAGATGTTTCATCAAAGAAGGCAAGGGTCCAAAGAAATTAGATAATTCTTTTTTGAAGAATTCACTGTGGTAGAGACAGGTTTGTTTTTTGTGGAGTTTTGTTCTTTGTTTTTTTAAAAACAGAAAAGGAGCTTGGGTTTAGGACAAATCAGTAATCATTTTTATTCGGTTCCCAAGACAATACAATATGCCCATAACGGTTAGACTCAAACAGATCCTCCCTTATTACACATTTTAAAATTAGTTCTTCCATCAAAGGCATACATTTTACAATGTGGCCCTGCTCAATACTTCCTCTCATGAGGCATTTGCTGAAGGGATTGGTGCCACAGAAAAGTTCAATGAAGAAATCAGATGGTGCGTGGCTATTAAAAAAAATAGTGTCTAGGGTCTTAAAACGAGCAGTCATCTAAGGAAGGTGTCGACTAGTCCAAGCAGAAGAAGCACATCTACCTAAGTGTCATCAAAAGATTTTTAATAAAATATATGATCAGAGTAGGGGGTGTATTTGAACCTAAATTCTGAGCACTAAATTTGCAGAAGGCTGCAGTTTGCAATGAGAACCCTAACTCAAATTTTTAATCTATACACACAACATAAGGATTGACCCTCCACTGAGTTCTTTCTGACCACTGACCAGTAATGTGAACATCTCTGCCCTGAGACAGAGGGTGTTTGAAAGTGTATCACTCCTACTTTCCCAGCCAGACCAGGGCAGGGCAACCTCTCCCTCAGGGACTTAGGTAAGTGTTCCCTTAACGGACATTGAAGTAGTAGGATTGCATAATCATGCGTCATACCTGGACCACCCATTGGGAAGGCCCTGAACCTATCTTATAAACTTTTCTACCTGCAGTAACGTATATATCTCAGTCATGGTCTCTTTCCCACTTCTGTAGCCCTGTCTATGGCTGGGATAAATTGATGTGCTACCAGTTATGATTTTGTGACAGTTTCCTTGGTCCTCTGAGTCCCAGTTAATTGGCTATATTTTTCCATGAATCTTTGGACACCATAATGGCATTGTGATTATGGTCTTCCTCGTCCAGATGATTTGTCTTATCATTGTCTTGTCTTTGTCCAGTTTAACACTTAACAAAGAGTCTCTATAAATTATACTGGAATTTGGGATCTCCTACAGGACCTCTGGTGGCAAAGTGTTTATGTGTTGGGCTGAAATCCAACAGGTCAACAGTTCAAAACCACCAGCCACTCTGGGAGAATGACGGTGCTTTCCACTACCATAGAGAGTTACGGTCTCAGAAACCCACAGGACCCAGGCCCACCCTGTCCTATAGGGATGCTATGCGTCAGCATCAATTCAATGGCAGTGAGTTTAGGTTATTTATTTTTAGACTCTCTACTTATAAAGATAAGTCCTAGGAAGCCACACTGGGTAAGTTCAGACGTTTTCTTTCAAAATAGGTTTTCACATAATTAACCTTTCCTTAATATCATATAAACAGTCATAAATCACTCCTCACCACCACCACCAGAAAATAAACACATTCTATCATTGCTACTTACCCATTAAAAGAAAGAAAAAGGTATAAAATAGTGAACATTACAAACTAGGGTGCAGGGTAATGTTCTGCAGCAACAGAATTGTATTCACTCTCGCGGGAACCTCTCAGGCGCTCTTGATTCTAGTCTTCAGTGCACAGTCATGCTTACGTTGTGAGCCGTGCTTAAAACGCTCCACCAAAGCGCACCAAAGTTGTCCAAAAGTTGAGCTTCTACCCTTCACCCGAGCAAGCCAACCTTGCTTCTGTTTACAAACACATTTCAACAGGGCTGATTTATAAGGGTCTGTTTTTCAGATTCTCCTTTAAAATATGTATAACATTCTCTAGTTTCCTCATTAATAACAATGAGTTAAATAAAATCATTAACACGTGCTCGATCTATATCTGAACAAAAATCAGGATTTCACCATTTTTGAAAAGTATTCATTAATAAAATGGTGAGGATACTTGTCTCATGAACTTGACGGGTGATCGACAATTGACATGCATGTTCAGAAAATGACCATGTGCATAAAAGTCAACTGCAGTTCCACTGCTTATCTTAGTTGTGTTTTTGTTGTTGTTGTTGTTGTTGTTGTTGTTTTCTCTCCTTATCTAGGTTTTAAGGAATGGAGAAAGAAAGGTCCCTTCCTCCAGCCCAGATCTCTATTATCTAAACTCCTATCTATATAAGTCATTGCAAAGGCAACACAAGCAAAACTGACTTCATCAGTAAAGGAAAGAATGAAGCCAAAACACCTACAAAATCTAGGGGTTTTATTTACTTCTAGCTGAGGCCTCGCTGACTGGCTCCAGATTAAGCCAATGCTTTCCCTCTTGAGTTGTAAATTAACCATGGCCTGGGCTCTCAGTTCTCCTGCAAGTCCATTTACACTCCCACACCTTGCCTCCCTTCCTCTTTGTTTTCCAAGAACTCCTGTGAGCTATTTTTCTCAAAACCTAAAGATCACAATTAAGCCAAAAACGTTATGGTGGTCACCAGACAGCATCAGAGCACCTGGCAATAAGCCAATATGCTTAAGTCAATCTTTTCTCAGAACACCACCCAGTGACCTTAAAGGGATGAATGGGCAGTGAGAGAGGCCCATCTAGATTTTGCTGGCTGGTGAGATCGAGTTCACTTCTTATTCAGCATTTCCACAGCCTTTCTCATTCATTTCTCAGCATCCTTAGCCAGAGACAGGGGGCAGCGACTTTTCAGTAAAATGGCTCCTATTGTCCAGGGATTCAGATTCACAATTCATCCTGAGAGCCAAGTGGGCCAAAAGTTCTTGGATTCAGAAACGCCAGTCTCTAAGGAGCATCAGAGCCAAGAAGGGATGAGCTAGGAATTTCACTATCAGCACACAGCCCACTGACAGGGGCTCACTCAAGGGCTAATTGCAAATCACTCTTATCCAGCCATGATCCCAGCCTAGGAAACTGCCTTAGGCGAGCTCAGTAAATCTACGGAGAAATATTTCCAACTGTTGAAGATTCAGAATTCCCATACCTGCCACATCCCGAGGGACCCTGGGAGCAAGCAGCACGCCGTGAGAAGGGCAATGCTGGAATGGAGTGGCCGGTAGCGGAATGGGACGACCCTGACAGAAGGTGTGAGGGGGTGGGGGAGGATGGGGACAGACTGCACAGAGCTGTGGTTCCAGATGAAGAAATGTCCAGCCCTCCTGGCATCTGCACAAATCGTCTATTCCTCAGCTCTAACTTGATAGATACGCTAAGTCAGTACGGTCTACATATCCAGGAGACAGTCGCTGGAGCTTTCTCATCCACAGTGGAAGTAGCTAAATATTGAACTTTTCAAGAACTTCTTTATTGCTGCTTCGGTGGACATTGACTGTTGATCCAAGTGCAATCGGTGTCTATGGAAACAGCAGTCATATGGCGGTGTGACTATTGGTCTCCACTCGTCCAGAACAAAGAGAAGTGAAGACACATGGAAACAATTCGTCCAAGGTTCCAAAGCACTACCTGAACCTCAGCCACCACCACAAGACAGTGCCAAGAGGCCACTAATGACTACTCTGAAAGGGACAGCATGTAGGTAAACAATGAGGATCTCCCTCTTGAAGTTGTATTACTGGTTTTTCTGGTTTTCAGTAAGTGAAAACCAGGATTGAAGAGCTTATAGCAGGGGTTCTCAACATGTGGATTGGGGTCCAACGATCCTTTCAGAGGGGTCACCCGATTCATAACAGTAGCAAAATTCCAGTCATGAAGTAGCAACAAAAATAATTTCATGGTTGGGGGGCTTCACCACAGATGAGGACCTATATTCAAGGGTCACAGCATTAGGAGGGTTGAGAACCACTGGCTTATAGGGACAGCAAATAGAACAAAGGTTTCAGGGAGGGTGTTGAGGAGTCCAGGAAGGAAAACTATGTTTGAAGACTGATTTTGGAAGCAATTGTACAATTCTGCTTGGCATGATTGAACTATAGAATGATATGGCATATGTATTAACTCCCACATAATATCAAATTAAAAGAAAAAAACACATAGATTCAGAAATGGGGTTTGGGCTCACACTAAATCCTAGCTCCAACTTAATAACAATTAATACTCACCTTCAGGAAGGGAACAGAGCAAATGTGGCAAATAAATTAAATGGTGCCTGGCTATCTGATAAAATAGCATCTGGGGTCTTAAAGGCTTGCCTCCAAACAAGCAGCCATCTAAGTGAGATGTCAACTAAGTCTACTTGGAGGAAGCACACCATCATCAGTCACCGAAAGAGTGTAAATCATATCATTGGAAGCTGGAGGAGGGATTAGTATCAGAGCAAACATTGTGAGAATCCAGGTTGCAGATTATAGTGGGCGCCCAAGAATCATTTGAGGAACTACAGAGGAAATAAGCCTCCGGAGAAGTCCTCCTGTCTAAGATTGAGGGATGGGAAGAAAGCGGTCACTAAACAGAGTGCTTGGGAGAGATGAACATAGAAAATAAAAAGCAGAAATCTGACCTGAACAGTTAAAATTATGTCAGTAGACTCCCCTATGATGCAGGCTGGAGAAGATCTGGCTTCCAAAATTTTCTGTATTTTTGGTTTGTATTGTTTGGTTTGGTTTTTGTATGTTCAGGTATATACTACAGGTGTTATATCACTGGATAACCTCTCTTGAAGTTATGTTATATGTTTTTCTGTGTTTCAGTATATGAAACTCAGGATTGATAAACCTATAGAGACAGCAAGTAGAATAAGAGTTTCTGGGGGGAGGGGTGCACTGGTGGGGGATGGGTAAAAGGGAGATTATGTCAAGGAGTTCATGGAGAAAAAGAATGTTTAGAAATTGATTGTGGTAGCACTTGTACAATTCTTTTTGAACTATGGAATGATATACACATATGTATTAAATCCCAATTAATACTAAAAAAAATTTAAGTGGGCAAAAACTCAAAATCATAAAAAGATCGGGCTTACTGTTCTGAGAGAGACTGGTGAAGCCCCCCGAAATTACAGCCTTTCTTCACTCTTCAAGCTTGGACTGGAACTCACTCCTTGATCCACCTTTAGCTTAAGGAAAGGTCCATGACACAAAGGAGAGGGCGTCAGGCTGCCTCTCCCCTTACCCAGGAATGTCTAGTTGACACAATCCCCAGCCATCACTGTGGACTACCAGAAGATGAACAAATCCATTTCAGAAGAAATGGGGTTTCATACTGAACTCGAGTGGGAAGAGGCAAGTCCAGTCTCACAAGGGAGGGTCATGAGTCAAAGGAAGCTGGGCTGTTTTGCAAAGTGTTTATGGGTGGTCTGAGCTTTGAAACTACGAATGAGGGCACGAGAGAGCATTTTAAGAAAGAGAGGACACTCACAGAGTGTGTGGTTGAGAGATCCAGGGCCTTCGTGACTTCCTCTTGTGTTGAAGGGGTGGGGAGCCATGGATGCCTAGCCACACGGGCTGGTGGGTGTGTAGTGGAACCAGGGCGATGGGTCAAGAGAGGAGTCTGTCAAACCCGGGGCCCATGGAACAGTGAAGAAAACTTGGGCCGGCGGCATGAAAGAAGAAACAGAAGAATAGAATTTGAGAAACCACTTTGAAAAGTATGGCAAGGTTGAAACCATAGAAGTCATGGAGGACAGAGTGGGGGAAAGAGAGGCTTTGCTTTTGTAACTTTGGGTGATCATGACACAATTGATAAAACTGTTGATCAGAAATACCTTATTAGTACTGCGCATGAATTGCAACGTGAAAAGGGCCCTTTCAAAACAAAGCTGCTTTCTCGTCCAGAGGATCACCCTTAGGCGATGAGGACCACTTTATCTGGAAGGTCACCTTCCTGTGTCTCCTCTCCCCTCGCCTCGCCTCGCCTCCCCTGGCCCTGCCCAGCTACTCATACCAAGTGCTAATGAGCAACCGACAGAAGGCTAAAAAAGGCCAGTCAAAATGGGGTCCACTTTGAAGTGGTGTGTACCTGGGAGCCAGCTA
This sequence comes from Tenrec ecaudatus, assembly GCF_050624435.1. NCBI lineage: Eukaryota > Metazoa > Chordata > Mammalia > Afrosoricida > Tenrecidae > Tenrec > Tenrec ecaudatus. The sequence continues at coordinate 50,800,471 of NC_134541.1, read as the reverse complement.
AACCCCAGCAGAGACCACCCTCCAATTTCGTTCCCAGGCTGCTTCCTTCTTTCCCCGAGGACCCTCCCTGAAACCTCCAAACACACCAGTGTCAGGGGGGCCAACGCCAACGAAGGAGAGCCCCACATGGGTCAGACGAGAGCAGAGCTCCACAGCTGATGGTAGGAAACAGACCGCCAGGTGCCTCTTGGTGGACTTGAATCTCCAACCTTTTAGTTAGCAGCCACGTGTGGACTGTTAACACCCCTCCCCCCCGTGGGCTTTCCCTCAAAACTCAGACAAACAAAACTCAGACTCTGCCAAAGACAATAGATAAGGTCTATAATTCCTTCGCAGGGAGAGAAGTTAACTCCGGGAGCACCCACTCTGGAGGCCCTGGCTTCCCTGCCCTGCCTGCACACATGTAGCTTGGCACACCCCAAAGGGAGTTTTCCTGTCCCTGAATCTGCCAGCAACCCAGCCTTTGGAAGCTCTTACAACTCTGTGTGTGCTTGTACAATGCAAGAAACCTCAGAAGCAATCCCTAAGGATTTCAGGACTCCAAGTCTCTACTGGGAGGGCAAGATGGGAAGGAGGTCTACAGATTATTTCAAAATCAGAGACATCCGTTGACTCCAAGCAAAGGTCATTGTCTGTGCTTTCAACTGAGCTTCTATAAACTCAAGTGCAAGGTCAAACGGTGCAGTGAGGTGAGAAGGCCTGGCTTGCAGTCGTACAGTTCTTCGATGATTATCAGGGGCAAATGAACCAATTGCTGTGTCAACAATACTGCTCATTTGTGTATAGAATCTTCCAAGATGCTGAATGGATGAAAGGAAAATAATTGAAAAGTGCCTTGGAAACCACAGTTTCAGTACCTTATTAAACTCGCCCGCTCTATCTGGCCCGTGGCTGTGGTTGGCCAGAGAAACAGAAGTAGGAGACTCAGGATGGGAGCCCGTACATTTACCCTGCACTAGGGGCAACTGAGGAGCGTGGCAGGGATCAGAAGGAAGCTGGCTTCTGCACTTGGTCCTGGAGACCATCCAGAAGAGAAGGCTACATCTGCCAGGGGAGGGAGCTGCTGTGTGACACAGCGCCTGTCAGCCAAATACTTGTTTCTGGGAACTCACTCCCAGACAGGTGGGGACTTCTTCCCAGGGTGCACCCTTGCCTCAGGTCTCGGTGGCAAGCGCGGTCTATTTTTCTGCTTCTTTAAGACACAGTCATGGCTCTGAGAGCCACCACACAAGCCTCAAGGCCTGGTTGAGAACCAGATTCTGCAGAAGTCCAGGGCATGTGACCCTTCCATGTGGGAAAGGTCAACCTCCACATTGTTCAGGGTAGACTCCAAAGTCTTCCCCCAAAAGCATAGGCAACTGACAGTGGAGCACAGAGGACTGGAGTGAAGGAAAGTGGGTGCTCAAAACTTTGTCCCTCCCCCACAAGCCGTGAGACCCCTGTGACTTCTGAACTGAGTAAGAACAATGTTACAAGACTGAAGGCAGGCTAAGGAGCTACCCACACAGGCACCTGTTACGGGTGCAGCTGTTGGAGCTCATGGCTTTTTGTCACCTGTCTACCCCACCTCCTCTCACCACTCTCCAGAAACAATAAAGGAGAGAAAACCTGTATCTGGCCTATGTATGCCTGAGAGAGTACCGAAGAAAGACTCTTCATATCAAATCAATAAAGGGTACTTGGGGCCTTACTTGTCCCGCTGGACCCCAACTTGCCGCAGCCCTCGCACACTTCATATGAGTGCTGTGATCTCGTGTCCCCATCCACTGCCTTCACCTGGGGAGACATGCTTGAGGTTCCCAAGGAAGAAGCTAGCAAGGGGACCCCAAGTCACAGGAGGAAGGTGGCTATAAATTGTTATTTACAAAGTGAACATACATAACCACCACATAAATCTAAATCCAGAATACCGGCAGCGTCTATTTAACTTGTAGTGCTTCTGTCTATCTTCAACCCACTGCCTCCCTCAAAGTTTTCATCTGGTTTCTATTATTAAGCGATCACTTTGCCTTTTGTTGAACTTGGCATAAATGATATCATATAGGATATATTCTTTTGAACATATTGTCTGCCTTTATTTCGTCTTTATTTTGTCTGTAAAGTTCTTACATGTTGTCGCATGGTTCACTCATCTTCATTGCTGAACAGAATTTAATTTTGTTGCTATATCATACAATCTTTTGCCTACACCACTTTTAGTGAGCCTTGAGAGTATTTCCAGCGCGGAACTATAATGAATGTTTTTTCTATGAATAAGTCATGTAAAATGACTAACCTTGAAGTTAGCAGCCCAACTCTTAACCCACGACACCATCTAACCGTTGGGCTACTAACTCAAGGTCAGAAGTTTGAGACTACCAGCTATTACGTAGGAGAAAAATGGAGCTTTCTACTCCTATTAAGGGTGGCAGTCCTGGAAACTCACAGGAGCAATTTGCCCTCCTAATAGGGTCACCATGGGTCATCTCGACTCCATGGCAGTGGGTTTTGTGTACATTAGGAACACTTTTAGGCTTCGTGGATTAAGGGTGTCACTGCTAACCACAACAAAGTAGACGGCTCGCCATCACTAGGCACTCTGTTGGAGAAATGAGGCGATTTACTCCCCTACAGATGCACAGCCTCAGAAACCCACGGGTGAGCATTATTCTGCCCTAGAGGGTCAACACGAGTTGCACTCGATTCTATGGCAGTGAGTTTGGTTTTGTTTGTATGTGCATATTATAATGAAATACGCAAAACCTTAGTGCTAGAAAGCCATCACAAAGTTTTTGTTTGAGCACATTGTTGCAGCACTGCGTGAATCCATGTAGCCAAGGATGTTCATCCTTGTCGCTCCCCTCTACTCTATCAAGCATGATGCCCTTGTCCGGGCATTGGTCTCTCCTGATAACATGTCCAAATTTTGTGAGACAACGTCTCACCATTCTTGCTTCTAAGGAGCATTCTAGCTGTACTTCTTCCAAGACAGATTTCTTTGTCTTTCTGGCAGTCCTTGGTACTTTCAATATTCTTAGCCAGCACCATAATTCATTATATTGATTTCTCTTCAGTCTTCCTTATTCAATGTCCAACTTCAATGTACGTAAGAAATGATTTAAAATACCATGGGTTGGGTCAGATACACCTTAGTCCTCAAAGTATCAACTTTGCTTTTCAACACTTTAAAGAGGTTTTGTGCAGGAGATTTGCCCAATTCATCTCATGACCTGTTTCCATGAGTATTGACTGTGGACTACTCAAGATGAAATTCTTTTTTTTTTTAATCATTTAATTGGGGGCTCTTACAGCTCATCATAATACATACATACACTCATTGTGACAAGCACATTTGTACATATGTTGCCATTATCATTTTCAAAACATTTTCTTTCTACTTGAGCCCTTGGTATCAGCTCATTTCCCCCCTCCCGCACCCTCCCTCATGATCCCTTGATAATACATAAATTATTTTTTTCATGTCTCACATTGACGATTGTCTCCCTTGACCCACTTTTCTGTTGTCTGTCCCCCTGGGAGGGGGTTATATGTAGATCAATGGGATCAGTTCTCCATTTCTCGCTTCCACCTTTCCCTTACTCTATTGGTATCACTACTCTCATTATTGGTCCCAAGGAGTTTATCTGTCCTGGATTCCCTGTGTTTCCAGCTCTTGTCTGTATCCGTTTATATGCTCTGGTCTAGCCAGAATTGTAAGGTAGAATTGGGATCATGATAGTGGGTGTGGAGGAAGCATTTAGGAACTAGTGGAAAGTTGTATGTTTCATAGGTGCTATACTGCACCCTGACTGGCCTGTCCCTTCCTTGTGTCCCTTCTATAAGGGGGTGTCCAGTTGCCTACAGATGGGCTTTGAGTCTCCACTCTGCCCTCTCCCTCATTCACATTGGTATGATTTTTTGTTTTGGGTCTTTGATGCCTGCTACCTGATCCCTTTGACACCTCGTGATCACTGGTGTGCCTCCATGTGGGTTTTGTTGCTTCTCAACTAGATGGCCGCTTATTTATCTTCAAGCCTTTAAGACCCCAGATGATATATATTTTGATAGCCGGGCACCATCAGCTTTATTCACCACATTTGCTTATCCACCCCTTTTGTCTTCAGCGATTTTGTCGGGAAGGTGAGCATCCCAGAATGACAGGTTATTAGAAAAAAGTGTTCTTGCCTTAAAAGAGTACTTGAGTGGAGGCTCAATGTCCATCTGCTGCCTTAATACTTAACAAATAAATATATATACATAGATCTGTTTCCCTATCATTATATATAAATGTATTTACATATATATACATGCCTGTATTTAGACCTCTATAAATGTCCTTTGCCTCCTAGTTCTTTCCTACATTTCCTTTTACTTTCCTCTTGTCCCACTATCAAGTTCAGCCTTCATTCAGGTTTCAGTAACCTGAATTGCCCTTGGCTACGTTGCCTACCTTGATCAAGCAGCAACCCCCATCGCCTCCCCAGCTGCACAGGCATCCTATGCTCTCCTCTCTATAAATTTTAGGTCACTTGTTGTTCACTTGTGTCTGGGTTTGTTGCCGGTCCTGGGAACCATCCATCCCCATTGTTTTCTCTTCCGGATTGTCTATCCCACCTATCTTATCTAGATAGACATGCAGTGACAAAAATGACCACAAAAACAAGATGAAGCAAAACATAACAAAAGAAAACCAACAAACCAAAACAGTTACAATAACAACAACAACCAAAAAACCCAACAGCTAAGAAAGAAAAGCCTATAAATAGCTCCAAGTCTGTCTGCTGACCTTTAGGAGTGTTCTCCAGTCGAGTCTGATGGGGTGCCCCACCCTGGCCCCAAAGTCTATTTTGGTGTTCCTCGGGGACTTCGTCGCTTTGCTCCTCTTGCTGCTCTCTGCTGCATGCCCTCAGTGTTTCGCCCCCAAGATAAAATTCTTAATGGTCTGGTTGTGGTTTGGTTTTCTTTATGTTGAGCTCCAATCTTTGAGCTGCATGAACAAGTGTATCAGGTCCTCCTCACTTTCAGCAAGAAATGTGTGTCCTCTGCATATTGCAAGTTATTAAGAAGCCTTCCTCCAAACCAGATGTCATGTTCTTCTTCATATAGGCCAGCTTTTCTGATTCGGCATGCAAGACGAGTAAGTATGATGAGGGGATACAGCTCTGACGTAAACCTTTCTTGATTTTTAACCCTTAAAGAGAAGTTTGCTCAATTGCCTCTTGATCCATAAGTAGGTTTCACATGAGCACAATTAAATGTCCAGGAATTTCTACTCTTCTCGGGGTTATCTATATTTTGTTATGATCCACACATTCTGATGCATTGATATTGTTCAAAAAACACAGGTAAACATCTTTCTGGTATTCTCTGCCTTCAGCGACGATCCTGCTGACATCAGCAATGACAGCTCCTGTTCAATGTCCTCTTCTGAATTCGGCCTGAACCTCCGGCAGAGCCCTAACAGTGTACCACTGCAATCACTGTTGAATGACCTTCAGCAACATTTAACTTGTGTGTGATATCAGTGATACTGTTCTATAATTTATAAATTTCATCTTTGACCATCTTCCAGTTTTTCTAGACTCATACTTCATATGCTCCACGTTTCAATTATTAACAGACATTTACAGATGTTTCTTCTCATGTTGAGTCATGACCAATAAAAATTTCAAAGGCTTTTCTTAATCCACGTCAATAATGATTGACTGTACTTTGAGAAGGCAGTTCTTCCCAAGTCGTATGTTGAGTGCCTTCCCATCTGAGAGGCTTCCCTTCTGGCACTCTCTCTGACAATGTTTGGCTGTTGGTTATGAGATGCTCAGAATACGGAAATGTTCCATTGCTGTTCATAAGGTTTTAAGTGGATATTTTCTCAGAAGTAAGTAGCCTACTCCTTTCTTATTCTGGAAGCTCTGCTGAAACCTGTTCACTTTGGGTGACGCTGCTGTTATTGGAAATACCAGCAACCTAGCTTCCAGCATCACAGTACCACATATGCCACCACAGCGTGACAAGCTGACAGACAAGCGGTGGTTGGCTACAAATCCATCATGCTATTTAGTGCACCGTCCTGTAAGTTTTCGCTGAAGCTGTTGAGGTTGCTTCTCCCCCCTCTTTACTAGTTTGGCCTATTGCTCACAGAGCTTGAACGAGATGGGCCATCATTGAGACCCAGCCTCCAAAGTGCAGAAACAGACCCAGATACAGTAACTTTGGCACTACTTGTTCTGTTTTTGTTTTTTCAAATAACTTTCCCCCCCTCCAAATAATTCCAGCTCTCATAATCACAGTTTTTCCCATGTGAATTTTCAGTGCACTCTGAGTGCCCTGTTCTGTGTTACTACTTCAGGAGTTGTTCCTACCACATCCATGGATAAGTGTATGTGTACATGTATGCATGTATGCAGTTTGTGAATTTATGCATGCATATGTCTACATGAATGTGGTATTGTAAACACGTGTATATATTGTATGTGTCTTTTGTGCATGCTTATATGTATACGTGTGTACATATATGTATGTGCATGTGTATATGAGCATGTATGTACATATGGGTGTAAAACCCAATCTTGGAGATGTTCTGAAAAGGGAAAAAAAGAGGAGTCTAAGAAGACAAAGAGGAGGAAAGAGACTATTAGAGAAAGAGATGAAGGGGGGATATGGGGGGAGAAAAGAGATGAACACAAGGAAGGAAGACCATCAGCAGTAATAATAATTTTATTACTGTTGTTTTAGGGGGCAGGGGGTTGGGGCTGCACTGTGACTCTTGTTCTGGCCGCCTCATTGCTTGCTGCTGGAACCCACTCCAAGCATGGGTGTAGACTAGGACAGCCATGAGGAGACGTTTTCTCTAAACTCAGGAAGTTTGTATTCTTGCCATAGTGTGTCAGTGAGGTCTCGCAAAGCAACAAGCACAACTACGAAGTTCAACCTCCATTAAAGGTAGTACCTGGGTTCCAGATGTCTGACTTACACACAATTCCTATTTGTCCTTGATTTGAAGTAAGGCTTCAAATCGATTCAAACCTATTATTTGATGGGTAAGGAAGCAGACCAGGAACATACTTGAATTCCTGTAATTAAGGTGATTCATCAAAGTAACCAGAATACGTAAAATTATCATTCAAAGCCCTAGAACGTACGACTCAAAATAGGCATCATGAAATCTTTCCAGCTAGGTTCAAAAGCTTGGCTGATCACTGGAAGAGATTCTGATGCATTTATCTGCAAGTGGAGCCTGGGGATTTGTAGTCTCACCAGATCCCCATGTGCCTGCAATGATCAGTTAAATTTGGGAACCGAGGTCTTTCAGGAACCTAATTTCTGAGATGGGATTATTGACAAGGTCGTGGAGACACACACATGGAACACAATACTTTCACAGCAGCAGTTTTGAGAAGGTTGCATTGTTTCCAAGCAAAATCCATTGTAGATTTATGTGAATTGATCCTCACTGTGAATCATTTGAACCATCCCTGGCTCACAGCAAATTCTTCATCACAACCACCTACACTTGCTGCACATTCAGCTTTTAAATCAGTGGAAAAAATCTTGCAGCCTTTGCTAAGAACTGCGTGCACCTGTTCCAATTACTTAAAAATTCTTAAAGACACAGGAGGACTGAATCACATTTACAACTCGGTGATTTCTTCCATACACTTTGCTTTAAAATTGAGTTACACTTTAAACAGATATATCAAATTTTGGAGAAAAATTATTATAACTTATTTGAACCAAATTCTAAGGCCCAGAAATTCAATTCTGGGAGAGATGCTTAACTGAAATGCCAAAAGAATTTTATTGCACTATGACTTATAACAGACAAATCTTCAAAATTGCTCAAATGCTCATCAGCAATTCTCCCAGTAAGTTTCTACTCAACAATGATAATAAATTACCTGCAATGATGCTGTGATGAATCTCAAAAGCTTAACATTAAGTGAAAGAACAGAGAAATCTAGTTACTGTTGTTAGATGCTCCAACAGAATGAAGCATGTCCTGGTCCTGCGCCATCTTTAAGATCTTTGATATACTTGAGTCTGGTGGAGCTATTATGTCCATCACATTGAGGGCTTCCTTAGCTTTTAATGGCTTCCTACTTTGGCAAGTATAAAGTCATTCTCTTGAGATCCCTTGGAAAACAGATCCAGTGCAGGTATGTCGGGAAAGGAGGAGCAGATGGTAAAATGGACAACTGGGTTAACCAGACGGGGCCCCGGTTACTTACTGGCTATGCCCCACCCCCAAATTCTGTCACACACTTGCCACCCACAAAAATGGACACTACGATTTCTAACTTCACGTCATCTCTTCCCACTACAGAAAGAACTTTGCTTCAGGAAGAAAAATAAAAGTAAATGAACGCATGCAGTTCCTGAGACTCAGTGCTTTAACCAGAAGGGTACAATGTGGTAACGGTCCTGGATACTTAGAAAAACAACAACCCAGAATTCATCACATGTTCACTGTGCTGCCATGATATTCCATGACCATTATTTCAGGTTGTCCCTCATTAAAGCTCACTGTGGGTTTCGGAAGGGTTTGGAGCCTGGACATTTCCTTATGAAAAACAGCCAAGGAAGGAAGAGGAAAACTCTCTCAGCTCAAACTATGAAAAATAAACAATAAATACAGACAGGTTTCTAAGGAGTCGCTGGGTGGCATAAATAGTTAAGTGCTATTAACAGCAGTTGATGGTTAGAGCGCACCCAAAAAGAACCTCAGAAGAAAGATCTGGTGATCTACTCTGAAACACAAAACCCCTTGGAGCCCAGTTCTGCGCTCTCGCACAGGGCTTTGTGTGACCAGAATTGACTTGATGATGGCGCCTGCTCTGTCTGGGCTTTAAGCTATCAAAAGATCCACCTGCCACAAGGAACAGCACTCTCCTTTCCACACGTACAGCCCTGTCTCTGGGTAGGTCCTCCGTCTCACCTGTGGGCCTTTTACTATAGCCCTGATGTGGATTTAGATATGCTTCTCCTTTATCTAAAATATTTTGAGGTGGAGGATAGATTCATACAACAAAATATCCTTCCTCCAGGCAGAGGCACCGCTAACATGCTAAGTTACTTTGTAGTCTTAGCCTCTCTACTCACTGTCATCGAATTAACACGGACTCAGAGGGACCCTTTACGACAGGGTGGAACTGCCCCCGTGGGTTTCTGATGTTATAAATCTTACCCGGAAAAGAAAGCCTTTCTCCCGAGAGCAATTGGTGTTTTTAACTGCTGACCTTGCAGATCTCAGCGGAACTCAAAACCGCTATCTCACCGCAGATCTCTAAAACACCTAAACCCACCCACAAAGTGAACACTCCCCTGTGTCTCATTAGGTAATGGGGCTCCGAACTCCTGTGTGATACGTGGGTTTATTGTGCCAACCTGGCCATTAAGACCACCTCCGTCATGGAGGGGGTAGCATTTTGTTCTTACTGGAATAGACACCTACTCTGGATATGGATTTGCCTTCCCTGCACGCGATGCTTCTGCCAAAGCTACCATTCGTGGACTTACAGAATGCCTCATCCACCAACATGGCATCTCACATGGCATTGCTTCAGCTCAAGAAGTCACTTCACAGCAAATGAAGTGTGGCAATGGGCACAAGCCCATGGAATCCACTGGTCGTATCATGTTCCCCATCATCCGGAAGCAGCTGGCTTGACAGAATGATGGCATGGCCTCCTAAAGACACACTGTGACACCAGCTAGGTGGCAACACCTAGTGGGACTGGGGCAGTGTTCTCCAGGAGGCTGTATCTGCTCTAAACCAGCGGCCAGTATATGGTGCTGTGTCTCCAATAGCCAGGATTCATGAGTCCAGGAACCAAGGGGTGGAAGTCAGCATGGCACCACTCACTATAACTCCTAGAGATTCACTTGCAGCATTTTTGCTTCCTGTCCCAGGAACCCTATGGTCTTCAAACCTGGAAGACCTAGTTCCGAAGGAAGGAACTCCCCCACTCGGAAACACAGCACAGATTCCACTGAACTGGCAGCTGAGAATGCCCTCTGGCCACTTTGGGCTCCTCGTGCCTTTGAATCAACAGGTCACGAAGGGTGTCACTGTACTGAACTGTGTAGGTAAAGAAAAATATGTCTGGAATCCAGAAGATCTCCTAGGCCACCTCCTAGTACTACCATCCCTGTGACTACAGTAAATGGTAAATTACAGCAACCCAATCCCGACAGGACATCTAAGAGCCCAAATGAAGGTCTGGGTCACCCCTCCAGACAAAGGAGCACACTCAGCTGAAGTGCTGGCCAAGGGCAAAGGTGATACAGAATGGGTAGTAGAAGAAGGTAGTTCTACCTATCAGTGATGACCACGTGATCAACTGCAAAATGAGGTTTATGATTGTCAGTATTTCTCTTCATATATACTTATTGAACTCTTTCCTTTTTTCATGTGCAATATGCCAGATACAATTAGATTCAGTATGTTTTCATTTATATGTATGATAGATATGTGATGTTAGGTGTAAATGTGATTTCATTAGTGTCTGGAAATTATATATGGCTAAAGAATTGTGTACAGATGCCAAGTTGGCAAGAGGTGAACTGTGATGGGTTTATTGTGCCTACCTGGCCAATAGGAACATGGGAGATTAATTAGGTCGCAGGTTGATTGGAAAGCAGAAAGATAAATGGCTCTGCAAGGCCTGCCCCATCTTTCTTTCTCTGGTGATTGGACTAGTTTTAGCTAGTTGTCTGCCTCAACCTGTGTGTTACACCACCTGTGGGCCAAGCCAACTCATGGATCGTGGATCGTGGTGCTAGAGCTTGAGGGTCCTTGAAGACCAGCTTCACCACGCTGCTGATGCGTACATCACTTGAGCTTGAGGCTGGGGATCCTGTCACCTTGCATTGCTTGAGTTCTATATCTCATCCAGGTCTGCTTTGCTTCCTGAGCTACTGACTCTTGGTGACCTATGCTGTTCTGTGCTGCCTGCGGGCAGACTGCCTGCCTTGGCCAAGGGAAGATTTAGCTGTCTGCTTCCTTGACCTTGGACGTGGCAGCCACACGGGTCAAAGGACATGCAGTGTATTAACTGCTCCACAAAAGTGAGTTGAACTGAGTCCTCTGTGCTGCTCTGTGAACGCTTCCTTCTCACTGTATAAACATGATAGGTTTATACAGTGAGAAGGAAGCGTTCACAAACACATATAATACACACACACACATAATCATAAGTGTCCTGGTTTTGTTTCTCTAGAGTATCCTGCCTAACACACCCCATTGTAACAAGAGGTGAAGATTTCCTCTAGAGTTCTGTTAGAGCTCTGACCCATTCATGCAGGTTTGAACTACAAACACAGCCGTAGATCCTGCCTCCTTGGTAAGCTTTCATAGGTTATGCGGCCCCGGAATAACATGCGCTCTGCTCAGGGAGCTCAAGCCATGGAACAGAGTCAAAAGGCCGGGGCTTGAGTTTCCTCTCAGGTCCATTAGGCTATTTCATCTCCATTTGAAAAAGGAACTGTATAAATTCCTTCCTCATGCAGGCGACAGCTGCTTACCAGTGCTGCTGCTCCCGCAAAGAAACCACTACAGGGAGGGCCAGCAGCTGACATGAAGAGATTTCGATGTGAAAACTTAAATAATCCAAAAGACAGAGTGTGAAATGAGCTCTGTTCTCTGGCCTTTTACTTGGTCCTTTGGGAAAACAGATTGTGAGATCCCCAAACCACCCAATCTCCTAGAAACAATGCCCGTGTTTGCTACCCAAGGGGGTTTGCTCCTTTTTTCCAAGCTGATTGACATTTCCTGAAATCAAGGTGTGATTTGAGACTTACTGCCCACTCCTGACCTGCAGCCTGGCTGTGACTGATCGGCACCTTGGAGGAACTGGTCAAGATACTGTACGAATGAAGCATCTGTTGCCTAGTATGCAAATTAAGCATCTATGGCTTACCTTAAGGGGATTGGTCAGTTTTTTCTCCACTACTGAAAGAGCCCTACTTTGAAATTGACAAAGTGCGCGCATGCATATGCAGCCATCCAGTCAGAGGTTTTCACAGAGAGATGCAAGCAGGACGGGACACCCACAGAGTCACAAGGCAGAGAGACAGGGAGGGCCTGGAAGAAGCCTACCCGCAGAGCTGGCAGTGACCTAACGAACGGTGTTCACAGATGTCAGGGTCAAGAGGAGGCTGTCCTCAGAGGGCTAAAAGGCCACCTGCACACCCAAAAGAAGCTGAGGAAGTTGTCCTCATGCTTTCTAATTCTGACCCTGAGCTCTGAAGCCCTTTGATCCTAATGTTACTTCCTTAATAAATCCCAAAATACATTTATGAGATCCACACAGGAAATAAGACTCCAGTGATTTCCCTCTGGCCATAATTGAGGAATGCGAATAAACTCATTATCAAACAGAATAATGGGCAGATGACTATAGTAAATGAAAATGATAAACTTAACTTGAATGGTTACAACCTTGTCACTTGATCTCCCCTCTCATACACGTTGAACTTGATCTGGCTTTCAATATTTTCTGTGGGGTTTCTTTAATATTAAGGTTTATCTCTTGCGCATTTTGTCATTATGGGTAGCTTTCTTGAATCTTTATGATGTGCTTTGTGCTTTTCTGCTTTTCAGTATATGAAACCCAAAGGGGAAATGCAGATCTCTTTGGGGTAGGAAGTAGAATGAGCTTGGACTCTGAAAATATTGCTGAGTAGGAGGAGTAGCTGCATTTTTCCTCTCAAATATTGTTAGGTCCTTAAAAAGGCAGCAACCACTTCCCTAACAGACTGGTCTCTATCTTGGCATTTCACTATAGTCTGCTAGTTCTCTTTTACTACCACCCATCTGTCAGTTTACCATATGTGATAGCTTACGTGTTGTCACGATGCTAGAAACCATGACACTGGTATTTCAAATACCCGTAGAGTCATCCGTGGTGGACAGGTTTCCATGGAGCTTCAAGACTACACAGATAGACTAGGAAGAAAGGCCTGGTAAGCTACTTCCAAAAAGTAGCCAATGAATCACAACAGAACACTGTCTCATATAATGCTGGTACATTCACCCCTAGTTTGGAAAGTACTCAATGTAAAAAGTAACTGCAACATTGGACTTGAGCATACTAAGGACTGACCATGAAGACAGTACAAGGCCAGGCAACCTTTTGTTCTGTTGGTCACTACGGTGGGTCACTAAGCCGATTCAATGGTTCAATGGCAACGAACAACAATTGGACTCTTTGCAGTATTGTCACTCAGGATTGAGAGCCTGTGTGCATTGCAACATCAGCACACTATCGTGGTTTATAGCGGTGCTCCTCAAACTCTCACATGCAGTCTGAAACACTGACAACAGAAAGCTTCTGAGGTCCCATCCACAGGGATTATAATTCTGCAGCTTATACTTCCAGACCCAGCACTTTACATTTTTAACAGACGCACCGAGGATGCCAGGAGATGTCGATGTTGCTAATCCAAAGCCCAGATTTGAAAAAGGCTGGTTTATACTACAAGCAAACGCATACGTCATTGAAGAGACCCACTGAGCTCAGTGAAATCAACAGAAAATCACATTTAAATGAGTCACTCTCGTGAAATAAATATTAATGATTCAGGGCATTCTCAGAAGCAAAATTGTATTGGTCTGCCTACATATAACCTTCCGTAGAGAGAACAACCAGATGGTACCTAAGTACTACCAACTGCTCTGAAATTGATCATATTGGAAAGTCCTGACTAATATGAGAGAAAAATGTGGAACAAAACTCAAAATCATAAACTAGATGGGACCGTGCTTGCTGGTTGAAGAGAGACTAGTGGAACCCCCAAGACTACAGCCCTGAGTCACCCTTCATTTCTGGACATGAACTTACTTCATGGCTGGATTTTCAGCCTAACAGCAGATAGGTCTAGGAGGGGAACACTAATACTGGTGAAGTACGCACGGCTTAGAATAATCAACCACTTAAGATCCAAAGGCAGAATTTACCCAAAGACAAAGTTCAGACGGTCAGAAAAGAAGGATGTGTGGAAACAGACATGGGGAGGAAGTGGGCACTTCTAGCAATGAGATGAAACAAAAATGTACACACATCGTGGAATGGAAAACTGATCTATTCCACACACTTTCTCCCAATTCACAATTTTAAAATTGAGGGGTTTTTAACAAAGTAAAGCTTATTTCTAGTATCACTTGGAAAACTGGCAGTTTCAAATTAATGACAAACTTAGAAAGGCTTAGTGGACTAAATGGAAAGTTGCTTAGTTTAATAGTCACATGAATACAGATAACAAACTGAGAACAAGAGCGTATGCAGAGGGTGAGTAACAGCTGTGGGGATAGACCCCCTCTCCATACTTGCAGACATTGTCTGGTATCCTTGATAGCTGAGTCTCCCCCCCTCCCCCCCATGAACATTTTCTAGACAGAAACTCTAAAGATGAAGTTTCACTGTCCTGCACAGAAGAACAACGCAAATCAGTCTTGCACATCTTTTAAGATGCCTACCCTGGTGTCTCCCACAATAAACCCTCATTCTGTGCTGAAAGAGTCATCAAGGGGCGCAAGGCCTGAGGAGACAACGGGAGTATCCCGTGCAAGGCAGGAGAAGATGTGTCTATTTATGGTGTTCTTGGCAAAAGATTGAAAATTGATGTTCTTGCCATGTTAGGAAAACAAACTGTCCAGAAATGCCTTGGAGAGAGTATCTTTCCTATCACAGGCTAGGAGTTGCTTGTGATTCAGCTAACACTGTTACCGTGTATAACCAAAAGAGCTTCCCATCCTCAGCCCAAAATTCTTATCATCTTAAGAAATTGAGTCTATGGTAAAAATTATATTTTAGTCCAATTTTGTTAACAGAAGAGTAATCAATGTAGAGGCAAATGAATGCACAGGGGATAAAAAGAACAAAAAATCTGTTTAAAAAGCAAGGGAGACAGACCAGGCTTTTTACTCCCATAAAGAGCAAAGATCATCATGTCTCATATGTTAAGGAGAAACTTTAATCAGCTACAAATCATCTTTTTTTTTAAATCATTTTTATGGGGACTCTTACAGCTCTTATCACAATCTATACATACATCCATTGTGTTAAGAACATTTGTGCATATGTTGCCATCATTATTCTCAAAACATCTTCATTCTAATTGAGCTCTTGGTATCAGCTCATTTTTCTCTTCCCCCACCCTTCCTCCTTCATGAACCCTTGATAATCCATATATTTTTTCATGTCTTACACCAACCGATGCCTCGCTTCACCCACTTTTCTGCTGTCTGTCCCCGTGGGATGGAGTTATATGTCAATCATTGGGACCAGTTCCCCCTTTCTCCTCCCACTTTCCCCTTCCCCTCCTGGTATCACTACTCTCATTCTTGGTCCTAAGGGATTTATCTGTCCTGAATTCCCTGTGTTTCCAGCTCTTATCTGTACCAGTATACAAGCTCTGGTATACAGAATTTGTAAGGTAGAATTAGGGTCATGATAGTGCAGGGGAAGGAAGAATTAAAGAACTAGAAGAAAGTTGTATGTTTCATTGGTGCTACACTGCACCCTGACTGACTCGTCCCTTCCTTGTGACCCTTCTATAAGGGGATGCCCAAGTGTCTACAGATGGGTTTTGGGTCTCAACTCTACCCTCACCCTCATTCGCATTGATACATGATTTTTTGTTCTGGGTCTTTGATGCCTGATACCTGATCACTTCGACACCTCCTGGTCACACGGAATGAAGTACTTCTTCCTTGTGGGCTTTGTTGTTTCTCAGCTCGATGGCCACTTGTTTATCTTTAAGACCCCAGATGCTATGTCTTTTGATAGCCAGGCACCATCAGCTTTCCTCACCATGTTTGCTTATGCACCCGTATAAACCAACCTTTTGATGCTTCCTACAGTAGCATTCCTTTTTCTCTCTTCCATTAACTGCCCACTAACACTGCCCTGGCCTCTACTTGTTGTATCGGTCCTGAGGGTTTCTGAGGAGGAACAATTTTAGATAGAAGTGCAAAATGAGATTGAGAACATAAGGTGAGGGCAATGAATGCTTTGTAAAAGACACCATCTGAATAAGTTTAGACAAACGTTTAAAAGCCATTTTAAACATTCTAAGATGTAAGATATGACAAACTAATAATTTATAAATTATCAAGGGTTCATGACAGAGGGGGGAACGGGGAGTTAGGGGGAAATTGAGGCGCTAATGCCAATGGCTTAAGTGGGGAGCAAATGTTTTGAGAGTGATGAGGGCAACGAATGTATAAATGTACTTTACACAATTGATGTATGTATGGATTGTGATAAGAGTTGTATGAGGCCCCAATAAAATGATTTTTAAAAATCTAAGACATGTAACTTGGTAGATAAGAGATCTATACAGAAATATTAAATTTCCATAACTGTATCCATTTGTAGAGTGCTATGATACTGCCCTGGTGGCATAGTAGTTACAAGCTGTGTTGCTACCTGCAAGGTCAGCAGTACAAAGCCACCCGCTCGCTCTACGGGATAAAAGATGAGATCTTTTGTTCCTGTAAAGCTTTAGTCTCAGAAGCCCATACGGAGTAGTTCCACTCTATTCTAGTGTTAATATGAGTCATAATTAACTCAATGGCTGTACCTTTGTTTTGGGGAGTCAAGAAATATTTACACATAGGATCAAACACTAGGAATAATGACAATCAATAGTTCAATAGTTCAATGTCTTTCCATTCCTGTGATTACTCGTGTAACTAAGAATATTCTCCTAAGGATATAAATTCACTAATAAAGAGGCCACTACAACATTATCTGGGCAAATGTTCTCAGTACAATATCATCTGGGCATAAAAATAATTATGCAACATCTATTTATTAAGCTTCTCTTCAATATTAGACATAGTGCAGTGAATTCAACACACCAAGCTCCTGAATTCAAGGATTTGACTAGGGGAGGTTAGCAGTAACAAAATGTGCAAATAAATATACAAAGCCCTGGTGCCTGCTATATGATGTGATGAGAGCACAAAATCAATCATCCTAAGATTCCTGCGCATGTTTTTCAGACAGACCACGTATAATAGTAGACTGCGTACAGGTTTCCTTTTGATGGCACAGTAGATTATCACTAAATTAGGACTTATAACAGTCCAAATGTATTATTTTATAGTTCTGAAGGTCAGAAGTCCAAAAAAGGGTCTCCATGGGCCACATTCAAAGTGTCAGGAGGGCTATGCCTCCTTTAGAAAAGATTTCATTTCCTTGGTTTTTCCAATATCAAGACGCAACATTCTTTGGTCCATGGTCTCCTTCCTCTTTAAAGTCAGCAACTGCATTACTCTGACTGTTGTTTCCACAGTCCCATCTCCTTCTCTGACTTTTCTGTATCTTGAATCCGCCCATATGATTACACTGAGCCCATCAGATAATACAGGATAAGCTCCATATCTCAACGTCAGCTAGTTAGCAATCTTCATTCCATCTTAAAAAACGACTTCTCCTTTGAATTTAACATAGAACATTCATAGGGATTATGCCATGAACATCTTTGAGGTGTTTACCACATTGTGGTAACTTCTTGCCCAACATCCTAGCAGGAAACTTTCAGTAACCTTTTTCCTTAGACATGTTTAGTACAATGAAGAGAGTGTAAGAATTTTTCTTCAGAAGGCTTAAGTTCCAAATTGTTAATACCTGTGAAACTGGGTAAGCCACTTTACTGCCAATAAAGATAATAACACTTAGTCTGCAGGTTTATGTAGATTATTACATAAGGTAAAATAGGTAAAAGAGTTATAAACCTGGAAATGCAATTATAACTTAGTTATTATGAGATGGAGTCAGCTGTTTCAGAATCCCATAACATTTACATCAAATAAATTCTTCTTTGAAACAAACTACCAATTTAAAAATAAGTTTTTAACAGACATTCTGGGATACTATGGAAATTAGCCAACAGCAAAGTTTGCAATGAGCCCAGAAGCATGACTGGAACATGGCAGGTAGACATGACCAATTCCTAATACCACAGCTCTGCGTCAGACATACGAGGCTTTGTTGCTGGAAGCAATCACTGGCGAGGTTACTTCCAGCCCATGAATGCATCTTCCAGTATCCAACCACGGAGGTACCCTGATTCCTGTAAATACAACTTAGTCAAGGGTGGATAATGGTAATATAATGCCTTCTGGAGATTCAGAGAAAAGGAGAGAAACAGAAAGAACTAGGACAGAGATCTAAAATAAGATGGTAGTATTTCTTGCACTATCTTTAGAAGGAAGGAAATGTTAAAAACTCATTGCCCTGGCATCCGTTCCAACCTGTAGCACGACTGTAGGACCCAGCAGAACAGGCCTCTGGATTTCTGAAGTTATAAATCTTCACAGGACCAGAAAGTTCTAGACCGATGATTATTGCAGTGGATAAAACCAGCTGTCACTGAGTAGACACAGACGCACGACACCTTTATATATCTCAGAATAGAACTGTGCTTCATAAAACGTGCAGTGACTGATGTCCTGGAAGAAGGTGCCAGGCCTTTCTTTGGAGGAACCCTGGTTAGTCACAAAGTGTCCACCATTCAGTTCGCCGTATTTTAACTGGTTGCACTACCCAGAAAGTCCACGATGACTAAAGCTCCATCCAGTATTCTAACTACCAGGCAGTAAAACCAGAAGATCATTTCTCAGGTAAGCTGTCACCCTAGAAAAATCAAAGTAAACACTTGGAATTTGGCCAATGGTCAGGCATATCAACCAGTCCTTTGGTTTAAGGGATACCATCAGTAACCTGCCATCAACGGGTAAGGAGGATGACAAGAGGGCTCTATACAACTCAAAGGATACAACGCAGGCATACGTGTCTCCTGGTTCTTGCTTTGAAAGATCAATAACTCAAAGGGACTTTAAAGATTCTCCACAACATAAAAAAGAAGTCCATGGTGACCCTGAAAGGAATGTATCACAGAAACAGATTTTACAGTTTTTAAAAATCTCAAGAAATATGCAAGGAAATATCAGCTGTATTAAATAAATAGTAAAAACTGGGGAGAATGGCTAACAACTATGAGAACAAGGTGATATGTATCTGGGTAAATTATGAAATGATTAAAAAACAGAAATGCAAGAATGAAATAGAAATAAGAATAAAAGACATTAAGAACCATACCCAAAACTAAATCATTAGGGCGAGAGAGAAAAAGAGACCCCTTCAGAACAAAGAGGAAAAGACAAAGAGATGAAGATAAGGAAGGAGAAGATGACAGATAGAGAAGACAGATGAATGACTATCTAAACTGCATGCAGGTCATGTTCCAAGAGAAACAAGCAAAGAACAACCGCAATCGAAGGTCATCTCGTAACAAAATGACAAGAAAATAGAAATTTCTGTTTTTAAAATACAGACAAAGGAAGCATCTTGGCAACTTAGAAATATGAGATAATTCTCTTCAGTAATCAGCTGCAGAAAAATTTAAAACATAGAATTGCGAAACTGTTTGAAAAATACCAAAAATGACTGCGTGACATTTTAAAAGTATAGAATCAGTGTAAGCTAGAAAGAATTAAAATTAAGTTGATAAAACACTGATTCTAGATACTAGAAAATAAAACCAAGGAGTTAAAAGGAGAATATGAATAAATAATAAAGTTGAAAATGAGAGAAACAAATGCTTGATCAATTATAAAGTTAATAATAAAATAATTTTTAAAATAAAAGCAATGCATTTTATAAGAATTAGTAAACCATATTCAGCCATGTTTGGGCAAGGCAAAATGAAGCAGAAATGCTCAAGTTGGTAATAAAAAAAGAACCCGTAATCATTATTAAAATGAAAAGATTCAATGCATATTTCATTAATTTTGAAAATCTTAATAAAATGACACTTCCTTGGGAAAGCATACATTATCTACATGGAAGAGGGCCCAACGTTTGTCCAAAATAACCTTCATTGAAGATTACAAACCAGGCATAATCATATTTTATGAAATATTCCAGGACATAGAAGAAAATAGAAATAATCAATTTATGTTTGCAATGCTAGTATAATCCTGATATCAAAGCCTGACAAAGAAGCTATTTCATTCCATAAAGAACACTAATAATTGAGAATGATGAGGGGCAATGAATGTACAAATGTGCTTTACACAATTGATGTATCTATGGATGGTGAGAAGAGTTGTATGAGCCCCTAATAAAATGATTTTTTTAAAAAGAAAATACTAATAAATCCAGTTCAATGTCATATTAAAAAAAACAAAATATATATCATAATCATCTTGTATTTACCTCTGAGGCAACTTAAAATAGATAATTTATGCTATAATTAACACTTCAGTAAAGTTAATAAGGCATTTGATTAAATTTAACATTCAAAAATACCTTATAAAATGCAAAATAAATGGCAATTTTCATAGCATAAGGAAAAGTAACCAATTTAACTAAAAAAGACCAGTAAAAAAACTACACACCAACAAAATGAATCTAACATCTCCCTATCTAATAGCAAACTAAGAAGACTGGTGACTTCATAGGCTAGGAGTTGATAACTAGCCACAAACCTCACAGCCACTGTGCCAGAGAAAGAGGAGGATGTATGCTCTGTACAGATATATGGTCTTGGAAATTCTGAGTCAGGATCAAGCCAGTGACAGTGGGGTTGTTGGTTTTGTTTTTACTTTTTTTAGGGGTGGTGACACAACAGCTAAGTGCCCAGCTGCTCACAAGATGGTTGGTGGTTTGAACCACCTAGCCATTCCTGCATCTGCTCCAATAAAGACCGCAGAGTAGAGACCCCTCAGAAGCAGCTCTATCTGTCACATGGTCACTATGCGTCTCAACAGTATATAGTAGCAACAAGATTCAATCCTGGGAAATAATCTTCCATTATTATTTACGTCATTTAACATTTTTAAAACAAATTATAAATAAGAAAGATTTTAAAGGATAGATCAATAAAGGAATAGTTACAAAAATAATAGATGCCGGAGCACTGTAACATTAAATGTAAAACAATGATATGAAAATAAGTCATCAGAAATTAAAAAACCTGGATCAAATGAGGAAGTACACAATACATGAGAAGATGTAATGCTGCAAAATGTCATTTCCCCACATATTACTTACAGATTTATGAAAAATGGATATTTGCGGGGAAATTAATAAAGACTAAAGTTCATCTAAAAGGATAAACTATCTTAGTAAATTATTTTTTCCAAAAGAGAAGGAATCTAGCCCAACCAAACAAGTAATATGTAATGCTAATGAACTAAAATAATCAATTAATACAGAACAATAAATAGCACAAAAACTGTTTCTAGTATGTAAGTTTGCATTGAATAAAGATGAGACCATAAATTTGTGGGAAAAGCAAAGTTTGCTCAGTAAGCAATGCTGGAAATAACTGCTCATTATCTCTTTATGTTATACTGAGAAAAATGTCAAATAGAACTAAGTGTTTTAAGTTAAATCATAAAAAGGGAAATATGCATGTAATATTATATAATATATACAGAATCCAGTATCTATCAACAAAAATACAAGGAAGAGAGACATAGTTTTAGCTAGATAAAAATGATTTTATATCTGTCATGTAACTACAACTTTTGAAATAAGAGAAAAATGTATATATGAAGCATGTAAAAGCATTTTTATCCCAAAACAGAAAGAAAAAGTATTATCTCATTGGGGAGGAAAAAAATGGGAAAAATACATGAATAAACATTCCTTAAAAGTAGAGAGATATAAATGGCCAATAAATATTTGTAAAAATACTCATCATCCCCAATAAAAGTAAGAAAAAAATACTCATCCTCCTGGTAAAGAAACAAGGAAAACTAAAGAATGAGATTTCACCTTCAATCACACATTGAACTGGAAGTATGTAAAATAATGATCATAAAATTGAAGCTGAATTAAATAAATTATGACGTAATCAACAGGTACAGGACAATAGTTAACATGAGATCTGGAATCAGAAAATCTAGGTCCAAATTCTACTTTGCTATTTAGGACCATTATGACCTTGAGCAAATTGCTTAAAACTAAGTTAAGACTATTTTCCTTCACATGTAAAATGGAGACGATAAGAACCCTACACCTTACAGGGCTGCTCTGGGGATTGAAGGAGTTCATGTAGGAAAAACACAAAACCTAGAGCCTCAAATTTGGTAAAGGGAAAAAATCCAACCAAACTCACTGGCATGGAGTGGATGCTGACTCAAAGCGACCCTATAGGACAGGGTCGAACTGCCCTGTGAGTTTCCAAGACGGTAACCCTTCCTGGAAGCAATCTCGAGGATTCCACCAATCTCCATCAGACCAGTAAATCTGTGCTACTTGGAACAACCAACCATATGAAACCCAAAGGGCAGCATTTGCCCCAAACCAACATTCGGAAAGCAAGCAGGCAGGGGTTGGAAAGGTTGTCGAATGAAAACAAAGAAACTGAGAATGGTTCAAGTGAGGGCGCTACACTAATATCATAAAACCAAATGTCTAAAAATTGTTGAGTTGAAAACTACTTTCCTCTGTAAACCTGTACCCACGCCACAAAAATAATTGTTCAAAAAAATGATCGGAAAACTACACCAACATCCCTCATGAACAGACACAAAAATCCTCAACAAAATGTAAACAAATCAAATTTAGCAATCTCTAAAATGAATCACACACCATAAGTAAGGGGGACTTTCATCCAAGGAATGTAGTGCTGGTTCAATACTCAAAAACCAATCAATGTAATCCAGCTTATTATTACAGTCTAAAGTAGAAAAACCACATGATCATATCAATTGATGTGGGAAAAAAGCATTTGACAAATGTCAATATTCATTCCTGATAAACACTTTCAGCAGACTAAAGAATAGAAGGAAATTGCCTATACTTAATCTACGGTGGTAGTTAGATTTTATGTCAATTTGTACCTGGATGAAAGTGTAAGGGTGGAGTTCAACCTATTGAGCAGGTCACAGCCTGATGATGCCTCCTTGAGGTGTGGCCTTTTTCTAGTAATCTCTCTCTCTCTCTCTCTCTCTCTCTCTCTCTCTCTCTCTCTCTCTCTCTCTCTCTCTCTCTCTCTCTCTCTCTCTCTCTCTTTTTCCCCCTCCCAGCCCCCCCCACACACCTTGGCCTTCCTGCTTGCTTGGATTCCGTGTCTGTTTCCAGAGAAGACTCCAGTTGGGCTGCGACCGGGGAGCTGGGAGCTGTTTGCGCCTACCCTGTTCCCAGTGACCTTGGATCCACATGACTGCACTCAGCTGCTTGTGATCTCCCTGCTTTCCACTTCACCTTTCTGCTTCATCAGCTTGCAGCTGAGTCTAAAGAGAACTCTGGTGCGCATCAGACCCATGGACCTGCGTTGGACCGGCTGGGATGCTGTCTTGGAATAAAATTATTTTTGATCTAAATTTCTTTCTTATACATATATGAGGGTAATTGGTTTGTTATTCTAGACAGGCCAGTCTAACACATCTACAAAAATAAAAACCTGAAGCGAACATCATACTAAATGTGAAAGACTAAGGCATTTGCCCTAAACTCAGGAACAAGTTAAATATACCCACTCTAAATCAACAACTAGAAGTGCTAACCAGTACAATAAAGCAAGAAAAATAAATTAAAATCCTGGAAACTAGTGTTCATACCAGTTCTATTTATAACTCTCTAAATTTGAAACATCCCAAGTGTTCTTCACTAAATGGATGAATACATACATTTTAGTACCAGCATAGGAGATACTGAAATCCCTGCCATCCAGTAGATGCCGACTCATAGTGACCCTACCGGGCAGGGTGGAACGTCCCCTGTGAGTTTCTGAGCCTGTGACTCCTTACAGGAGTAGAGAGCCCCGTCTCTGCCTGAGGAGCAGTGGGTGGTTTCCAACCGCTGGCCTTAGAGTTGGCACCTTTCGGGCTCCTTAGGAGATACCACTAAGCTGTAACATGTGATGAACTATTGGCACATGCAACAATCTGAGTGAATTATAAGGTCACTAACTGCAGGTATGTTGTGAGATACCACTTACATGGCATTCTCTAAAAGATAGAGATACACAAGCCTGCACAGAATACAAAACTGTACAAGCCTTAACGCATACATGAAACGGTGCATGTTGACTCACAGTGACCCTACAGGGCAGAGCAGAGCTGCCCCTGTGGGTCTCTGAGACTGTCCCTATTTATGGAAGGAGGATGCCCCTCCTTCGCCCTCAGAGCTGCTGATGGTTTCCACCTGTCAACCTTACAGACTGCAGACGAATAGACAGACCACTGTGCCACCTGGGCGCCCACTCCAGTCTTACAAAAATGTTACCGCTGGTGGTACGTGAGACAAACGTACACGGATCGCTCGGCATTATTTCTTACATTTGCATGTGAATCTACAATGATCTCTGTAAGTTTTTCAATCAAAAAAACTCTATTGTGAAGACGAAGCCTTCTCTTACTCACTTAGCCCCTCCCAGGAGACAACTCTTACCCCTCGTTTGTACAACACTCCCGAATGGAGGGAAGAAAGCAACTGAGGGACAAGGGGAGAGAAGTAAAGAGGATAGAATGAGATGGAAGCAAGAGGGAGAGAGGAGCAGTTAAAGAACTGGGGGTGGGCCGAATAATGGAGCCAAGTCTGGTGCCTAAAGTTGTATCATAGTCATAGCAAGCCTGGAGGATACAGATCCTCCCCGCACGGTCTCCAACACTGTCTGCCATATCGTTCTCCCACAGAGCAGCTGCTGACAGGAAACGCCAGCGTCTCCATCATCACCGCACCATCAGATCTTCTTACCCACCTTCAACATTAGAGTCTCTCTTTCATCTATTGAGCTACATACCCAAATAATGTTTTTCTACTTATAGTAATGAAGGCTATATAACTTCTGAGTCTAGGACGCAGAAAACATTGAAGCTGTCGAGGATTTCATTTTACTTAGAGCCACAACTGACACCCAGTGAAGCAGCAGATAAGAAATCAGATGATACACTGCATCTTGACACCTTGAAAGTGCTAAAAAGCAAAAAAAGTCACTTTGAGGACTATGGTGCACCTGAGCCAAGCCATGATTTTCAACTGCATCATAAGCCTGGGAAAACTGGAGAAGAATTTATGTTTGGAATGATGGTGTCAGTGAAGAATATTGAATATAACACGTACTACCAAACGAGCAATCGGTCTTGCAAGTTGTACAGCCAGATTGCTTCTTAGGAGCAAGAATGGTGAGACTTCATCTCGTTACTTTGGACATGTTATCAGAGGGGACTAATCCCTGGAAAGGACAATATGTGTGGCCAGCCAAAAAGCGCAAGTTCCTCAAGGAGAGGAACTGACACGGTGGATGCAGCTGTGGGAGCAGATATGGAGATGACTGTGAGGCTGAGGCAGGCTGGGAAGCATCTACCTCTGTGTGCACAGGGTGACAACCCCTAACGAAGCAAAACTGAGGGAGCCTTTCCACTGAAGAAATTTCCCTACTCTACTGAGCCCTTGCCTGACCTTATCCTGACCTCAAAACATCTATTCTTATCCCCAAAGGACAGCATTTCCTCTCTATCCTATCTGATCTCTGTGGCCACACATTTACTCTCCCTCCACCACCACCACCCCTCAGCATATTCACCTAATTGATCTAGCCCAACTGGGCCTCCCCCATCTATTACTTACCTCCAGCTCCTTGTCCATGGGTTCTTTCTGAGAAAAAAAAAAGTATTGTTCCCAGTCCACAATGACATTATCCAGGATAGTTTTGTCTGCTGTAGTGATCAGCAAGCCTTTTATTAATGTCCAATAATATTCAAAACCCATCCACCTCTCTCCAACATCTGCCTCTCTCTGGGTGTATTGCATCGAGTTTTATATCACTGAATTCAATTATCCGGTATCCTCCACTCCTCCAGGACCCGCATAAAATTGATAATAAAGTGTATATAGATAAAAAGGTGAATTTACTGTTTTCACCATTAATGTAAAAATAAAAAATACACAAAAGATTTGGGGGGAGAGTTATTTTCTGTGAATCCATCTAAAACTTTTATGTTCTCTTAAATTGACTCATAAAATAAAAGCATTGTGTTTTCACCCAAACAGATCTGGGGATAACTCACCCCACTGCAAAAGCACAACAGGAAGATCTACAGAATGACCTACAAAAAGCAAGCACACCTGTGCGCAGGGTTTGCATGGCTATCATTTGTGGAAGGAAGACACTAGACCTTCCTTCCAAAGTCCCTCCAGGTGGATTTTAATCCTTGGTTGGTAGCTAACTGCTTAACCACTTACACTACCCAGGAAATACAAGGCATGGTCAACTGTGGAGAAAACACAGCCATCCTTTCAATTGGAGTTATTAATATTTTCAATAGGTTATTATTTTGAAATGAGATGCATATTCTAGAATCCTTAGCAATTCAAGGGATTGGGCAGATCGGCCTCTGTCATGGCAGCAGGGCTAGGCCTGAAACACTACGTAAGGAAGCCCCGAAGGTCATTGTATGTGGTGAAAAATGGCATATGGCGCAGAGAGACCGCCACTGGCCAATGTCACAAAGAGGATAGGTGCAGAGACAATGTTTGCTTCATTTCCTTAGAAAGCGAGGAAAAGAACTAGAATGTGGTTAGACTGACAGAATTCCTGCAGAGAGGCAAAGAGAGGGTTGGTGAATCTGTCCAAGTACCTGCCATTACGTCTACACTACAATTTCAAAAGACAGCTCCTGGGGAGATCAAACAGCGAACACTAGCTAAAAGCAGCTGTGGTGCATGATGGGCCAGGAACAGAAGGAAAATGTCCACCTCATGTAACCTCCATCCTCTTATTATTTGGCTCTAGTCCAGCCTCCCAGAGATGACAGCCTGCAAATCCTTATTAGATTTGTCGTGAACCTACACTGGCCAACTTAGTTAAAGATGAGCTTTTCATTCATTCTTTTAATTTGTTCCTCCCTTATTAAATGTACTCCAGTCAATTCTGAAACTGTCTCACCAAACAGTGAGGTATAAGCCTAAACTGGACTCTATTTTCCTCTGCTTACACAATTCCCATCCTGTTCAAAACCCATTCCTATCTGCAGATAGGAGCTGGAGGCACAGGGATGATACCTTCAGGACCAAGGGTGTGAGTGGCGACACTGGGAGAGCAAAGGGAGAGGGGGTTGGAAAGAGGGAACCGATTACAAGGATCTACATGTGACCTCCTCCCTGGCGGACGGACAACAGAAAAGGGGGTGAAGGGAGACCTTGGACAGGGCAAGATATGACAAAATAATAATTTACAAATTATCAAGGGCTCATGAGGGAGTGGGGAGCGGGAAGGGGGGGGGGGAAGAGGACCTGATGCAAAGGGCTTAAGTGGAGAGTAAATGCTTTGAAAATGATGAGGGCAATGAATGTACAGATGTGCTTTACACAATTGATGGATTGTGATAAGAGTTGTATGAGCCCCCAATAAAACGTTTAAAAAAATAAAAAGATCACCAGCCCAAATGAAGTCAGGAAGCAGACGCGGAGCACACCTCAATTGCTCAAGGGCAAGTTTAGGTAGAAGTTGTAGAATTTAAGACATGCCCATGAGAGCCCAAATATGACCTTGAATATATCCAACCTGAATTTAGGGAGCATCGCATGTCCAGATTTGACACACTGAACATTAATGAGAGAAGATCTAATGAGCTGTGGTATAATATGGAGAACGTCACACCTGAAGAAAGCAAACATCATTTAAAAACAGGAGAGAACAAAAAGACAAAAATAGACATCAGAAAGAGACCCTGAAACTTACTCTTGAACATAGAGTGGCAACATCAAATGTGAACATAGAGTGGCAACATCAAATGTGAACATAGAGTGGCAACATCAAATGTGAACATAGAGTGGCAACATCAAATGAAAGCATTGATGAGGAACTGAACAGAAAAGTTTGAGGGTCAGCTTAAGAAGACAAAGAAAAGCATTGCAAGCTATGGTATTTTCAATCCCATCATAAGGACAGGACAACTGGACAAGTACCGGGAAAGACTGAAGAAGAAGCGATACACTGGAGTGATGGTGTTGGCAGAAACCATTGTAAAACGCCAAGGACTTCAGGAAAAAACAAGCAAACCTGTCCTGGAAGACCAACAGCCAGAGTGCTCCTCAAAGGGAAGATGGCAAGCCCTCATCGCACATACTTTGCACATACTGTCAGGAGAGACCAGTCTCTGAAAATGGACATCACTCTTGGTAAAATGGAGGGTGATAAAAAAAAATTTTTTTAAGGCCCTCAACAAGTTGGGTTGACACAATGGCTGCAATAATGGACTCAAATATAACAATTGTGAAGATGGCCCAGGATTGGGCAGCTTTTCATTCTGTTGTGCATTAGGTTCACAAGGAGTTGAGATGACTTAAGGCACCTAACACCAACAACCCTCCCCAAAACTCTCCCAAATCAGCTTGACAGGAATATTTAAAATCATAACCCAACAAAGAAACAGAGAAAGCAAGAAAGGACAAAATACAAACATGGAACACTAAAAGCAACTAGACTAATAATCTGAGAGCCGACTCACAGACACACCAAAAAGAAAAACTCTACGATGGCCCTCCTAGCCCTAAGAAGCCTGCAAAGACCCTGAATTGTCCATACTGTTGCCTATGGATGGTATTGGGAAGTGGGAAGGATGGCGGAATGAGGAAGGTGAGCCTGAAAACATCTGATTCCTTTGGAATTGGGTCTGATACTCGGACTCAGATTCTCTCTCAAATTCTAGTCTGATGACTTGCCCCCTACACCCCAAGACACCTGGAGGTTTATTCTCTTAGAGAGCCTTATTTAGGATCTTGCACTAAGGCCCAAGCACATGAGGGTGTTGGGGACTAGGGCTATATTTGATGAAAGCTTATAAACTAGTTACAGAGCCTGCCCAACCCTTCCCAGCTCTCTTCTTTCCTTGGACACCCAGAGGTAACCAGGTCTTTCTTTCCAGCCAGGAGACAGGGCAACATTTCTCTAGGAAAGTTTTACCACCCCGACTGCCACACCCAATAAAGCCATGAAGCATTATCCAATGAAATGATCCAGTTAGATCACCTTATAGAGATGTTCACAAGCAGTACGGTCCTTCTCTACCCAATTTCCAATCATCTTTTTTAACACAAATATAAACAACTAAAAATCACCTAGGGTCTGAAGAAAAAACATGATATAAAGATAAAACAAGTAGAAAATAGCAACCCATAGAAAGAGAGTCTACACAGAGGAAAGAATTATGGGTATATGTGTGGTTATAAGAGATGAAAGTACACTGATGAAGCAAGAAAAGTTGCTATTTAAAATAACTTTCATATGAAAAATACTCTGGGAAATTAAAAATCGACAGCAAAAGATAAAAGCTCTGTAGAAGAACTGGAAGATCAAGTTGAGAAAATCTTCCAGAAATTAGAGGATAAGAAAGAGAAAATAGGAAAGTAGAGATAAGAAAATTAGATAAGTCCAGGAAGTTAAACATCTGAACGATAAATTTAAAATAAACAACACCAAAAATGAACTCTTGAGTGGAATCCCACGATGACGATCCAGAATGTGTGGGAGTGGAACTGTGGTCCCCACAACTGGCTGACGTTTGAAAGCAGACTGCCAAGCCTCTCATCCAAGGCACCTCCGGGTAGATACGAACCCCCAATCTTGCAGTTAGCAGTGGACTGCATTAACTCTTTACACTACCCACAGATTTCGAATAATAGAGCGTCCAGAGAGAACAGGAAGCTTGTTGTTGCTGTTGTTGTTGCTGCTGTTGTTGTTGCTGTTGCTGTTGTTAGAAGCCATCAAGTTGGTTCTAACTCACGGCAACCCTGTGTATAACAGAACGAAACACCTAGGTCCTGTGCCGTCCTCACAAGTGTTGCTGTGTTTGAAACCGTTGTTGCAGCCACGGTGTCAATCCACTTTGTCACGGGTTCTCCTCTTTTTGTTGCTTCCCCTCTACCTTACCAGGTATGAGGTCCTTTACAAGAGACGGGTCTCCCCTGACAATATGCTCAAGGTATGTGAGATGAAGTCTTCCCATACGCACCTCCAAGGAGCATTCTGATTGTACATCTTCCCAGACAGCTTTGTTGGTTCTTTGACAGTCATGGCACTGTCAGCAGCACCGTAATTCAAATGCAGAGATTCCTCTTCGGTCTTCCCTGTTCAATATCCAACTTTCACATGCATATGAAGCAAAGGAAAAGACCAGGACTTCAGTCAGGCATATCTTAGTGCTCCAAGTACTCGCCTTGCTTTTCAACAATTTAGAGGTCTTGGGCAGCAGATTACCCAACGCAATGCAGTTGGATTCCTTGGATGCTGCTTCCACGAGCACTGACTGTGGAGCCAAGTAGATGAAATTCTGGACAAGGCCCATCTTTTCTGGTTACTGAAATGTTACTCCTTTGTCCAGTTTTGAGGATTTTCGTTTTGTTTGTTTTTTGCTTTGTTTTGTTTTTTAATCATTGTATTGGGGGCTTGTACAATTCTTATCACATTCCATACATACATCCATTGTGTCGAGCACATTTGTACATTTGTTGCCATCATCATTCTCAAAACACTTTTGTTTTATGTACATTAAATTGAAATCCATTTTGAAGGCTGCAATTCCTGAGTTTCATGAGTTCTACAAATCATCCTCATTTTCAGCAAGCAAGACTGCATCATCTGCAAATCGCAAGTTGTTACTTAACCTTCCCACAAACCTGATGCCACGGTCTTCTTCACATAGTCCAGCTTGAATGATTATTTGCTCAGCATACGGACTGAGTAAGTATAGTGAGAGGATACATCCCTGATGAACACCTTTCCTGATTATAAACAAGGCAGTATCCCCTGGTTCTGTTTACACAATTGCCTCAGGTTCCATGTACCCAAATCCACATGAGCACAATGAAGCATTCTGGAATGCCCATTCTTCTCAAGGGAATCCATAGTTTGTTATGGTTCACACAATCAAATGACTTTTCATAGCCAATAAAACACAAGAAAATACCTTTCTGGTGTTCTCTGCTTTTAGCTAAGATCCAGCTGAGGTCAGCAATAACTGATACTGTGTCCTCTTCTAAATCCGGCATGAATTTCTAGAAGCTTTCTGTCTATATACTGCTACAACTATTGTTAAGTGATCTTCAGCAAAATTATACTTGCATATAATATCAATGATATTGTGTATATTATAGATTATGATATCTATAATTTGTGCATTCTGTTGGGTCACCTTTCTTTAAAATGGGTACAAATATGAATATCTCCCAGTCAGTTGGCCAGGTAGCTGCCTTTCATATTCCTTGGCAGAGACAAGTGCTATTAGTGCTTCATCAGCTTGTTGAAACATTTCCATTAGTATTCCATGAAGTCTTGATTTGGGCTAATTCCATAAACACAGCTTGGACTTCTTCCTTCACTACCATTGGTTCTCTCTCAAATGCTACCTCTTGAAATGGTTGCGTTTGGACTAATTCTTTTAAGTACAGTGAGCCTGTGCCTTCTTCCCATCTTCTTTTGACGCTTCCTGCGTCAATCAAATAATGCAACTCAAGCCTGGAATACTTTCTTTAGTTCTATCAGTTTATGACAAACTGACTGTGTTCTTCCTTTCAGGTTTTTTAATTCTAGGTCTTTGCACATTTCATCGTAATATTTTACTTTGTCTTTTTAAACCGCCCTCTGAAATTCTGTGTTTGGCTCTTTCACTCCATCCTTTCTTCCACTTGCCTTAGCTACTCCATGATTACGAGCAAGCTTCAGAGTCCCTTTTGATATTCATTTCGGTCTTTTCTTGAGTTCCCATCTTTTGAATGGCCTTCTGCTTTCTTCATGAATGATGGTCTTGATGTCCTCCCGCAGCTCAGCAGGTCTTCTCTCATTAGTGTTCAAGGAGTAAAATCTGTTTCTGACATATTCGTGAAATTCAGGTCATATTTTGGATTTTAGTTTTAATTTTCTTCAGCTTCAACTTGAATTTACTTGTAAGGAACTGATGGTCTGTCCACAGTCAGTCTTTGTTTGGCCTTGTTTTCGCTGCTGATATCAAACTTCTTCTTCTTCTTCCTGGTGACATAGTCGATTTGATTTCTCTGTATTCTATAATAGAGACATTTCAGAATATTATTGCCTTGTGTGTTGTAAGGATACATACGGTGAAGAAATCATTGGTTTTGCAAAATTTTATCATGCGAAATCCAGCTTCATTTCTATCACCAAAGTTAAGTATTTCTAGCTATTGCCCCTTCCTCTCTGTTTCCAACTTTTGCGTTCCAATCACCAATAATTATCGGTGCATCTTTATGGCATCTTTGATAGATTCCTGACTGAAGATGTTGGTAAAATCCTTCACTAGCTGTATCACTAGCTTTCGTGGGTGGTGAGTGAATTTGAATAATGGTTGTATTGACTGTATTTCTTTGGAACTGGGCAGATATTGTTCTATCACAGCCATCATGTTACTACAAGATGAATCTTGACATGTCTTTTTTGATGACTGCAACCCATTCCTCTTGAAACTATGATTCCCATCATAGTAAACCATACACCTATCTAAGTCAAAATGGTCAAGTCTAGCCCTTTTCAGTTAATGTCTAGCATATTGATCTTTATGCATTCCATTTCATTTTGTATGACCTCCAATTTTCCTAGATTTATGTTTCGCACATTCTAAGTTCTAATGATTAAAAGATGTTTGTGGATGTTTCTTCTCATTTTGAGTCATGCCTTCTCAACAGATGAAGGTCCCAAAGGCTTTACTTCTGAAAGCTTTACTCCATTCACGTCAATATCATTGACCCTACTTTGAGAAGGCAACTCTTCCTCCGTCATATTTTGAGTGCCTTCCAACCACAGAGGCTTGTCTCCGACAATGTTCTGCTACTGTTCATGAGGTTTCCACCATCTGACGTTTCCACTTGTGTTCACAAGGCTTTCAGAAGCTAATTCCTCCGAAGTGGATAGCCTATTCCTTCTTCATAGTCTGTTGTTAGTCTGGAAGTTCTGACGAAACCCGTTCTCTTTGGATAACCCTGCTGATCTTTAAAATACTAGTGACATAGCTTCCAGCATCCCAAGCCACCCCAGTCTGACAAACCAGCGGACAAACAGTGGACAGGAAATCTAGTATGGAGGAAATTCTAAAAGAATTCAAGAAAATTTCCAGACCTAACAGTGCATACATTTCCAGATTAAAGGATTAAATACATTATCAAAGAATCCATCCCAATTCACAGAGCCTGGTGTGTTATGAAGAAGAAATTGTTTTATTTTTTTTTAATTAGGGGCTCTTACATCTCTTGTAACAATCCACACAATCATCCATTGTATCAAGCACATTTGCACACATGCTGCCATCATCATTTTCAAAGCATTTTCTTTCTACTTGGGCCCTGGATATCAGCTCCTCATTTCCCCCCTGGCCCCCCGACCTGCCCTCCATCATGAACCCTTGATAAGTTATAGATTATTATTTTCATATCTTATATCATCTTCTGTCTCCCTTCACCCACTTTTATGTTACTTGTCCCCCTGGGACAGGGTTGTATGTTGATCCTGGTGATTGATTCCCCCTCTCTCCCCACCTTCCCCTTGTTCTCCTGGTATCGCTATTCTCATTGTTGACCCTGAGGGATTTATCTCTCCTGGATCCCCTGTACTTAGGGCTCTTATCTGTAGCAGTATACATGTTCTGGTCTAGTCAGATTGGTAAGGCAGAATTGAGGTCATGATTGTGGGGAGGAGGAAGCATTAAAGAACTAGAGGAAAGTTGTATGTTTCATCGGTGCTATACTGTACCCTGACTGGCTCATCTCTTCCTTGTGATCCTTCTGTGAGGGGATGTCCAATTGTCTACAGATGGGTTTGGGGTCTCAACTCCATGCTCCACCCCCGTCCCCTCCAATTCACATTGGGTATGATTTTGTTCTGGGTCTTAGATGCCTGATACCTGATCCCTTCAACACCTCATGATTACACAGGCTGGTGTGCTTCTTCCATGTGGGCTTTGTTGTTTCTCAGCTAGATGGCCACTTGTTATCTTCAAGCCTTTAAGACCCTAGATGTTCTATCTTTTGATAGCACCATCAGCTTTCTTCACCACATTTGCTTATGCACCCATTTTTTCTTCAGCGATCATGTTGGGAAGATGAGCATCACAGAATGCTGGATTATTCGAACAAAATGTTCTTGTGTTGAAGGAGTACTTGATTCTAGACCCAATGTCCTTCTGC
Source organism: Tenrec ecaudatus (assembly GCF_050624435.1). Classification (NCBI taxonomy): domain Eukaryota; kingdom Metazoa; phylum Chordata; class Mammalia; order Afrosoricida; family Tenrecidae; genus Tenrec; species Tenrec ecaudatus. Next base: position 50,766,335 of record NC_134541.1, on the reverse strand, counting down.
AACCTTAACTCTTAACCTATAGATATAAGTACATAGATCTGTTCTCCTCTCGTTATATATAAATATATTTACATGTGTACAGGCCTATATTTAGACCTCTATAAATGGCCTTTGTCTCCTAGTTCTTTCCTATATTTCCTTTTACATTCTTCTTGTCCCACTATCATGTTCCGCCTTCATTTGGGTTTAGTAATCCCTTACTACTGCATTGCCCTTGATTAAGACCCACTAGGCATCCTATGCCCTTCTCTCCATTGATTTTAGTTCACTTGTTATTCCCTTGTCCCTGGGTTGTTTTCCCCCCAATTCCTTTTTCCCACCTCTCCTTCTCCTGTATCCCCCAGAACTATGCGATACCACCCAACACCCTCAAAGATAGCCCAGTTCAAAAAATCAGAAAGTAACAAGTGTTGGAGGGGCTGTGGTGAGATAGGAACTCTCGTCCACTGCTGGTGGACCTGTAGGTATGTACAGCTATTATGGACATTGACTTGGCAATATCTAAAACAGATGGAAGTCGAGCTACCATAAGACCCGGCAATCCCCCTACTGAGCATATACCCAGAAGAGGCAAGAAACAAACTACAGCCAGACATCTGTGCTCCAATGTTCATTTTGGCACAGTTTACAATTACAAGGAGCTGAAAACAACCCAAATTTCTATCACCAGACAAATGGAACAAAAAAACTGTGGTACATACATACAATGGAATCCTATGCATCCCTAAAAAGCAGCTATGAACACATGACGCACATTGCCGCATGGGAAGAACTGGAGGAAATCATGCAAAGAAAAGTAAGCCAAGTACAACATGAATCCACTGAGGTAAGCTTAAAAATGCAAAAGGGGCCTAGGGGAACACCTGCTATATACACACATTCCTGAGATGAGGCCCAGGTAATATATGGCAGGGGCCAAACCCAATCCAGGGACACATACAGCAGCCAACTAAATAGGAGGGGGACAGAGAGAGAGAGAAAGAAGAAGACATAGGCAGCGGGGGAGCAGGGCACTAACCACCCAAGGAGAGTATTGTTTAAATCTCCACAGGAGAGGGAGAGAGGGGCCAGACTTCAACACAAAGCACCAAGGTGTGAATACAACATACTGGCATGTACCAGGGAATCAATAGAGAGGTCTGCAGGGCCAGCCCCAATCCCAACTATGTGGACACTGCCCCCCCTTCACCCACCCCCAAAGAATGTACTTCAGAGGACAGCACTGAAGCTACAGCTTGGGGAGAGGGGCACATCTTATTAGAGCACACAGGAGAAATGAAGAAGGAGGGCGGGGAACACATACTAGCCCACCAAGCCCCAAGGACAATATTCCTGCTCAGAGCAGACAATACAGAGAGAGGGCCATAGGGCCGGCCCCGCCATGAGACACAACATCCCACACTGAACCATAGCGCTATGGGGGACAACACTGGAGGCACAGTGCGGGAACTGTGCCCGATCTGACCCTATCACACTAAGGGCGTGCAACAGAGCAGCAAGGGGAGCAAAGTGATGAAATCCCCAGGGAATACCAAAAATAGACTGGGGACTGAGTGTCACCCCCATGAGACTCACCTGGAAAACATTCGTAAAGGCCAACAAAGAGACTTTAAACTCTTCCTGGGCTTTTCCATTTTGTCAGTGGCTATCTTTTTACTGTTCTTGGGTTTTTCTTTTTTTGTTGTTGTTTTGTTGGTTTCTACTTCCTTTGTTGTTTTATTTTACTTTTCCTGGTTTTGTGCTTATCACTGAGTGGGTTGGAAAGCGGGAACTGATTACAGGGATCCACAGGTGACCTCCTCCCTGGGAGATGGACGGCAGAGAATGGGGGGGTAGCGAGACTCCGGATAGGGCAAGATATGACAAAATAACAATGTATAAATCACCAAGGGCGCATGAGGGAGCGGGGAGAGGGAGGGAGGGAAAAAAAAAAAAGAGGACCTGATGCAAAGGGCTTAAGTGGAGAGCAAATGCTTTGAGAATGATTGGGGCAGGGTATGTATGGATGTGCTTTCTACAATTGATGTATGTATATGTATGGATTGTGATAAGAGTTGTATGAGCCCCTAATAAAATGTTTTTTTAAAAAAAAGAAGTGATTCAGTCACAGATTAAAAAAAAAAGATAGGCGGGACAAACAATTTGGAGACAAAATAGTTTTCTTGACTGAAATCTTTAAAGACATGGATCACCAGAATTGCCTTCTGTAGCCACCTCCAATTTTAAATTAGTTGTTAATTATAATCCATTCTTGCTACTTCATTACACTGATACATAAACTGTATTAATGTAACCCAGTGGTGCTCAGTTTGGCTGCATGTTGCAATTTGTAAACTTTTAAAAATTCCAATGCCCATGCCACAACCAAGTGTTACATAAGAGTCACTGGGAGTAGGAGCCAGACATGAGTAATGTTTAAAGATTCCCCCAGGTGATCACTGTGTACAGGGAACGTAGAGAACCATGGATTTAACCATAACAAAGTTTTCACCCTTACGCAATCTATTCTCAAATCTTTATCTGTAGCCTCAACTGTTTTTAATCTACCTGGTTGTCCAGTGCCTCTTAAAGTCACAATGCCCCGGTCTGGACTACTCATGTTCTTTCTGACTGCTTAATAACAACTTACGACACCCTCACCCCTTGATTGCCCGTGCTCCCCTGTTTCCTTTGTTCCTTCCCAAGAAACCTGTTTGCTACTTCCTACCCTTCTCAGGTTCAAATTCAGAGACAGTCTGGCTCCACAGAATGGAAATGACTGTGTGTATGTACCCATGTGTGCGAGAAAGAAGTCTGTAAAGGTGTTTAAAATGCTAAGGCACAGAAGGAAAACAAAAGAGAAGAACTCCAAGTTGGAAAGGCGAAAGACCCGCAAAGCACATTCCAAGTGAATTGTGCGCCTCTCCTAAAAAGAGGGATGGACACAAAAGCCATAATTGCTCATTTCACTATCTAAATAAGCAATGATGATTTGGACAAATGAAGAAAATTACGCAAGCCTTTCCCTGTTCCCTCAAACACCCACTCAGTCGCCAAACCCTAACTTGAAAGGGTTAGACCAGCACTCCCCCGCTCCCTACTCATGGGTATAGATAAATTGAGTGTCTCTCCAGGTCTCAGATTTATATATAGCCATTCCAATTCCACTCCCCATTTCTATACTATCAATATCCGGAGAAGGCCCAGGCTTCATTTGGAGTCTGTATATAAAACCTAACACCCTGGGGTACCAGTTTACATATGTACCTGACATAAATGAGAGAAGCTGATTTTCCTGCACTTTTACCGACCCTTCACATTGTCACGAGGAGCCCTAATAGTGTAGTGGGCTGAGTTAAGCTGCTAACCACGAGGTCAGCAATTCAAAGCCACCAGCCACTCTGTAGGAGAAGAAGGCTTTCTATTCCCATAAAGATTTACAGTTTCAGAAACCTGAAAAGGGAGTTACACATACACAGTCCATATACAGTCACTAAGGGTCGGAATCAATGCCTGACAATGAGTGAATAACGCCCAAATTTCTGCTAATGAAAGATGATATTTCTTTACTTTGTGTTTTCCAGATTCCTATGAAGGCAGAGAAGTTCTACTTGTACCTACTGTTCACTAACAATTGCTGTTTTGTACATTGTTTTCCCATATCTTTTGATCATTTTTCTGTTAGTTTGTCTTTTCATTCCGCATTCTTCATCAACCGACTTCCTTTTATGTTTTAGTTTCCAGCATCTTCTAACCACCTAGGCCAACCCGTATTTCTCAGAATTCTTGAAACTTAGCTGTCCAGTGCTTCTTAACCTACTTAAGCAAAAGGACCGTAAGGAAGAACCTGCCCAGGACATAACTACCATCTGAGCAACCAGCAACGAGCTTGCCAGGCTTCCACTGAATAAATGAACAAAGGTCCTTGTATCTTACACAAGTCAGGATCCAGGCAAGAACTCAAACAAAGGGTTCCTTGAGAGGTCCATGAAGGAACTGTTAAAAGAGGTGTGGACTGGGCTGTTATGAGCTGCTGTCAAACCAGCTGCCCCCCAACTCACAGGGACCCCATGCACAACAGAACACAATGCCCAGTTCTCCACCATCCTAACAACTGTTGTTATGTTTGAGCCCATTGTTGCAGCCACTGTGTCAATCCAGTTCCTTGATAGCTTTTCTTTTTCACTGACCTAATTTATCGAGTGCAGTGCAGTGAATTATTTAATATAGCTCTCATAGGCAACGTTTTTGTTACTCTGATCAAATGAACTTCACTTTCCTGATGGCCCTGGGTAAGATGGTAAGATACAGATTGAATCATGTGATCCAGCTGTGAATTATTGTTAACATGGTTAATTATGATTTGCATCCTGTTGGGTATAAAATCAGCCATCTCAAAGTCAGGAAGGAGGACTACTGACAAGAGAAGAGCCAGGAGTGGAGTCTATCTTTTGGATCATCTTTGTATCAACACAGAGCTTGGCTGTAAGACCAGAGGTGTCATGACAGAAGAAGAAGCCAGAGCCTGAGACACTTGAATGGATTTCCCAGCCCACAGAGCAAGTAAAGCTGAGTGCTCTGGGGCAGGAAGCGGCTGGTTTTGCACTGGGCATTCATTTGGGGGTGCTGACTCAAGGAACTGGAGCTGAGGGCCTTCAGGCTGAGTCTTATGGGGGAGTTTCCTGTGCCCAAAGAGTTTTGTAACCTTGCCTGAGGCCAGGAGGGTAAGGGCCAGAGAGAAATATCCTGGGCACACAGCATAGGAGAAGCAGCCCTCATTGAACAACCGGATCCTCAGCACTTCTCACCTGCATTGAAACCTGTTGACTTCCCTGAAGAACCTCAGGATGTGAACATCCTCTGTGAGTCCTGTGTGGCCACTGCAGGAAAGGATCAAACCCGCCAAACAACAGAGCTCAGACTTCTGTTAGTGGAGGACAGCACAGCGCATTATGCCATGTTTTAGGGACTGGCCTCTCCTAAGAACACCCCCAAAATATATGAGAAAGAAGCATTCTGGCTATAGTTCTTCCCAGGCAGATTTGTCTGGTCTTTTGGCGGTCCATGGTACTTGCACTGTTCTTCACTAACACCATAATTCAAATGCATCAGATCTGTGTCTTCCTCATCCGTTGACCAAATGCCAGATACATATGAAGCCATTGAAGAGACCATGACTTGGATCAGGTACACCTCAGGCTTCAATGTAGCCTCCTCGCTCTACAACACTTTAAAGAGACCTTGTGCAGAACGTGGGTTCTTTTTCATCATTTTACTGGGGGCTCGTACAACTCTTATTACAATCCATATAGCCATGCATTGTTCTGCAGAATATTTAGCCAGTGAATGCATCATTTCATCCTTAACTGCTGCTTCCGTGAGCATTGACTACGAATGGACGAAAAATTAAATCCTTGACAACGTCAATTTTTTTCTCAGTTTATCACAATGTTGTCTATTGGGCCAGTTGTGAGGATTCGGTTTTCTTTATATTGAAGTATATTCCATCCTGGAGGCTGCAATCCTTTATCTTCCACCGCAAATGCTGCAAATCCTCCTCACTTTCAGCAGTGGGATCTGCATATCACAGATTGTGAATAATACTCCTCCAATTCGGAAGCCATGGTCTTCAAACAGCCTGTCGTACTGAATTATTTGCTCAGCATACAGACTGAATGTGAAAGGACAGTGAAAAATATAACCCTAACACACACCTTTCCTGACTGTAAACCATGCAGAATGCCCATATTCTGTTCATGCAACTGCTTCTTGGCCCAGGTCTTGAAATGGCTTTTATTAAAACAAGCAGTCACTTTAAGTGAAGAGTCAACTAAGTCCACATGGAAGAAGCACACCAGCTTGTGTGACCCAAAGATGACAATAACAAAATTACAATATGACAAATGGAGAAGGATCAGAGCTTTAATTGCAAACACCCAATTTATAGAAGGCTTTAGAGGACAGTAGGAGCCCAAAACCAATCGGCAGAATATTTAGTCAGACTAAGCCACTAGCAGATCCTCTCTAGCCACAGGAAAGGGTCTCAAACAGCTTTACTTTCAGACAGAGATCACTGAAATTATGATTATACTGGACTAAATTTGATCATTTGTCAGTTGACTTCCTTCTTGACCCAACCTGAAATTGTTCTAGGTGCAATTATTTCTTGCTTGTTCCATGATAAAAATTTCTTCCCTGGCCTTTTAGATACTGATGGTGGTCCTTTCTTTATTACTCATTATTTGTATTTTTATCCTTATATTCTTTTTACTTTATCTTTACTTCTTTATTTCGATTCTGCTTTTTATTGTTTCTGTTGGGTTTTCAAGTTTGTGAAGCACAGGAGTAGATGCATAGAGATAATAACCAATGCAGGGTTTACGGTGACCCCTTAATAAATTATTATTATTTTCATATTTTACAGACTGCTGTATCCCTTCACCCACATTTCTGTTGTTCATGCCCCTGGGGTGTGGGGGTATGCGTCAATCATTGAGATTGGTTTCCTCTTCCTCTCCTTTCTCTCCCTAGCTTCCCGTTACCCTCTTGGTAGCACTACTCCTATTTCTGTTCCTGAAGGGTTTATCTGATCTGGATTCAGTGTGTGGTGAGCGCTTAGCTATTCCAGCGTACATGCTCAAGTCTAGCCAGAACTGAAAGGTAGGACTGGGACCATGATAGTGGGGGGTAAGGAGGCCTCAAAGAACCAAGTGGTATTGGAGTAGCAGCAACCTAGCTGAGAGAAATTACTAAGAGGCAAAAGAAGGACAAGCATGATGGTGGGTCAGGAGGAAGTTAAAAGGAAACAGGAAAGATCTAAGAAGCAAAACTATGGATAGTGGTATAAATATATGTGTGTACATGTATAATACATTAATACACAAGAATAGAGGTATTGATCTATGTACATATAGTTATATGACAATACAGTGGGGAAGTGGATGGACTTTTGGCCTCTGCTCAAGCCCTCCCTCAATGCAAGAACACTTTGTTCTAACAAACTGGCATTCTATGATGCAAACACCCCCACCGGTCCGATATGACTGCTGAAGACAAAATGGGTGCATAAGCAAACGTAATGAAGAAAGCTGACGGTGTCCAGCTATTACAAGATATAGCACCTGGGGTCTTAAAGGCTTGAAGTTAAAGAAGCGGCCATCTAGCAGAGAAGCAACAAGCCCACATGGAAGAAGCACACTAGCCTTGTGATCATGAGGTGTCGATGGGATCAGGTAACAGGTGTCAGAAGACCCAAAACAAAAAATCAGATTGTTGACAACAAGAGTGTCAGAACAGAGACCCAAAACTCATCTGCAGACAGTAGGACATCCCTCACAGAAGGGTCACAAGGAAGGATGAGTCAACATGGGTGCAGTATAGCACCGTTGAAACACAACTCATTTTAAAAGTGATTTAACCATGAAAAATAGTGTTGTAAAAGTTATTGGGGTAATGATTGTACAATTCTTCTCAATATGACTGAACTGCTGAATTGTATGATATGTGGATCATGTGCCAATAAAACTACTTTAAAAATCCATTAGGAAGTATGAAAATAGAGCTTGTAAGCCCACCTGCCTCAAGCCATTATTTGATCTGTTTTAAGACACAGAGAAGGTTCTGTGTGGACACATAGAAGGCTCTGAAAAGATAAGTCCCACCCAGGGCTTTGGAGTTCTCGGGATATTTGCATTCCAAGAGATCTGCCTAAGGGCAAGATTGACAGACTGATGGGAAAAGGAACTCTTTGGATTTGAAGGTTTGAACTCTAGTGGATTTTGTCAGAAGCTGGAAAAAATCTGGAACCATGAAAAAGAACCCTCTCTAGTACTGAACATTAAAGGAAGCCTGGGGCAGGCTGAAATGCTTGCTAGGTGACCACCTAGATTCACTTCTTCAGTGGAAGTGGGAGAAATGCAGCAGTAAAAAGACGGGTTGAGTTTGGCCATTGACAACCATGGACCTGGTTTCCAGGAACTAGAGGAGAAGACAAGAGTATGTTTACTGGTCTGAAGTGCATGACCCAGCATTAGGCGTTAGGGTTGTTGAGAATTTGTGATGGTGCCATGGTCTAAGGCAAGGCAACCAATGTACACCTTGGTAAGGCTAAGAGAGGCAGCCCACACTGAGTTGACCAGAACCTGACCAGATGAAGAGATTTTTGAGCCTGTGAACTGGTGCATATTGCTGTTAACTTTATGGATGGCCTGTCCTGATTTGACTTTGCTTATGGATACGGATTTCACAAGGTTTCAACTGGAATGGAGATTCTTCACGTGAAAAAATATGATTGTCTCCTCAGAGAACTGGGTTGATGTAAGTGGGCAGTATAGAAATTGAATACCCAAAATTGGGAGGATAAAGGCATGAAGTGGTTGGCTTACAAACTTTCATAGGTGGGGGAATATATTCATAGGATTATAAGATTAAAGTGTTGGTGTTACTTAACTGCAATTGTTAGGCATACGATATTTTTGTTTTGTTCCTTTATAAAATGTTATGTTTAAATGAGGGTGGCATATATTGAATTGTATGCATTTTAGTTTTATCCTGTTAGGTACAGATATGATTTCATTATTGTTTGAATATTATATATGGTTACGGAGTTATGCGAAAGTGTGATCACCTTCCCCACATAAACACTGAAGACGAATGTGTGCATAAGTAAGTGTGGTGAAGAAGCCTGATGGTGCCCGGCTATTGAGAGATATAGCGCCTGGGGACTTAAAGTCTTGAAAGTAAACAAGTGGCCATCTAGCCCAGAAGCAACAAAGCCCACATGGAAGCAGCACACCAACATGTGTGATCATGAAGGGCCGAGGGGACCAGGTTTCAAGTACCAAAGGCAGGGGGTAGGGGGTGGGAATCATATCATTGTGAATGAGGGGAGCGCATGATGGGGACCCAATGCCCATCTGCAGACAACTGGACATCCCTTGCAGAGGGGTAGTGGGGAGGAGATGAGTCGCTCAGGGTTCAGTGTAGCAATAATGAAACTCACAACCTTCCTCTAGTTCTTAAATGCTTCCTCCTCCCAACTATCATGATCCCAATTCTACCTGGTTAGACCAGAGGATGCACAGCGGTATAGTTGGGATCTAGAAACACAGGGAATCTAGGACAGATGAACCCCTTGGGACCAACAGTGAAAGTAGCAATACCAGGAGGGAAGGAGGTGTAGAAAGGGGAAACCGATCTCGGGGATCTACATATAACCTCCTCTCTAGGGGATGGGCAACAGGAAAGTGGGTGAAGGGAGACGCCGGGCAGTGTAAGATAAGATAAAACAATAATTTATAAATTATTAAGGGTTCATGAGGAACGGGGAAGCTGGGAGGGAGGGGGAAGGAAAACAGGAAAATGGGGAACTGATTCCAGCAACCCAAGCAGAAGGCGAATTTTGAGAATGATGAGGGCAACGAATGTGTAAGTGTGCTTTACACAATTGATGTATGTATGGATTGTGATAAGAGTTGTATGAGCCCCAATAAAATTATTTAAAATTTAAAAAAAAGAAAGTGTCAAATTGACAAGGGGTGGTCTGTGGTAGATAATATACTCATTTGTCAATTTGAGGCTTAAGAGTATAGGGGTGGCATCTAGCTTGTCAATCAGATCATAGTCAATGAGGCCTCTGTGTGGGCATGGCCTTCTCCTGAGAATTCTGGGAGCTCCAGGATTTTCCTCCTTGGAGGTGGGAAACTCTCTGCTCACACCCTGGGAGACATAGCAGCTGACAAAACACATGGCCCCACCCACCCTGATGCAGAGACCCCTGCCAGCACTGAGATGTTTCCAATGCCACTGGATCTAAGGACTTTCTACCCACTGGCCTGTGATCATTCGGCATCATTGCATGTGTTTCATTAGTCTGAAGAGGGCTTTATAGACTGGTATCGGACATATGGGCTAATATTAGACTTATGGACTTGATCTGGGCTGGGTTAGAATGTTTTCCCAATGTTCAATTGCTCTTGTACATGAATCTCTTATACATACACACAAAAAGACATCTTTGAAAATGCATCATGGAATTTCTAATTGTATCGCTATCATCAAAGCCATGTTTTCCAATTATATCTCTTCCTCGTTAGTTCATAGTTGGAAGTTATGGAACTGGCATTTCAAATGCCAGCAGGATCATCTAAAGTGCACAGGTGTTAGCAGAGCTTCCAGTTTAAGAATAGCCTTCAAAAAAAAGGAAAAGATGTCCAATATAGAGGAATTAGACACTGAAAATCTTATGAATAGAAGTATAATTATCAGATACTGAAAGCCTCTGGAATAGTGGCAAGCCATTGTCAGTCATAGTACAAGATGATGAGTCAAGTTGTTAGGAACTCAATACATGACTGAGAAAGAGCTCCCTTCTCAAATTAGAGTTGGTCATAATTTTGTGGATGGAGTATGGCCTTTGGAACCTTGATTTGCACAACTCAAAATGAAAAGACCAAAATGGATGTCAGAAGAGACTCTGAAACTTGCTCTTAATCATAGAGTAACTAAGGCAAATGGGAGAAATGACAACGTAAAAGAGCGGAACAGAAAATCTCAAAGGACAGCTCAAAAAGACAAAGTAAAATATTATAGTGAAATGTGCAAGACCTAGAGTTTAAAAACCAAAAACATGGTCAATATAGCTTAAACGGAAAGAACTGAAATAATTCAAGCCTCAGGTTTCAATACTGAAAGTCTTTGGGCAAAATATTAAAAGATGCCAAGTCCAAGGCCCAAATGTCGACCACTGGAGATCCTCTCAGAGGGGTTTAGGAGAGGAGATGGGTCAGTCAGGGTGCGAGGTAGTACCCATGAAGAACACAGCTTTCCCCCAGATCCTAATGCTTTCTCCCCCCAACTACCATGATCCGAATTCTACCTTGCAGGACTGGATAGGGCAGAGGTTGTACACTGGTGCATATGGGGGCTGGAGGCACAGGGAATCTAGGGTGGATGATACCTTCAGGACCAAGGGTGTGAGGGGCGATGCTGGGAGAGTGGAGGGTGAGTGGGTTGGAAAGGGGGAACTGATTACAAGGATCCACATGTGACCTCTTCCCTGGGAGAGGGACAACAGAGAAGGGGGGGAAGGGAGACTCCGGATAGGGCAAGATATGACAAAATAACGATGTATAAATTACAAAGGGCACATGAGGGAGGGGGAGCGGGGAGGAAGGGGGCAAAAAAAAGAGGACCTGATGCAAAGGGCTTAAGTGGAGAGCAAATGCTTTGAGAATGATTGGGGCGGGGAATGTGCGGATGTGCTTTATACCATTGATGTATGTATATGTATGGATTGTGATAAAAGTTGTATGAGCCCCTAATAAATTGTTTTAAAAAGATTTTTTAATAAAAATAAATAAATAAATAAGAGATGCCAAGCATAAAAGGAGATGGGAAGAATACGCAGCGTCACTATACCAAAAGGAACTTGTCGGCATTCAGTCAGTTCAAGAAGTAGCTTATACTCAAGAACCACAGATACTGAAGGAAGACGTTCAACCAGCACTTAGACGTGAGTGAAAACTGGGCTCTAGGAGTTGATGGACTATCAATTAAAATGTTTCAACAAGCTGATCGAGCCCTGGAGGCACTGGTCTGTGCCAAGAAATGTGGAAGACAACTTTGCAGCCAACTGACTGGAAGAGATCCATATTTGTATCCATTTTTTAAAATGGTGACGCAAGGCACGCTCAAATCTTAGAAAAATGTCTTCACATGCAAGTAAAATGTTGCGGAAGGTCATTCAACAATGGTGTTGCAATACATTGACATGGATCTCCAGAAATTCAGGCCAGATTCATAAGAGGATGTGGAACAAGGGATCTCATTGCTGCTGTCAAGTGGGCTTAGATAAAAGCAGAGAATACCAAAAAGATGGCTGCTTGTGTTTTATTGACGATGCAAAGTCATTTGAGTATGTGGATCATGACAAACCGTGAGTAACCCAGAAAAGAATGAGAATTCCAAGACACTAACTGTACGCATGTAGACTTGTATGTGCGCCAAGAGGCAGTTGTACAAACACAACAAGGGAATACTGTGCGGCTTAAAATCAGGAAAGGCATGCAGCAGGGTTGTATCCTGTCCCCCTACGTATTTAATTCATGTGGTGAGCAAATTGTCCGAGAAACGGGCTATATAAAAGAGAACACAGCATCGGTCTTGGAGAAGGGCTTATTAACAAGCTTGCTTGCTCAAAATAAAGAGGACTTAAAGCACTTGCTTGTGAAATCAAAGACTACAGCTTTCGGCAGGGATTACAACTCAATGTAAAGAAAACTTAAATCCCCACAATTGGACTGATAAGTAACATCATGGTCAATGGAGAAAGATTGAATTTGTCAAGGATTTTATTTTGCTTAGAGCCACAATTGATGCTCATGGAACCAGCAGTCAAGAGATCGAAGGCATTTGGCAAATGTGCTGCACAGACCCCTGTAACGTGTTTAAGATCAATATTAACTTGGGCATCAAGATGCGCCTGACCGGCCACGATGGGAACCCTGGGGTGTAGCGTTTACGCACTGGGCTGCGATCCACACGGCTAGTAGTTTGAAACGGCCAGCGGCTCTGAGCGAGCAAGATGGGCGCACTACCCCCGTAATCAGTTACAGTTTAAGACTCGCAACACGGCTGGTCGACCTTATTTCATAGGGTTGCTATGAGTCGGCACGGACTCGATGGCGGTGAGTGTGACCGAGTGTGGTGCTTTCCATTACACTCTATGCATGTGAAATGTGGACCCTGAAGAAGCAAGACTAAAGAACAATGCATTTGAACGATGGTGCAGGGAAGACTCATGAAAGTACCATGGACTGCAAGAAGAAGAAACGTGGAGGAAGTACAGCCAGAATGGTAAGGTTTCGCCTCACACGCTTAGGACATGCCGTCAGGAGAGACCGGTCTCTATCAAAGGACATCAGCCTGGGAGCAAAACAGAGGAAGATATCTGACAAGATGGGCTGACACAGAGGGTGCAACGATGTGCTCAGACGTAGCAATGGTGAGGATGGCATGGGACCAGGCAGGGCTTTCTTGTTGTTGTACATGGAGTCGGTACAAGTCTGAAGCAACTGATAGAAGGCACCCAGTAGCAAAACTCTGTTTCCAACATCACATTCCAATCACCAATAATTCTCAAGTCATCTTTTTAAAAATTTCATCTTGTTTGTATGTTTGATGAATTTCAGAGGGAAGAACTTAATAGAATTCTTTGTTTCATGACTAGCTTTAGTAGTTGATGGTTAAATTTGAATTATAGTTGTATTAACTCGATTTCTTTTATGTATATAGATATTAACCTATCACAGACAGCCTTGGACTTCAAAATAGGTCTTGAAATATTCCTTTTGTTGATAAGTGGGATGCATTTCCTCATAAAGTTTTCAGTCCTGGGATAGTAAACAAAATTATTGTCTGATTCAAACTGGCCAATACAAGTCCATTTCAGCTCCCTAATTCATGGGTTGTTGACCTTTATGTGCTCCATTTCAATTTTGATGGCTTCAGATTTTCTGAGATTCATGCTTCCCACATTCCACAGTCTGATTATTAGCGATGTTCTCAGCTGTTTTCAGTTCAGTTCAGGTTTATCATCAGCAAATATAGGTTCCCCAATGCTTTGCTCCATCCACATCCTTAAAATGGACTATCCTTTGAAGAGACAGCTCTTCCCCTGTCCTATTTCGAGTGCCTTCCCACCTGACAGGTTTGACTGCTATTCACAGTTTTCAGTAGCTAATCCCTCAGAAGGGGACAGCCTATTTCTTCTCCATAGCTCGTTCTCAGTCTCTAACCTCTGGGGAAACCAATTCACCTTGGGTGACCTTGCTGGTATTTAAAATACTGGTGACATAGCTTCCAGCATCAAGAAAACATGCAAGTCACCATACTGTCGGGCAAACTGACAGATGGAAGGCAGGGCAGAGGGCTGGTAAATCCACAAGACTTGACTTGATCTTAGCCAAAAGGCCAAGAAGCAATAAAGCCACAAGACTTACACAGTGACAGGCATCACCACTCGTGGCCAAAGGAGGGATGAGGAAAGAAAATCAGACAGCCCAGCAAGACCTGTAACCCTAAGAGGGAGTTTGGACAATGTTCTCCAAGCCTGAAAAATTATGCTTCAATGATTTAAACTCAAACAAAATCTGCCCCACTTGAATCCTTATATTTCAAATTCTAAAATCCTACAGTATAACACCATAATTGAAGGCATGTAAGCAAAAATGTGAACCAAGCTCTAGAGAAACAAAAGGCAAGATTACACCAGAAAAAAACACTCGAGTCCATTCCTGAGAACATCAACACTTGTTAACCAAATTCAGGAGTAATTTCTAACCTCAACATACCTGTTTCCTTATTATAAAGACCTTATACAATTACCCCCTGCTTCCATCACTCCCACCCCCACCCCAAAAATCTCCTTGAAGACAAATAAAGTTGCCAAAATCCTGCTCTATCAGCCAACTTCCACTAGGCCTTAGCATTCTCAGTAAATAGCTTGTTTTGCAATTCTTTTGGCTTTGCAAATCCTCCAGGGTAAAAAAAAAAATCTTCCCACCGAATGGGAGGCTTGCAAATGAAGGAAATCTTTGAGAGAAATCTGCATTGATGAGCAGCTAAGAAAGCCAAGAGGAAAGTGGCATATCAATGTATGTTTAAATGGAAAATAGAAAAGGTTGAAAAAATCAATGTGTTTCTAAAATATTGCTTCCATGAAAGCAGCCTTCTGTTAAGTCTTTCCACCCTGGTTGACTGGAAAAGGTGGTGTGATTCCCCATCTTTCCTGTGAGGCCTCACCAGCCAAGGCTGGGAAATGAATGAGCGCCCAGGCTCAAGCTCCATCTACTCCGTGACGCCAGAAAAGTCACTTCACCTTTCTCCAGCTCAGTGTCCGCCGGCGGAAACTGTGTGGGAGACAGGGTTCTAAAACATGAAAGTGAAACGTATGCTAGCAAAACTGAATGGACAACAAGTTCATCTTAAACAAACACCAACAATGTATGCTAGCTAATCAATGGCTGATTGCTTGGAATTAGAATGCCAAGCCTTTCTTCCAAAGCACCTTTCATTAGTCTCCAATCATCAGTCTTTCCGTGAGTAGAGAGTACATTCACTGTGGACCGGAGCCAGGGACTCCAGGTGCTGGTTAGTGGGCTTCCATGTGGGTGACCAGGGTGAGATTCCCGGCCAGTGTATTTCACGGGTCCCCATCACTCACCTGCTCAGGGGAGGGTGGTGTGTTACTAATCTGGTGAACAGTTTGCAGTGGAACTTCTAGACTAAGATGGATCAGGAGGAACAGTCTAACCATCTCCTGAAAACCTGCCGATGAAAATCCACAGCCAGTCGTGGGGATGACAGAGCAACAGGCGTAGAGATCTTGCCGAATCAGCAGTGTTTCATTCTATTTGCAAAGGGTTGCCATGGACTGGGGGCCAACTCAATGGCAGTGAAAACCAACATAACCTTGAGCATAGGTCCTGTAACTAAGAGAGTTTTCACACGGATAATGTAAGTACCAACTAAGGGCCACACACTGGAGAAAGTTATCAGTGGCCATAACCCCCTGAAGCTCTTTCTCTAATGAAGTAGGAAATCACCACCAAATAAATGCGCAACGATCATCTATGATAATGCTATAAAAGAAAAGTGGATTCCGTGAGTCAAATGACTTGGCTTTATCAGAAGTGGGATTAACCAGTGAGGGAAAGAGCAGAGTTGCAGAGGCCTTAAACATGTAAGATCTCTGGCAGGGCAGAAGCTGCCCTGCCTTTTCGAGGCAGTGCATAAAGGCCAGAGGGGCGACAGCAAGAGGAGGAATGGAACGAAGATAAAGAGACATGGCAGAGAGTCCTGTGAGGCTGGCCTGGGTGTCACATAAAGGAGTGTGGCCATGATCTTGGAGGGATGGGAAGTTGCAAATGTAAAGATGAGATCTCAGATGCTGTTGAAGTACATTGGCCCCATATGGGTCAACGTAGAACGGAGCTTCAGAGGCTTTCCTATGACTGATCTCACTTTCATGGATCAATGTGATAAAGGTCTTTCCAACTCATGCAGCTACCAGGCCCCAAACCGAAAGAAGCAAGATGTAGAAGAGCAAAGCATGGTGAGGCCGGTAGTGCAATGTGATAAAGGAAGTCACAGGGGGACCTCACTGTGTGGCAATGCAAGGCAGTCAGTTGTCTCAGGGCAATGATGCAATGCAGCCTGTCCAGGCAGTGTAGTGTAGGAATGTGATGTCAATGACAAGTGGTGTAGCCCGGAAGTGGGGCATAGTAGAGTTCTGTGACAATATAAGATGGCCAGATCTGGTAGGGGACTGGTCCAGGAGAGGGTAGAGAAGAGTGGCAGACCAGGCCTCCAAAGCATCTTCTTCTATGTGGGCTGTGCACCTCCAAGAAGACATCACCAGGCTACAATCGGATTGATAGGCTAGACTCCACCCATGTTATCTTGCCAAATTGGTACCAAATAACTATTGACAGTTCCCCCTTTGTCAATTTGGCACTGGTACACAACTCCTGAGTCATACATAATCTCCAAACAGAGACAACCATAAAATCATTCTTGTGCCTAACACCACAGGGCTAACACATGTTTAAAACAAAAGAACCACTATTTGTATCTTTTATTTTATAAATAAATAAGAGAAAAATATTTGATGCATATCGATAAAGAGGAAACACAATGAAAGACTTCATCTTCGCAACTGATCACGTGGCGATAACTGAGACTTAGAAGTGCTTTCCTCCATGGCCCTTTGTCCTTAGCCAGCGCCTCAGTTGGGAGTGGTTCCCTGCCTGGTGGAATGACCCAGACCTTCATTCCTGATCTGTCTGGGATGTTAGAATTGGGTTGGAAATGTCATTTACTTTTTATCACAGTGTAGGGTAGTACTAAGTCACTAAGAGACAACCTAAGGAATGTCCTGGATTGCAGCCATATGATTCTGTACATCTATTATGTAACAACAATCCAATTTCCCTAATCAGAATCAATCACACCACTCAATACAGTACCCTTCTTTACCTGTTAGTCCAAAGACATGAAGAATCCAAAATATGCAGGAGGCATTAACTGACAGCTCGATGGAATTGGTGCTGTGTTTCCAGGTGGGAGTATTCTCCCTTTGGAACTATGACCTTCAGACATGAAGAGCGTGGGGTTACCAGGTGGGAGAGGAAGCAAAAATGCTGCAAGTGGGTCACTAGGAGTGAGGGGTGCCACTCCTGGGTCCATCTGAACCCATGGATCCTGGCTATTGGAGACACTGCACTATATCTTGGATGCTGGTATGAAACATACACAGACTCCTGGGGAGCGTTGCCACAACCCTACAAAGTGTTGCCACCTAGCTGGCACTGTAATCATGTCTTTACAAGGCCATCCCATTGCTCTATCAAACTGGGTGCTTCAGGATGGGAAAGAGCATGTACTACCCAGTGGATTCCATGAGCATGGGCCCATTGCCACACTGCATTTGCTGTGAATGAGTTCCTTAATCTGAAGCAATGCTATGCGGGACACCATGCTAGTGGATGAGACACTCTGTAATTCCGCAAAGGGAAGTTTTGGCAGAAGCAGTGCATTCAGGGTAGGAAAATCCAAATCCAGAGTATCTGTTCCAGTAAAAGCAAAATGCTGTCTTTCCATGATTAAAATGGTCTTAGGTGATCAACTTGCCACAAGGTTGCCAGTTGATCTCCCGCAAGGAATAGCCCTATATCTTGGGACTCGGTGTTGGTCTCTGGTGCTGGCAGAGAGGCACTCAGCAGTGGCAATAACCCAGGCAGCCATGGTTAGTGAAAGTTCACTATAAACTTCTATCCCTGCCACCACGTCTGCTTTGTTCATATGCCCATTGGGCAATGGCAGGAGTAACTGGGGAGAGAGGATGACTAATTTCAAGAGAATGTGCCATCTTGTCTACTTATTAACATTCTCCTTTTCAGGGGTAACCCTTTGGTAAGCATTCACAAAAGACACATATATATTCACTTTTTTGACCCATTCAGAGAGGTCTAGCCTCTTCCCCATCCCTCCTTGTCACCAATTTTCAAATTTTGTGCCTTCCAAGTCTCTAGCTATCCATCGAAACGATTGGCTACAGGGCCATGAATCAGTATACAGATGCACAAGTGGCCATTTCTCCTTCCAGGGAAACTGAACAACCAGGTGTACGCCTCAAAGTTCTGCCTATTGGGATGATTTCCTTTTACCATTGTCTTTGAGAGAGGTACCAGACAGGAGCTGGCTCTCCGCTTTCTAGTGGTACCTGCATATAATACAGAATCATTAGTGGATCATCAAGCACGAGTTTTCTGTTCCTCAGTCAACTGATTGATAGGAAATTCACATGAGGCCATAGGTTCATACTGGAAGAAAGCTGGTATTGCCACAACAGCTGAGTCACCTCTTTGTGAAGCTTACTTGTACCTGCAGGTTCTGCCGTAACCTGGCCCCGTGTATACCACTTCCATTTAACGACAGAGTGCTGCTGTGCACATTGAACTTTATGGTCCCGTGGGTCCGACAACACCCCGTTCACATGGGTACTGTCACGTCTCAAGGAGACATGGCGGCCCGTAGCGAACTGTTCAGTCTCTACTAAGCCCAATAACAGGTCAAAAGCTGTTTTTCAAAAGGGGAGTCGTTTTCTGCAGAAGGTAGAACTTTACTCCAAAAGCCCAAGTATGGGGCTATGATTCACCAATAGGGGCCTGCCCAATACTCCAAATCGCATCTCTATTTTCCCCTGACACCTCAAGCATCACTGGACCAGTTGGATCATGCATTGCAAGTCGCCAAGCAGCTGCAGTGTGGCCGGAGCCTGGTGCAGAGATCCCCTGTTCTGGGTCCCACTCCAAGATGGAAGCTTTCTGCATCACTTCATAAACAGGCCTGAGTAGCACACCCAGATCAGGAATATGCTGCATCTAAACTCCAAAAACCTCCCTTTTAGTCGTGGAAGAGGCTGGAGCAATAACTTATCATACACTTTAATAGGAATCTCTCCACCTGCCCCACACCACTAGTCACCTAGAAATTTCACTGAGCTGAAAAGTGCTTGAATGTTTGTCACTTTAGAAAAATGTCATTCCAATGAATCTAAAAAAGTCACTAATATGTCTTCCTTACTGGGCCCAATCAGCACATCATCAGTGTAATAGACCAGTGTGACTTACTGTGACAGGGAAAGGCAATCAATGTCCCTGCAGGCTAAATTATAGCTAGGACTGAGGAGCTGATGACCCCTGTGGAAGAGTGGTACAATGTATTGCTGCTCCTGTCAGCTGCAGGCAAACATCTTCCAGTGGTCCTTTGAAACCAAAATTGATTAAAAGAAGACATTGGCCAGATTAATAGCTCAATACCAAGTACCAGAAAAAGTATTAATTTGCTGAAGCAATGAAACCACATCTGGAATGAGCACCTTCAATCAGAGGCACCACCCAGTTAAATTAACAATTGCCCACCGTCATTCTGCGAGATGCACAGGCCACGTAAGTGAATTGAATGGAGGTGTGGTGGAAATCGGAACCTGTTCAAGTCCTTGATGGTTAACGGAATCCCTGCAATCACTCCAAAAACAACTCACTGCCATCAAGGTGATGCCGACTCATAGCGACCCTATAGGACAGGGTAGACTGCCCCTGTGGGCTCTCGAGACGTCAAGCCCTTATGGGAGCAAACCTGCTCTGGGTTAACTATTTTCCTAGGCAACGGCAGGTCTAATAGTATCCGTTTGGCCTTCCCCATCACAAGAACACTTTCTCCATATTTGAGGGCTCAAATAAGGGGTTCCACCAGTTGCTGAGCACACCTATTCCAATGATTTACTCTGGGACTGGGAAATGACAACAGGACGGCTCAGAGACCACTGGACCCTCTGCGAGATGAACCTGACCTAAAACTCCAGTAATACGCTTACCTCCGTAGTTGCCCACTCTGACTTGTGGGTCTTTCAACATTTGGGGCCTCCTGGAATCAGGGTCAATTCTGAGCCAGGGTCCGGTAATCCCCGAAAAGTCTGCTTATTTCCTTTTCTCCAGTGAACAATCACTCTTGTAAAAGGCTGCGTATCCCTTTGGGGAAGGCTGGAAGCAAGACCAATATCATATGAACCCTTGGCAATGTAGCAGGGTCCTTTCTCAAAGGGACCTGACCTCCCCGTCATTCAAAGGGTTGCGGATCTGCAAAGTCGGGGAACTGATTAAGGAGTCATGACTATCTATTCCAGTGACTTGAGATGAATTCCCACTCACCTGATCTAGAATTCTTCCGCTCGCCTCGATCAAGTACATATTTAGGAGGCTTCCCATCTATTTCACTTCCAGGAACACTAAGAAAGTAACCAATGTCATAAATCCACATTAGTCCGGTTACTCGATTACCATTTGCACCCTGCTGCCCATTATGATAACCACACGTACTTCATCCCTGTGGATTAAGTGCTGCCACTTCCCCACCAGCGCCACCACCACAGGCCCGATGGCCGCCATGGTAGCCAAGTGTCTGGTTTTGTCTTTTCTCTCTTCTTGTTCCGGGCAGAGGGGATACAGGCAATGTCAATAAAATTAGGGCAGTTCCGACTGTCAAATCTGGTGCACACAAAATAGCAATCACAGGAGTCAGAGATGCTGGGGCCCACTTCACAGATTTGTTCCTTAGGGTTCTGGTAAAAGGTGTGCCCTCAGGGTACTCCGTTTGTGGGTCTGGAGGATTATTCTGATAAATCCACTCTAACATACCCATTTCCTTAAGTCTTTGGATACCTTCGTCTGCATTGTACAAGTAGTTCAGGGACTCCAAGTTGGCTTAAAGTAGGTCATCTCTTAGTCCAGCGGTTCGCAATTTGTGAGTCGCCACCCCTTTGGGAATTGAATGACCCTTTCACAGGGGTCACCTAAGACCATCAGAAAACACCTATTTCAAATGGTCTTAGGAACCAACACACCGCTCCTTATCCGTCTCCAGGTGGGTCCACCCACATACAGATACGACCACATAGCAGTACCCGGCTACACGATGACAAAATTTCATTTATTTGTAATTATATCTTAATATTTCACAATATATAATTACATATTTTGTGATTAATCACTATGCTTTAATTATGTTCACTTTGTAACAATGAAAATACATCCTGCCTATCAGATATTTCCATTATGATTCATAACAGTAGCAAAATTACAGTTCTGAAGTAGCAGCAAAAACAGTGTTATGGTTGGTGGTCACCACAACATGAGGAACTGTATTAAAGAGTTGCAGCATTAGGAAGGTTGGGAACCATCGTCTTAGTCCATGCTTCACTACAACAACCAAATACCTATTAGATCCTCTCTTAACCTGAAACACGGATGAAGAAGCTGTGCATAAGGGGCTCATACCAATAACCCAGACTGATCTAGCCTGATGTTCTTTGCACCAGCGTCCCACAGCCTTGGTCATTCACATGCATATCCCCAGGTTGCTATCTGTACATATTGGGAAGCTCCAGCAGTTCTTACTGACGACAGCACACTTCTTCCTGCATCATCCTCTGTGCCTCTCGCTTAGGAACTCTCTGAGACTTAATTCTAGTTATAGGCCTAGAAGAATTGAAAGACGGTGCCAGTGTTCCCCGGGGGCTCTCGGCAATATCTTCCCAGGCAATTTTCCAGATGCAGCCTCACGTCCCATCTCAGCATGCATGCTTGCTCCCGTCTGCTCAAGTTGGGTTGTTTCACTGTGAATGGATTCGTCTCCTCAGGTGGGAGGGGTGGAACTGTTGACTGGGGAGGCTCCATAGACTACAGAGCCTCAATAGCCTTATCTTCCTGATCATCGGCCCATATAACCCATCTCACGTTTCAGCGCCCCATTTCTTTCTAATTAACGGCCTTACTTTAATAGCAGACACTGTTCTAGACTTACAATGCAGCTGGTACTGTCGTCAGCTACTCATATGATAAGACTACGCATTTGGTTTCCAGCAGCATCAGCTGTTATTAAAGGAGAGAAGGCTTTCTTTCCTCTGTAACACAAGCAGAAGCTCTTAGGTCTTTTATGCGGCACTTGAGACCTGCTTCTGAGGTTCTGGGCCCGTCCCTTTCCTTTGCCGCATCTTCTATCGTGAGCAGTACCAGCCACTCAACATTGCTACACTTCTCCTCCTCACGAAATTGCTGGAAACTATCAAGCGCACAAGCGCCCACAGCCTCACTTCCCACCACTCCTCCATCTGGTGATATTTCAGATACTACCTGGCCCTATGACGTGCACGGGTGAGCACTCTTTCTACTACGACTAGCAGGGGCAGGGGCAGCCGTCTCAGTCCCTTTAGGCCTAAACAAACGGGAGAAGCAATTTTAAAAGCTCATATTTACGATTTTGTTTCTCTAGGACCACTCCCGGTACCAAGGGTATTAGGTTGGGTTCTCTAGAGAAGCAAACTCAAGACATTTTGAAGGACTGTAAGTGGAGACATGTAGCCTGTGAAGGAGAATGACAACAGGAAAAGAGCCCACAGCGCAGCAGAGCAGCTCAAGTCCACTCACGTTCATGGGCCAGCCAGTGTACTGAAGGTCACCTGACTCCTGCAGTTACCAGGCCCAAGGGCCAAAGAAGTAGAAGGTGGGAGGGTGAGGCATGGCCAGTAGAGCAGTGGGGGTAGCAATCACAGTCAGACCTCGTGGCGTGGAAATGCGAGGTGGCTGGCTGACACAGCGTGATGGTGTAACGCAGCTGTCCCGGCAGTGCAGCCTGGCAGTGCGAGGTGGCCGACAGGTGGTGCAGGGTGGCAACGCGAGGCAGTGGGGCTTATTGGTGCCCCAATGGTGACATGAGGCAGCCAGCTTAGGCAGCACACCAGTCCGGGCAGGAAGGGAAGAGAAAATGCGATGGCCAGGCTTCCATGGTGTCTTCTGACATCTAGGTCCCACCTCCAAAGAGACGTTCCCATGCTGCCAGCTGACTGATAAGTTAGACACCACCCACAATCTTCTGGTGTGCCACGCTGACCAAAAATAAATAAAAACCCTTCCGTCGGAGTTGGCATGAGTCAGAATGGATTGCAGTGGAGTGGGTTTGGCTCAGGGTTCCATCTCTAGGGACACTGACTTCTGCATTAGCTTTCTCCTGAGGAGCAGCTGGTGGAGTCGAACTGCCCACCTTCCATGAGGCGCCAAGCACCGATCCACTGCATCACAGGGGCGTATGCACATCTGCCCTTTTTCTTCTCTTGTTCACCATTCACCAACTTGAGGCCTTCCCAAAGGGACCGTCTAGCATGACTCCTGAGTCAAGGCCCCTGGGCTTTTTCTGGAGAAAGATGACCAAATTCTTTACTTCAAAGAAATGTTAGACACATTTTTTTTTCTTTTCTTTTTTAAACATTTTATTAGGGGCTCATAGACACTTTTAAAACATTCAAAATATACCAAAGCCATCCATTCTTGTTGTGGAAATAAAAGCTTTGTTTAAAAACCTAACACCATATGGAAATTGGTTTTGAAAACACATTAAAACGAGCTTTCACTGGCAACAACTAAACAGCGCACCCGGGGTTCCTCTTTCTAGTCTAACTACCGAAGGGCCGAGCATCTACGAGGATCTGCCAGTTAACTAGGCAATGCATATAATGAACGTAGTGTCATGCTGGGAAGCTGATAATTCACCAAATTTTAGTTGCCACTATTGCTTTTGTTGTTGTTAGAGTTAACACCTTTCTTAATTCAAGCACTAATACTTACTGACCTAAATTAAATAATCCTCTTGTCCCATCTCAGCAAAAATTAATCTGTATTGAATTTGGTTAAATGTTACCCAAAAAAGAATCTCAGTCCCATATGATATTATATGTAAGTGTTATATAACATGTTATAATATCACTGCCACATGTCTGTATTTTTGTTTGGTTAAAAAAAAAAAGATGCCCTTTAAAAAAAAAAGCTGATCCTAAGACATGACATTTAATTTACAGCCATCCCTGAAAAGCTATGTGTGTATGGCTGTCCGGGTGAAAAATTAAAAAGATTGTCTTGTTTTCCCTGAGGGTTCCCCTATGTGATTATATAAATGTTACAGCACCACATCAAGATGGTGGCAAGAATTCCAGAACAAAGGTGGGAGCAAAGACAGTGTAACGTAAAGCAAACACAGCTTCTGTGAGTCAGGACCTTTAAAGCAAGGCTAATTTTCAGACTGCGTATCTATATTCAGCAGAGTGGTCCACAAGTTTCCAGAATGAATGTTTAAGTATGCTGAATTATAATTTCCCCAATCAAGAACATAGCTCTCTGATCCACATGCTTTAATTAATGTGCTATAATTATTCTGAAAAATCTATACCTTGCTGTAAAATATTGCTATGCGTTAAGGTGCTGATATCATCAATATCTGATGGAAGAAAGGTGATCAGAGACCGAATTGCAACTAGCATGGCAACCGGGAAAATAAATAGAGGCTGGTCTATAACCTCCTTAACATTGTTGGCTTTTCACTAGTAGATAGTTTAGCTCCTCGGATTGGAGTCTTTCTTCTTAAATCCTGTGTTTGCGGTGGTGGAGGGAAGGAGGGGAGATGGCTATGAACATATGAATGGTGGAAGGAGAAAGGAAGGAAGGATGGGATAGGGAAAGTCGCTGCTCTAAAACTACTCCTGAGTCTATGGTGCCTGAGCATAGATGTCCCTGCTGAGAAAATCATTTCATAATGACAATCTTGTCCCTAGGTAGCAAGTCTGCAGAGTGCCTCTCATCACGACCCCAACACACAGCTTTCCCAGGAGCCACACATGTATTGGCTTAAATGTATAGGTCCCATTTTCCATGCTAAGAAAATGTGTTTAGGTCCTAAAACGTGGTGGGAACTCAGAGAGCCCCAACATACAAGAAAAATGGCTATCATACAATCAGCATAGAAGAACCCTTTCCAACAGCGGCAGGAACCAGAAACTAGCTTTTCACTCATAACATTTGGGAAGATTAAAAGGGAATTAATGAGAACCCTCTTAATGAGAATTAGCCAACAGAGAAATGAGTACTAGGTCTGCATCTGCCCTGGGAAAGCTTCCTGCCTCCTCTCCTGGCACAGTCCCATGAGTGATGCTGGCTACAAAACCAGGTACTGTGGGATTCGGAAGTAAAGGAGAACCTACGTTCTGACTGCTTCACTGGAGACCAAGGCAGGCTCTCCTGTATTACCATATAAGATGAAGTCTACCCAGAGGTCTGCGGACGAAGGAAGCACAAGACCAGCCAATTTGCAGGACATCCCTCTCTTAATTGATGAGACCTTTACAAATATTGATAATCACATTCCAAATGTCTTTACTGTGCACGTCAGAACACATTTTCTATTAGAGCTACACGTGATCTCAGCACCGCAGCACATGTCTGTAACCACGTTTTCTCACAACCATGTGTAGGGCTGTTTTCTCATAAACTGTGTCACTTTACTGGCCAGATTATAAAACAGTTTTATAACAGTTATTCTTCCAAGACTTTACTTGGTTTTTAGACAGCTACACCCCAGGGTCCAAACAAGTTTCCAGTGACAATGTTTCTGAACACATTTTTTCCACAAGGTCTAATTCAGCTCAAGAAAGGCCAAGGGCAAAGACAAAAGCCACCGAAAGGGTAGCACACAAGGGAATGGCTGAGAGTTGGGCAGTGCAGTCTGAAGTATTTGTTCCTGAACTACATACAAGTCTACAAATGGGTTCTCCCATTAAGAAACTCGGTTCTTCCCAGGGAGTTTAAGGGATCCAGCGTATTCTTGAACCCCCACCTGGATGCACACACTTTTTCTATCTCAACTTCCCACTATCTGTTCTGGAAAGCCAAGTAGGGCGGATTCTACCTGGTTTATCACACCTGTTCTAAATGAAAACCTATGGAGAACCATGTGTCAACCCTGCCTCCCTTCGACGTGCCGAACACTGTACAGGTGGTTTACCTGCACAGGTACTGAATCTTACACAGACAACTTTATCACTGGCCTTTGCTGGCCTCTTTGAAGGTCATAATCCCCTTCCCTGCTGGTGACCACCAATCCCTACAGGGAAAGAGATCTGAGGGCAGCCCCGAGAGGGCTGGACCCTTGGGCTCCACAGTCCTGGCTTTCAGGGGACCCTCCTCTCGGCCCCCCGAAGGCATGGCACAGCCAGGCCGCCGGCACCGGCTAAGCGCCCAGGCTGGGGGACCCGCACCCCCGGGAGGCCCGAGCCGCAGCGCCCACTCTGGGCGGTCTGCCCGCACTCACCCTTCTGCTCCCGCAGGCTCGACAGCGACCAGAGCAGCAGCGCCACCAAGGCCAGCCACCCGAGCTGGCTCAGCAGAAGGTCCCTCCGGCGGCGGCGCCGGCGACGGCGGCGCGCGGCAGCCTCCGGGCTCGGGGGCTGCATTCTCGGGCGGCCGGCCGGTGACCCCGGGGCGAGCAGGGGCGGGGTGCGGGTGGCCGCCGCCGGGCCCGCGGCGGGGAGAGGCAGCCGCGCGCCCCACCGCCGCGCGCCCTCGCGCTGCTTCCAGCCGCCCGCCGCCGCTTCGTCCTCCTCGGCGCGGTCCCCGTCGCCGTCGCTGTCCCTCGGTCCCTCCTCGCCCGCGCCCACCCCCCGCTCCTCCTGCGGCCGCTCGCCGCTCGCCCACGCCGCCGCCCGCAGGCACTCGGGGTCCCTCTCCTCCGCGCGCGCCATGGCTCCCACGCCCGCGCTCAGCCTCCGGCGAGGGCGCGGCGGGGGCGCCTGCGAGGCCGAAACGCAGGGGCGGCGACCGACGAGGAGGAGGAGGAGGAGGAAGAGGAGGTGGAGGAGGAGCGAGAAAGGACCCAAGGGAGGTGGGCCCGCCGCTGGTCAAGGCTGCCAGCACGCCAGGCCACCCCAGGCTGGCCCGGCCTCCCCAGTGGCAGGACCGGGGTCGCGAGCCGCCGCCGCCTCCAGAGACCGCCCGCGGGGATCCGGGACCAGCCGGGCTTGAGTGGGGGTCGCAGCCCGCGGGGAGCCCCAGGCGAGCCCGAATCCGCGCTGGCACACCCGCTCTCCTAGCCGGCAATGACGGCAGCCGCGGGGTCCGGGGAGCTTGGTGGGGGGCGCCGGCGACCGCTGCCTCCAGGGAGGTGTGCGCAGGGGCCTGGCCCTGGAGACAGCTGGTGGTGGCCGGCTGCGGTGGTGGGCCAGGCTCCTGTGGGGAGGAAAGGAGGAAGTACCGAGAGCCCTGTGTACAATCTTTCTGTGCGGGGCTGGAAAGGGGGCAGCCCCCCTTTCGGAAAAGGACACCGCAGGTAACAGGGGAGGGTCGTCAGCACCCCCTCCAACTTCCCAGACTGGGTGTGCAGCGGGTGCACTTGGCTGCCCAAGACCAGGCACAGGCCTTTTGCCTCCCCGTGGCCTTCTGAGTTTCCCTCCACCACCTCTGGTACCAAAGTCCTTGTGCACTAGGCTCTAGAACTGCAGCGGGCCGCCCCCAGAGGGGGCTCGGTTCCTTAGGGGTGTCCTGGACCCTCTCTCTGGCTTAGGCTCATACTGCACTCCCTGAATGTGCTGGGCCAAGTCCAATGCGGTTGCTAGGAGCACCTGGGAGAAGTAGCTAGAAGGACCGTAGCCAACTTTGGGAGTGGGCTTTCTAGGGAAAGCATCCCATCAGCCTGCTCCACCATCCCCTTACCTCTAGCTCTTCTCCTGCCCATGCCCTGCCCCCTTAATTTGTTGGATACCATAGAGTTTGGGCAGCCGTCTACCCTGTTGAAGGAGCCAGTTTAGTGAGAACATAGCGACCCCACTCCAGTAAGCCCACTCGCCACAGACTTCTCAGCCTCCCTGCTGCCTCTCTAGGGCTTCTAGCGCCCCAGAGGCCTGTGTGATGGGGGCTTCAAACAAAGAGGTTGGTTCCATTGCGGATTCCCTGGAAAAGCTGTCTCCAGTGGAATCCAGTCATCATAGGGATTCCAGGCACTGGACTTCTGAGATGGTGGAGAGAAAGGTGTCTCCGTACAGAGACACTCAGATCTGGGAAGAACTGAGTCCAAATATGGCCACACCTGTCCATAGCATCCCAAACAATTCCTAGCAGCATCTGGGGACCGCAAAGGACAGAGCAAGGTGTCATAGACAGCTTCCTTCCCACAGAAAGCCATGTCACCCAACAAGGCCTGGGTGAGTTTTCTTCCTGGGTGTATCAGTTCTTTGCCCCTGTTCTCAACCTGGCTTCTTGCCAGAGAGGCAGAGCACCTTTTCTGCAGTGCCTGTGGTGCCCATTTGCTCTGGCTACCAGATACTAAAGAGGCTTGAAAAATATGTGAGGACCTCTGATAAGGTCATTACTAGAAAAGAACATGTCGGAGCTATGAAGCAAGTGCAACTAAATGACAAGGAGGGAATCTGTAACTAACTGGGTTAGATAGAGAATGGGCACCAGCTTAGGGTGGCAATGTTGTAGGCACAGGAATTGAATAATCATGGGAAGGGCGGGTGGTAGGAAAGGAGCCAGAAGAGAAAATAACCGGAATTGGTCATTTTAAAAACCGTTTTATTGGCATAAAATTCATGTAGCATACAATTCAATAACTCGCTCATTGCCATAGAGTCAGTGCTGACTCATAACGGTTACCCCGTGCGTTTCCCAGACTGTTACTGTGTACAGAGTAGAAATCGCTTTCTCACTCGGAGCTGCTAGTAACCACTAGCCCATGCCGCTCACAGCAGTTCAATCATATTAAGAAATCAAATACAATTAAAACAACCTTAGAACATATTCTTCTTTCTGGTACTAATTGTTATGAGCCCCTATTGCCCACATCCTCCCCTGTCATACCCCAACAAACCATGAATCCAGTTACTGTCTCAATAGCTTTCTTACCCTGGATTTTATTGACGGAAAATTATACCTAAAAATAGCCTAACAACTAAAACAGATAAAAACCACAAGGTGTTAGTCAGGGTTCCTAGAGAAACAAAACGAGGACACTCGATAGATAGATAGATAGATAGATAGATAGATAGATAGATAGATAGATAGATAGATAGATAGATGATAGATGGTTGATAAATAGATAGGTGATAGATAGATGATTGATGGATAGATGATAGATAGATAGATAGATAGATAGATAGATAGATAGATAGATAGATAGATAGATAGATAGATAGATAGATAGATTTATATAGCGAAAAAGAATGCAGCAGCAAAGTAGTCCACACAGCACTACAGAGAGTCAGTGCAACTCACTTTGGCAGGACAGTTAATATACTGAAGGTCCTTCCAACTCATGCCAGCCCCTGGTCCAAGGCCAAGGAAGCAGACAGTAGGAAGATGAGCTGTGGAGACATAGTAGAGGCGTGGAGCCTCATGGTGTAACAATGAGAAGTGGCGGGAGGTGCGGCGTCTGGAGTGGTAACAAGACGAGTGGAGAAGCCCATCGGGAAGCAGACATGGCGAGGTGGGGCAGCACTGCTACGTGGCACAGCCCAGCACAGTGACACGGTCCACCACAATCCATGGGTCCATTCGGTCCGCAGGTAGTGCGGTACACATGGAAGGCAGGGCAGCCAACACGGGCAGCACCCTGGTCCAACCATTAGGGAGAAAGAGAAAGGGGCTGGTCTCTGAGAGCCATTTCTCTTGGCCAAGCCTCCGAAAGAGATCATCAAGCTCAAACCTGATTGACAGGTTAAACACCACTCAGATCTTTCTACGGGTGCCATGTTGGCACACAAAAAAACTAATGATCATACTCCATCTAAAAGAAAGTAGAAAACATTAAAAACTAGAATAAACTTGAAATGGGTCAAAATGGATATCCAACTGAAGAGAGGGATACTATAGCAAAGTATAGTGAAGAAACTAGATGGTACCCCGTTATCAGGACGAATAGCATCTGGGGTCTTAAAGGCCAAACAGAGAGCATTGTAAAGTCAATTATTACAGATATACTCAGGTCTAAGTGTATTATCTTATCATTTGATCTCCCTTTTTACCCAACTTAAGCTGTTTCGGGTTTAAAAAAAATTAAAAGCAAAGAGTGATGGGCAAATACACGTGGCCTTCGACAGGGGATGTACATAGCCAGGCTATCCTGTACTGTGTTAGAAAGTGGATGACTGTAGGTGCGGTTAGCTTAAAACTTAACATATCATTTGATCTCCCTTTTGATCCATTTTAAAAGGTGTCTATCTGGTTTACTTTGCTATTGTTAGTTTTGTTTGTTTCGTTTTTTAATGTTTTTCTGTACATGAAATCCAGGATGGGTAAATCTATGGAGACAGTAGCTGGATTAATGGTTCCTTAGAGGTGTGGCAGGGAGAGGAGGGGGGAATGGAGAACTAGGAATGAGTACAAAAATGAAGAAAGTGTTCTGAAACTGATGTGGTAATGATTGTGCAACTCTTCTTGATTAATTGAACTGTTCAGTTGTATTATGTGTGAATTATATGCCAATCAAATGGTTTAAAACCCGTTTGAGATCAAATGATAAGGTATTAAATTGTAATCTGTCTGCAGCTGCAAAAGTTCACTTTCCAATGTACTTTGCATGACAAGGCTACTGACATCCCTGGTCTACTATCACAGGGGATTCACCAGAGGCTTCATCCACTCATATTTCCCTTTCACTTTATTCTTTTAAAGAACAATTTAAAAATGAGTCCAAATGGAGAAAAAATGCAATATATTACATTTTAACTAGATTATAACTGTCATGATTGACTTTTCAATGCTCTCTGTCTGGTAAAAAAGGTTATTCAAATTCCTTGACTATGATTGGAGGGCATATACTGGAGCCATAATCCATGTATGGACCCTCCAAATGGATTTTGGGCTTCCTCTTAAGGTTCACACTTAACTCTAGATGCAATCTAAGAATAAGTAGCACTTATCAAATGGCCCTGCGTGAAACTAACCCTCATGAAGAGATTATTGAAGGTATGTAGATAGTAGGATGTGGTAAAGAAACTAGAAGATGCCCAACTACCAGAAAGAATAATATCAGGAGTCTTCAAGGCTTGCCTTCAAACAAGCAGCTACCTAAATGAGGCATCAACTAATTCCACATGGAAGACGCACACCAGCCTGTGTGAGTCAAGGTTTGTAAATAAGAAGGAATTGGCCGCTTAGGGGGTGGGAGGAAGCACTTGAATATGCATACAAGTTAGCTAGATCCTTGGACACATCGAAATTCTTTTAGTTTATATTCATTTTGACAGGAAAACGGGGAATGCTGAAGTAAAGCAGTAAACCCTGAGCGACCAAACGCCATCCAGAAATAAAGTAGGTTCTCTGGCCAGCATCCTGATCGCACATCAAACCTGCTGGTTTACTCATACAGCACTGGCTAAATGGCTCCTCAGTGCAAACTTCCTGGATCCAGGAAATTACTCTTCTGCCTGCTTCAGGTGACACATAGAGCAGCTCTGAAGTCGACCCAACAGCGCTGAGGACGAGACGGCAGCTTTGGGTAGCACAGGGGAGTGCCTGAGGCTGCTCTTTCCAGGAAAACAGTGGGTTTTGCCCTCTCTGTCCCTGTCCAGTGTTTAGAAGCTCCTCCAGGAAACTGAGTTTGAAAGGAGTTGGAGCTGAAACGATTTTGTCTTTCACGATCAGGGAGCTAGCTGATCCATGCTAGGCAGCTTTTTGCCTCTTACTTCTTCATCTGTTTGAGTGTGACCTTACATCTTATGCAAGAGATTTCCGAAGAAACTTCTAGGGCCCTCTTCAGTCTCAGGAAACGCCTGCCTGATAAAAAGCATTACCTCGAGGTGCACAGGGGTCCCCACGGGGGCGTGACAGAAGTACTGCCGGAGCATTCACAGTGCCGGTCTGGTGGCTGGCGGTGCCATCCAGGCCCCTTCATGCTTTCCTACTGGTGGCCTTCTAGTTCCCGTTCGGTGGGTCTAGGGGCCTAACCTGAGCAGTCGAAGTGCAATATGTCTCTCCCTCATATGACAAGGAAAAGTTTCCCACATTTGCTCCTTCTCAGCAGCCTGGTGGGCAAAGCCTGGTCTGTGCCCACACACCACACATGCCCGTGTGCACTACTTCCCAGTCTCCAGCTTCCCCTGTCCCAGACCTGAAAGAGCAGTCTCCACCACACAGTAAGGCATCACACCGACCAGCGCCAGTCCTATCAAGCGAGCACCGATTTAGAAGAGAGGTGGGAAGACCATCCGAGAAGCCACTCGCTCCTCTGGTTGCCCCATCAGACAGATCTATGTGGCCCAAGCAATGCGCGGACAGATCACTAGCTGTTCCTATAAAACATTTGAAACCAAGAAGGTCACGTGTTTGCCAATCAGGGCATAAAAGATTAAGAAACCCTTTCATGGACCCTTGGAAATTTCCCCTATGTGTGAGCGTAGCTGTCACATTATGCCTAAGGCTGCAAGGCCTCCTGTCGCTACATCTTCCTACTGTTTCACTGATGATTTCGTTAGCGCCGTCTGGTCGCCCCCAATCCTACACCACCCCACCATTGCTTGGGGTTCGCATCAGTGGGGTCCTGAGGGCTTTCACTGGCTGGTTTTCAAAAGTATATGACCAGGCTTCTCGTCCTCCTCTGTCAGGGTCTACATGCAAGCTGGGCTAAAATCTGTTAGCATCATAGTACCATTCAAGCCTTCACGGACAGTCCAATGGTGCTGCCCAGGTGCACTGGCCACGAATCAAACCTTGGCCTTCCATGTGGAATGAGACAATTATGCCATGAATATTGATCATATTGACAAGCTATATGTCCTCCAAACGCTTCACCATGCACATGTACACTCAACGCAGATTAGTAGCCGAAGTGAAATTTCATTCTCAAAAAACCTGGCAACTCATACCCCTCTCCATTCTTTTCCATTACTTTATCATGCATATGGAAAGGGGCTCCTGCAATCTCTTATTGAACTGGAAGTATTTCAAAGGAAGATAAAATTATCACTCATGTGTATGTCTCCCTTCCAGCCACCAGGTCTCTGAGAACACCATGTGTATCGGGGGTGGGGGCGGGGCACCATTTTATGTGTGCATCTGTGACAGGAGACAAAAGAAACTATCTTCAACTTTCTATTTTATTTTTGCCAAACTGTGTGTGTGTGGTTTTGGTGATTTTGCTTCAGTTGGACATAAAAATTACTATAGATTTATTTTTTTACAATGGGCCTTTGTTATATCCACAGCACTGCACTTTTTTTTCTGCCTTAAAAAAATTTTTTTTATCATTTTATTAGGGGTTCATACAACTCATCACAATCCATACACAATCTTATTTTTTTTAAAAACTCCCTTTGCTTCTTTTAATTCTATATTTGAATCTCTTTCCAATTACAAAACATACACCAATTTAACGGTTTCTAAATATACAATTCTGTGACATTGATTAAACTCTTCAAGCTATACAACCATTCTCATCTAAGGTGAATTGTCCCTCTCAATCAACATAAACTCACTGGCCCTTAAGTTGCTATCATCAATCTGGCCTGTCATTTAAAATGTACTTGATTGAGGCTGAGAGCATGCTGCTGTGGTTAATTGCCGCAGAGTTGGCTCCAAGGCATGGGGACTTCCCAAGGCATAGGGACTTCACGTACAACAAAAGGACACATGGCTTGCTTTTGGCATTGTCTACGCAGTCATTGATAAGCTCCAGTCCATTATCGTGCCTTTCAGCATCCAATAAAACCAAGCTCGCTGTCATAGAATCAAATCTAACTCACAGCAGTCCCACAGGCAGGGGAGAACTGGCCTCTGGGTTGCTGAGACTGAAACTCTTTACAGGAGTAAAAAGCCTCGTCTTGCTCCTGTGGAGTGGCTGGTGGTTTGGAACTGCTGGCCTTGCGGTTAGCATCCTTAGGGGTTCATTTTCCAGCACTTTAATCAATGTTTTAATATGTTTCATAGGATAATCACTGACTGATTTTCAAAAACAGATTGCCAAGTCTTTCTTCCTAGTCTTACTTAGTCAAAGAGATCTGCTGACACCTGGCCATGCTGGCATATGAAATATAGGTGCCATAGTTTCTGACATCTTAGCATCATGAAAGCCACCACAAGAAGACAAACAGAAAGATGAGTGAGTGGGTTTTTTATTTGTTTGTTTTGCTTTCGTGGAGGTGTAATATATACACAGTAAAATGCATTCGGCTTGAGCACATATCTTGATGACCCGACATAGTTCTAGATTAAGGTAGAGAACATTTCAGGCCCCTCTGAAGACACTCTTTTGTCACGCCCCCCAGGCAATGATCCCCAGAGAGAACCATTTTTCTCACCTCTTTCAACAGCGATCATGTCTCCCTGTCTCTGAAATTCAGGTACATAGAGGCAACTTGAACTCAGCAATATTTCTGTGGGGTTCATCCACTCGGTGGTGTATAGCTATAATCCTTGCACTTTTGTGTGATGGGGCATACATTGTTTTTATATGATGATGCTGTTTCCTCCCAAGTTTAGAGTGGACCAAGAATAACCAAACTGTTGCATAAACTATAGAGACAAATGACATCTCTGACTGGCTAGTTTCACACCCAGAAAAACTTCAGTCTGAATTAAAATAATCACCCCTGCTTCTCAAATCGGTTACACTACTTAAGAAGGGCAACAGCAACTGCAGGATGAGACCAACTGACTAGCGTTAGGGCGTTGACATTTTATCGCCAAGAATAAAAGAATCCCTCAAACTGTACACGTTTTCAGGCCGTTGTTACTTGTAACAGTCAGCACAACGCATTTCCATGTCAGACTTTTTTTTCCCCTACTGTGGGGAAAAATCTTCAAGAACCACTCACCTAGTAATACATGCACGGAAATGTTCATGCTCTAGAACATTCGACTGCTCTATAGAAGTGTTGATAGAAGTCAACAAAACCAGAGTTGGCTGTTTAGGTCTACCCAGCAGCCTCAGAAGAAAGACCGGAGCATCTACTTGCAAAATCTCAACCATTGATCTTCTCTTACACAAGAAGTTACCATGAGTCAAAGTCACCCACTAACTTCATTGTCATTGACTCAATTCCAGAGGAGAACTAAGGAGAGCTGTTCCCTAGGATTTCTGAAGCTCTCCATCTTTATCAAAGCAGATTGCCTGTGGAGTGACTGGTGGCTTCAAATGGATGACCTTTTGGTTAGCAGACCAGCAAGGGTCAGAGTCACGGCCACCGCAAAGGGTTTAGTTAGGATCTAGTTCTAGAGAAAGAGACAATTTATGACATCGTTTTGGTTGCTCCTGAAGCAAAAATCAAAAACATTTTTAAAAATTACATGCTTCATATAAATATTTTTAATTAACGTATTCTGACTGTTTGGATGAGAATAAGCAAATGCTCTAGCTATGTCTGTATCTAGCTCCTTCTGCACACAAGTACTATTAAAAGAAAATGACTCCTACCAAAATAATTCAAAGCAATAGAAATAATATGGAAATTAACATTGTAAATCCTCAGATGACAGAAGTATTTAC
The DNA here is from genome assembly GCF_050624435.1 of Tenrec ecaudatus. Lineage (NCBI taxonomy): Eukaryota > Metazoa > Chordata > Mammalia > Afrosoricida > Tenrecidae > Tenrec > Tenrec ecaudatus. The sequence continues at coordinate 50,730,938 of NC_134541.1, read as the reverse complement.
AATTTGACAATTTTCTCATTCTGTTAGAGTTATTCAGAAAGAAAACATATAAGTCCTGTTAATTTTATTTTCTTTAGGTATACTGGGGCAGATAGGATGCCAAATATTCAGGCAGAAGGCCTGAATAAAGGTCCATGGGTTTATTTGTGGTTAACAAAGAAGTCTTAGGGAGAATGATACCATGTTTTTAAATCAAGAACATAGACTTGTAAAATGTTTTCAATGTTTAAGGCTTTTAAAATCTAATCCTTAGTGGACCATGATATACTCTTACGTGGAAAAAGCAAGTTGCGGTGTGAACTGTAGTATTCCATATTTGTAATGGTAAGTAAAATAATTTGTGTTTGTATCCCTGTATGCATGCATGTATTTTTAGGTAGTTAGCAAAGTAAGGATCCCTAGTGGTGTGATTATGTGTTGGGCTTGTAATAGCAAGGTTGACAGTTCAAAACCACCAGACAATCCTCAGGAGAACGACAGTTTTCTACTCCCCTAATGAGTTACAATCTCCCTGAGGAAGGGAGGGGGAAAATGAGTAGCTACCAAGGGCTCAAGTAGAAGGAATATGTTTTGAGAATGATGATGGCAACAAATGTGCTTGACACAATGGATGGATGGATGAATTGTAATAAGAATTGTATGAGCCCCCAATGAAATGATTTTTTAATTTTTTTAAAAAGAGTTATAATCTCAGAAATCCATAAGAGGCACTATGAGTGGGAACTGACTCAATGGCAGTGAGTTTGAATTTGAATTATGATTCTTGAATGAAGAAGAAAGTTTACTTTTTAATTCTGTACTCCACTACGTGTTTAGAATTATTTTTCTACCACCAACTGGTCCCATTTAATTGTTTAAAGAGGAACGAAATGAAAAAAATATGTTCATGTGTAAGTCGTTTAAAAAAAGTTGGCTTACATTAAAGGAATTGTCATGGTTGACTTTGGAGGAGCTGAGCAAAAGGCTAGGTAAGACCAGGCCTTCCCTCCAACATGAGCCATTGCGCTCAGAGTTCCCTGGTGCTCTGTGTCTCCAGAGGCTGACTTCAGAGGCAACTTAAGAAGGCAAGGCAAGCAGTAGACCACCTAGGTGGTCAGCTTTCATTGACTAGTGCAGAAAATTGCTTTCTGAGTCTAATTTACAGTCTGGTTCATTTCTAAAAGGTGTAGTACATTTCTTCCCGGCGCCTAGTTCCTCTTTGATAATGAAAAAGTCCACAAACATCCTCATAGGGGTGTTTGCAGAAATCAACATTTTGAAAATACAAAACACTCCCGTGAAAGAGATTTGAAAGCCAGTCTACTCTCCTCTTAAGATAACCATGTGGGGCTCAAGAAGAAAGCTAATGTTTTGAGAACGATGATAGCAACAAATGTACAAATGTGCTCGACACAATGGATGGATGGATGGATGGATGGATGGATGGATGGATGGATGGATGGATGGATGGATAGATGGAAGGATGGATGGATGGTGATAAGAGTTGTACAAGCCCCCAATAAAATGATTTTTTTAAAGATAACCTTGTGTTATCCTGATCAAGAAAATCCTAGTGCACGCCTTTTTCTGCATGTCTCAATCAAGCTACCCCATCTGTAGCACCCATTCCAAGTGTTAACAGTAGAACAGTTTGGAAACAGCTGAGGCCAGGTTCTAAGTCAATGAGATACCTCACCAGCGAACAAGGTTACCTGGGCGCTAATGATCGCATCTCATCCACCAGGTGATTGCTGGCCCTGCCTCTCCTGGCTTCCTCAAGCCTGTGATTTCAACATTGAAAAGCTGTGGTGGTTCGCCCCCTCGTGGTAGACATAAGCATCCTCCTGGGCAATTCTGTCCGCCCCACCTGCGCCTTGGTTCAAATAAAATTCTTGCTTTCCACAAAATAGATGCAGGTTTTCTTCACAACCAGTGCACTTTTTTGTGGCACTTCCCATCTGTCAGTGGAGCTTGATGTGTGACTAAATACGAGCCAAGTTTCAGTGAAGCTTCCGGACGAATACAAACTAGGAAGCAAGGCTGTGGCTAACAGTGGTCCCGAAGTGCGTGAGGTTTCCACGAGTCCGGGACCGACTTGAGAGTCACTGGCAACACTGACTGGTACCTCTGAAATTCACATCAGTGCATCATATGGAGCGCTCCTAGTCTCTGGAATGTGTTTTCTTGGAGATTATTTCTTAAATTTTTAATATTAGTCATACTACATTTAAGTACTTAAATATTTCACTTGTTTAAAATCAAACCTTTCCTCGGAATTTAATTCAGGACTCATCTAGAGCCTTTTCTTTACAGACATTTAGGCCCTCAATCCCTGTGCTACAGCTTGGGCCTTCACTGATTGCTTGTAAAGGAAGCCAAATCTCAGGCCCTGCCCAAATCCACTCAATCAGAATCAAGGTCCCCAGAGAATTCCCAAGCTCAGTCCTATTGAGAAATGTGGCTTTAGTTGGCAGTTACTCTTATATTTGTTGACCAGATGCTCCATAACTTCTTGATTTAATAGGAAACTACAAGTCACCAGGTAACAAGCTTGGGGGGATCTCCTCAGACACTCCTGGAGAGGTCCCACCAGGCGGGAAATCTCGTGTTCCCTCGAAGCCAGAAAAGCAGCTTAAAACCAAGGATGTCAACTATCTTTTAAGACAGGGATCCGCACTGCTGACTACCCTTCACCACTGACCCAAGCTGCTTCTGTGCACTCCCCCTCTCCTGCCCAAGCTGGTCCTTCCCTGCCCTTGTTCCAACCCGCCCAGCCAAGCCCCTTGCCTCTCGGGCCTCTGTGGGCCCTGCTCGGGCAGCAGATTGAATGGCAACTTGACGCAGACATGTTCACAACAACCGAGTAATGCGTTTGCCATTGTTTTCCTTTTCCCTTCCTTCTTTCTCTGATGCCCCTCCTACCTGCACACAACACTCACGGGATCAGCAATCTCAACCCAAATAATGGCTTTATTTATTTACTTTTGGTTTGGGTTTCTTATCTATTTTATTTATTATTTCTCTCTTTTTTCCCATGTTCCGCCTACTTCCTTTTCCTATGGAGGAACCACCCCGTGTGTGTGCATGCCTCCCGGGCAAGAACAGGCAATCCCAGGTTAAAAAACAGGTTAAAAAAAAAACACAGGTTTTTAGGGGGTTTCCCACAGACCCGCCCATCTTCCTGCTACCATAGCAACAGAGCTATGCATTGACGACCAAGCCATGCCCGTTCTCTGTTTCTCCTTGTCTTCTCTATAGTCACAGATGTACAGGTGGAGTTAGTTGAAAATTTAACACCTTATTATTTGTTTGCTTTTTGACTCATCTTAAATTTGTTATAGTTTTTATTATTTTCTTCCATTGGAAATTTTTCTGTTTGATTTCCTTATTGTTGTTTGTTTGTGTCCTTTTGTTTTTGTGTGTTTTTATTTACACAGACTCCAGGGTAGGTAAAACTATAGAGGTAATAACTGGATTAATAGTTTCTTAGGGTTATAACAGGGGAGGTTGGGGAGAAATGGGGAGCTAATAAAAATGAGTCCAAGAAAGAAGAAAACGTTCTAAATTAGTGGTGACGATTGCACAATTTAAAGTTTGAATTGTATGTGAGTTACATGTCAATAAAACTGTTAATGTTCTTTTTAAATGATTCATATAACATGTATTTTTCAACTTTCAAAGTATCATTTGAATTTTAACCCTATTGAATATGGAAAATTAACAAAATAAGAATTCCAACGTATAAGCACAAAAGTAAATACAAGTAGTATATTCTGAAATCTCCAAAGAGTAAGCTAACAGCACCACACACTTAGCTGTTAATAGCAGGGCACTATGTATCAGATAATATTTAGAATAATTAAAATAAGTGTAATCTAATTTCTTCTGTAAACTATGTTATTTCAAAAGCAACACCAGTGTATATGCTGCCTTAAACACAAAGTGGTATAAATTAAACTTTAAAATACAATATAATACATTAAAAAACAACTTTTCATTGGCATAATTTTATTTATTTTCCCCAAAAAACATTCCCATTCATATTCTCCAGAAAATACAAGATTAAGTCAAAAAAGCTATGCTATACATCATAGTTATGAAAGAACAATATCAACACATAAAACATAACACCTACAATTAGAACAAGAGCAGTAAAAAAAATACTCAGCCACCAAAGAAAAAATAAAATTTAGAGGAGAAATAAATGAGTCAGAAAACAAAAAACCAGTAGGAAGAAGTCAACAAGATCAGAGATTAGATATTCAAAGGGATTAACAAAATTGACAAACCCATCGTACCCCTAATAAAAGAAAAGCAAATATAATGAATAAAAATTAAATGGGCAATATCACAACAGAATCAAATAAGAAGACGTGTATTATGAAAGACTACTCCAACAAATTAAAATACCTAGAAGAAATTGACAAATAGCTAGAAGCACAATATTTACCTAAATTAACACAGATTAACATAGAATACCTCAGCAGACCACAAGAAGAAATAGACCCGGGTATTAAAAATGTCCCAACACAGTAAGTCCGGGAAACCCCAAGTCACAGGAATCGTGGTGTCCACCTATTTTTGTTGTCATTCGGTTCCATTAGTCAGGTCCAACCTATAGCAACCTTACGCACACCAGAACCAAAAGCTGCCTGGTCCTGTCCCGTGCTCACAATTGTTCTTAAGCTTGTTGCAACCACTGTGTCCATCGATGTCCCTGAGGGCCTTCCTCTGTCCACCAAATAGCCATGTCCTTCTCCAGGTACTGATCTCTCCCGACAGCATGTCCAAAGTGGGCAAAACGAAGTCTTGCCATCCTTGCCTCGAAAGAGCATTCTGGCCGTACTTTTCCAAGGCAGATTGGTTTGTTCTGTTAGCGGTCCGTGGCACTTCCAATTTTCTTCTCTAGAACCGCGCTTCAAACGCATCCGTTCCTCCGTCTTCATTACTCAAAAATCCAACTTTCACATACATACGAGGCGATTGGAAATACCGTGGCTTGAGTCAGACGCACCTCAGTCCTCGTGTCCCTCTGTAAGTAGTTTGAAAGCGTAGCCTAGATAGCCCATGGAGCTGCGGGCAGCCGGGGTAAGGAAGCCGATGGCAGCGTTAACCAGGTGGCCTGTTTGATCTTGAGAATCTTTCATATGCAATTTTAGAATTTCCTCTTTTGATTCTCTTTCTGCTTTTTATTGCATTCAGGGATCAACAGGAAAGCACAGCATTTAATACTTAAGGAGAAAAAAGAAAACTCTTGCTGCCCAGACCTCCTGGTGAATGAACACATTGGCCTGAGCGTCCAGCAGCTGTGGACTCGTTCCTCTTTGGGCTGGGATTTGAATAGTACCTGATCTTTCCCCAGTGCACTCTGCCTTTCTTTTGACCTGAAACCTCTCAGATCTTCAAAATAGCTTTTAAAGGGATAAATCTGAAAGGAAATTGTTCCTAACAGCAAATCGTTTTTTGAGTTCTTTTTTTAACAGTATACATTTTGACACTTCGAACCCAAGGTTGAAAACTGGCAGCCTAATTGCTTCCCAAAGGCACTTTATTATTTTTTTTAATGAACAAAGTCTCTTGTTTTAGTTTTTGTTACATGAATATCAACATAATTGGACAGGGTTTGTGGTCTTCAATTTATCATAGTCACAAGTCCCTAATGTCTCAAACTAGATAATATATGTTGTCTAATACTCTCATTCAGTGTTTTCTGCTTGAAATAGTGAAATCAATATTCAAAGCTAATTTCTTAAAAGGAAGCCTTTGTTACTCATCATCCGGTCCATTCTCCTGCCTCCAAGTAGACTGGCCAGTCTTGGGATAGCACAGTTCAAGGGGTCCCTGTACTGGAAAAGGCTCTGAGGATACCAGCAATCATTCTAAAGAAGAGCATTCAAGTTAATGTAGCCTTTATGCGAGTCAAGAAAAGACATGAGACCCATTTCTTGGTGTAGATTTTAGACTCACCCAACTAAAGTATTGTATGAAGTAACGAACACTACACAGTCAGATGGGCAAATCATGTCTGGCTTCCTTATTAGCAATGTTGCTGTCAGGTGCCAGTGAGTCGGTTCTGACTCATAGTGACCCTATGCAAAACAGACTGAAACACCGCCCAATCCCGTTTCTACAATTGTTCCCGTGCTTGAGCCCATTGCTGCAACCACTGGGTCAATCCATCTTGTCAAGGACTTTCCTCTTTTCTAGTGCCCTCTACCAAACAGAATGTCCTCCTCCAGGGACCGCTCTCTCCTGACGACATGTTCAAAGTACATGAGACCAAGCCTTGCCATTCTTGCCTCTCTTTTGCTTTGTTTTGTTTCTTTACAGGTAAGAAGTTTTAGTTGTTGTTGCTAATCATGCATTTAAAAAGATAGTTTTACAAATAACCGTATTAAAAGGTGGGCAAAGAACCCAAATAGACAATTTATAAAGAATGGCACCCAAGTGGCTAACAGGCACATGAGGAAATGCTCTCTTTCACTAGCCATCTGGGAAATGCAAGTTAAAACAATGATGACATACAATCTAACATCCATAACTGTAGTCCAATTTTAAAAACACAGAGTACAACAAACACTGGAGAGGATATGGAGAGACTAGAACTCTTTTTAAAATTTTTATTTTAATAATTCATTTTATTGGGGGCTCAAACAAGAACAATTATATCCCGCTGATGAGCTTGTAAATTCGTACAACCACTGTGAAAAGCAATATGGTGATTCCTAACACAGCTGGCAATAGAAATACTATCCAACCCAGCAATACCAGGGCTGGGCCGAGTCTCCAAGGAAATAAGAGAGCGCTCACAAACAGATGGCTGCTCTCCTATGTTCATGGGAGCACAACTCATAATAGCAGGAAGTTGGAAGCAGCCCGAATACTCATCAGTAGAAGAATGGATTAAAAAAATCAAACTTTGGTCTATGCACACATCGGAATACAGCACATCCCTAAAACACGGTGACAAGGCCATGAAGCACCTTGTGACATCGAGGGATCTGGAACACATTATGCTGAGTGAAGTCAGTCGATCACAAAGGGACAAATACTAATAGCCTACCTGTAGGGACAAACACCAGAATGGGCACAGGCTCAGGCTTGCAGTCCATCCAGTTTGCTGGCAAAGGCAGCCAGGCAGCTTGGTAGATGACCTGACTGCTTGGTAGATGACCTGACTGCTTGGTAGATGATAACCTGACTGCTTGGTAGATGACCTGACTGCTTGGTAGATGACCTGACTGCTTGGTAGATGATAACCTGACTGCTTGGTAGATGACCTGACTGCTTGATAGATAACCTGACTGCTTGGTAGATGACCTGACTGCTTGGTAGATGATAACCTGACTGCTTGGTAGATGACCTGACTGCTTGGTAGATAACCTGACTGCTTGGTAGATGACCTGACTGCTTGGTAGATGATAACCTGACTGCTTGGTAGATGACCTGACTGCTTGGTAGATGACCTGACTGCTTGGTAGATGACCTGACTGCTTGGTAGATAACCTGACTGCTTGGTAGATGACCTGACTGCTTGGTAGATGACCTGACTGCTTGGTAGATGACCTGACTGCTTGGTAGATGACCTGACTGCTTGGTAGATGATAACCTGACTGCTTGGTAGATGACCTGACTGCTTGGTAGATGATAACCTGACTGCTTGATAGGTGATAACCTGACTGCTTGGTAGATAACCTGACTGCTTGGTAGATGACCTGACTGCTTGGTAGATGATAACCTGACTGCTTGGTAGATGAACTGACTGCTTGGTAGATGACCTGACTGCTTGGTAGATGACCTGACTGCTTGGTAGATGATAACCTGACTGCTTGGTAGATGATAACCTGACTGCTTGATAGGTGATAACCTGACTGCTTGGTAGATAACCTGACTGCTTGGTAGATGACCTGACTGCTTGGTAGATGACCTGACTGCTTGGTAGATGACCTGACTGCTTGGTAGATGACCTGACTGCTTGGTAGATAACCTGACTGCTTGGTAGATGACCTGACTGCTTGGTAGATGACCTGACTGCTTGGTAGATGATAACCTGACTGCTTGGTAGATGACCTGACTGCTTGGTAGATGATAACCTGACTGCTTGGTAGATGATAACCTGACTGCTTGGTAGATGACCTGACTGCTTGGTAGATGACCTGACTGCTTGGTAGATGACCTGACTGCTTGGTAGATAACCTGACTGGTGCCAGTGAACTATTCGTCATCCTCGCCATGTGTGTATCTTGATGGCCACTTTGCAGAGCTCACGTCAACAACTGAGGGAGCCTCACATCAACAACAGAGGGATCCTCACATCAACAACAGAGGGATCTTCACGTCAACAACAGAGGGATCCTCACGTCAACAACAGAGGGATCTTCACGTCAACAACTGAGGGAGCCTCACGTCAACAACAGAGGGATCCTCACATCAACAACAGAGGGATCCTCACGTCAACAACAGAGGGATCTTCACGTCAACAACTGAGGGAGCCTCACGTCAACAACAGAGGGATCCTCACATCAACAACAGAGGGATCCTCACGTCAACAACAGAGAGATCCTCGTGTCAACAAGAGAGGGATCCTCATATCAACAACAGAGGGGTCCTCACATCAACAAGAGAGAGATCCTTGTGTCAACAACAGAGGGATCCTCTGATCCTCACGTCAACAACAGAGGAATCCTCACATCAACAACACAGGGATCCTCACGTCAACAACAGAGGGATCCTCACATCAACAAGAGAGGGGTCCTCGTGTCAACAACAGAGAGATCCTCATGTCAACAACAGAGAGATCCTGGTGTCAACAACAGAGAGATCCTTGTGTCCACAACAGAGGGATCCTCACATCAACAACAGAGAGATCCTCACATCAACAACAGAGAGATCCTCACATCAACAGCAGAGGGAGCCTCACGTCAACAACAGAGGGATCCTCACGTCAACAACAGAGGGATCCTCGTGTCAACAACAGAGGGATCCTCGTGTCAACAACAGAGGGATCCTCACATCAACAACAGAGAGATCCTCACATCAACAACAGAGGGATCCTCACATCAACAACAGAGAGATCCTCACGTCAACAACAGAGGGAGCCTCACGTCAACAACAGAGAGATCCTCACGTCAACAACAGAGGGATCCTCACGTCAACAACAGAGAGATCCTCACGTCAACAACTGAGGGAGCCTCACGTCAACAACTGAGGGAGCCTCACGTCAACAACTGAGGGAGCCTCGTGTCAACAACAGAGAGATCCTCACGTCAACAACAGAGGGATCATCACATCAACAACAGAGGGATCCTCACATCAACAACAGAGGGATCCTCACATCAACAACAGAGAGATCCTCGTGTCAACAAGAGAGGGATCCTCGCGTCAACAACAGAGGGGTCCTCACGTCAACAACAGAGAGATCCTCACATCAACAACAGAGGGATCCTCACATCAACAACAGAGGGATCCTCACGTCAACAGCAGAGGGAGCCTCCCATAGCTGGGATCAGATTCCTGAGGAGGAGGAGGGAGGATGACCACTTAGTGACTGCCCTGCAAAGGAATGATGAGGCCCCCCAGATTGGCAGATATTCCTATCAGGGTGAGAGGATCGTGATGGGAAAGTCAAGTCAAGAGCGGGGAAAGGGAGCATACACATCTGGGAAGATACAAATACATGTCAATTGATAGAAAAGGGGGGGAGATCAACTTCCTAGTGGAGAAAAGAAAGACTAACAGTACTTTTAAGGACCTTCCAGGGGGAGTATGTCTGGCCGTAGGCGCCTAACAAGCCATATTGGTCCTAGTTTCTGTGCAGCTGTGTGGCCCCAGGCCTGTCCACAGAACACTGAGGGATGGAATCCTGCTCTTCAAGGTGCACAGCCCGCTCCCAAGGCCAGACCGGAGGGATGTGATGTGGTAGCCTCCCTATCTGAACTGGACTCTCCCTCAAACACAACGTGAGGAGTTAAGGCTGAAATGACATGGTGTGTAAAGCAGAAAACAGCTATACCAAGAGTATTGAACTGTCGATAAGTGGACCAACATTGACTTACTACTTCAACGCCCTACTTGCTCTCTTATGATGTGTATTATTCTGGCAGACCTGTGACGGACAATGTCAGTGAATATTATTGTAAGTTTAACCTGACCACCAATTCCCATTGCTTATGCAAATAGCGTCCAGTCACCTAAGGATTTATTCTGTACAAGTGAACGATCCAGGTATTGTGATATGTAGTTAGCCTACACTGGTTCACTCTCTCTCTTTCAATAGTATTTTAAAAGTTAGTACCATGGGATAAGCAATGACACTATAAACAGAAGGTCATTATGCTTCAGGGAGATGATTGATAAGATGCCCTACCATAAATTCACAAGAAGGTCTCTAAGATGAGCCAGAGGCAGATAAAAAAACGTATCTTCAGGAATGGATTTAGGGCTTGAACTTAATTCTAGCTCCAATCTAAGAACAATTATTTCATATAACACGGCCCTGCTCAATATTCGCCCTCTTGAAGGAGACAGAAGACATGGGTGCTATAGCAAAGTGTGGTGAATAAATTAGATGGTGCCCGGCTGTCAGAAAGAATAGCATCTGGCGTCATAATGACTTGTTTCCAAGCAAGCAGTCATCTGAGACATCAAGTGTGTCCACATGGAAGAAGCACACCAACACATGTGATCCAAGGATTTTAAATTATTTAATCCAAATGAGCAGGAAGGAATAAGATCAGAGCTTAAATTGTGAGATATTGGTGCACAGAAGGCTGTGGATAATAGTGAACGCAGGGTAGACACAGGGAGTGAGCCTCTGGTGATCTCCCTCTCACCATAATTGAGAGATGGGAATAACCTGGTGATCACACAGTGCATAGGAGAGACGACGGTAGTAGGCTAAGATGAAAAATCTGACTTGAATGGTGAAAACCTTGTCACTCCCCTTGCTCTCCCCTCTGATACACCTTGGGCCTGATCTGGTTTTTAATATTTCTGGGGTTTTTTTTCTATATTGGGGTTTATCTCTGCTGTATTTTGTCATTGTGGGTAACCTTCTTGAATCTTTGTTATGTGTTTTTCTCTGCTTTCCAGTATATGAAACCCAGAATAGATTAATCTATGAAGACAACAACTTGAAGAAGAGTTTCTGGGGACAACGGTGAGAAAGGTCTGGGCGGGCAGGGAGAGCTGATTTCAAGGAGTTCAAAAAGAAAATGTTTTGAAACTATTTTGGGTAGCAATTACACAATACTGCTTGATGTGATTGAACTGTGGAATGATTTGATGTCCAGATTAGCTCCTAATAAAATGGTTTGGAAAAAAATGTTTTATCAGCATAGAATCAACATATCATACAATTGACTCATTCATTCATATTAAGAAGGGTTGTGCAACCACTACCACTATCAATTTGAGAACATTTTCTTCTCATAATCATTGCTAGCCCTCCATTTCTCCCCAACCTCCCCTGCCAGGCCTCTAAGTAATGATCAGTCCAGTTACCAGTTCTATAGATTTAACTGTCCTGGATTTCTTATACATAAAATCATACAAAAGTACTAAGACTTTTTTTATAACTTAGCCCTTTGAAGGCTTCACCACACTCATAGATATATTTGCAGCACAGGTAAAAATACAGCACCAGTAAAAGTACAGAAGAAATATTCTCTATGAAACCTATGTAGATATGTGGATGTTTCCTACTCTTCCTCCGACACCTGCTCAGCCTGTGTGCCTATCCACGCATCCACTCGTCGTAGATCACTTCTTACAGGATTGTGTTTACAACAGGATTTACTTCAGTTGCCTTAAATCCGATACTTCTCCCAGTGTCTTCCATCAGCCCCATTACTTTTTTCCAACCTTCTTCTTAAAGTACATTGCCTTCACTCAACCAGTTAACATGGGTCTACCCTAAGCAGCGACTTACCCCCCTTCCCCTCTAACCCCAGTAACTGTCACAGAATGTTTCCTTCTTTCTTACTTTCTTGGTTCATTTATTTATTTGTTTATATCTTAAGTCATTACATAAATGGTTATTTTTTTGTTTCTTTTTTAAAAAAACATTTTATTAAGCCCCTAATAAAATGTAAAAAAATTAAAAATAATAAAGTGATATACAGATAAAAAAACATTTTATTAGGGGCTCATACAACTCTTATCACAATCCATACATATACATACATCAATTGTATAAAGCACATCTGTACATTCTTTGCCCTAATCATTTTCAAAGCATTTGCTCTCCACTTAAGCCCTTTGCATCAGGTCCTCTTTTTTTCCCCCTCCCTCCCCACACCCCCCTCCCTCATGAGCCCTTGATAATTTATAGATTATTATTTTGTCATGTCTTGCCCTATCTGGCGTGTCCCTTCACCCCTTTCTCTGTTGTCTGTCCCCCAGGAAGGAGGTCACATGCGGATCCCTGTAATCAGTCCCCCTTTCCAAACCACTCACCCTCTACTCTCCCAGTATCGCCCCTCACACTCCCGGTCCTGAAGGTATCATCCACCCTGGATTCCCTGTGCCTCCAGCTCCTATATGCACCAGTGTACAACCTCTGCCCTATTCAGACTTGCAAGGTAGAATTCGGATCATGGTAGTTGGGGGAAGGAAGCATTTAGGATCTGGGGAAAAGCTGTGCTCTTCATCGGTGCTAGATCGCACCCTGACTGACTCATCTCCTCCCCTAGACCCCTCTGTGAGGGGATCTCCAGTGGCCAACAAATGGGCTTTGGGCCTCCACTCTGCACTCCCCCTTCATTCACTATGGTAAGATTTTTTTTTTTGGTAAGATTTTTAATGGTGATTTATTTGTCTGTTTATTTGAGATGAGCTTGGTTGTCACTAAATACTCCAAGTCCATTTCATTTTTTTTTTTCTGGAGGGATTTTCTGGGTTTGGTTTTGTTTTGAAATAATAGTACTATACATATATATATACACGTATGTATATCTATATGTGTGTATATATATATCTATACAGCCCAACTCAAGAAATGAAATCAGCAATAATATCCCTATTAAATTCTCAACAAATGTGGATTTTTTTGCCTCCACACATCCCCTGCACCAGCCTTGTCTCTAAGGAGCATTTGGTGACATGGTGACAGCAGTTCTTTTTTTTTTTTTTTTCCACAAAAGAAAAGCTTGTAGTTCATTCAAGGATCGTTTGCTGGCCCTTAGGAGCATTTTCCAGTCCAGTCTGTTGGGGCACCACGCCCTGGCCCCAAAGTCCACTTTCAGCATTCCCTGGGGACCTAGCCACTCCATTCCCTTGCTGTTCCACTGCACTCCCCCAGTGCTTTGCCTCGGTGTGGTGGGATCAGGTCAGGTGCAATTCCCACACTGTGTCTCCGGTGCTGTCCCCTGTATCGCCCTTAGTCACTGAGGGGCATCATGTCTCATAGTAGGGCCAGCCATGTTGTTCTCTCTGTGGACTGGCTGCTCTACACAGGAACATCCTCCTCTGACAGCAGTTCTTACAAGACCGATTTGTTTGTTCTTTTGGCAGTTCAGAGTGCTTTCAATATTCTTCACCATAATGGAAACACTGTCATTCAAACGCATCAATTCTTCTTTCATCTTCCTTATTCAGTGTTCAACTTTCGCATGTATATGAGGCAATAGAAAATACCATGGCTGAGGTCAGGCGAACCTTAGTCCTCAAAGTAACCTTCCTGCTCTTCAACACTCTAAAGAGGTCTTGGGCAGCAGATGTACTCAATGTAATGCATCTTTTGATCTCTGGACTGCTGTTTCCATGAGCATTGATTGTGGAGCCAAACAAGATGAAATCTTTGAAAACGTCGATCGTTTCTCCACTTAACCTAATGTTACCTATTGGTCCATTTGTGAGGAATTTGGTCTTCTTTGCATTGAGTGTAGTTCATACTAAAGACTGCAATCCTTGACCTTGGTCAGCAAGTGCTTTAAGTTCTCCTGACTTACAGCAGGCAAGGCTGTGTCATCTGCCTATCACAGGTTGTTCATCAGTCTTCCCTCCTGATGCCTCATGCTTCTTCATACAATCCAGGTTCTTTAATTTTTTTCTCTTAATTGAAGGGTAGCTATGGCAAATAGAAATTAACAATAGCAGCTTTGATTTCCTTCTATCTCTATTTCACCGAGTAAATGGGAAACAATGTTTACAAAAAATAGAAATTATATTTGGGCTTAAGAGATCTTCTTTTAGTTTATAATGGTCTCCTTTAGATAATTGCTTCAGATTTCCAAATTTGACCTGTCTTCCTTAAGATGGCACTCGGGGAAAGTTGATGTGCTTTCTTTTCCTTGAGAAAGTTGTCTTCTTGAGTAGCTGTATGTGTGACTTTAACAGTATCTTTGAGGATATCTTTGGTGAAGTCAGTAATTGCTAAATAAGAGTGGTAATCCATGCTTCCCTGTTCCATCCCAGCTCCCTAAGGTTTGTCTCTGCAGCCAAAACACCGCAGAGTCCACATGTGCACTACACATTTTGTTCACCTTCCAGGAACACAAGACAACTGTATTTCTGAGCCTCCTTTCTGCTTCATGCTGCCCTGTGCCCAGTTCTGACCAGTAAGATGTAGAGTTTCCTTCTGTTGTCTAAGGGTTCTGGCTAAGACTTCTAGCACAATGTTGAATCAGAGTGATGATATGGGGCATTGTAGTCTAATTTCCATTTGTTCCCATGTCATCTCCTTCTGGTGTGGCCTATGCGTGATGCCATGTTCCCCATAACGCCTGAGTCCCAGGTCATCATAGTGCATAGTTCATGGCATGGTTCACCGAGGGTTGGGTAGACACTAATTCAGAGGTGTTTAACCAGGAACCTAAGACAGGGGTTTATTCTTCTCTTGGGTTTTTTTTTTTTTTTTTTTTTAGTAGAATGCATTTTTATTTTATTAATTTGTTTAATCATTTTATTGGGGCTCATACAACTTTTTTATCATTTTATTAGAGGCTCATACAACTCTTATCACAATCCATACATACATCAATTGTGTAAAGCATATTTGTACATTCATTGCCCTCGTCATTCTCAAAACATTCACTCTCCACTTTTCTCTTGGGTTTTCTATTGTTGAAAATCCTTTCCCAACGTGAAGTTGCTCTTCCCCATTTAACCACCAACAGAAGTATAAATGCCTCCTCTGACACCTAGATCCTTCCCTCCCCTAGTTTGAACTTGAATTTCCAGTAACTTTCCCTACTTATTCCTGTGGAGTGTCTGCTGATTTGTCTCAAGCTTGTCTCAGTGTTATATAGCATCAAGTGGATGGTTTTCTCCCTTTTTATCCCTTTCTAAAGAAGTGACCCCAGCTGATGTGAGGTCTCCTCTTTCTTTAAAAAAATTTTTTATTAGGGGCGCATACAACTCTTATCACAATCCATACATACATCAATTATGTAAAGCACATTTGTACATTCATTGCCCGCATCATTCTCAAAACATTTGATCTCCACTTAAGCCCCTGGTATCAGCTCCTCTTTTTTCCCCTGCCTCCCTGCTCACCCCTCCCTCATGAGCCCTTGATAACTTATAAATTATTATTTTGTCATATCTTGCCCTGTCCGACGTCTGCCTTCACCCACTTTTCTGTTGTCCCCTCCCCCCAGGGAGGGTCTCCTCTTTCAAAGTGGTTCTCATGTAGTGCATATAAGAGGGGGTTCGTGGTCAGTAAGTAGGCTCTCTTCCCTTTTATTTGGGAATTGATCTCTAAGATTTGTTTAATTTTTGCTTCTCTTTAGAGCAGAGGACTCATACAGCATTTGTCCTTTTGTGACTGATTAGCTTCAGTCAGCTTAATGGTTTCCAGGTTCTTCCATGTCATTCAGTACTTCATGCTTTTCTCGCTGTTTTTCAGGTGATCAGATGACTTTGTGTCCACTAGACACTCGTGGCTAGGGGTGGAGTCAAACCTGTCAATCAGGTCACAGCTATAGTGGTTCTTAGGGGCATGGCCTTCTCATGAGCAGGGCCTTGGATCCTCCCCCTCCCTCTCTGCTACTGACCCTGAAAGCTGCCAGAGCCGTGCCATGTTTCCATCGACCTTGGAACACCACAACTCTGCATCCACGAGCCTGTGATCTCCTTGCCTTCTGCATCATTGTATCATAGGCTTGTGAGTCTTATGGGATCAGTATTGTACTTATGGACTTGAGTTGGACTGGGATGGGATGTTTTCTTGATATACAATTACTTCTCGCTATAAAGCTCCTTCATATACTTATGAGTCCACTGGATTTGTGTCTTTAGTCATCTTGGCCTAACACAGGGCACATAGCATTCTACTGCATGCATGTATCACAGTTTCTTCATCCATTCTTCTACTGTTCGGCATTTGGGCCGTTTCTAGTTTCCTGCTATGGTGAACCGTGCTGCAATAAGCACGGGAGAGCATGCACTTCTTCCTGTTATGTCGCTTATTTTGGGGGGTACAGGCCCAGTAGCGGTGTTGCTGGTTCACACAGGAATCAATCCAAGTTGTTTTAGGTGTCCTCATATTGCTTTCATACTGGCTGTATGTATTTACAAGGCCAGCAACAATGCATACACGTGCCACTCTCTCCATAACTCTCCAGCGTTCATCGTTTCCTGTTTTCTCTGTATTGGACTAGCATTGTGCATGTTAGGTGGAGTCTTATTGTGGCTTTAATCTGCATCTTCTGGATTGTTAGTGATCGTGAGCAGTTTTTCAGGTGTGTGTTAGTTATTTGTGTGTCATTTTTTTCTATATAAAGCACTTTTAATTATACTTTCTTTTTTTATTAATAAATCTTTTCATTGGGGCTCATACAACTCATCACAATCCATACATACATCAATTGAGCAAAGGACACATACATTCGTTGCCCTTGTATGTCATTTTTATAGAAGTGTCTGTTCATGTCTTTTACCACTTCTTAATTGGGCTGTATGTTTCCTTCTTATTGAGCTGTTGTAGAGTTCTGTAGATTTTGATAATTAGAACCTTACCAATTGTGTCATTGGTAAAAAAATTTCTCCCAATCTGTGGACTCTGTTGTCTCTTTCTATATTCTGGAGTAGTTTGTGCAGAATTAGTGACTGGTCTCCAATGACAGCTTTGTAAATTTCTCCTGTGAAATCATAAGATTCTGGGCTTTTCTTGGTTGGAAGTTTCTTGATGACTATCTTTTGTTATAGGCATGTTTTTTTTCTATTTTTCTTTTTTATTATATTATAGTATATTCTACATTATATTCTATTTCTCTTTTATTATAGGTCTGTTCAAGCTTTCTACTTCCATCTGTGTTAATTTGGGTAGATGGTATGTTTCTAGGTATTTATCCATTTCTTCTAGGTTATCAAGTTTATTGGCATGTAGTATCTTATGGTAGTGTGTTATCTTTCTCTTCATTTCATTTGATCTGTTGTGACCTTACTCTTTTCATCTCTAATTCTAGATATTTTCATTTTTCTCCCCCCCCCCAACCCATTGTTAAATTTACCAATGGTTTTTCATCTTGTTATCTTTTCAAAGAACCAAATGAATGTCTTCTTGATTTTTCCATTGTTTCTCTGTTTTCCAGTTTGTTTATTTCTGCTCTAATGTTTATCATTTCTTTTGTTCTGTAGTTTATGCTGTTGCCCTTGTTTTAGTTGATGGAGGTGTTGGTTTTAGTTTGTTAAGGTGCTGATTTTTATTTTCTCCACGTTTTATACATTTATTGGTAGCTATAAATTGCCTCTGGTCATCTGACCAGAGCACACAGGAGCAAACAAAGTGGGAAGGAGAAAAGCCACAACCTGGCCCACCAATCCCCAAGGATGGTATTCCTGCTCAGAGCAGCCAATGCACAGGGAGGACCACAGGACTGGCCCCACCATGAGACACTATGTCTCCCAGTGACCCATAGCGCTTCGAAGGACAACACTGGAGGCACAGTGCAGGAATTGTGCTTGATCTGACCCCACCATTCTGGGGGAAAATGCTAAGGCTGTGCAACAGAGCAGCAAGGGGAACAGAGCAATGAAGTGCCCGGGGAATACCAAAAGTAGACTTTGGGGCCAGGGTGTGGCACCTCATCAGCCTTGACCAGAAAACACTCCTAAAGGCCAACAAACAGACCTTGAACTCTTTCCAAGCTTTTCTTTTTTATTTGTCACTGGTTTCTTGGTTGTTGTTGCTTTTATTGCTTTGTTCTCTTTTGCTGTTTACTTTTGCTCTGTGTGTGCCCTTATTATTGTCTCCACATGTCTATCTAGATAGGAGAGGCAGGATAAATAATACGGAGGAGAAAACAAAAGGGACCAATAGTTCCAGGGGGACACAGGAGAAGGGGAGGCAGGGGAAAGGCAGTGAGTGTTAACAAACCCAGGGACAAGGGAACAACAGGTGATCTAAAATTGATGATGAGGAGGATATAGGAGGTCTGATAGGGTTTGCTCAAAGGCTATGTAACCAAGAGGAATTACTGAAACAGGAATGAAGGCTGAACATGATAGTGGGACAAGAGTAAAGTAAAAGGAAATAGAGGAAAGAACTAGGAGGCAAAGGGGATTTATTGAGATCTAAATATAGGCATGTACATATGTAGATATATTTATATATAACAATAGGGAAATAGACCTATGTGCATATATGTATAGGTTTAGTATTAAGGTAGCAGATGGACATTGGGCCTCCACTCAAGTACTCCCTCAGCGCAAGAACACTTTGTTCTAGTCACCTGGCATTTCATGATGCTCACCTTCCTGACACGATGACTGAAGACAAAATGGGTGATTAAGCAAATGTGGGGAAGAAAGCCAATGGTGCCCAGCTATCAAAATACATAGATCTGGGGTCTTAAAGTCTTGAAGATAAACAATTAGCAGAGAAATCCTCAAAAAGGACACAGTGGGAGGGCTTGCTTTACCTGACTTTAGCACATACTATACAGCCACAGTGGTCAAAACGACATTGTATGGATATCATGACAGATACTCAGAACAATGGAAAAGAAATGAAAACCCAGAAATAAAATCATCAGCATACAGACAACTAATCTTTGATAAGGGCCCAAAAAAGATCCAATGGGAAGCAGATGCCCTCTTTAACAAGTGGTGCTGGAAAAAATGGATATCAACCTGTAGAAAAATGAAGCAAGATCTCTATCTCACTCCATGCGCAAGAATAAACTCAAGGTGGATCACAGACCTTGATGAAAAACCCCAAATTATTAGGGTCATCAATGAGGGCATTGGGACCAACCTGAGAACTTAGGCTCAGGGAATACATAGGCTATCAGAAATAGGGAAGGACACAAACATAGAGGAGGCACAAGTTGACAAATGGGATATACTGAAGATAAAACACCTGTGTACATTGAAAGAATTCACCAAGAGAGTAATAAGAGAGCCCATGGACTGGGAAAACATCTTTAGCAATGACACATCAGACAAAGACCTTATTACTAAAATCTATAATACTCTGCTAGCTTTAAACAAAAAACGAATTGCCCACTGAGGAGTGTAGGAGGCATCCCCTGATCAAGGTGTTTACTAATGGGTGACCATTTAGTCCCCTGTGCCTCTGTGGTTTTGCAGACAAAAGCATTGCAAAATGACTGTTATTTGTGACTTTGCTGCTAAAAACATTGAGAGATAACTCAGTTATTTATGATCTCTTTAAGGCTCTCTTGAATCTTGAGTATCCATGTGATTGTCTTAGAACTTAGTGCTTTTATTATTCTAAGGTTAAGAAACTGTGACTAGTTAAGTAACATTTGCATAGATAAGAGTTTAGGAATGTTTAAGTTCTTTGATGTTTGTTTTGTAACCAATTCCCTTGTGTAAGAAGAGTATAAAAACCAAGCTTCGAATATACTCCGTACTTCAGTCTATCAGACTGTCTTCCGCCCGATCCCATGCTTTGTACATATCTCTTTCTTTTCCTTTCATCCACACGCCTCATTTCGAACCCAGCTTGATGCGGGAGAGCTGGTCTAATCCCCCGCAGAGGAGGTGGGCAAAAGACCTGAACAGAAGTTTCACAAGGGCAGAAATCAGAATGGCAAGCAAACATATGAGAAAAAGTTCCCGATCATTAACCATAAGAGAAATGCAAATTAAAACAACAATGAGATACTATCTAACCTTCAAAGATAGCCCAATTCAAAAAATCAGAAAGCACCAAGTGTTGGAGGGGCTGTGGTGAGATCGGAACTCTCATCCACTGCTGGTGGACCTGTAGGTATGCACAGCCACTATGGAAATTGATCTGGCGATATCTAAAACAGATGGAAATCAAGCTACCATAGGACTCAGCAATCCCTCTACTGGGCATATACCCAGAAGAGGCAAGAAACAAACCATAGTCAGATATCTGTGCTCCAATGTTCATTGCGGCACCGTTCACAATTGCAAGGAGTTGGAAACAACCAAAATTTCCATCAACAGATGAATGCATTAAAAAACTGTGGTATATACATCCAATGGAGTATTAGGCATCCCTATAAAGCAATGATGAAGGAATGAAGAACATTGCCGCATGGGAATAACTGGAAGAAATTATGCTAAGCGAAGTAAGCCCAGCACAAAGTGCAAGTACAACATGAGTTCACTGAGATAAGCTTAAAAATGCAAAAGGGACATAGGGATACAGCTACTGTATGCAAACATTCCTGGGGTGAGGTTCAGGTAGTATGGCAGGAGCCAGACCAAGTCCAGGTATACATAGGGTAGCCAACTAAAAAGGGGGGGAGGGAAGACATGGGTAGTGGGGGAACAGGGCACTAAACCACCCAAGGGGAGGGTATTGTTTTTACCTCCACAGGGAAAGAGAGACCAGACTTCAACCTGGTGTTCCAAGATGTGAATGCAACATACCAGCATGAAGCAGGGAACCAGTAGAGAGGTTGGAGGGGTAGGCCCCAATCCCAACTACATGGACAGCTGCACATCCCCCCAGAAGAATTTACTTCAGAGGACAGAACTAAAGCTACAACTCAGGGAGAGGGACATGTCTGATCAGAGCACACAGGAGCAAATGAAGGGGGAAGAAGAGAGAATGGAGCACATCCTGGCCCATCAAGCCTTGAGGACAATACCCCCGCTCAGAGCAGCCAATGCACAGAGAGGACCATGTGGCTGGCCCCACTATGAGACACAACATCCCTCACTGACCCATAGCCCTACAGAGGACAACACTGGAGACACAGTGTGGGAATTGCACCCAATCTGACCCCATCACACCAAGGCAAAACACTAAGGGTATGCAACAGAACAGCAAGGGGAACAGATCAACAAAGTCCCCAGGGAATACCAAAAATAGACTTTGGGACCAGGGCATGGCACCCAGTCACACTCAACCAGAAAACACTCCTAAAGGTTAACAAACAGTCCTTGAATTATTTACAAGGGTTTTTCTATTTTTTTAATCATTGTTTTGTTTTGTTTTCTTTTTTTGCTTTGTTTTGCTCTGTCTTGTTTTTGTGCATATAATTATCTCTGCAGGCATATCTAGATAAGATAGGCTAGATAAACAATCTGGAGGAGAAAATAACGGGATGACGGTTCCGGGGGTGCATGGAAGAGGGGGAGGTGGGGGAAAGGAAGTGGTGTTAACAAACCCAGGGACAAGGGAACAACAAGTGATCCAAAATCCATGGTGAGGAGGATGTAAAAGGCCTGGTAGGGCTTGTTCAAGGGCAATGTAATGAGAGGAATTACTGAAACCTAAATGAAGGTTGAACATGATAGTGGGACATGAGGAAAGTAAAAGGAAATAGAGGAAAGAGCTAAGAGACAAAGGGCATTTATAGAGAGATATAGGCATGTACATATGTAGATATATTTACATATGAGGATGGGAAAACAGATCTCTGTGCATATATTTATAGGTTTAGTATTAAGGTAGCAGATGGACATTGGGTCTCCACTCCATTACTCCCTCAATGCAAGAACACTTTGTTCTATTAAACTGGCATTCCATGATGCTCACCTTCCCAACACAATCACTGAAGACAAATGTATGCATATGCAAATGTGGTGAAGAAAGCTGATGGTGCCCGGCTATCAAAAGATATAGATCTGGGATCTTAAAGGCATGAAGATAAACAAGCGGCCATCTAGCTCAGAAGCAACAAAGCTCACATGGAGGAAGCACACCAGCCTGTGTGATCACAAGGTGTCGAAGGGATCAGGTGTCAGGCAGACATCAAAGAATAAAAATCATATCATTGTGAATGAAGGGGAGTGTGGAGTGGAGACCTAAAGCCCATCTGTAGGCAACTGGACATCCCCTTATAGAATGGTCATGGGGAGGAGATGAGCCAGTCAGGGTGCAGTGTAGCAACAATGAAACTTAGAACTTTCCTCTAGTTCTTAAATGCTTCGTTCCCGCCACTATCATGAGCCCAATTCTACGTTACAAATCCAGCTAGACCGGAGGATGTACACTGCTACAGATAGGAACTAGAAACACAGGGAATCCAGGACAGATGATCCCTTCAGGAGCAGTTGTGAGAGTGGCGATACTGGGAGGGTGGAGGGAAGGTGGGGAAGAAAAGGGGAACTGATCACAATGACCTACATATAATCCCCTCCCAGGGGGACAGACAACAGAAATGTGGGTGAAGGGAGATAGCCGTCAATGTAAGACATGGAAAAAATTATAAATTATGAAGGGTTCATGATGGACGGAGCATGGGGGAGGGAGGAATATGAGCTGATACCAAGGGCTCATTTCAAGAAAATGTTTTGAAAATGATGATGGCAACAAATGTAAAAATGTGCTTGACACAATGGATGTATATATGGATTGTGATAAGAGTTGTATGAACCCCCAATACTTTTAAAATTAAAAATAAACAAATTGCCTTTTGCTGTGTCCCAAAGGTTTTGTTGTGTTATGTTACCATTATTGTTTATTTTGAGGAGCTTCTGAATTTCATCCCTTCTTTGGTCTATCGCTCATTTGTTTTATGTTCTGTGTTGTTCGGTCTTCATGTATTTGTCTTTATGTTCCTGATCTTTTTACTGTTGATTTCCATTTTATAGCGTTGTGATCTGACTCACTGGATTGTAGCATCTCGATGTGTGAATTTGTTAAGACTTGCTACGTGGCCAAGCATTTTTCCCAATTGTGACACCTCTTCTTCTACATCTAAGAGTTCTTCCGATGTGGAGTTTAAAGCCATTTTTACATGGCTGGGTGGTTTGAGGCAATGTAGTGGCCAGCCGTCCAGTGCCACCAACCACCAACCAGTTCTGTGCCTTGTCCTTTACTATTTGACAGTCCCTTTTACTTCACCCTCATAATAAGGAAGTCACCCTAAATGATCTCCATTTCCCATTTTCAATTCACCACCTATGTATGTGAAAAACTGGTCAGTGAATTAGGAAAACCTCAGAATTGGTGAATTTGAATTATGATGCTGGAGAAGAATATTGGAAATATGAACTTGCAGAAGAACATATAATTCTCTCTTGAAGAACATACATTTCTATCTTGCAGCTAGATTGTTCCATGAAGCAAAGACAATGATACTTCATCTCCCATACATTGGTCATGTTCACAGGAGACACCAGTCTCTAGAAAAGGACATAATGCTTGGTAAAGTAGGATCAGTGAAAAAGAAGACATCAAGGAGATGGACTGTCCTAGTGGTGGCAACAGTGGGCTCAAAAAAGCAACTAGTCTAAGAATGACTCAGGACCAGGCAGTGTTTCGGTCTGTTCTACATAGGATCGTTATGAGTTGGAGAGAATTTGAAGGCACCTAACAATAACACTTTCTGATTCATTTTTTAAAGAAAACTCTCCCACAGCGGGAAATGACGAAGACATCAGGATGGAGACATGAGATAGCCCTCCATTCAAAGAACCTCTGTCAGGGCATTTCCTGAATTCCTCAAGTCCTCTCCATCTCTGTGGCCTCTCTGTAGCTCCTCTAGGATCAGGCCCTAACCAAGGGCCTTGAAGGCAACCTTCTACCTTCTCCACCCACCTCATGCATCAATTTTAAATATCATCCTGGGCTTTAGGGAACTTCCATCTATTTTTAAGAGTTAATTTATATCAATTTAATTACACCGCTGGGGTACATAAATATTGTACAGCACAAAAAATGACACAAAGTCGATGTTTTTAGGAGGTTATAAATGTTTCTATTTTTATCCAAGCCATGAACCATAAAGAAATAAGTTTCACAAAGAAAAGTCAAAGTAAGATACCCTGCAGCCATATGTGAAGGCTTACCTACACGGTTAATTTCTAGGCCTGTCCATATTCAAGCTCACTCATCTGTGCATAAGAAAGGGCTTTATAATAAGAAATAATCTTATAGCAAAAAGACAACCCAGACCAGTCCAACTCAAGTCCACAAGTCAAATGATGCAAGCCAGGGACCTCTTCAGACTCACATATCTGAAGTCTGGTGATACATAAAAATTAAGCAGGAAGTCAGAAGATCCCAGGCCAGTGGGTGCAGAATCACAAGGATCCAAGGTCGGTGGAAATATGGCAGGGTGCCAACAGCTCTCAGGGTCCACGTGGCGGCAGGGTTCCAGCAGGCAGAAAGGTAGAGTCTCAGAGAGAGGTCCCAGTTTGCCAGCTGATAAGAAGGCCACATGCTCCTGTGTATGATCTGAATGTCAGGGTGGATTCCAGCCCTACACTATCATAAAAATTCAAGTTGACATAAAATTATCTAAATACCATACTCACTCAGCCCAATTTCCTCACAGTCCCACTTTCCAGCCCCTTTTCACTGTTGACACCCAGCAAGTTAAGCCCAAATTATTTGATCACAGGGCAGGTCAGAGGTCACCAAATCAGATGACCAATGTGACATGAGAGCAAACTAAGAGGAAGAGAGAGAGCGAGGACCTCACCCTGGCCCACCAAGCCCAAGGACAACATTCCTGCTTGGAGCTGCCAAGGCACAGAAAGGACCATATGGATTGTTATAAGAACTTTAAGAGCCCCCAATAAAATGATTCCTAAGAATTAAAAACCTGGCATGAATTGTTTTTCTATCTCTGAACTTGTCCTGCATCTTGACTCACAGATGAATAAAACACCTGCTCTGTGCAGTACACCACTCCATAACTAGGTCACTACAACTTGAATAAAACACTAACGAATACTGAGTGGTAGAACGGGTCTTCCAGCCCCAGGATTAGAGGAGTGCTCCTTGAAATAACCCTGAACCAAGCACCTGAGGACGCCTCAGTAAAATGAGTTCACGCTAGCTATCCAACAGTGTGAATGAATTGGAGTTGAGGGAGAAGGGCAATAACACAACAGGGTACATACACACGATCCCATCTATATAAAGCACAAATATAAATAAAACGAAAACATATGGCATTGCTCACAATAGTGGTTGCTTCTTGCATAAGACTGCCATGAGGTAGACTTCCTGAATGTTGATCAGGTTCTATTTGTTGATCTGGTATGTGCTCAATTTGGATGTGTTCCATTTGGAAAGGTATATTATGTTATTCACTTTGGATTCATGGATTTTTCTGCCTACGTGTTACACTTCTTCAATTAAAAGTTTATTAAAATATATAAGTAAATAAAATAAAATTTCCCAAGATCCCAAATCTAGAAAATGGCAGAGGCAAAATTCAACCCCAGACATTCCGGACCCAGACCATATGCTCTGACTACCATCTTTTGTTACCCTTCCAAATAGAACCCAGCTTGAGTAGACCAGCATTCTGCACGTGTGCCTTATTGTGATTCTTCTCTAGTCTTACCATCACTGTGGTCTACTGCTGACTTCTAGTCACCTGAGGACTTTCTGTAGTAACTGGTGCCCACACTGTCTATATGCCAGTCAGTACCAATAAATCAACAACCCATGACACAGGAGCATCCCTCACCCAAAACCCAATAGAATTTAGTTTAAAATTTCAACAGCTCCTTCTTTCCCTGATGGACAATTCTGAGACATGTTCTATACCATCTCCCTGAATTTCCTGTGGAGCTGAGCCCCAGCTACTGAACACAGTAACTGCTCAATAATAAACCCTGTATTATCTCCCTTCTCTTCACTTCCTCATTTACTCATATAAAATCCTGGCAATCAAATCCTTTTTCTAAGTGTTGGCTTCAGGAGCATGCAGGTAGAGTGGCCTTACCTGATCATGCAGCTCCCCAACAAATATCTCAAATGGAATCTTAAATCCCAGGAGAGGAAGAGTCTTCCTCAGTCTGCTGCTGCTGTTTTCCCAGTGCCTAGAAGCAGGAATGATTTCAAAATTATGTAATAACTAGTCCAGCAGGGGGGAAATAGCAAAGGAGGCTCTGACAAATTAGAACAAGATTCAACCAGTCAGGATGAATTCTGGGTTCCTGAACAAATGGGATACAGCAGCTTAATACCAGCCTTGCTAAGTTCCCTGGGTAACAGAAATAGATGCTCTATAAATGAATAAGTAAATCAATCCATTAATAAACAATCACATGAAATTTGACTGCACACTGCTAAATGTTCAAAATCTGCTTTAAACACCTTGACTTCATTGCTGGAATTCTCCTGGATCTTGTGCTTAAGATACATGTCAATGAATCCATCTCATGGAAGCTAAGGTTTCTTGTTAAGAGAGTGGATAGATATATACTATAGGATAGAAGAGGCCCTACATATTTGTCCTAGGTTCCCACATCTCAGTTGTACAAGGGGTTACCCCAAAAATGGATTTCCCCTGAAGCTATGTATTTAATTTTTTTTTTTTACAAAACGACCTTATCACCTTCAAAGTACTCTCCATTACATTTAATACATTTGCCAAATCTGTGATTCCATTCTTGAAGACATTTTCAAACTCATCTGTTTGGATGGCTGACCATACCTCCCTCTTTTTTTTTCTTCACCTCTTCTACTTCATCAAAACGCTGTCCTTTCATGTCTGTTTTAATTCTCAGAAAGAAAAAGGTTCCACGGAGCAAGGTCAGGTAAGTCAGGTGCGTGAGGCAAGAGAGGTATGCTGGTTTTTTTGCCAAAAACTGGCACACTGAGATGGTGCGTGAGCAGGTCCATTGTCGTGGTGGCAAAACCAGTCCTCCATCTGCCACAAATCAGACCTTTTTGGTTGACACAATCTTCTCAGAACCTGTAAGTAGAAAGCTTGATTAACAGTCTGGTGGAACAAACTCCAAATGCATTGCAAGTTGACATTTTTGTCCATTCACAAATTGACAGCTGTCCAGAACAGAGGTTTGTCATCAATCAACATTTCACCTTTTTTGAAACAAGCAAACCACTCATACACTTGAGTTTTTCCCAAAGTACTATCCTAGTAAAATGTGTTCAACATCACAACAGTTTCTGCAGCATTTTTCCCTAGCAGGAAACAACATTTCATAGCCACATGCTGTTCCCTTAAATAATCCATCACAAAAAATTAGTTTTGAGCGAAATTGCTTTTACAAAAAAATTCACTGTGACCAGAGAGAACCTTCCCGGGTGACGCCACTGGGTGCACTCACTCAGAGTGAGTGCTCACTGCTCGCCTGTGGGGGGAATGCGTGCTATGAAAGCTCTGCCCCCGCAGTGCAATTCCATTTTGGCTTTTTGGGTCCCCTCATATTCTACATAAAGGCCGAGGCATGCCAGAGAAGCTTCTAGAGCCGTGGTTCTCAACCTTCCTAAGGCCGCCACCCTTTAGTACAGTTCTTCATGTTGTGGGGACCCCAACCATAAAACTATTTTTGTTGTTACTTTATCATTGTAATTTTGCTACTGTTATGAATCATAATGAAAATATCTGATACGCGGGATGTGTTAGTCTAGGTACTTTAGAGAAACAAATCCACAGAACTCACGTATAAGAGAGAGTTTAAGAAGCAACGAAGCCCACACATGGAAGAAGCACACAGCCCGCGCAATCACGAGGTGTCGAAGGGATCAGGTATCAGGCATCATCAGAACAAAAAATCTTACCATTGTGAATGAGTGGGGGAGTGCGGAGTGGAAACCCAAAGCCCATTTGTAAGCCACTGGACATCCCCATACAGAAGGGTCTCCGGGAGGAAACAAGCCAGTCAGGGTGTGATGTAACAACGATGAAACATACAACTTTCCTCTAGTTCCTAAATGCTTCCTCCGCCCCGCCTCCTCCCCGACTATCATGATCCCAATTCTACCTTGCAAGTCTGGCTAGACCAGAGGATGTACACTGATACAGATAGGAACTGAAAACACAGGGAATCCAGGGTGCATGATCCCTTCAGGACCAGTGGTGTGAGTAGTGATGCTGGGAGGGTAGAGGGTTGGAAAGGGGGAAGGGAGGGGCAAAACTGAGAAGCTGATGCCAGGGGCTTAAGTAGATAGCAAATGTTTTGAGAATGAGGAGGGCAATGAATATACAGATGTGCTTTACATAATTGATGTATGTATGGACTGTGATAAGACTTGTCTGAGCCCCTAATTTAAAAAATAAGAATAAATAAATAAAATAGAGTTTTATATAAAGGTTAAGTGCACATCAAGAAAACATCCCAACCCAGTGTTGCCCAAACCCACAAGTCCAACATTAACTCATATGGCCGACACCAATCCACAAAGTCCTCCATCTCATAAAACATACACTATGATTCTGACTGTAGGTGGAAAGCCGAATTAGTGAATGTGTAAGCATCTCAGCACTGGCAGGGGTCTCCAGACTGGTGCTCCAGCACCCAGGGCTGCATCAGGGTAGGTCCATGTGGCTTCTCCTTAGGGATGTCTTGCAGGAAGTGAGTCTTCCCAGCTGAAGCAGGGAACTGGCTAAGGCAGTTTCACCCTGGTCTAACCATCAGAAAGCAAGAGACCCCAAAACTCGAAAGGCGAGGCTCACCAAGCCATTTATCCCTCTGCCCTTAATTAACCCCACATGTGTTTATCGACCAGGTTGGCACAATAAACTAACTACCCCACAGGATGTATTTTCATTTTTACAAGTTGAATATAAAGCATAGTGATTAATCACAAAAACAATATGTAATCATATATTGTAAAATATTTATTTCTAATCTCAAATAAAGAAAATTTTGTCTTGAAGCTTAACAGTCTTCACACCCGGTACTCATAGGTGGGTGTATTTGCATGTGGGCGGACCCGCCTGGAGAGGGATAGAGGAGCAGTGACTTAGTTCCTAAGACCATCAGATATATGTGTTTTGCAATGGTCTTAGGCAACCCCTGTGAAAGGGTCATTTGACCCTCAAAGGGGTCGCGACCAACAGGTTGAGAACCACTGCTCTAAAAAAAATCCTGAGCCACTTGCTCCATTGCTTTTAGGCAAGATACACTTCAAATTTGGCCTTTCTTGAACATTAAGGAAGGGCATCCCGAGAAGTAGGGTGGTCTTTTATGCACAGTTCTGCCCCTAACTACTTCTATCAGCCTATTGTGGATGTCCTTTTTTAACTTCTCTGGGCCTCAAATTCCTCCTAAAAATATTTTCTTCCAATTGTATATAGTCTCCCTAGATTCAGAGAAAGGGCTTCATTCACCGTCGTGTAGCAATATTTAGCATAGTGGATGCATAATAAATGTTTGCTAAGTGAATTAAATGTTCGTAAGTGAACTGATAACACTTCAGTACCTACATTCTATCATGTTCTTGGGCCCATTGCATTGTATTCAATCCTTCCTATGCTCACTGAATTAAAGAGACACAATCACACTGACAACTATAAATCATATGAGATGAGCATTATTTCCTATGCTCACTGAATTAAAGAGACACAATCACACGGACAACTATAAATCATATGAGATGAGCGTTATTTTCTGAGGATTTACAGCATATAAACGGGAACACACACACACACATTCAGCCTCTGTCACCTGCTCCCAGAAGGAGCCCCTCTCTTCAGCACTAGTTGTCAATGGTAATACGTTATGGCCCCTTTCCCTCCTTCTACGCCCCTAGGAAAAGAGAAAACTGGCACGTGTGGGTTTTTCTGACACTCATATGAAAGGGAGCAGGGACAGGTTCTCAAGAAAGAAGTGAAGCTCTCAGTCTTTTCAGACAATATACTTTTACAGATAAAAGAACACCAAGGACTCCACAAAAGACTTTTGTAAACAATTGAGGGATTTGGTAAAGTATCAAGATATAAGATTAACAAGAATAAATCAAAGACATCAAGAAAACATTACCATTTACAATAGCCACACAAAGATGAAGTGCTTAGGAATAAACCTAACAACAATCAAAACAGACCTGTACAAAGAAAGCTACATAATATTATTAGAAGAAACCAAATGATCCAAACAAGTGATAAAATATCTGTGTTCATGCTTAGGAAGGCTTAATGTTGTGGAAAAAATGAACACTATCTAAAGAAATCTACAAATACAACACAATTCTGATCCAAATCCCAGCATCATTCCAAAGAAATGGAAAACTAATTATCAACTTCATATGGAGAAAGAAGAGACCCAAGATAAGCAAAGATCTTCTCCAGAGAAAGGAAGAAAGAAAGAACAACAAAGTAGAATCCTCAACCCTATTACACAGCTACAGTTGTCAAAACAGCCTCAGACTGGTGTAAGGATGTCTGCATAGACCAATAGGACAGGAGAGATAACAAAGAAATAAAACCATCCACCCACAGACAACTGGTTTTAGACAAACAAACAAAAAATATTAAGTGGGAAATGGATGTGCTCTTCAACATATGGTGCTGGAAAACTTGGATCTCCATCCACAGAAGAATGAAATAGGACCCATGCCTCACTCCATGCACAAAAAAATGAACTCAAGATGGATCAGAGGCCTAAATGTAAACCCTAGGGCTATCAGGATCATCAATAAGAAAATTGGAACAAACTGAAAGACCCTATTCCAGGGCATACACAGACTGCCAAACACAAAGGAAGTATACACAGCGAAAATAGGTGACTGGGACCTATTAAAAATAAGAAAATTATACACTTCAAAAGAGTAAAACAAGAGCTCACAGCTAAGGAGAAAATGTAATCAATGGCATAATGGACAAAGGATTAGTTATTCAAATCTATAGAATTCTGCAACACCTCAATAAGAAAAAAAGTGGGCAAAGTACATGAATAAACACTCCCTAAGTATTTAATTCAATAAGTATTTAGTCCCGTCACATAAGGATTTAATCTATACAAGTCAATATTCCATGTATTGTAATTTGTAGTTAGCCTAGACTTGTTTAATCTCCTTTTATCAATTCTGTTTTAACGGCTATAGCACATCCACACAGTGGAATACTGTGCATCCCTAAAAAACAGTGATGGAGCCATGAAACACCTCGGGACATGGAGGGTCCTGGAAACCATGACGCTGAGTGAAGTTAGTCCATCACAAAAGAACAAATGTGTGAGTCCACTCCTATAAGGAGAAACACCAAGATGAAGGCAGGCTTCTGCCCCCAGGTCGTGCAATCTGCTAACCCGGCTGTCAAACAGCTCAGTAGAGAGCCTGCCTCCCACCCATGAAGTATGCATCACCCCTCCATCTGTACACTTGAAAAACCACTTTGCCAGAGGAGGCCTCCTCGCAGCTGGGGTCAGTCTTTCAAGATTAGCTGAGAGGGAGATGACCACTCAGATACTGCCACACAAAACTGTGCTAAGATCACCCCAAATCTCTAAGGTCACCCCAAATCAACAGACATTCCTACAAGAGTAAGAGTGACAAGCGAACTTTACTGGCAATTCAAGTGAAGATTGGGGGGCGGGGTCCATGCACGTCTCGGAGAAGGCAAGTATATTTCTATGGATAGAAACACTGTAAGAAGCAACCTCTGCTGGGGAAGAAAAGGCTTAACAATACACATATAAAACCCAAGGGAAAACATGCCTGATACTATGTTCCTAATTAGAAACTTAACTTAGCTTCCATGCACCTCTTGGTGATGGAGGCATGTGCTGTAGAATAATGGGACTTTAGACCTGCACAACATCCTTCGGCCACACTAGAAGGACTCCATGTGAAAACCCCTCTCAGCGGACTGGGCTCTACATCAAACTCACCTGTAACCCTGGGGCTAAAGGCTGAAACCCCTAGTGTGCCAAGAAGCAAATGACTGCGATCCAAGAGCACACAGCTAGTGGTTGGTGGTCTTTGGTTCTGGTCTATTGCCTTGAGGCCGCCAATGAATGGTGGCCTGAGACTACCATATACTTACTACTTTAAGGTCCTCTTTGCTTTATTATGACATGTATCAATCTGGTAGGTGTGTTTCTGCCACGATCAATGAATATTATTAAAAGTTTTACCCTATCACTAACCCCCATTTTTTTGGTAAATAGTGTTCAGTCAGTTAAGTGTTTCCCTTATACAAGTCAATAATGCATGTATTTTGGTCACAGCGGAACTATACTTGTATAATTTCCTGTTCTCAATTTAAATTTTATACCATTAACTAAATTAATGACACTATCAGTAGAATTACCTTATGTCCCAGGGAGATAATTGATAACATAAAATGGCAATGGTGTCTCTAAGGTGAACAGAGACATGTATAAACCATGAATATATGAATGGATTTGGTGTTTGCTCTTAATCATAGCCCCAATCTCAGAACAATTCGTTATCTTTTTATTTAAAATATAATTTCACTTTATTTTTACAATACAGTGTGCAGTATGACATCTCAAAATGAAAGTAGAGATACAAGATAAGAATACAAAGGGTAAGGGTTAAGACCAGAAAGCTTATCTTTATTAAGGCTAAATACCTGGTTTATGTTTCACACACACATTCACAAAATTACATTCAAATTATTCCTTTCTAATATTTACTCCAAGGCCAAGGAAGGTGGGCGAAGACCCAGATATTAGATTTTCATAGAAATCAAATCTGGATTCATCTAAATACTATTCTTGTTTGTTCTTAGAATTTTTTGTGAAGGAACCTATTTCCTTATGGGGATTTTTCCACGGATATTTAATTAGCTGTTGGTATCATTTCTATAATATAGTGGTTAAACTCATTACCTCTCCCATGTTGGATTCGTAAATCAGAACCAGAGGGAGAGGAAATGGAATTTGGCCAGGCCAGGTAGGCAAATAGGCATACCAGAAACCAAAACCAGTTGCTGTCAGTCACTTCCAATCCATGGAGCTTATGGTGTCAGTCTAGACCTGTACTCCACAGAGTTACAGGCAGAGTGCCCTTCCCCATAATTTATTTTTAAAGAAGTTTTCAGCAATGGTTTTCACTGTTTAGTGACTGTATTGAAGGTCAGCATGTCTACCTCACTAGGACTGAGAAGCAACCTGGGCGTAAACATTTCTCTCTGTCCCTGCAGATGAGGAAAGAGAGGCCTACAGGATATCAATGACCCCCCAAAACATCTCCTGTTACCTTGAAGATGTCCTAAATGTGTATCATGTTTATATTTCCAGTGACAGGGTTTTTTTTCATCATTTTATTGGGGGCTCGTATAACTCTTCTCACAATCCATACATACATCCATTATTTCAAGCACATTTGTACATTTGTTGCCATCATCATTCTCAAAACATTTGCTTTCTCCTTGAGCCCTTTGTGTCAGCTCCTCATTTTCCCCTCCCTCTCCACCCCCTGTCAGGAACCCTTGATAATTTATAAATTATGATTTTGTCTTATCTTGCACTGTCCGATGTCTCCCTTCACCTACTTTTCTGTTGTCCATCCCCCAGGGAGGAGGTTCTATGTAAATCCTTGTAATCAGTTCCCTTTTCTACCTTGCCCCCGCCCCTCTGCCCTCCCGGTATTGCCACTCTCAGCACTGGTCCTAAAGGGATCATCTGTCCTGGATTCCCTGTGTTTCCAGTTCCTATATGTAACAGTGTACACCTTCTGGTCTAGCCAGATTTGTAATGTAGAATTGGGATCATGATAGTAGGGAGGGAGGAGGAGGAAATATTTAAGAACTAAAAGAAGGTTGTATGTTTCATCATTGCTATACTGCACCCTGACTCGCCACTCCCCACAATCCTGCTGTAAGAGGATGTCCAGTTGCCTACAGATGGGCTTTGGGTCCCCAATCTGCACTCCCACTCATTCACAATGATATGATTTTCTGTTCTTTGATGCCTGATATCTGATCCCTTCGACGCCTAGTGAACACGCAGGCTGGTGTGCTTCTTCCATGTGGGTTTTGTTGCTTCCCTGATAAAGACTGCTTGTTTACCTTTAAGCCTTTAAGACCCCAGATCTATATCTTTTAGTAGCCGGTCATCATCCTCAGCTTTCTTCAACACATTTGCTTATGTATTTGCTTATGCACCCATTTTGACTTCAGTGATCATGTTGGGAAGGTGAGCATAACAGAATGCCAAATTATTAAAACAAAGTATTCTTGCATTGGGGGAGTACTTGAGTAGAGACCCAATGCCCATCTGCTACTTTTATGCTTAACATTTAAATATATGTAAATAGACCTATATCTCTGTCGTTATATATTAATACATTTACACATGTGCCTGCTTATGTTTATACCTCTATAAATGGCTTTTGACTCCTAGTTCTTTCCTCGATTTCTTTGGACTTTCCTCTTGTCCCCCTATCATGTTCGACCTACATTCGACTCTCAGTACTTTCCCTTACATTGCAAGTGATCAAACCCCATCAGGCATTCTATACTCTCCATGCCATCACTTTTAGATCTTTTATTGTTCCCTTGTCCCTGGGTTTGTTGGCTCCCACCACCTCCCCTCCCATAACTCCCCTGGAGCTTTTGACCCTGTTGTTTTCTCCTAGATTGGTTATGCTGCCTCTCCTATATGGATAGACATGAGAGAAAGAAGAAAGGGAAAAAAGGAGAGGGGGAAAGAAGCCTGCCAGTTCTGTCTGCTGACCCTTATGAATGTATTCCAATTGGATCTGAGGACGTGCCATGCCCTACCCATGATTCTGAGATCTACTTTCGGAATTCCTTGGGTACTTCGTTGCTTTACTCCCATGCAGCCCTGCTACACTCCCTTTGTTTTTCATTCCAGTTTGGTGGGAGTGGGGGTGTTACCAGGTGCACTTCCCACACTGTGTCTCCAGTGCTGATGCTGGTAGTCCTGTGGGTCAGTGAGGGGGTGTCATGTCTCATGGTGGGGCCAGCCCCACAGTCCTCTCTGTGCATTGGCTGCTCCAAGCAGGAATGCCATCCTCGAGGCTCGGTGGGCCAGATGCAATCCACACTCTCTCTCTTTCTCTCTTAGTTTGCTCCTGTGTGGTCTGGGCAGACCTGCCTCTAGAGGCCATTTTCAATGTGATCAAATAAAACCAGGTTCTAAACCTGGAAAATACAGGGAAAGTTTCTGAAAAAGTAAACTTGGAGTTTAGTGAACTATAAGCAATAAATGGCTTACAAGTGTGAAATAGCTACTAAAACAGCCAGTTTTACCTCTAGTTGCACTGAAAAGTAGCTGATATCTGTGCTGGAGGCTCTCAAGCTGGACATGAAAAGGAATTACTTAAAAAATGCTTACACCTGAGAAACCCACTCCCTGAGAAACCAACTTGGAGGTCTGAGCTTAGGTACGGATTACTCTCAAGGTGTTCTGAATGGTAGCCGTATAGAGAGCTAGTGGTTTTGTGGGTAGGCAGTACTGGTACCAGGAATGAAGTCACGGTAGCTCTGAGAGTCAAAGTGGAAAGATTGTGAGGGGCAGGCCTTTCAAAGCCAGCCTGGGTCATAGCAAAAGATGAGAGTCATAGCATGAGGCCAGGCAAGTATTCTCATTCTTGGTCCAACGATGGCTCTCAAGACTGCCACCCCACCCCCTACTTTTGTGGCTTTATTTCTAATCTTGGGACTTCAAAGGGCTCTT